>NC_090440.1:97381502-98030214 GCF_031143425.1 Pleurodeles waltl | reverse complement strand
GAGTGTGTTTGAGGCCAGGGAAGGGAAAGGCAGGGTCCTGTGTACTACAAAGACTTCTCTTTTAAGTCTGCTTACTTCAAAGATAGAAAGGGGTATAAGAACTGGACCTGAGAAACCACATAGTTGGAATCCTTCTGGACTGAGGAAAGTCTGCTAGGAGAATAGCTGGACATTGTAGGAGTGTCAACCACTCTGCCTGTTGCTTTGTTGTGCTGGCCTGCCGCTTGCTGCTTCTGTCTCGGGAGTGAAAGGACTAGACTTGGCTTTCTACATCCTGCTTCCAAAGGTTCTCCAAGGGATTGGACTGAGCTTGTCTCCTGTTAAGAAGTTTCCAGGACATTTAAAGACTTCACCTGCCAGTGCCTGGGCTCTTCTGCTGAGAGTCCCGACTTGCCAAGTAGTCCCAACTCCTGTCCTTGGGCCCTTGAAAGTGCCAGCTGGTGATCTGAAGGAGAAAATCCATCCATCAACTCACCCCGCCGGAAGAATTGACACAGCTCATGTCTCTTGGCTGAAGAATCGACACAGCGCTTGACCCGCGGCTACAGAATAAACACAGCGCCTGTCTCGCAGCTGCAGACATGACACAGTGCCTGTTTCACCACAGTTCCATCAACACAGCGCATCTGGCTTTTCCATACATCACCCCTAGGTGCCCATTTCTCATCCAACCTGCACCGCAGTAAGAAACCGAGGCAGCATGTCCGGAAATCAACGCATCGCCTCCCCTGCTGGTAAGGAACCAACACATCGTTTCACCTGCGGGGAAAGAATTGACGCATCACCTCCCTGCGCAGTAAGGAACTGGCACATCGCTTTGCTCTTCTGGCGCCTCATTTCCACTGTGGCCCACATCTTTGTTTTTGAGTCATCCTAAGTACTTTGTACTAAAGAGATACATCCATTGATTCCTATGGTTTAAGAATTTTGTATGTTGGATTTTTGTTGGTTTGGTATTGTTTTACTCAGATAAATATTGGCTATTCTTTTACACTGGTGTGGATATTTTGTGGTGTTTTCAGTGTGTACTGTGTGTGTGTGTGTGTGTGTGTGTGTGTACAAATACTTTACACATTGCCTCTGAGATAAGCCTAACTGCTTGAGGCACGCTACAAAGGGGGAGAGCAGGGGTTATCTTAACTGTGTGACTCCCTTACCCTGACTACTGTGAGGATCTCTATGTGGACAGGGTGCAAACCACTGCCAACTAGAGACCCCAATTCAAACAGATATGAACTGTCTCCAACTTTTCTATCTTATTTTCCTTGTTTTCTCCTTTTTTCCCTTTCCTATGTTTTGCTCTCCTAGTCTTTCTTCTACCTATATCTTTCTTTTTCTGTTGCTGCTGCTTCTTGTGTTCTTCCATAATTAATTTATAAGCTCATGAAGGACTGTTTTTAATTTTTATGTTTGTATATGCTCACCTTATTTAGAGTATTGTCACAGAATGTTAAAGGGTTTATGAATCCAATCAAGCGACAGAGTTCTACGTCACCTGGCTGGATACAATTTGGATATATCCCTTTACAACAAACCCACCTCACAGAAAGTGAAGCTATCCAACTTAAATATGAATGGGTAGGCTCTGTCTTGGTGTGTCATTCTTTGCATAAGAAAAATGGAGTAGTTATCTTATGTAATAAAAAACTCGATTGTAAAGTGTTATCTCACGAAACTGACACTGAAGGCAGATGGATTACAGTCTGTTTCTTTATTAACGAAATTCCTATAATAGTGGCTAATGTTTATGGGGCTGCTAAAATGGATTAGGGCTTGTGGACTGGTATCCAAAAAATGTTTCTTCACTATGATGATTCGTACTTCATTCTACTGCTCTTCTTGACTCTTAGAGGTTATGCCACCCTACTTCTAGAGACCATACATTCTACTCTCCTGTTCATTGATCACTCACTACACTAGATTATATATTTTTTAATGTTATATATTTTTAAGCAAATACTTGTCACAATGCCTAACTGCAAGTATTGGTCACATTGTTCTTTCAGATCATACCCCACTGATCACAAATACAGACTTGATTCCTGCTACTCCTAAATTGAATAAATGGAGGTTTAAAAATGATTTATTAAAAGATGCAGAATCTTCTTCCTTTCTCTCCTTCGCAGCTGAATTTTTTAATCTAAATTCACCCCCTCTTCTTACTGAGATTTCATTTTTTCACCAGATTCTGCCAGAAATCTGAGGTACTTTCACTAATAAATATTGCTTTACATGCTCTTTTATCTCTTCTAGTTTTCAATGGACCTCCTGTAAGATTAAATAACTAGGTATCTGGTTTACCAATGTTATCCTGGTTACAGTGTGTACCAACGTTTTTTTAAACTGTATTTTATTGATTTTATGAAAGGTACAAAGCACGAAAAAACAGAGTGGGTTCAATAGTGCTATACACATTCCAACTACAATTACAGAGCACAGGCAGCGATAGACAAGCTCTACACAGGCCCCTCAGGTGGAAACACTTATCAGCCCAGCCAAAATCAAAGTAGTTTGTGTATACAGCCAAGACTACAAGGCAGGCATTATACAAGGTATCATCAATACTCACTTGGTTATCAAAAAATTAACATGAGTATGAGCCCTGCACACAGTCAGCCCTGTGTCTCAGACCCACTTTCAGAGCTCGAAACATTGTCATCCTGGAACATACCCAACAATTGGACCCAAAACATTATGGCATTTTCTGCCCCTTCATCAATACAAGCCACTCTCATGTGATGTTCTTCTGCCACTCTCCATTCCAAGCGATCTTGCAATCAAAGGTCGAACAGAGGAACCCTTGTACGCAGCCACCCAATGGCCACCTGTCTCTTCACCAATAATAAGGCCAACTTAGCATGGCGCATGCCCTCTGATCTACTCACAGATGTGTACTGAAAGGCGGACTTACAGACCACTTTGGAGAATTACCTTAATGGGATCTGGGGGACCATGGACAACAGAGAGATCAAGTGGGAGGCATTAAAAGCTGTAGTTCAGGAGAATGCATTGGAACTGTCTGCAGAGTTTACTGGCGGCTTATGGAGAACCTGAAGAAGCAGGAGGGCCAGCTAGCTGATCTACAGAAACAAGAGGTACACTTGACTTATGTGTGTGCGACAACGTTAGCGGTCCACAGGAAACGACACTTCCTCTGTGATACGCTGGACAAAACCGCACTGAAATCCTACCGTCAGCTGTTATACAGGGAGGTGACTAATCTGGCTAGCTCCTGGCATTGATCCTCAGGTGCAAAACAGTGGTACTCTATTCTATCTATACGGAATGCACGGGGTCAATTGCAAACTCAGCGAAGGGACATTCTAGCGGCCCTGCAGTACCACTTCAAGCTGGTGTATAGAGATGGCACACCAGACACTGCGGGAGGGATGGTAGGTTTTTGGCCAGAGTGGGGCTGCCTCAGTTGTGGAGGGAGGTCCTGCAGGAATTCGAGGAACACCTCAAATTGGAAGAAATGGATGCAGCCATTAAGGGCCAGATGTAGGAAAGGGTTTTACCCATTCTGTGTCTATGGGAAAATGTGTCCATACATATGGCCCTAAGGCACTTAACAGGTTCAAGGCTCCGGGTGGAGATGGGTTCCCAGCGGAGTTCTATCGCACCTTCTCTTGTGTCCTCAAAGAAAAACTGCTGGGGGTCAATATAGAGACGAAGGAGAAGTATCTTCTCCTGCCTACAATGCGAGAGGGGATAGTGTATCTGATGTTGAAGCATGGAGGTGATCCCGCTGACCCCTCTTCTTACAAACCCCTCACTATGCTCAACACAGATCTTAAAATTCTGTGCAAAATATTGGCAACCAGGCTGCATAGGATGGTTTGGGGGCTGGTCCATGAGGACCACTGCGGCTTCACGTACTATATTACACCTTGGAAGGAGAGAGAGAGAGAGAGATGGTTTTGTTCTTGATTGACCTTGAAAAAGCGTTTGATACAGTGGAGTGGGCTCATTTAATGGCAGTCTTGCAGGGAAAGAGGTTTGGCCCAAATGAATGAATGAATGAAGAATGCTTATATAGCACACAGCTACACATAGTGTGTCCTGGCACTTCAGGTAAGATCACAGGGCTGGCTGCAGAAGTTCAAATCTGCTCACTCATGCTTAAACAAAAGTCTTCAGCTCCTTACTAAATCTCACCCTAGATTTAATTAGTCTAAGGTGCGTGGGCAAAAGCTTCCAAACTATAGCGGCCAGGACCCAGAAGAAAGAGCCTCCCCGATGCTGTTTTCTGAAGCGTGGGAGCCTGAGCAAGCTCGCAGAGCTACAGCGCAAAGGCCAAGCCAGACAATCTTCCAACATCCTCTCGCACAGGTACTTTGACACACCAGAGTCTTCATTAGCGGGGACCAAAATCTATGCCTTCAACAAAATGCTGCACTGATAACCAGTGTAATTTTTCTCGCAGCGGACACACCCTGGCGAACTGCCATATTCTGAATAACCTGTAATCGGTTTAACAATTAGTCAGGCAGACCCTAATAAAGGGCATTGGAATGATCTAGTCTGGATAAAATGAATGCGCCCACTATCGTCACCTGGGCTTCAAGTGTGAGGTAATGTAAAAATGTCTTCAGAATCAGCATAATCCAACAGCACGACTTCATTACAGCTGATACGTTAGCCCCACGGGAAAGCTGAGTGTAAAAAAAAAAGACCCCCTAAGTTTCTAGCATTGTTGGGGAGGAGCCTGCACTGGCCATGCTCCCGTCCAACCAGGGGATGGATCACAGCCCAATAATAGCACCTCTGTCTTATCTGGGTTACCTTGAAGTTTATTAACTTTCAACCAGTCCAGCATCACTATCGTACAGCCAGAAAAAGCCTATTTTGCCTCATCAGAGTCACCATCACACATGAAGAAAAGTGGGGTGTCATCAGCGTATGATATGACTCTGATATTACAGCATTCCACCGATGCAGCCAATGGGGCCATAGATATATCACCACCGCAGCCAGGGGGGCAATATAGTTATCAAAAAGAGTGAGACTAATAGAAGAGGCCTGCGGCACACCCAATCTCAGGCCCTTAACCTCAGACGCATATGGTTTCATCCACCCAACCTGTTCCCGGTTAGCCACAAAGGACCTCAATCAGTAAAAAGCCGTGCCAGTCACTCCAGATGTTTTAGCCTGGGCAGCAAGATGTCATGGTCGACCGTATCAAATGCAGCCAACAGATCAGATGTTTTTAGCCTGAGCAGGAGGATGTCATGGTCAACTGTATCAAGTGCAGCCAACAGACCAAACAGCACCAAGTAACATTAAGGCCAGAGTACAGATTGAATCTAATGGACTCAGAGATTTCAAGATTTCAAGCAAGGCTGCCTCAGTGGTGTAACAGGCTCTAAATCCAGATTGTGAGGGGTGAAGCAGGTTATTGTCTTCCAGGAAAGTGGTAGGTTGTAAATTCACCATTTTTTCCAGGACCTTCGCCACTGCTGGCAATAGAGAAACAGGTCTAAAATTTGACAGTGACTCCTGGTCCGTGTTTACCTTTTTAAGAATAGGGATGGCATTGGCACGTTTCCATTCCTTTGGGAAAATCTCTTCCCGGAGAGAGGCCTCAAATATCAGATGATAAACCGGGCCGATATCAGCAACAGATTTCAGGATATGATGTGGAATCAGGTCCGAGGGTGCACCCAGTTTACAATGGGAGAAGGCAAACACCACCTCGGCTACAGATGGCACCAAAAAAGTAGACAATTTGGGACACCCAGGCTTAATATCCCCCAGATTGCTTTCCCAACACTGGACAATCGAAGGGAATCAGAGGTTTTTGCCTGTATTTGAGGACCTGGTCCTCAAAAAAGTCACTAAGGCGGGCACAAAGAGTCTGGCTAAATTCTAAAGTGGGAGAAGATGCTTTCCAATCAGTAAATCTGGTCACTATTTTAAAGATCTCTTTGCTGTCATTATCAGCTGCCCTGATGCACTGGACGTAATAAGTGCTCCAAGCTCTCCTAACATTCTTATAATAACTGCTCAATATCTATTTATAAACGACTATCAACTTCGAGATACTGCCTGTGCCAAGATCTTTCAAGCTTTTTACATGCCACCCGTGCCTAGGCTAGCTCTGCTGAAACTCAATGGGCCAAACAAGTTTTAGCAGGGTTCTTTACCTTTTTTTGGGGGGGCTACTAAATCAGCTGCTTTCTCAAGCCATCTCTTAGTTGCAAATCCATCTCCCTTAATGAACCGGATATATACTGGTTTAGATTTGATAAACACCTCTCCAAGGGACGTCGCAAGACCTTGCCCCAGGCCCTCTTCTCACTACCAACCATCAAAGAGCGCAGATCCCTAGGTAAACTATACTTCCATAAAAAAGGTAGTAGATAATGATCAACTCTCTGTGCGGGACCCCGGGCAACACATGCCAGGTTCAAAGAGGTCACAGATTCCATAAACATGTAACCTAAAAGTCCTCAGAATTATCTAAGTCCAAATTAAAATCGAAACTTGAAGCCTAATGCTTCTGCTCCCTGCAACTCCTCAGATTTAAAACTAGTGCATTTAAATGTCTTCTTAAAAATACTAGTAACACCTCAACCCTTTTGCCTGTTCGATCAAATTGAACACATGAATATACCTCAGAGAGGTCTAAATGTACGTCTGGGTAAGAGGTTTAACCTCATTTCTTAACTCAGGCGCCTGGATCTAACTTCTGAAAACAAACCCTTTTATATGTGTCACGGTGTGTGGTAATCTTTCTCAAGACTGGCCAGTAGGGAGGGGCACCTGTCAGGGATGACCTCTCTCACCTCTCTTATTTGTCTTAGCAATCAAACCCCCGGCGTTGCCTTGGGGAATCAAGGTATGGGACACCACCCACATTATTTCTTCATACGCGGATGATGCGCCAGTGTATGTGGAAGCGCCTGGGGAGTTGGTTCCTATCCTGGTGCAGCTACTGGGTTCTTTTGGTGAGGTCTCAAGTCTTAGGATCAATGTTAGCAGGTTGCTCTTGTTCCCCTTAGGTGGGTTAGTTGGGGGACAGTTGGCTCAACTGCCGGATGTGGGTCTCCAGTGGGAATTGGAGGGTTTTTGGGATCTGGATAACACATACTCAAGGTGCAGCATCAATGTAAAAACATGGACAGGGTGTTCATGGGGCTAGAGAACTCCATTAAATTCTTGAATAAGCTTCCACTCTCAGTGGTGGGATGTGCAGGGATGGCTAAAATGTTTTTTTCTCCTGCACTGTCTGAACCACTATGGGGGTCCGTGGTTTCACAAACTGGAAAGCTTGTGAATGAATCTCCTGTGGGTGGATAAGCTCACCAGGGTCGGGTTGACATCGCTTAAGGAGGACTTAAGAAAAGGTAGGGGATTAGAGGTCCAGGTTATAAATCTCTACTATTATGCTACACACTTGGAGCATGCAGCTAGAAGGCTCAGAGAGTCCGAAAATTGGGAGAAACAGCTCCTGGGGAATGAAGTTGGTGGCAACACTTTACCTCAGCTGTTGATGCAAGCGGGCAGGTAGGACCACGCGGTTCCGTATATAATTCGAAACATGGTGACATTTTGGGAGAAGGTTGTTCACAAGATTCTCCGCATGGCCCTCTTTTTTGGAATATAGATATGGACATGTCTATGGACCAATGGAGGAAGGGGGAGTGTCCGGTAGTGAGTGATATATACCCCGGAGAGGCCTTCATTACGTTTACCGATGCTTAGGACTCCTTCGGGGTTTGACAGGGACAATTCCTACATTATGCTAAATTGGAGTGTTGAGAGGGAGCTCTGGACAGATTTCCCAGCAGCACTTTGGCCGTCAGGTGTGTGTGACGGTCTTATTGGGTGGGGAGAAGTAAGTCACCTGAATAGCCTCTTTTACAAGGCTCTTAGAGGTGACATGTATTCCCACCACATGGGGCCTGGGAAAGAGACTTGGGTCTGTCCATTTAGGATTCGGATTGGGCGAGTGTGATCCTACAGTTTGAATAAGATAGATCCTGCTAAGGGATTGCCCTGGCCAGTGTCAGTAACCTCAGGGCATGATCAGACAGGAACCTTACCAGTGTGACACCGCACCTATTTGTGCATGATCCAAACATCACACCAAGAACCGATCCAATCGATTGTAAGTATAATAGGTCTGGGAATGATAAGTATATTCACTACCACCCGGGTGTAGTAATCGCCACCCATCTAATATACCCAAATTATGCATCACCCTCCTCAACAAGCTCACTATTAGTGGTTTGGAGCCCCATCCAGCACACAATTAAAATCTCCCTTCGAGATTTATGGGTGTCTCTACACTGCCCACCAACTTGTCCTGCAGCCCTTCAAAGAAATACTTATCGTTAACATTCTGGGTGTATGGGTTTAGTAGTGTGATCTACCTGACATCCAGCATGCCCTGGAACAGAACATACCACCTCTCTACAATCGCCTCACTATAGATATGCCTAAAGGGGTCTGCTGGAGCCACTCAGATGATGACTCCTCTAGCATAGGGAGAATAAGAGATACAGAACAGTTGACCCCACCACTCTGTTTGCAATTTGTGTCTCCTCCACGACGAGACTTTTCTCCTGGAGACAGGCAATTTGGATCTTATGATTCCTAAGGAATGAGTAGACCCTACATCGCCTGGTGTACCCTCGTAGTCCATGGACATTCGATGTGACAATGTTCAATTGATCATTCATAGGCACAGCAGCAAATTCTCATGCAAAAATTCCCCCACCTCCCAGAATATCCAGCCTAGAAACCACCATCCAAGGAAATACCCCCACCATTGCGATACCCACACTATTAGAAAAAACAACAAACAACCCCAAACAGCAGGATCCAAAAAACAAATCCCCCGCCCCGGATATGCAGATTAGCAACAAACTTTCATACTGCAAATCCAACTGAACTCTTTCTGTCAGGACCCATAGCCCACCCCAATCCCCGCAACCATGGCCTACCACAAATGTGACCATGGCCTACCACTAATGTGGAGAGGTTACCCACAAAGACAACCCGCACACAGAATATCATGCCATCAAAAAGAACCTAAGCACAGCGTGTGCCAAAAATGGTTATCAAGTAATCCACCAGCCCATGCACACAAACCCCCAAAACAAACAATGGAACAACAAACATCGTGATGAGTCCTCCCCGCCAGGGGAAAGAAAGAAAAGCTCAATAAGTAGCATCGCAGAGGGTAAGACAACATTAAGTGACATATCCTGAAGCAGACTTGGTTGACGTTGAAATCTCCCTCCTGCATTGGGAAGTCCACCCGACTCCGGCTGCTAGGCCGGCTGGGCCTAAGCCATGGTCCCGTCCTCCTGTATCTCCACCCTGGTGGTATCGTTCTTTTCAGGGCACCGGTGGTGCTCAGAAGCAGACCTCCCACCCGCCCTGCAGTCGGAACCCTCCACATGTATTGGTCGCTGAGTTTCAGGTCACAAGGATTAAGTGCATTTCTTGCGCTCCCTAACCCAGACCTTCCAAACAACGCCACACATTGTCAGAGAGAAAATGTGATTTGTCCCCCAAGATCACTCTCAACGTGCCTGGGTATAACAAAATATAGCGGAGACCTATTCCCGAAAGCTTGGCTTTAACCTCCAGGCATGTTTTCTGGGTGCCCTGTACCTTGTAGGTGCAATAAGGATAAATGGAGGTCATCTGGTTCTCGTATTTGGCAGCATCAGTGTCCCTCGCCACCCTGAGGATACAGTCCCTGTCCTGGTAGTTTAAAATATGGGCTATGATGGCCTGCAGAGGAGTCCCAGGCCACGACGAAGTCACTAGCGCGGTGCACCCTCTCAATAATGAACATGGTGGGACAGTGCACCAAACTTCAGGGTGCCACCCATTCAGATCTACAAATTGCTCAGTGCTCGTCCCGATAGCCCACTTCGGGAACCCCAGCAGGCACACATCATTGCAGCAGGGCCCAAGACCGAGACGTGACCACAGCCACCTGTTTCCTAAATGTGGCCACCTCAGTCTGAAGTTCAGTGGAACTAGGCGAGGCAGATCTTCTCAGAGACCTGTAGCACTTTCAAACATCGCATCACAACGGGTGACTTGAACAATGAGGCAACCAGAAGAAAGCCAAAAGATTACCTTTTACTGTGCTAGGCAAGAGAAAAAGCAAATAAGAGAATGCCAGACAGTTTGGCTTGGAGGGTATGAATCTGGCTTATGCCCAACCTAATCACAAACTTCTGCCAAAAACACGTACGTGCAGTCTTTGTCCAGGGACGCATGGTTGCCAAGATGACATCAACCACCCCGGAGGAAGATCAAAGAGGTTTAGCTGTCGCTGCTTGTGGAATGCGTGAAGACCCGGTGCATAACTCTTCCCTGTTGCTGCGACAGCTGGTCCTCCTGGAGGGGCAGCTTGATAGGAGGACAAATGCTCTCAGAAGTTTTGGATACCATACTCTCTCCGCCCAATCCGAAGTCACTAGGATGACTTGGGGCAGGTCTAACCTGATCTTCTTCAGAATTTGGCGCAGGAGTGATATCAGTGGAAAGACATACAAGAGTGCCAAAGGAGAGATGCCTTGGAAACCCCAATGAACATAAGTGCTGACATTGAGCGTTCTCCGTGGTGGCTAACAGACTGAGCCATGGTTCTTCCTATTTGTGGAAGAGATCTTGCACCACCTGTATGTGCAGCTGTCATTTGTGATTCGATAGGCTAGGAGTTAACTGCAGAGTTCATCTGCCTTGACATTCAAAGAGCCTTCCAGGTGGTTCACCACAAGACAAATTCCCTGGTGGTCCAGTCATTTCCGGAGGCGCAGAGTCTCTTGGCACAGAGTCTGTAACCTCAGCCTGCCCTGTTTGTTGCAGTAACATATGGTGGCAGTGTTGTCCATAAGCACCTGTACCAGCCTCCCCTTGATAGATGGCAAGAAGGCTTTCAATGCCAAGTGGCTCTCACTTTCAGAAGGTTGATATGGAGCTGGGGCTCTGCTGGAGACCAAAGTCTCTGATCTCCACCTCTCATAGGTGGCCACCCCAGTCCAGAAGTGATACATTGATCACCACTGTCAACTCTAGGTGGGGAAAGGAGAGGGTTCTGCTGCTAACCCAAACACGGTCTGGTACCTACCATCGCAGGTCTTTCACAGTTTCCTTTAAAATCTGAACGTGGTCAGAGAGAACCTATTGATGTTAAGCCCACTGTTACTTCAGATCCCACTGCAATGCCCATACATACCACCTGGCATGCTCAACCATCATGTTGTAGGAGACTAACAGACCTAGCAGCCTCAGGATTGACCTCACTAAAATCCAGGACCAAGACTGAAAGATCAAAATTATAGTCAATGTCCTGGACTCTATTTCTTGAGAAAAGGCACAAAACTGAACCATGTCCAGAATGTCTTTGATGAAGTGGAGCATTGGAGAGGGAGTCAGGTGTGACTTTGGCATGTTTATAGTGAACCCTCCAAAGGTGGCAGGAGGTTTGCTGTAATCTGGATGTGGTTGACGACTATCTGGGCCACCCACAACTGTGAGCAGAGGTGATGGACTAGCAGGGCAGAAATACAGAAACAGGTGTCCTGCAGGCCCAACACCACCATCGGTCTCCAGGTTTGACAGCAGACAAGACTTAAGCCAGAGTGAGCATTTTGAATTTCTACTTCTGGAGAAAGGCACTGAGAAGGCGCAGATCTATAATAGGCCAATGACCTCTATCCTTCTTGGGCACCAGAGAGTAGTGGGAATTACAACCACATGCTACTTCTAGTGCTAGCACCCTCTTGACAGCCGTATTGGTCAAAAGGGCTTTAACTTCCTGCCAAAAGGGAGAGATGATCCTCCGTCAGTCGCTGCGTGGATGGTGGAAGGTGCGGAAGGTTAAGAGTAAGGCATAACCTTTGTGGACAATCTGCGGACCCCAGCTGTCCAACACGATCACTTCCCAACCCAGATAAAACAGTGGATTCTGCCTCTCACTGGGTGGCTGTGACCTAGGAATTGTACACTAAAAAGGTTTTGCAGATGGGACTGCGAGGAAGGTGGTGGACTGAGTGGCACGCTGACCTTAGCCACGGGGCGGTGGTCACCTCAGCCTCTCCCATGAAACTGCTGGGTTCCCTGCTTAGGAGGAGAGGGGGTGAGAAGGAGAGGGGCTGGCAGTAAGGGACGTCTCATCCAAAATCATCAAACGAACTTTGGAAGTGGTGCGGCTGGCGAGCCTAGGCAGAAAGGTTCGGAGATCGAGCGGTAGCCCTACTTTCCATGAAACATTCAAGGGGTAGTCAGTTTTGTCCTGAAACAGGTAAATCTCATTGAAAGGAATGTCCATCAGAGAGGGCTGGACATTGCCTGAGAAGCCAGTCGATTGTTACCACACATAGTGACAAATGACAATGCTAGTGCCCATAGGTCATCCAAAGGACTTGGTGATGTCCAAGTCACAATAAATTGTGAACTTGGCCACATCACAACCATCTTGAATGGCCTGCAAAAGGACAGGGAGAAGGTCTTCCAGTACACCAAGGAGGACTTGTGCCACTGAGTCCTAGAGAGCATGAGTGTAAGGGCCCAACAAACAGGAGGCATTAATAGATCACAGGCCCTAATTGGCTGAAGAGCAGAGGTGCTTTGATTCCCTGCCAGGGGGAGTGGTAGGAAAATTGTTGGGAATAGTCTGACTGGTGAAGGCCTGCACCACGAGTCACACGGAGTGCTGTGACAAAAAGGCCTGGTCACCTGTTTAACATGGGGGTGGAGGGGGGGGGGGGGGTGCGGGGGGGGGGGGGGTACTTGGTTCAGTACAAGGCTTTGTCCAGGGCCTCACTGGAAGGTAGGAGGGGCTCAGATGCAGTACGGTTGTTTTTAACTCTATGGCAGGAAGCTGGAGGTCAAGGACTTCAGGCACCATACGCATAACCACAGTGTAGGAGGCAGATACTTCTGTGGCTGGGTTGGGAGGGGAGGGGAGGAGAGGAGAGAAAAGAGCCGTCACTGTGAGGTATCTAGCCAAGTAGCTTCTTGCAAGTCCTCATACCAACTGTCCTCGAAATAGGGGTAGGCAAACTTATCATCCTGGTCATAGTCGTGCCGGAACGGAAGCCTTGGTGGGATTCAAGTGCATCTGTCAAAGTCGGACTAGTGTCAAATTGGCGTTGGAGGGACAATTGGGGTCAACACTTCACGTGGCAAGGTCGGCATCAGCCTAGACATATCTGAGCCTGGTGTGGCGTCAGAAGTGGAGTTGAGTGCATTAGTGGCTCTGGCTCAGAGGGTCCAGATGGCGTAAATGCTTTTTTTTTTTTTTTTTAAAGGTCTCTGAGAAACGAGAGGCGCTCCGGAGCTGCGTTTAGTGGTGTGGAAAAAAGACACTGCAAGCTTGCAGGGTGCCTTATTATAGGGCTTGAATGTCATTACTGGTGTGGAACGACGTCAGCGTGGAGCCACCTTCCAGTGCACAGAGGTACTATAAAAAATGTTTCCTGATCCAGTGTGATGTCTGGGAAATATTTAAAGGGTGAGGAATATGCAACTAGAAGTCTCTATCAGAAAGTCGTATTTACATAACTGAAAAGCAGTGGCCTGCAGGGTGGAGGGGTGAGATGACCAAGATGCTGGATGAACTGTTTGGTTAAGGAACAAGGTCAGTACTGATTTACATCAGGTGGGCATCAGTGGTGAAAAACAATGGGTTGGAATGCTCCCCCGGCGACTGCCACTGGTTAGACTATTTGCAAGCATTTGCCCCATCACCTTGTGGATGTTGGATTTGATTGCCAGTAGAATGCCTGGAAACGTGAAACTGGTGCAGCTTCCCATGCCTACCACTGCCAATGTTTGTGAATGACAAAAATAAGTACATTTGTATCCATTCAAGGAGCATTTCTATGGGTTCAGATGTACTACTTTTTTTGGTAAACTGGTCACTATATATTTTTAATGTAAAAAAAAAAAAACTGTTAAAAGCTCTTAGTGAAATAAGAACTATGTGATAAACTGACACAAACCTAGAAGACCTGACTCAGGGCCTGCAAGCCCAATTAATAAACCAATAATGCACTTGCAGTGTGTCACACCTGTACTGAAGTTACGCCATGCCTGCCCCACCAAGGCCTGGTGGTACTACCTGAGAACTCACAACTACAGTTGCGTACAACGCAACAACCTGGTGTCCCTGCCCTGGTATCACCTATTTTAAATGTATTTTCACAGCACGCACTTTACTTTGACTCTGCTACAAGAATCCTTGATGGTAGTGTCAAACTGGTGAATGTGGGCAGGGATCCATGTTTGTACTCCTCACCTTACATAAGTCAATTTATCAAGTGACCTGTGCCCCCACGTGCTATGCCAGATTCACAAATCAAGGAGGACGCACCAGCAGAATAATATGGCGCGTCTAGCCAGAGCCGAACCATCGGTCTGGCTTGGCTTTAAGGGTCAGTACACAAGCCGAGCCAATCCATGAACACATTTGGCATGTATATCGTGCAACAAAAATAATTTAAAAAACTGATACAATCTCTTCAAAATTTTTAAAAAAGTGTATTTCTTTAACAAGGGGAATTGTTTCATCTTAATGCATCAGGTTACATCACTGCATAGAGAAACCTTTATTAAAAGTGATAGTTTTTAGAAACATTCAACAACAATATCATTAACGAACTAAGAGATAAGTCAATAGTCAAGTAAACTCTAAATGCAGTGTAGATTCTTATTATAGATAGAGCAACATTGTAGTCTATTAAATCAAACATAAGAAATGTTTGTAGAGCGCACATCCTGAACTCAAATATTTACATGTGCTCTCATATGTGATAATAAAGAAAAAATAGGCTCTGCGAAATAAAATATTTGACTAGGGTCACTCATTTTGGGCAAGGAGGAAAGCCAGTATCAATTCCATAGTATCTGGTTTCACATTTTGAAATTTGGTTGCCAGATGGGAAACCTCGGTCTCCCTCTCCCATTTATATGAAAGGTCACTGTCTTGCCTTTCATTCTTGGCTCAGGACACAAGAAAAACAGAAAAATATATAACAGTCCCAACTCAGGGCCCTAAGACCCAACTACCAAGCCAATAATGCATTTATTTGGAATGAGTCACACTGTAATTCCCCCTTGTTTGTTTAATAATTGCAGATGTCACTTGCTGGACCATAGATTCATTGAGCGTATTATTAAATTAAATAAGTCTCTATTTCCACACATGCTGATTTGAGTATTACACTATCCCACAATTCAAATGATTGTTATTTTTGGGCTACAAATATAGTCTAGGAAAATGCAATTTTTGTGTGGAGTCATGCTGTTGGTATGTTGACACTGGGACATGCCCCAGGGCATGTGCTCTGGCCCATAAAAATGTTGAAATTGGTTGTACTCCTGATTGGCCTATTTAGCTTACCTAGCCCCAAGTTAAGTGTTCTCAGGGCCTTTAAGTTACATGCCATTACTGGACTGCAGCACTTATTGCGCCACCCTCTAGTGACAGGGTACACATTGCTTCAGGCCTACCATTGTCGCCTGACTGTGGCAGTTAAAAACTGCAATTCTACCAGTCAAAATAAACCATTTTGACAGGCCTAAGCTTTCCTTTTAAATATTAACAGGGGCCTTAGATCCATCTGGCAGGGTGCATTGTATTTACAATTAGGATATAGAGAAAGTTAATATTAAACATGTCCTTACAGTTACTAGAATCTAAACTCTATTTTCACTGTAGCAAAGACGTCTGTTCCACAGAAAAACACTGGGATGCACTTTTAAAAGTAATAATGCAATGTATGGCTAGGAAGCTACTACAAAATTCATTATTGAACTGTCCAATATATATAAAAAGCCCAATACACTGGTAAAGTTGGATTTTTAATACATATTAAGGAAAGGGAACTTTTAGAAAGCTACATTTTCCGTGCCCAAAGCCTCTGGAGGCTAATTTGCATTAGCCATCAGCTGCAGCCCTCTGAAAGTTCAAGCCCTGAATGAGGTGAAAAAACTGCTCCCGAGCAGCACTAAGACCTGGGGGTGGGAAGGTTTTACTGTTCCTCTGGCAGGATAACCATTCGGGTAGTGCCCACAAACCTGATTAACTTCACAGAGGCCTTCCTGTCACAGGCAAATATTATCTCACACCTGATCAGGCCCCTTCATTTGTTACCCCTGGCAGACCGGCTCCAATCCAAGTGGAATTGGGCAGAGAGGGGCACTGTGGGATTGCGTGCAGTAGAGCACAGAGGACCTGCTGCAAAAGTGGGTAGAGGTACCCCAGGCAATGTTTTCCTCCATTGGTTAGGGAGGGGCCAGGAGTCACCCTCAACCTCAGGCTAGTGGCAGACTTAAAGGTGGCACCCCTAGGCAACCTCTTCAGAACACTGTGGACCTGTGGAAGAACAGAAGAAGGTTGCACATGTGGATTGAGACTTGAGACCTGAAGGGCTGGACCTGTCGGCACTTGTACTCCGAACAAAGACGTGAACTCCAAGGGTCAGCTGGATCACCTCCTGTTACACTACAAGGGCACAACAATCTGCAAGAAGCATTTTTACTGAAGACCCCAACTGACAAGTTCCAACAAGACCTTTCCAGGGCTTCTGCTAGAGTGGGTCTTCACCTCCAAGTGCTATTCCTGAGGTCCTGGGATAGTAGGATGAGTCAAAGTGTATTCTTCCTAACATCCTGAAAAACCTGGCATGTAAAACCTTTTGTGCCCCAAAAACCTCCACAGGACAGGAACAAACCTGCCAAGAGAATCATACCATGGTGCATTGCTGCTGGGCTGAAGATTTAGTTTATTTCACTCTGAGCTTTTCAACTGCAGCAAATCTGTTTCTGTAGGACTTCCTGGAGAAGGTATGCAGCCTTGGGGAGCTCTCTTCAGCTTCAGCCTGCAGTCTTGGCCTGCTAAAGGAACCTGAGCTCCAAATAAGTTATTGGGTCTAAACGTAGAAAACTTGACCAACGACAAAAGTAGCAGGCCAATGAGAAGACTTCCCTGGGTGTGATAATTAAATTTTCCTGCTATTAGTTTTTCCTTGCCTTAACCAACCTCTCAGCCGGATCCTTGTCCGGCATCTATCCATTGTTGTGGAACCTTTCTCAGTTACAGCCTCCTGCACTGTCCCGCTGAAGAACTCTGACTTCCAGAAAAGAGACTAATTCAGAAGATAAAACTTCTGACTGGGTCATTTGTGGTTAGTGTACGTGACCAGTACATCGAAGCCAGCTTCAAATCTTCACAAGACCCCGTCTGCCCTAGGTCTTCCAAGGTCCCGGTCTGCTGCGACCAGCTGAGCTGCATTACTGCTCTATGCCTTTTGCTGATATTTTTATTTAAAACTTTAAAAATTCATATCTCCTGTTCCACTTATTAGATTTTGGTGTCATTTTGTACATTCAATTATTCTCTATTTTTATACATTGGAGTGGGATTTTTATTGTGTTGCGTTTTCAACTTTTTAACCATTCTGGCACTATCAAATGCATTACACATGTTCTTGATTAAACACGTCAGCTCTGTGCCAATGGTATCAGGGGATAAGCTCAGGTCTAGATTACTGAAACACTTTACTAGACCAATAATCTAGTGACCTTATTACCTGTGGTGAACTACCATTCAACCCAATTAATAATTCACTTTCTCACAGACATTTGAATTGCCTGCTACGTTTGAACACAAACTAGTCTCATACCAAGTCATTTAACCCTCACAATCGTTTATTCTCCTTAGCAAGCCGTGCATTTCACATTCTTGGTAAGTTCTGGACTACTATCCAACAACAAAACTTCGTATTACTTTGAGAATCACTTACGAGATAAGCATCTCCATTTCAAAATTGGCGAAATATCTTGGCCTGAAAATTATTTCATATGGCCAAACTTTCTTTGTGATATGTTGCTGGTATCGTTTTACATTAGAAAGTTGTAGTGAAATGTAGACAAAACACATAACAAAACTGTTTAGTCGACAAATGTTCACATGGAAAATCTGTAAATGGTAATAAGGGATTATCATTGTAATAAGAACAACTATAATAATAATAATAATAACATGGCTACCTCTAAAGACTCTACATGTACTTATTTACAAAGATATGTAAAGCAACAGTGTCACTTTACGGTCACTTGAGGTGTGCAGGACAGCACACGAGATTAACTACAATGGAATCAAATGATGCCTCTTCAGCACTCTTCAACCTCCGACCTTACAATGTGGTTTGATTAATGCTAGCTTGAACAGTTCAGTTCACAGGGTGTTGCAGAGGTGGTGGTACAGGGGTTTAGATTTTGAGACCTTAAACACCACGATTTAACTGTTAATACTGTTAGTGTTGAGTAAGTTTAAAGGTGGCTAATCAAACGTCCCTAGATGGAATATAATGCAAGGTGAGTTTATGGAGACAGCTCAGACTACTTCCTCAGTAGGAGTTATGAATTTGATTCAATTGAGAGCTGATATAAACGTCATAAGGCACCGTTTCTTAAGGAAATGTTTCCAGGCTGGTTTTGTAAATTCTGTAGTCTTCCTTTTAGGTTTCTTGGGAAGCCTAGGATGTAAGATGTTACAATAACCAAAATGTGACAGTCCTAAAACTCAATTTAGCTTTGAAGGAGGCAGGATTAAGCTCATCGTGGATAGCTGGAGTTGTACCTTTTGACTACTGAATTTATGTAGGGGAAAATGAAAGATCAGATTCAAAGGTGGCTACTAGTTTCTTACTGCCAGTGAGGGCAGACAATTCAAATGGTGGAAGATATAGGTGTAATTTCACAAATCATTATTGTAGTTTTGGTTACAATGAGTTAAATGAAGCTATCCAGCTACTATATATGTGTTTGATGCACTTATTCGACAGCTCAAATTGCTGGCCAAACTGATGAGAATGTGGGTATTGCATACACCTGGAAGGCTACCTGGTAGTTCCTCAGCATTTTTATCAATAAAAGGACGTGCAGGTCAAAAAGTGGTGGCCAGAGACACGTGTAATGTTGTGCGCAGTGTGCCATATTTCGTGTTGATGTCCACTGATACTATCAGTGCATGTTCTTTCAGACAGGAAGGAATGGATCATTACTAGGTGGGATAAGTCGCACCTTCCCATTGTTTAATTCTCTTCAGAAGCATGCCATGGTGTTCCACTGACATGTGGCTGCTTGCATGTATCTAAGGTGAGGGAAGATGTCCTTTTGTCATGGGGGCTTGCATGGTTTGCACTGCCATCACTGACCCAGGCAGCTGTTCGTGAATGTTTTGTTGCTGGTGTCCCTGTAGTTTTTTTGCCAACATTTTTGTTAGAATATTCTGTTGCAAAAAAGCAGTGTTACAATTTGGAATAGTGTAGCCGGATTAAGGGATCGGTCATCTGGTCCTCTGAAAGTGTGATGTTTCCAAGAGCTGAGAACGGCCTCGGCTAAGAAGGATGAGCTGGTGAGGATGTAACCCTGCCAGAAACCAAAGGGAAGAACTGCTTCACATGGGAGGTGGTGTTAGATTGTGGCTTGTAGAAGGACTGCTAGTGTACTGGTTAGGAAGCATCCGGCCATAAGAAAAGGATGTCACTCTGATCAGCTGCTCTGGACACTAAGAAGTGAAGGGCGCTCGACGAAAAACAGGAGAGTTTTTCTTCCTGACATACAATTCTTACACAAAGCCACGAATATCAAAAATTACTTACAAAATAAAAACAAAGCATGCAATATTTCCGACAGGCCATTTTTAGTTTCGTTCAGTCAGCACTTCCAATGACTATAGGATGCAAAAAAATGTTCTGTTCGTCTAAACGCACTGTTAGTTATTCCCATTTCACACCAGCGCTGCACCGCTAAGGAATGGCTTCCATTAGCCGGGCAGCATCTCATCGCAGCGGGACTTCACCGCGCGGAAGGACCACATCTACCTGTTATTGCAGAAATGGGATTGTCCAGCAGAAACACGGCCTGCTTCCAGTGCGTCTTCGTGCGCTGGGGGCCGGTGGAGAAATGGACCTGCAACGACAGGGTTCAGACGTCACCGATGAAGTACACGGGTTTAATAACACGCTACATTAACCTATAACACGAAAACAGGCGATCGAACAGCAAAATATGCTTACGCCCAAACACCTCGGGGCTACAAATAAAAAGAAACACGCATTACATCCCTGCTAATTACTTTTGAATATGTAGCACGAAAAAACGACCCACCTTGTTATTGCAATTTTTCTCGAAAAAAACGTCGAAGTAGCCGGCCAGTGCCTAAGAAAGCAAACACACAAAAAAAGAAAAACACACTTAGTGCTGCGTTCATATCACCGTTTTCACTGTTGTAATATATAGATTACGCCAACAGAATAACAGCAGAGTTAAGATTATCTTCAGAGAAGTAAACATTGTACATGGCTGTCTTGGGCCTGGGTAGCACATGGAAACAGGCTAGCTCAGTGAGGCATTCCACCAGGATGTCATGCTTACAAACACACTACACTAGTGACTGCATTCTTCACTGAAATACCGTCCCTCGTACCTCACGCTCTCACTCTGTATGCAATGCAGTGACACAAACCAGGATGTTGTAACGTTTCGGGTTATTTCGCTCGATTTTCAAGTATTTTCGGGTACGTTTTATTTTCAAAGCAAACACATTGCACAGTAGCTTGGCAAATCTGTCTGCAAACGTCACCAATTACTATCAAGTTGCAAATACCTCTTGGGTACATTGGTTGCTTACAAAATAAAATCTCCGATCTCCAAATCTCTTGCTTCCATTCTTTCTCATGCATTTGCAAGAATAAAGCAGAGTCTGGGAGCTGTAAATAACCATACATGTTTAGATAGGAATCACCGTCAAATTCAACTTGAGCTTACAGTTCACTGTACTTTCTTGGAGGGCTCACGCTGACAGTAAAGCTTTGCATTAACTAACCATATATATCAATTTGAACATCACGCATACATCGATACATCATATCTCGCCTTAGCAGCAACCAATCCTCTGCAACAAGCGTACTGTGGAACTGTAAATTGTAAACAAGGACTTGTGAGGCTGACTCTACATGTCCAGTGGACAAAACAATAGGGCCTGGTCGCCCGCTGTAATTTTGTACCAGGAAAAGTCTGGGATGTTGAGGAATGACAGAGTACAATAAGTGCACATGACATTTTCATTTTTGGTCAGTAAGCCAGTGCCATAAAGGCTTGTCATTTTGTAAAAATATATATGTCTCTAATACTAAGTGTTCATTCTTAATAAATACAATGACTTCACCCTCATACATGAGCCTTGCCTTTTTCTCAGAGACTAGTATTTATTGCTCTACAGGTACAATTACTCTCTCGGAGCCTATGTGTCGCAGTAGCATGTAACGGGGATAACAGACTGAGGTAGACACCAAATGCCAGTGGTGTCCACTACATGCCAACGATGCTCTACGTATCAGGGCGTCCCCTTGTGACAGCGCGATGGCCAAATGTCAGAAACACAGAGCTGACCACATTAAGCAATAGGCGACTACCTACTGCCAACATCATGCCTCACATCCAAAATGTATGTCTATATAAAGGGTCCACACCACATGCCAGGGATGGCCACCAGACACTAGCCCGTTATCATATAACATGAAAGGTCACCGGATATCAGGGAAGCTCCTATTGTGCCAGCGATGTTCAGTGATTGCCAAGATTAGCCACCTTATGCCAGAAGTGGCCAATAGTTGTAGGTGATCAATATCAGATATGAGGAATGTACACATAATCACGCAGGTGGTGAACACGTATCAGAAATGCTATCCTAAATCAGAAGTGCACAACATAATCCAGCGATGACTATCATCATGTCATAAATGCCCAATAAATTCTAAAGGTGACTACAGTATGCCGGAGAGGGCCCGTTTGCCAAAGATGGCTAACAAATACCAGAGGGCCACCAGATTGCGGGTGTGGCCACGGTATGGCCAAGCCATCACAATACGCCAGTAATATTGCCCAAAGGCCAATGTAGCCCCCTTCTACAGTTGGAGGGTGCACAGTGAGCCCAAATGAATCCAAGAATGTTTATAAAGGTAACAGAGATGGCACTAGATTCCAGGGATTGCCACTTTATCCCATGGGTGACCATAAAATGCCAGGAATGCCTAACGTATACAAGTGGACAACACATACTTAGGATTGGCACCAAACGTCAGGAATATCCAAGTTATGATAAGGGTGGCCACCAGCTGTCAGTGATACCCAACCCAAATCATGACTGTTCACCCTAAGTCATAGACAGGCCGCCATTATGCTAGGAATATCCATGAAATGCCAGTGACAACTATGTCATGGATGACTCAGTATTTCAGTAATGGGGTCGTAATCTAGAGATGGCCACCATACACCAAAGAGATTTAAAACTTAGCTGCAGCTACCAGTTATTAATGTGGCTAGCACATGCCACACATGGTCATTACATGGTCATTACATGGCAGGGGCTGTCAGTACAAGCTAGGCTGCCCACCAGAGTTGAGGGAGGACACCCAGATACCAAGTGTGCACAACGGATGCCATAATATGCTACCAGGTATCAGTAGTAACATACCAAGCATGCCCACTACAAGCAGGAGTGGAGACTATAGTAGAGAGGGCCATCATCATTCCACAGTAATGAAATGTCATGGTCACTAAACAAAAGCGCGGACTGACCCCAATAAGCAAGCAGTAGACAGCAGGTGTCTGGAGATAAACTACAACACATTCTCTTACATACACACAAACAGCTGCAGGCAGACTGACACGCACTAATTTCGCTGGCGGGGAAGACTACACACGCAAAAAACGAGTGCACGTATACACACAGAAAGACACATGACTGTGTAAAGGCATGGAACAGGACTATTCATGTGACACAGAAGTTTGCAGGGTAATTGAACATGTTGCAGGCTGTTTGTTCTATTTCACTGTGTGTGTGGCTGCATGGCAGTCACTGACTGGATGCCTACTTGGGCACAGCAGAGCAAAGTGCCACCCCCAACTTTCTAAGAGAGACTTTGGTGCAACTCGCCCAGGACAATGGTTAAGCTGCCCGAATATGATGAGATGTCCGCTCACTCGCATACACAATTTCTGCATCAGTCAGGAAGTACAGAGCTGTGTGGTGTCCCGTCCTCCGGTGTGCAGGAGACAGGGCATACAACCCCATCAGGTTCACAGACTGACATCCTGGCAAGGCTCTGGGGTGCAACCAGCGGGCTGGTAAAACAGTCCGGATTACTTAGAGGTAATAAAGAGTTTAGCATACTGAGCTCCAGCCACTAACTAGAACTGAACTGAACTGCACTGCTAGTAACACCTTAGCACGCGCTATTGTGCTACTAAACCGTTCACTAGAAAAAGAAAACGCACACGTGTTGTTATTGCAAAACGATTACCACCGGAAAAACTTTAGAGGTAATGCGAGCCCAGTAAAGTTGTATTCAAGTTGCAATCCTTGGTCGGCGTCATCAGTTAGGCGTTTCATGTCCTCTTGTGTTTATCTACTTATTCATCCTAAATGAAAAAAGATAAACATACTTTCGTTATGAAAGCGTGAGACACTTATCCATCGTATACCTGAACTGTGGCCTCCTATTACAGCGTGTTTATTAACTTTAAGCTCTTTGGAGGTGATGAGACCCTAACACCCGTCTCGGTGCTCGGAATGATTTTTGACCACTTTGGAAATTTAGAGAGATTCTTTGAATATGAACCACAACGATTTAGTCTTCAGGATCAGACTGTTATCCTGTGAGTGGTATCTAAGTCAAAGTTAACTTCTGCTATTACAACTCATCTAATCACTCGCTGGCTCTTTCTTTCCCTTTGACTCTGTCCAACACTGATGCTTTACGACAATGCCTGCAGGGTAACATTCATCCAGGGAATCCACGCCCGGGCAGCACCGATTTGTGAAAACACCTAGGTCTTTCCATTTGGTACCACAAGCAAGTTGGGTAAATGGCAGATTAAAGCTGCAACTGCTCACATTTCCTTTCTGAAATGTCCATATTGTCTTAAATCTGGAGGCACAAGAACGTGTTTTTCTAGCTGCTTCTCGAAGGATTACTTTTCAGATTCCACCATTTGGCAACTCAGCAAAATAGTATTTTTTAAGGCCTTGCCCCCAGACCACTTATCGTTTAGCCAGACTGCTTCTCTTATTTCTGCCTTTGTGTGATCGGTCTTGAAGTTCAATGTAGGAAAGTACCATCTTCCTTGGCATGGTTACCCCCTTTTTCTGCCTGTCAGTGTGTTTGACTGTGTTCACTGTCATCCTGTTAACCAAGGCCCCAATGGTTATGCTCTCTCTCCCAAAACTATGTATTTCATCCCACAATTGGCATACTAGTGCCCCCATGTAAGCCCCTATATATGGTACTCAGGTACCCAGGGCATTGAGGGTCCTAGGGGATCCCTATGGGCTGCAGCAGTTATTCTGCCACCATAGGGAGCTCATGCAAAGGGTTCTGCAGGCCTCCCATTGTAGTCTGCATGAACCGTGCATGAACCAGTTTGCGCTACAGGTCACTGCACCAAGTCATTGCAAGTCACCCCTATGGTAGGCCCTTTCAGCCAAGAGGGCAGTGTGCATGTACCTGTGTGTGAGGGCACCCCTGCACTAGCAGAGGTGTCCCCACAAACTCCAGATCCATTTTCCTGGACTTTGTGAGTGCAGGGACGCCATTTTACGCGTGTACTGGACATAGGTCACTAACTAATGGTAATTCTGAACTTGGGCATGTTTGGTATCAAACATGTTGGAATTATACCCCAATACTGTTGCCAGTTCTGGAAGTATGATTCCATGCACTCTGGGGGCTCCTTAAAGGACCCCCAGCATTGCCGCTACAACCTTCTGAGGTTTCCAGGCAGCCTAAGCTTCTGCCACCTCACAGACAGATTTCTGCCCTCCTGTTGCTTGAGCAACTCAAGCCCAGAAAGGCAGAACAAAGGATTTTCTTTGGGAGAGGGGCGTTACACCCTCTCACTTTGGAAACAGGTGTGACTGGCTTGGGAGGGGTAGCCTCCCCAAGCCACTGGTTTGCTTTGAAGGGCACATTTGGCACCCTCTGTGCATAAACCGTTCTACATCGGTTCAGGGACCTCTAGTCACTGCTCTGGCATGAAAATGGACAATAGAAAGGGGCGTGACCACTCCCCTGTCCATCACCACCCCAGGGGTGGTGCCCAGAGCTCATCCAGAGGGTCCCTGTGTTTTGCCATCTTGAATCCAAGGTTGGCAGGGAACTCTGGGAGCATCTGAGTGGCCAGGTCAGGCAGGTGACGTCAAAGCCCCCTCCTGACACATGGTCACCCAGCTAGGTGACCAATCCCCCTTTCAGGGGTATTTAGGGTCTCTCTTTTGGGTGGTTCCTCAGATTTGGCTTGCAAGATTCCAGCAGGATTCCTCTGCAACCTCCACTTTGACTTTTGACCAAAGAAACTGCATCTGGACTCTCCAGGACCCGACAATCTGCAACAAAGATGAAGACTTCGCCAGCAACATTGTTTCCACGGCTCCTTCCAGCTTCTGCAACACTTCCCCAGTCATGCATCCTCTGAGGACAGCCTGTCTTCAGTCTGCACAGGAAAGAAGAAGGAATCTCCCTTTGGGTGAAGGAGTCACTCCCCTGCATCTGCAGGCACCAACTGCAATGACGACTGACTGCGTGGATCCCCTCTCCTGCTGAGCTGCGCGGGTCCTGCATGGATCACGGGTGGTCGTCGGAAGTGGTCCCGTCTGTCCTCTCTATCAGCTATCCAACTTGGGTGGAGGTCAGCCCTTGCCCTCCCGCGCAGGACAGCACCCCCGTGCACCACATCTTTTGCAGCTGCCAAGGCTTGTTGGCTTTTCTTCCAAGGGGTCTTCAGGCATCGTGTAGCTCCAGTCCCCAGCACTCCTTACTGCGACACACAGCTTCGAGAGGCTCTCCTGCGGCGTGGGACTTCTTTTTGTAGTGCTGCATGGGCTCCATATGCAACTTGTGTCCCAGTCCTGTGGGACTCCTGTGAGTGCTGCCTGTGCTTCTGTGGGTTCTCTGCGATGCTGAGGGCCTCCTTTGACTCCCCCTCCTGGGTTGAGTCCTCCTGGGCCTTGCTGGTCCCCGGCAGCACCACTTTCTACCAACCGTGTCTTTTGCCTGTGCCAAGGCTTGTTGATGGAATCCGAACACGCAAACTAGATTGCAATCTTCTTTCCGGCGTGGGACATCACGTGCATCCTTCAGTTACTCGATTCCGACTCCAGGGCTGCAGTGTTGACCTTCCTTCCTCACCGACGACCAACTCCTGCATCCTCAGCTTGGTGGGTAGGGATTCCCGCCCCCACTGGACTCTGTCTTCTGGACTTGGTCCCCTCTTTCTACAGGTCTTCCTCATCAGGAATCCACGTTGGTTTCTTGCAGTCGCCTCTGGGTTTTGCAATTCTCTTCTTTTTTACCTTTTTGCCAGAAACCAGAAAAGGAGGCAGATCTTTCATATACTTAGGGAAAGAGTTGCAAAATCATTACCTTTTGGATTAAGACAGATAAAACTATTATCTCCTGTGATAATTAGTGGTTGCTTTTTACAGCAAGACGCCACTGCAGCAAAAGCTGCACTGTAAAAGAAGCAAACCAAATCAAATTAACTGAAAACCGCCTGAGTTTCCAACGTTGCAAACATGTTTGCATGTAATGAAGCAAAAGAAATATAACAGCTGGTAATAATGATTGTGACAGAAAAGGTACACGACTTAAGAAAACATTATTTACCTTTGGTAATGACATTTCTGGTGGATACATAATCTGCCAACATATTCCTCACCTTAAAAACATCACTATAGGTGCCAGAAAGATCCGGAAGAACAAGTTATTTACCTTTGGTAACACCTTATCTGGTGCAGAAACAGACTAGCCGCAGATTCCTTATCTTAGAATTCTCCTCCAGGCGTCAGACTGGATCCGGAACCCTTTCATCAGCAGCAGCTCTGCGTGTCGGTTGAGGGCGTCGTGCGACTCTGTAGCAAAGTTGTACCAGGATATGACGTCGACGGAGTCCATATAGTCCCTCCCCCGACGCGCTGACGTCAGTTTCTTCTGTGACTAGAATGGCACAACAACGCAGAGCCACATAGAAACTGGCAATGGAACAGTGTATGCTCCAAAAAGGGTGGACATAATCATGAGGTACCAACCATCAAAATGAAACAACACAAGAAAAGAATGTCCCGAAGTGAGACTGAAGCCAAAGAACCCAGTTCGCAAAGCGGGGAAGATGGGTGGGTTGATAAGGGATCTGCGACTAGACTGTGTCTGTACCAGATAAGGCTTTACCAAAGGTAAGTAACTTGTTCATTTGATAGAGACAACTGGCCGCAGATTCATTATCTTAGAATTAGATACCAAAGCAAAAGCAACCCAGGAGGAGGGCTGTGAACACATCGCACCCAGGCTCCCAAGAAACAACCGGTCAACTAAGGAGTAGCAGACCAGCTATGAGAAAGATAAAAGGTGAGAAGCATGTAGTACACCCACAAAAAGTAGGAGACCAACATTTCAAAAGCAGATATGAAAAGTTATGGCCGTGTAAGAAAGGGCCATGAAGACAAACTGGAGGTGGAGCCACAACAGGTAAGGACATGAAGTGCTCCCCAGAACTAGCCGGATGAAGAGGAGCAAAATCATCCATTATGGAGCTATACAGAACACTGCTTGCACCAAAATACCTATTGAAAATCTGCAAGACGCAGAAGCAACATACTGAAAGGGATGAACCTGACAGCAGAATGAACATGTGTAGGAACACAGACAAGGAGAAAAAAAAAGCTTAAACTTAAAGCAAAAATGGGAGGCATTTAGTAAGAACACCCTAAAGGTGTACCAAAAGCTTGTTACCCATGGGTAAAATAGGATGACTGGAAAGACCAGCCATGGAACCCATGCAGAGGGGCAGACTCGTAAGAACATGGATATAATGAAGCAGAAAGTGTCCAGAGACATACAAAGGCTCCGGCCAACACTGATGTCATAAACAAAAACAGAACACCATAGGAGGGATTGATCGGTACCCTCGAATGTAGATGCACGACATCAAAGGCACAATACCTGAATATTGAGCTGTGCTCCTAATGCAAGAAAAGAAGACAGTAGAAGGTTGTGGAGGAGCGAGAACACAGGAGGAAAATGAAGAGGGAAAAAAATAAAACACCCCTCAATGCAGCAAAGGCAACCAAGACTGAAAACAAGGCCAGTACATCAAAGGAGGTAGATGGTGAAGAACCACCTGCTCTGATAAACTGGCAGATACTGTGCAATACAGAAAGAACAGAAACACAAAGCAGAGAGACACCTTTTGAGGAGAGTCTAAGCACAAAAAGGGTGTAAGCAATAAATGGAAGAAATCCGTCAAAGAAGAGCGGTAATTGCCAAGGGTGAACCAGCAAAGATATTAGCGAGTCAAGTGTAGAGCACTCAGAATACTGCTAAAAGGAGTATAGAAAGAACGATTCCCCGAATAGAATCTAGATACCAGACCTTCGAAACCTGTAAGGCCAGAAAGGAATATGTCATAGAACAAGAGAAAAAACCTTCACAACCCTGAGCCAACAATAAAGTAGCAATACTAGGGGTAGAAGCCTTTAGTGAGATATATGCAGTCAGACACAAAGCCAGTCATGAAAACATAGGGGTCAACAACATCCCATAGGTGCACTATATCCCTCCCTTATGGAAGGAAGGGAACGAACGGCAAGAGCCATCACATAAACCAATTGTGGTATACAAGTATATGTCTGCCACAGTGAACTAATGATTAGAAAACATGTCCACGGAAAAGGCAGGGTATGCCTGAAAGGAAAAAGGGGTTTTGAAATCAAAGGTGAAGGAGGGAAATGACTGAAACATATGCGGAAGAGAACCCTCACTACACGGTGGAAGCATCCGTCAGCCTGGTCACGGAGTCACTGGTGAGCGCCCCACATATTTCCAGTGAGGGACTGCAACCATGACCACAACTTCACTGTACATTTCCATACACAAAAGGAAAATAGGACAATATGGATATTGTGCAGAAAAACAGAACAATAAGGGACGACCGTCACGACCACCCTAAAAAGGGTAGAAGGAATGTGAAAGTAGGAACTTCCAGGGGCATCAGCCGGCGGCCCTGAGTATGGAGAAAAGAGAACCAGAAAAAAGACCTGGAATAAAAGCATTAACTGAATTGACCAATGGACAGAAAAAAAAAAACTCTTCCATAATAAGAATGGAAAAAGGACACACGCAAAAACAGTCGTAGAAGTCCTAAGGACCATAGGAAACAAACTGCTTCAATAGGAGTACCAAGGAAGTTCCGCATAGGGAATAAGAAGCAGGTAAGGAGTAGTGAAAAGCTTACCCAATGGATCAGAAGAGCAGTGGCTGAGCACAAATCTCCATAGAAATCATACACATTGTAGGCGACCTGCCTATAAGTAGACCACAACAGAAATCACACCACAGGCGGAATGAGACTCAAACCTGGTCTGATATAACAACAGAAAGAACCACTATGTGTGGAACAACAGAGAAAAATGATTATAAATGTCATTATAACCACTGAACAGAAGTGGTCAGCACCACCAGATGTATGCAATCGCACCACTAAGTAAAATCTCCATGATGGAGGAGAACGTGATATTAATAAGTGAACCTGCAAGGAGCAGGAAGTACACACTAGAGATAAACTGACAACAAAAACACACTCCAGAATGACAGACAATACAACAACTAAAGGTGATGCATGTGTACAGACACACCCGCAAGAGGACCCTCACAACTTAGTGGGAGGGTGCGAGATCATAAGTAGAATGCTATGGTATATGCTCCTTAAAGGAGCAGTAGAAGAGGAAGAGGACATGACATAAAGTCCCACCATGAGCATCTCTGAAGCGGTGCAAAGACGAAACGGCACGCGCGCCAAAAAAGGACTTGCCATCAAAGGGCATATCAAGGAACAAATCATGTATGAGTTCTGAGAAATTTGAAGAACGTAGCCAAGCCCTTCGCCGTAGCACTACTGAGGAGGCCATAGTACGGCCAACAGAATCAGTGGTATCCATACCACAGCGAACGCCAAGTTTGGCAGCCTGCTGACCATCCCGTATCAAGGGCATATGAGCAGTCCTAGCCTAGTCAGGCACAGAAGGCAAAATGCACTCCACTGAGCCCCACAGAATGTGGGAGAAGCGAGCAAGTACTTGAGATGTGTTAGTGGAACGTAAGGCCAAACTAGATGAGGCAAATATCCTCCTACCAGAAACGTCCAGCTGCCTAGCTTCTCGCTATGTTGGAACAGGAGGAATCTGCGTAAGACTGGGTGCAACCAAAGCAGTTTGCACTTTGAGTCGTCAGGTGCCTGCAAAGGCATGATGGATCCTCCGGGGTTGGCCTGTGTCTGTGAGGGACAAAACTCTCCACAAGGGGAACAGAAACTGTCTGGGACCAGACTCCCAAGAGGATATCATAAAGAGCCTCACAATAAGGAAGGACCGGCTCTACAGAAGACTGGTCAGGATGTAATATGTCAAGTAACGGATCCGTGGACAATTGCACTGTAGGAAGGTGTAAGCGCAACACCTCCGAAACCGGTTTCAACATATCTGAAAAAGCAGAACTAGCCTCAGTAGCCAAACCAGGGGTGGAGAGGAGGCTGGATGCTGGCGAGGAATCAAAACCGTTCACATTGGCCAAATCAAGCAACCAATCTGAGTGTCAAAATGGAATGGTGCATGAATGAGGAGGCTGAGGATGTTCAGGTCTCTCCAATGGAGGAACAAGAGGTTGAGGCCCAGTTAATGAAGAAACATCCAACTTCAACGGCGGCGTTACCGGCATCGACTGACGCAGAGAAGGAGAGACCTCAGAGGTGGCATCGTCCGACTCTGGAGAAACAACAATAGGGGCTTCGAGCTAAGTCGTATGCGCCACCACTGCAGAGGACAACGTCAGAAAGGAGGAAACCAGTGCATTAGATGGGAGCGGCAAGAGGCTGTGCATCGGCGCTGACCTGACTCCGGAGTCAAAATTGAGGGGCTCAATGGACACTGAGGACGATGCTGCCGGTAAGGACCCCATCCAAACACCCGCCACCTTTTTAGGGCCCAAAGGCACTCCAAAGGGAGGAGGAGACCCAAAAACAGCATGTAAGGATGAATAATAGTCCTGCATTTGAGCCAGAGTCTCCCCAGACCAGGATAAGGAGTAAGGGACGGGGTCTTGCGCACTCATCCTCAGAAGATCTGGGTGAGTCTTATGGGGGCGTTGAAGCCGGTGGGGGACGCAACTTCACCCGAGGACAACGCTTGCCTGGAGGCGCTGTCTGAAGAGGAGACGTTGCGGGAGCAACATGCGATCAACTCCTATAACGGTCTCTGGGATGCGAAGTAAAAGATGACGGACTACAACGCCTGTGAAAGTCTTCAGAAGACTGTGACATCTGTGCTGCCAAAAGCTTCATCCCCTGCTCACACAATGTCTTAGGCCTCAGTTATTGACAGGCCTCGCAGTTGTTGGCGTTGTGGTGGGTGCCAAGGCACCACTTCCAGATGGAGTGGGGGGTCAGTGACCGACATCTGTCGAGCACATGACCCACAGGGCTTAAAGTCAGTAGACAAAAACAGTGTTTTAAGTAAAAAATACAGTGAAAAAGGTGAAGGCCAAAAATGGCCAGAGGAACTGCTTCTCCAGATCCATGTTGTTGCACGAAAAGAAGAAACTGGCATCAGCGCGTCGAGGGAGGGACTATATGGAGTCCGTCATATCCAGGGAAGACATTGCTACGGAGTCGCACGACGCCCTCTATTGACGCGCAGAGGTGCTGCTGAAGAAAAGTTTCCAGATCCAGTCTGACACCTGGGGGAGAATTCCAAGATGAGGAATCTGCGGCTAGTTGTCTCTATAAGATAATATTACTTTAGCAATCTCTCTCCAGCACCATCAGATCATGCAATGTGGTGATCGGCTGTTCAGCTACAACTCTGCCCACTGTATGGGACAAAATTAGGGTATACTAGAGTGACACCAGTTCCTCTTACATTTTTTTTGCATCCCACTAAGGCAGACTGAGGAAGCACCAGCGACAATTGCAACAAATAACTGGTTTGTATTCCTTGGTATTATTAGTCGCAGCCCTAAATCATCAGAAGAGCAGGAAGGGCAGTGAGGAAACCGAAGAAAGATTATGTATTCACCAGAAATAATTTTACTAAAGAAAAGTAACTTTTTCTACTGATGGGTACATATTCCCACAGTTCCATAGTGCAGATAAACCAAGCAAATCATGCAACACCTTTTACAACCTACCCACACTATCCATCCTTGGACTTTGAGGTAGTAATGTTTGGAAAAGTATGCAGATATTTGTGGTTCATCCAGCAGATGTCAGACAACAGAACGCTTCCTATGAGAACCATGGAAGCAGCACCACCCCTAGTGGAGTGGACACTACTACCCTCAAGAGGGTCCTTCTCAGCTAAAACATAGCAGATATTGGTACAAATGATGACTAAATGAAAAAGGTGTACTTGGTCACCACCTAGCCCTTTTAAGTTCATGTGACACACAAAGAGCTGATGATCGACTCTGGTCTGTCAAGTGTGATTGATGTAATGGAACACAGCATGTCTGGGGTCCAGTCTAGGCATTTGCTTTTTCTTGTTAGAGGCATGAGAGGAGGGAAGAAGGGCGGAAGGGCACTGGATATTGTATTGGAAATGCATCTTGGGTAGAAAGAATGGACACTGTAGAAAACTGTGAAAGGTGGATGAGCTGAGTGAGCCTGAACTAAAGCAACCCTACGGGCTGAAGTTGTTGTCACTAACAGAACACATAAAACTGAAAAGTCAAACCGGTTAGGTAAATGAAGCTGAACAGGGCAGCCAAATAGACTTTAACTGTAGTTATAGCCATGCCCTGATGGGCAAGTGACAAAACAAATTACAGGACGCCAGAAAGCCAGGATTGAAAGGGATTCAGGTCTTCTGAACAAAGTATTTACAGCAACTTGCATAAATGGATTTTTAGTGGGTTTCCTGAAAACCATGATAACATCCACAAGTTCAGCTAGAAATGAAAAATGTTTTAGCTGGCACTGCTCAATCTCCATGTGTGTAACAGCAGTACTTGGAGACGGGTGGAAGACCTGCTACAAAAGCAGGTCCACCCTTTGTGGGAAAGGAAGCTCCTCCAGACACAATCTGGGATGATCAGGATCAATTGTGCTCAATCCTCCCACATCTTCAGCAGGGCAGTCTACATAAAAAGTGGGAAGGTGTACCCAGAGACTAACTGAGTTTGAAGGCATTCCCGAGGGAACTATTAAGAGGAGAGTGTACGGCACAAAAGAACAAAATCCTTACCTTTTGTAACACTTTTTCTGGTGGATACTCTATCTAAACACAGTTTCCTACCCTTTAAATACTCCCCAAGCCCGAGATTGGATCTGGAGAACTTTATCTACAGTAGTGCTCTTGCGTGCCGCTAGGTGGCGTTCTGCGGCTCGGTGCCGACTCTGTTTTTTGCCTTTTCCCTTTCCATGCTCTTAGATGTGAAGTGCGCACAATGTTGGCACCAGTGTGCTGGATACTAGCATGGGACCTTTTTAGATGTTACAAAGAGGCCACTCCACAGAACAGAGAGAAGTGAGAGGGCAGTGAAGAATCTGCGGTTAGATAATGTATCCACCAGAAAGTGATACGGAAGGTAAGAAACTTGTTTTTCTGATGGATAATTCTAACTGCAGATTAGTCACCTTAGAATAGACTCCATAAAGGTACTCCTCACAAGCAGAGGGTCTTTGGAGCGGACTCATACTGAGACTTGGATGTCAAGATAGTTGTGCTTTGGGAATATATGCACTGACCCCCATGTTGCAGCCTGGCAGATGTCAAGGCTTTCTGTGTGCCAACACACGGAAGCAGCCTTAGCCCCGACGGAATGGGCTCAGACTTTCCATGAGGCAACTTCTTGGCCCGTTCAAAGCAGATCTTAATGTAGAGGACTATCCCACCTCACCACTGTCCTCTTCTGCACAGCCTTTCCTTTCTATGCTCCAGAGAATCCACAAAAACTTGATCTTCCATTTGATGATCTTGAGTACAATCAACGTAAAAGCTTAAAGTCCTTTTGTGTTTCCAGTCAAAGGATCCTCTACTCATCTTTCAAGGAGTGAGGGGGAGCAAAGAACTCTAGGAAATCGATGGACTGCACAACGTGGAAGGGAATCATTACTTTTGGCAAGAATGTCGCCAGAGTCCTCAACACAACTTGTCCTGGGAAAAGGTGGAGTAGAGTGGTTGCACTGAAAGTGCCTTAAGTTCACTCATGTGACAAACTGGGGTAATCAAATAGGAAGTTGATCTTTACAGCAAGAAAGAAGCAGCGAGCATCTATGAATCACCTCGGACACACATGAGAAAAATCGTGATCAAGTCAAGGTCACACTGTGGATTCATAAATGGATTTCGTGGAATGGTGCCTGGTGTCATGGATGACATCCACCACTTCAGGGGGTGATCACACACAGTCAGTTGCTGGTGCTTAATCTCCACGAATATCGGTGTAAATTGTGCTCCATGCATATCGGTGTAGATTGTGCAGATTTGGGTGGAGAACTCTGCCCCACTGCTGAGACAGGAGGCTGTAACAAAGTTCTGTGTTCCATTAAAGTCAGTTTTTGCATAAACTACAATACACAAAACTCTGGACAATGCACATTCTAGATGATGTAGAAAAGATATGTCCAAGGTTCCCACCACTGTTAGTAGCTGTCCTGCACCACCTTGGAAATTAGATGCCATTTATGACCCGTCTGATGCCTCCTGCTCAGTTTGGCTGCTCTGGCATTCAGGGATCCTGCCTGGTGGTTTGCAATTAGGAAAATTCCCTAGTGCGCCAACTACTTCCCGAGGAGCAGAGTCTCCTGAGACAGGAACCCACTTCACCCTACTTTTAACAGTCCCACATGAAAGTGATGTTGCCGATAAGAAAATACTTTCCCTTGAAGGACAGCAAAAAGACTTTCAGAACCAAACAAATGGCCCTCTAATCCAGCAGATTTATGTGAAGCCGGCTCTCTGCCAGAGTCCCCTGATCTCTGCCATCCCCAGATGACCTTCTCAGCCCAACGGGGATGTGTCCATCACCAATGTCCGCTCTGGGTGGGGAAGGGAGAGAACCCTGCTGCTGGACCAAATTGCAGTCCAGCTGTCACCACTGCAAATCTTGAGACATTTCCTCCAAGATCTGAACAGCATTGACCAGATTGCCAATGAGCTGACTCCAATGGAACTTCAAATTCTATTGCAGAGCAGGCATGTGCCACCTTGCATACATGGTGAGGAAGATGCAGGAGGCTAAGAGGCCTAGAAGCCTTAGAGCTGCTTTCACCTTGGCCCAGGGCCAAGTCTAAAACATCAGGATCACAGAGTGTCAGTCCATCAGTCAAAAATGTATTAGACCATTATATTAAACAACATACAGCATACAAACATTGCATCTATCAAAACGAAAGAACCTTCACTAAAATGGAACAATTACACAAGCATTAACATTTTAGGATGAGCTTTCACTAAAATAACGTACAAAATAATTAAGATGACACCTGTACATAAAAACCCATTAAAAGCTGATAACTTAAATGTGCAAGGAGTAGAGGATCTGCCCTAAGCCTTGTGAATGTATTCCTGCAATTTTACATTATATAAGTAACCAATTAACTAGCCTTCTCATATTCCCCTAAAAACCTTTTTTATAGCAATAATAAACCTCCAAACAGCACAAGCTACACCCATATAGTGTATATTGGTATACAAGGGTCACAGCTTGGGCACGATTTCTGAGGCTATAATTTACCAAAATTGGGCGTAAAATAGTCTTTCACATGGGTAAACATTTTAAGCAGTCCATAAAAATGTGCAAATTATCGCAGAGTGTTCAAGCTACAGGTACAATTACCCATTTTTAATTTATCTCTAGAGTAACATGGGATAATACCAATCCTTAGCCTTAACAGCTCATATCTTAGTTGGTCGTTGGATAATATATCCACATAAAGGAACCATTCTTCATTGCGCCCGGTGTGGAGCATAAACTGGACTGAGTTTTCCCCTTTTAATTACTGACTATCATTGTTAGAAATTAGGTCTCTAGTTGGCAGAAGTATTCACCTTTATCCAAATAGGGACCACAATCCTAGTCAGGGTAGGTCACACACAATCCAAATTATCCAGGGCCCACCCTCTAGTAGCTTTGCACTGAGCTGTCAGGCTTAACTTAGAAGACAATGTGTAAAGTATTTGTGCAATAAATCATACAGTAACACAGTGAAAACATCACAGAAATACACATCACAGGTTTAGAAAAATATAAGATATCTATCTGTTTAAATTAAGGTCAAAACAATAAAGATTCAATAAGCACAAGTTGAGTTATCACTTTTGCAAGTTTAAAAAGAGTCTTAAATCTTAAATCTGCAGAGGAGGAGATGCGTGGAAAAATAGAGTGTGCGTTGGATTTTCAGGCGCGGCACAGACGATGTGTTGTTTCTTTCTACTCTGTAAGGGGCTTTGCGTCGATTTCCGGCATGAAGGCTTGGTTCCTCACTGCGACGTGGGGATCTTTTTGATGCCCAGGGACGATGAATGGAAATCCTGAGCATGCGGGACGAAGTCACAGGTGTTCCGTGGATCCGGTAGGCGATGCGCTGAATTTTCCGTCACACTGCAGGCACTGTGTCGATTCTCCACTCAGGAGGTCGGGCTGCGTCGTTCCGGTTAGACTGTGCATCGATCCGGTAGGCTATGCGATGAATTTCCGCCCGCAAGGCAGGCGCTGCATCAATTCTTCACTCGGTAAGTCGGGCTGCATTGTTCTGGTTCGGCTGTGCAGTGATTTTCTCATCGCAAGGCAGAATCTGCATCTTTTCCAGCAGGCTGTGCATTGATTTTCAGCGCATAAGGAGTTCCTTGAAGAGATGAAGTCTTTTTGGCCCTGAGACTTCAGAAAACAGGAGGCAAGCTCAATCCAAGCCCTTGGAGAGCATTTCTCAGCAAAGTCAGAGGGCAGCAGGACAACAGCAGGGCAGCAGTCCTTCTCAGCAAAGCAGTCCACATGAGTCCTTTGGGCAGCCAGGCAGTTCCTCTTGACAGGTTGCAGGTTCAGGTCCAGACGTGTCTGAGTTGGTGGGGTCAGAGACCCAGTTTATATACTCAAAAATGCCTTTGAAGTGGTGGAGACTTCAAAGAGTGTTTCTGAAGTGCACACAGTCCCCTTTCAGTACAGGTCTGTCTGCCAGGGTCCCAGTAGGGTGTTTGGCAGTCCACTGTGTGAGGACAGGCCACTAGTCTTTGACATGTAAGTGTCAGGCCTTCCACCCTCCCAGCCCAGGAAGACCCATTCAGTATGCAGATGAGTGCAGGTGTGGTGACTGAGTATCCTGTGTTTGTGGTTGTCTGGGTGAAATACACAAGGGAGCTGTCAACCAGCCCAGATGTGGATTGGAGACAGGCTGTAAGGCACAGATGGATTTTAAGTGCAGAGAAATGCTCACTTTCTAAAAGTGGCATTAAAATAGTAATATAAAATCCAACCTCACCAACCTCACCAATAAAGCAGGATTTTATATTACCATTCTGGACATACTAAATATGACCTGGTTACCACTTTCTGATCAAAATCTACCACTCAAACAGTATATGGGGGTAGCCACAGTAGTTGAATATGAATGTAGGAGTTTTCCACTACCAGGACATATAAAACACACATGTGCATGTCCTGCGTTTTACCTACAAAGCACCCTGCCCTATGGGTTACCTAGGGCCTACCTTAGGAGTGAGTTGTATGTAGAAAAAGGGGCATTTAGGCTGGGCAAGTACTTTTAAATGCCAAGTCAAAGTGGCAGTGAAACTGCACAGACCAGCCTTGCAATGGCAGGCCTGAGACATGGTTAAGGAGCTACTTATGTGCGTGGCACAACCAATGCTACAGGTCCACTAGTAGCATTCAAGTTACAGGCCCAGGGCACATGTAGTGTACTTTACTAGGGACTTACAAGTACATCAAATATGCCAATTGGGAATGAACCAATGTTACCATGTTTACGGGAGAGAGCATATGCACTTTAGCACTGGTTAGCAGTGGTAAAGTGCGTAGGAGTCCTAAAACCAGCAAAAACAGTGTCAGTAAAGTGGAAGGAGGCAGGCATAAAGTTGGGGGATGACCACCCTCAGGCTATCAGGTCTAACAATCATGTTCTCTGGACAGTTCCTTTATTAGGGCCCGAAGTTCACTCCTTGAGGTCTCTATGTGTAGACTCTAGATTTTTCTCACCTGCTTGGCCTATTTCAGATCGCTTTGTAATATCTCATTTTTGCACCATAGGAAAATCTTTTGACCATCACCAGAATTCAAGCGTTGCCAGAACCTAAACACTGCTGCCTGAGACTGAATGCTCCATCACACCATATCTCCCTCTATTCTTCCGGCCTGGATCATTGATGATCTTGCACAGAGAGAGTAAGCTTTTCAAACATTTCCCCTCCTTAGAATCCTAGTCACATTTGCCACTAAGACATTAACAGTTTGGCTCCATACTAAAACTGAGGGTACATCATGGCAGCATAGGCTTTTAAGATGGGCCTGTGGGACATCTCCCCATAATCTCTATTGAATTTTTGTAACCCACTTATTAAGGTAATGCCTCTTGCTTCTAATGATTCCATATGAACATTCCATTTTAGGGACCTCTCATGCCAAACTCCTAAATACTTATATTTGCTGACTGATTCCAGTTTGGTGGGGCCTATATCCCACTTAAATTTTACTGTTCTTTTTTTTTTAACCAATGCTCAATACCTTCGTCTTCTCCAGATTTACCACTAGCTTTTTCTTATTACAATATTCCCTGAACGTATCTAACTTCCTTTGCAAGCCTACCTCCGTTAGGTCCAAAGTCACCAGATCGTCTGTGCACAGAAGGCATGTTATGCGTTTCCCAGGATCATGGACTGAATGTCCTGGACTTATTGCAGTAGAGGGAAAGTCCTGAACTTCAGTGTGTCCTGGAGTGCCCCAAAGAATGAAAGCTTGTGTGAAGAAGTCAGGTGGGGCTTTGGCCGATCTAAGTTAAGCAATTCGCAATCTTCTGGAGGTGATCCACAGCTGACTGTGGAAAGCCTGCCTTGAACAACCAGTCGTCAAAGTACAGGAACACTGGTATCCCAAAGATGAGAAGCAACGGCTGCCATCACATTCATGAACACCCAAGGGTTGCTGCTGTGGCCAAAGCAGTGCACCACAAACTGAAAAAGTCATAGACTGTAGGACGCTTAAATGAAAATATGCATTCTGCAAGTTCAATTACACCAATCGCTCAAGGCCAGAGCAGAGAGAATCTGGGCAGGCGGAAGCATTTTAAGTTTGTCCTTCTACAGACAGGTATTTAAAGGGCTCCAGGTCCAGTATAGGCCTGAAGCCCTCATCCTTTTTTGGAACGACAAAATAGTGAGAATAAAAACTCTCTCCTCTTTCTGAGTCTGCAATCCTCTTGAAGGCATCCCTAAAGAGCAACAACCACACCTCCTAATAACAGAATGCACAGGTGCTCACCTGAAATTCGTTTTAGTGTGGGAGTAGTAGTGGGTGGGGCATTAAACAAAAGGCAGGGCATAGCCATTTTGAATGATCTGTTGAACGTGATGGATTGCCAACCAGGGAGGAAATGTTGAATTCAGCCCCCCATTAAAACACTGACGCTCCTGCTGGCCTGTAGGCTGCACGCTAAACCCACATCCTCTAAAGGACTGGGGTGCCTGCAGCTCTGCTCGGGAACAACGTTTCTGTATAGAAAGCAGCCCTCTGGAATAGCATCTAAACTTTCTGAATTGACATAGAAACTATTTGGCAGGAATCAACAGTCCCAAAGAGCATGCCATAAATCTGATGTTCTGAAAGTGCTCCAGTGCAGAGTTTGCCTTCTCACCTAAAACGCAGGACCCATCAAAGGGAATACCCATAAGAGAGAGAGAGGCATGTACATCACCTTAAGATCACGGGAGGCATACACGAATGTCAACATACAACACTAGTTCCGACTGCCTTCCCCAAACAATCCTTAGTAAGTTGTTGGTTAGACAAAGAAAAAGAAACATGCCTGAGAGACTGTGTACTTCTGTGGAATGGGACAATGGCAGCAGCGGTTCTGGACAGCGCAGCTGAAGTAACTATAGTTTGCCGCACTCTCAAAGAGCTTCTGGCTACAACACCAACTGAAGAATACATGCAGATAGAGACACCAGATGGACAAGTTAACTCATATGATAGAGTTTATTATATAGAAATACAGATAGAGAGTGATACACTGTGCTCAACAAAAGCAATATTCTGGGCACACTACTCGATGCCTATGACATTATTCTGGCTGTGGATGATGAGCATTCACTCTTTGTAAGGGACATACCTCACCAAGAGGAAGTAAAACTTGAAACATTTCTCTCTTTGGTGCCTCAGAATTTCAGAGACAAGTATCCAGGTGAGTGAGCTTTGCAGCAAGTGCCGAGGTAATACAGAATTCAAGTCCAGAATCAATGACATGAACTTTGCAGTACAGAATTCTAACTTTCGCTCAGTGCAAAATCACTTGATTTCATTCTACACACAAATATCACCCTCAAGAAACACACAAAAAAAAAAGAAACGAAGGCCTGATACGAGCTCTTTATACCAAAGAAATTGAAACTGTTCTTCCCAGAAAGTGGCTTCAAAAGTACTGTATTACTCCCGCTCTTGCATGGTGGTGATTCCCTAGTTATTGGCCTTCGAGACTCCAGAAGGCCCTCCTGTATGGGAATCCTACATGCTAGAGCACATATTATTCATGGCCTGAAAGAATATAACACAATCAACCCCTTTCTCACCCGCTCAATCTTCAAATCAGCTGCATCATTTACAAATCCATCTCGATCACCATTCCCGCCTCCCTGGCTGACAAACTCACAAGTTCCCGTGGCTCTCAGCACTAGTGCAGACAGGACACCATCAGACTGGATACAAAAACAGTATTTAAGAAAAAACAGCCCACTTGTGCTCCTCGAACCCAAATACCTCTTCAGTCACTGGTTGGGTGTACCTGGGCCTTTGATACTGCCCCGCCTTTTGACTGGGTTTGTGCTATAAAAATAACATATGCTCACTAAGGTGAGGAATCTGTGGGAGGATGAATCCATCAGAATAATGATATGTGACAATATGAAGCAGAAGGCAATCCAAGAGATGATGCTTGTGTAGACAGTACCTACAAACGGTAATCACTTTCAATCTAGGAAGCCACTAAAAAGGGCACCGTGGACCGCATTCTCACTGTCTGACTATTTTCATCCAGCATCAATAGTACCACTGAGCATAAATGTTCCTGCTGGACAGAGGAGAGCAAGGTGGCGTCCTCCTCGTGAGTAAGGGCATCCTGTGGGCAACCTCACATATTGGCAGTTCTCGGGCCTCCAGACTCATTCTTTCTGGTAGGTTATGCCTCATCACGGAAAGCAGCCTAAGGTTACATCGATATTTACTGTCAATGGTGACAGGAAGTGATATGCAGGGGGACCACGAGCTGAGATCCCATCCACTCGTGATGGGTGGTGTCTCCTGCTGAAGACAGAGGTCTTTATTTAAAGGGTCGGTACCTGTCCCTACCATCTGATGGCCCCAGAGTTCCTTAATCCCAGTCAGCCCAACCAATGAACAAAGGAATAGTCACAAAGTTCAGCTCCCAAACTAGACTAGTAATGCTGTTTAGATTAGTAACGAAGAAGGACGCAACATCTCAGATGAAGGACATGCTACTCGTCACCATGTTTACTGCATCCCACAGATACGCAAATCTCACACAAGCATCAGAAGCCAACAAGGACCATAAAAGAAAGTTCAAATGTGTAATATTATAGCTTTCAGGCAACAGTTTATTTTCTTTTGTTACCAGTCGTCTAATGTATATTATATGCCCTATGATGAAATAACAATTGCGACTAGGAGGAGATCATACAGTCAATAAAGCATCCTGGCAGGGCTCGAGTAAAAAAACAACAGAGGCTTTATCTGCAATAATGCCTTTAATATCTATCTACCAACACACACCAAACTCATTAGGTTTCAGCAGTGTTCCTTTCACTGCAGCTTGTAAAATCACTGACTCGCTAAAACCGCTGATGCGGAAATAATTGCTTTTAATCCTGATATTGTGGACGGCCAATAAAATCTCTGCTGCCGGCACACCAGAGGAATATCCAGCGAGCTCATATTGCAATGACTGACCTGCCTTCCATGCATCACAGGGAACACGATGCAAAGAAAGACAGTACATTTTGCACTATGATTAGACGTAGTATGTTACCCCGAACACCCCAAATGCACCAGTAGAAAATAAATCGAACAGACAAAACAAGTTCAGCAGCACGAGTAACCCCCCCCCCCAAAAAAAAACACAAGCTGCGCGTGCATGATATGCAAATATATGTTTTTCTTCGCAGCGTTTTTTTTTTCTTTTAAACAGGATCGTTTGGTGCAATGATGGCTAATGTCTCACCTTGGAACCTGGGAAAAGTTGCTCTGATCCCGACATGGGTAATAGCACAAGGTGATGCTGGGCGAATCGCATCACCACGATTGGCCTCAAACAGTAAATGTAAGTGATATAAACATATTCAAAGGCTTGTGTGATCTTTGGTTAATCATCCCATCAGTCTTTACCCCAGACTGTTGATATGTGTGATATATGTATATGCAAAGGATTGTGGGATAATCCTGGCATCACTGTGTGCCTCAACATGTAAATATGTGTGATATAACTATATACTTATGGTTGTGTAATTGTGGGCTAATCACTTCATCACTCCGTTCCTCAAACTATGCAAATATGTGGTATATAAATATATTCAAGGGAATGCATGAATGTGGCCTCAAATTGTAAATATGTGAGATATAAATATCTTTAAAACAGATGCATAGCTTCCCAGCGAGTTACATGCAACCATCTCTCATCATCACATTCTGGATACTGTAATCTCAATTTAAATGGGCCTAAACACTGTTCAGTCTACAGCACCTTATGTCTGAGATGGTCCTGCTGTAACACAAAAGTTCAAGGCTACCTGGAGCAAAACCTGTGCTGTGCCCAATACTAAACAAAGATAATGCTAACTTTTTAAGGTCTGGCGTAGGGACAACATTAGCTGGCTCCCTAGCCTCATTTAATTTTTTTAAAAGTCACAAATAAAAACAACATATATACGAGCTGTTCAGATGTCATTCACATTTTGCTTCAGCCCACCACAGTACATAACCTGGGAAAATTTGTCAGCCTACTTTTGTCACTGATTCTTGTACACTGTGACAAAATGTTTCCTAATCACATGTAGATGCATGCTTAAAAAGAGGAGCCATCTATGCCAGCACCAGTGTGCTCATAATTCACTTGCCAATGCGTTGTAAGTCACTTTGAGAATGCGCAGACAATGTTGACGATGGATGCGGAGCCGATCAACGCCACCTACTGGTGTGCAGGAGTACTGCTCACGAAAAATCTTACAGATCCAGTCTGACACCTTGGGCGAATTCAAAGATAAGGAATCTGCGGCTTGAAGTCTCTATCAGAAAATTCACTTTGCCAATGCTCTGTTCTCCTTTAGTCAACCCTGTGAATGTAAATTATGTGTTCAGGTAACCTCAATTCAAAGACAATGGTACCTTTACTTTGTGACATTAAGGATCAAAACGGTTTCTATATCTGTTCTAGGAACACCAGCCTAATAGGTCGCACACATAGGGGCCAATTAGAGTTATATGTAGGGGGTAATTTTAGGAGGCATTTTTTTATATTTATTTTTACAGCGTGAGAAAGCAATAAAATTATAGAAAAATGCACCTGCTTGCAAGACCAGAACGACAGGGTTGCCATTGCTTGTTTCAAGATATAATTCTGATTAAAAAATTCTCATACAGCATTTGCTAGCACATTTTTCAGCTCTAGCATTACACTACAAAAGTTCTCACTGCCACCATCTCACCTGCTAGTAAAATCTAAATTTATTCAGGTGCTTTACATCTTGTTTGCATGCCGCTTGCTGCTAAGCCTTAGTGCTTAAGTTCAATATGTTACACATAATGAACAGTGTCACATTGTAGACCATAACAGTTGTACAGGGAAGGGGACCATGTGACCAACAAGTAGAGTAAAATATTTTTTTTTATAAATTTCATATCACAGTCCTAGGTAAGAAAGCACATTTTCCCTTGCAGCGCTGCAGAAATCAGTCATGCTCATATGTGTAGTCCTGTTTTTTTCTTTTAAGTTTCTGGGTAATGTTTGCAACAATACTTTGGCAATGCAGCAAAACACTAGGAAAAGGCGCCAGTAGCTGACTTGTCAGTGACATTGCCCTAGGCCACCGTTTATTTCTTCCTGCAGAGCGACCATCTGCTGGTTACAAGTGACATCTAATTACTCTAAAGCGCCATAATACAAAACCGCTGTCCTCAATTTCTGAATTATTTAGCTCATTCATTGAACGCGATTTCGCAGGTCGTGATACTCCTGTGACAGCATACCTCCATGCGTGCCTGCGTGGAGTTTTGCAGAACATATCCCAAAAAGAGATTTTGAAATTGTCATGTCTCAGTGTGCGCCCCATTTTATATCTACTGTTTTCCTATGCAACCCAGTCCCTAATGACACCCGGTACAAAGCACGGCCCGAAAAGACGGACTTACAATGCAAAATAGTCTGTGTGGCATAGATTGCTTCTGAAAAACAAAATCATCTTACATCAAGGTACAAAACTTTGGCAGTTACCCGTAAAAGAGGATGTAGCTGTGGTCTTACTTTGTAGAGAAGATGGGCCTGATGCCCTTTGAGAAACAGCATGCAGGTCCTTAGGAAGGCATTCAGAGGTCGAAGATCTAAGTTAGCCTGAAGCCCTCCATCTCTCTTCGGCACAAGGAAATAACGAGACTAATGTCCCTGTTTCTGAGCACGGAACCCTCGAGATGGCTCGGTGGAGAGGAGAGCATGGACCTCCTGCATGCTTTTACAAAGGACAGGGCTACCCTGAGAGCTGTTCAGATGTGGGAGGAAGATGCAGCTGGACAAAAAAGGGTAGGGCATAGCCCTGCTGCATGATGTGGCGGACCCATCTCTCGGTTGTGATGGATCATCACTCCGGAAGGATATCCGGATCCTGCCTCCGTACGCCAAAACCTTGGAGTGGCCTTAGACTTCCCTGTGCAGGTGAGGAGACTGTTTGGCAGGGGCCAAAAGACCCAGGGAGTGGGTTTTTGGCATGCTCCCTTTGAAGAGTTAAAAGGCAGAGTCTGCTTTTTCACCGAAATTAAGGAGCCATCAAAAGCTCATCCGTAAATGAGGACTGTAAGCTTCCTGAGAAACCTGTGAAATGCAAATTCTAGCTTCATTCATTGGAGATGCACAAACAGTTTGTCATCTTTGCAGCGCCCATTCAACCTCCCAGGGATTTTGTTTTCAGTCTCATAATGTACTTAGATCCCATTTTCGAAGTTGAAGGACTCTGCTGCCGTCTCTTTCACGGTTCATCACTAAATCAATTTCAAAGCACTTCAGGGATGAAGCGTAATCTTCGCGTGCAGATTCAAAGTGTGCAGCAATCGTGTATCGCGTAGTTATAGACATTGTTTATGACTGCCCTATAGCGTTTCAGTGCTCGTTTTTATAAGGGGTATGTTATACTTTCCAGGATATACACAACAAAAGATGACTTGCAGGAACTTTGATCACTGTTTGCCAACAATGTCATGTTGGTAGCATTCTGACAACCAAAGCTCTAGTCACATTTAAAGAACCCATTTGATGTCTGTTTAACCAGTTCTCCTTGTTTATTTGGAAATTACTAGGTGACACAATAGTCTCCTAGGGAGCGCGCTTTTAGATATATCACAGATGTTAATTCCCTAAACTCCTCTGCTATGTCGGAGTCATTTCGCAGAAGTGCCAATATTTTTTTAAATGTTTTTTATTGTGCGATTCTCAGTTCTATATATGATGATCAAACTTTGTTGTCAGTTTCACTACCTGGTATTTCAGTTTTTTAGGGTCGAGCCTGCGTTGCATGCGCTCGCGCATGCGTATCACAGCGAGACGCTTTAGTTATTAGAAAAGGGCTCGGAGCCCTGTCGACGTCACGTCAGTGTGTTTGATTGGTTCGGGGACTTGCCTAGTAAAATCTGCTTGCTTTCATTAGTGTAAGGCACGCATAGGTCATGCCTTTTCCGGTGGCTAGCCCTCCTCGAGCGCAGCGACCAAGTACTGAAAACATGCGAGGCTCGTGGACTACTTTTTCTCTATTTTCGTAGCGCGATTTCGCTTGGCAGAAGTCGAGCGCTTTACACAGTTAATTTCACTTTTTCAGGTTACGTACATAAAAGCACTTTTGCCGATAGATGAAAAGTCGGGTTAGGAGTTTACAACGCGATCAGCACTAACATGAGCAAACGCGAGACCCGTTGCATTGCAAATGCTTGTTTTGTTTCTGAGTAACAGTTCTTTTCCTCATTTTAGCTTTGGCATATGCTCTTTCGACTACTGGTTTTGCGCTGTTAAAGAGACAAGGTATGAGGTTTGGAATTCCATGCAAGTGAAGAGCGAACAGCAATGAGTAATCATTGCAAAGCCTGCGCCAACCTGGTTGAGCGCGGATACCAATCCTATGAAGGTAGGATCCAGGTAACAAAAAAAAAAGACCTTTTTGCAGCTTTAGTAAACAAGGACATGAATGGGAACGACACAACAAAATCCAAAAATCTAACCAGACTGGAAACTCTCACAACGTGGCAGGAGGGTCAGAATCTTGACAACTGGATGATGAAAATTCCTAACGAAAAGTAAAAATAAAGCCAGTATCTGATTTGAAAGAGAATTTGGACGTGAAACTTGAGGAATGGAGGGAACAAGGCTTATTAAATGATGATGAAGTGCAGACACCAAATCTAGTTATTTCCACAATTTATTTCCTTCTCAAAATACATATGGATCCACTGAAACCACTAATTGTCGAGGAAACATTCCAAAATATAGATGTATTTTTGGCATCTAGTGTGAAGAACCTCAACACCTGTCTCGGGGATACAAAGGAATTTACATTAACATTCAATATATCACATGGGATGAGAACCATCTGTTGATTACAACGGATGTGACCTCACTTTACACCCCAATATAGTATATGGTGTGGTATTAGAAGCATCATGAGCCTTTCTAGAAACCATTTCACACCCATAAAACTCCAACACCTGGAGATGGTGTTGGAAATGATAGAAATGAACTTTACCAAACATGCAGGAATACGATGGGAAATTATTTCACTCCGTGCTATGCGGATCACCCCATGGGGTTCTAGTATAGAAGGAGCATTCGTGGACAGTCAAGAAGGGAAATACTAGAAAAGTTGATCCTGTGGCTACTCTACACAGACAATATGTCCCTGATTTGGCATGGCTCACTGAAGGGAGTTCCTGCGTTATTTCAAAGAAGTACGAAAATAGCAAATACAATATTAAACTTACCACATTAGCAAGGAACAAGTGAAAGTTTTGAACACACTGATCTGTCTAAATAGTAACAGATTAGAAGAACGCGTTACTTGCATTTGGTTACAATCTTTCCGGAAAATACTCTATCAAACCACAGATTCCTCACCTTTAGAATATTATCAGGTGCCAGCCTAGATCCAGAGGCTTTCATATTAGTGCTCCCACGCACCAATAGGTGGCTTCACATATAGGCATCCCCCCTCCCTCTGCACGTCAATGTCTGTTCTTTTCTTGACTCTGTCCGCACCTTCGGAGTCCAAAAGCAATCAGAGGTACCAGTGTGCAGATCTCCAATTCAGGACCTTTTTGGAAAGAAAATATTCAGTTCCACAGAATGGGGAAGTGAGAGAACAGGGGGGATTATGTGGTTAAACTCAGTGTACACCAGAAAGAGTGCTATCAAAGGTAAGTAGGTTGTTCTTCTAACGGAGACTTTTAACTGCAGCTTCCTCACTTGTAGAATAAATATCAAAGGTGAAGAGCCGGTGAAATTACTGCAATTTAAAACTCCTGCAGGACCGAAGGGCTGAAATGTCCTTCATGACGGACCTGATTGTCAAGGCAGTAGTGCTTCATGGATGTGTCACTGATTTTGCAAGCTGATAAATATCCAGCACAGGCACTCGGTGAGCCAATGCTGACGTAGCAGCCTTGGCTCTTGTGTACTGAGCCCTTAGTTCTTCTGGAGGATGCTTTTTGGCCAGTGAGTAGCAGACCTTAATGCAGAGGACTATCCATCATGACAAAGTTATTTTTTGCTCTCCTTTACCAATCTTTGGCATACAGGACCCCACAGAATGTTGATGGTCCACCCAATCATCTTTGGTGCAATCACTGCAAAAGCTAAAGGCTGTTATGGGGTCCAGACAATAGTGTTTCTCCTCCTTCTCTTTTTAGGGGAGAAACAGAATGTTGGGAGATTGCTGGATGGCTCAATGGGAAAAGGGCTCGCAACTTTTTACAAAAAAGGCCTCTGATCCTCAACAAAAGGTTGTCCAGAAAAAAGTGGTGGAAGGTGGCTGGACGGAAGAGCTGAAGCTCCTCCTGATGAATTCAAGTAAAAGCAACGAAGACAGTATTTACAGTCTGAGGGGGCAACGAGCAGCTGTCCATCAGCCCAAAGTGAGTGCACATAAGGAAGTTAGAGCCAAACTGAGATTCCACTGTGGCATCACAAAGGATTCAGGAGGAAACGTGTGTGAAACCTTTTATAAACCTCATCACAACAAGTGACTTAAACGAGGATGGCTGGTCCGGCAAATGCAAAAAGGCCGAAAGGGCCGACAAAAAAACATTTAATGGTACCCATTGCAAGTCATTGCTGGGCTAAGAACTATGCAAACAGAAACAAGCATTTGCAATGTAATGGGTCTCGCATTCATTCTAGTTAGAGCAATTAGCGTTATAAACTCCTAACCTGACTTTTTTTGCCACGTAAATTGAAAATTAAAACTGTTTCACAAAAGCGAGCCTATTTACAGCGCCACAGCCGCCATAAGCATCTGCGTGAAGAGACACACATAAGGAAAAAGAAGTTCGCGCGCAATCACACTTATCAGCAAAAGTGCAATTAGCTGTGTAAAATGGGCGATGGCCAGGACGGTAACAAAACCTCCCAAGGAGGGACAAACACAAGCCATTTACCAATGTCATCAAAGGATTTTTGAAGGGCGAGCCCATGAACGAGTGGTAGGGATGGGCGTTACGTGGGCGTTGTTAAAAGCCCAGATACATACCAACACGTCGGAAAAGCAGCGCTTGCGCTGCATTGCTCAACCTAAAAATACAACAATTTGGCTTGTTAACTGTCCTTGTTGCAGACTTCAGAACAGGCCAAAAAGTTATATTAGTGCCTAGTATAAATGGACTTTGTAGAGGGGGTGTAACACAGCAAAGGTAACAACCACGCCCTCAAAAGGTAGATCAAATTGAGTCAACTGTCGATGCTTAATCTGGATGAATGGAGGTGTGGAGGGTGTAGGCCTGGAGTGCAGAACACTGCCCTGAAACAGACAATCCTCCCGAAGCAGATTCTCATTCCAAAAAGTTCCGGGTATCACACTTTCCTGGCTACATCTGGAGCCACTAGGATGAATTGGGTCACATTGTTACTGATTTTCTTCAAAACTCGTGGCTAGAGAGGCAGAGGCGAAAAAGTGAACAGGAGTCCCCTTGCTCCGCTCTAGCTGGGATGCATTATTTAGAGACAGCCTTCTTGGAAACTCCAGAGAGCAAAGGTTTTGACACTGTACGTTCTTAACTGATGGGAAAAGAGTCAGGCACGCCTCTCCTTATCATTGGAAGATGCCCTGTGCCTCATAGGGAAGATCTGCTGTGCTCATTAGCTGTGCTTGTCTTGCCCAACGTTCAAAGATTCCATCAGATGTTTTACAAATAGGGGAATGCCCTAGCCAACTCTAAAGGCAAAGAGCCTATTGACAGTATCAAGGACACCATACAACCCTGCTTGTTGCACTACCACCTGTCAGTGGTTATGGTCGTAAGGACCTGTACCAGTCTATCCTTGATGGATGATAGGAATGCCTTCTCTACCAGGCGAATGGCCCACAACTCCAACAGACTGATGTGCAGCTGAGTTTCTGCCAGAGACCAGAGTCCTCTAATCGTCACCTTTACCAGAACATCTCCCAAATTCATCAGTAGTACATCTGTCATGACCGTTAGCTCTCGGGGGCAATGGGAGAGGTGTTTTCCCCTAGTCCAATTGTGGTCGAGCAGCACCACTGTAGATCTGTTGCAGTCACGTCCAAAATGTGGATGGAGTCCAAGATGTTCCCTTGGTGCTGGGCCCACTGGGACTTCACTGCTGAGCCCACATATGCCATCTGGCATAGTTGACAAACAGATGCAGGAAGCCAATAGGCCAAGACTCTCAAAGCTTCTCATGGAGACCCAGGACAGAGATTACAATATGGGGCTCATAGCCAGAGTGCCCTGGATTCACTGACAGAGATGCACAGTTTCTAAGGATCCAATGAAAAGGTGCATCTGCCAAAGAGTCTGGTGTGACTTTGCCATGTTGATAAGTGAATGGCAATGAAGTCAGGAGATTTAAAATCATCAAAGGGGGTGCTCTACAACTGAATGTGGCAAGCCTGCTTTCATCAAGCAGTCATTAAGGTAGGGGAAAACTGGTATCGCTAACCTCCGTAAGTGTTTCAAGACCACCACCTTCACTTCTGTGACCAGCCAAAAGGCACTGGTGAGGCCAGAAGTGAGCACAGTACATGTCCTGCAGGTCCAAGGCCACCTTCCATTTGCCTGGATCTGAGGCAAACAGAACCTGGGCCAGCGTGCCAGCGTGAACATCTTGAATTTGTCCTTCAGCAGGAAGGCATTCAAGAGCATGAAGATCTAAATTAGGAAAAGGCGTCTGTACTTCTTCAGCACAAAGAAATAGCGGGAGTAACATCGTGTCACCATTTCTAAATCAGGTACCCTCTATAGTTCCCCTTTGGCCTGCATAGTCTGCCCACACATCTTGCAACAGGATAGACAGGTACTCTTCTTAAAGCTGCCCTGATGTAAGGAGACGATGCAGCGGGTCGGAAACAAACGGAGGCACATAATCTCATTGAAAGATCGGAAGGACCCATCTGTTGGATATCGTAGCTTGCCATCCCTAGAAAAAATGCTTGATCCTGCCTCTCACAGGGTGGTTGTGCGCCTTTAAGACTGCGACCAGTATGTTGTCTGTCTTAAACCCATCCCGGACTCCAAATGGACTGGGATGTCTGCTGCGGGGTGTGGGACCTATTATTACTATTTTAAGACACAGGCACATCTCCAACTATAGAAAAAAACGAGTTATCTTTTTAATTCCCCAGTGTGCCAGTCTCTACAGCTATTGGCCTAGCAGTCATGATACACAGCATCAAATGTCACTCAAAAGAAGATCCATTTCCCATATCTTTCCATATACAAAGCAACATATGGTTTTCTGTCTGTATTTATCTGCAAAAATCAGTACAAACTGGGTGCCTTAAATAAATTACCTTACAGTGTTGCATCTGTAGTCATCAGAACAGCATAATACCAAAAGGTTCATCCTACCTAATATCCACTGCATTATTTTCTGGTCCTAAACCAACTCTAAACTAGATTATGCTAACATCTGGTACTCTGGTCTCCCCAATTACAGGTCACTCTCTTCCAAAGATTGGAGAACGATGTAGCCAGTTTAATGTGCTGCCCCTTACCAAAAGTTACCCACATTCCACTTGCACTAACAAACCCTTTCTGGCCACCTGTATGTGCTACTGTGAGGTTCAGAATATTTTATTTCACTAGCAAGTATCTGAAAAACCATCTTTTAAATATCACCCCCCCACCACCCCCAGGAAATGAAGCTCTAACACTATCCTTCTGCACACAGTTTCTTACCTATTAGTATAAAGAGAAACTACCTTCACTCTTGTGTCACACAAGGTTTGGAACAACTTCCTTCTATTCATCAAAACCCCTTACCTCTCTTCTCTTCTTTGTAAAGGCTAGTAGGCCCCTCTTCTTTAAACAGCTTCCTGACCCTACTGCCAAACTTTGTTTCACTCACTATTGGGTTTATCAGTCACTTTTTAAGTTTATGCCTAGAGGTGATGTGCATTACAAAAGCAGAAATTAAATGATCAAATGTAACAGACATATTTATATGCACTCTGGAGCAAAGGTTCATGTAGAAAAATAATATTATCAACTTAATATAATTTTGGGTAACAACACTCTAAGAAGTGTGCAGGCTAAGTAAGTAGTATGTTACTTGCTTAGCACTGATTCTACATTTAATTGTGTTAAATCTACCTTTTACAGTAGTTAAGGAAATACAGTTGAATCATTTTTTTTTTTTTTTTTTAAGAACACAATTTGGACAGAACTAGCACTTATGATATTCAAGGGCACTGATGTAAAAGCACATTTTTCTTAAGTTCAAATAAAAAAGAATATGTTTCAGAAATATGTTTAATGATTAAATATTAATGAAATACTTCCAATGATACCAAAGTCTCTTAAGCATCGCTAGTGAATACTAATTTAACAGGCAACTACATGTCTGATATTAAAATCTAAGAACTACTAGCATCTTCGCAATCCATAGAGAATTTAACAAGCACCTTCAGATAGTTTTCTGAACACTGCATGGAAATTTAGCTCCCTCCTGAACCAAACACAACTTCTGAGACCATTTGACTCTGATTCAATCAGTCCCAAAAGATACTATTAAATTATACCTGGGTGAATGTTTGAATAGAGATCATTTAGACTATATAAATACAGGCCTAAAAAGATCTACTCACCAACTCACTATGGGGAGTCAGATGCTATCAGGGCACGCTAGTTTTAGGGCCAACTAGCCCGTTCTGGTGACCAAGCTGGAGCTGACAATGAACAGGTGCTCTGTCAATTAGAAAGTGCATGAGCAATAAAGATGCCTTTAAATGCGTGTGCTGAAAGACAAAGGTCAAATGTCAGCCTATGCCTTTTTACAAATTGCTCCTTATTTTATCCTGGATATTAGTGTTTATTTTTCTTACTCTGACTGCAAAGTTAGACGTTTTATTAAAGTGAACTGTCTGACTATCATGAGGGGCACAGAGTGTGAAATGAAAGCATGTACAATGTCAGTTTTTTCAGACACACAACATTCAAATAGCTTGTAAATTAACTGTACAAATATTTAAAACAATACATTTTTTAGTTATTCAAAAGTGTGATGGAAACAAAGATTTTAATAGGATAAAAATACATCAGAACACTTTACTTCATGTGTAAATGGCAAATATTTTCTGAAACCTGATTTTCACACATTATTATATGTACGCTATTCAGTTTATCAGAAAACTGCATGTCAGTGATAAACTTCACTACCATTTCAATGGAAAATGTGTGGTCTGTAAATATGTGAATGATACAGTGCTACTACATCATACTTCACTAATAGATTTATTAAAAGTGAGATTTTCAAAACAAGAACTGAGAAACATTCCTGCCCCCGCCAGGATGACAATGCCATTAGTGAATTAAGAGGTAAATCAGGGGTACTGGATATCCTACGTGTGGGCTAGATTCTTATTATACATGAATAAAAAGTTGAATCTATTAAATCAAACAAAAGGATTTTTGCACCGCAGACATGCTGAATTCATTTTTGAAGGTGCTCCCAAATGTAATAAGGAGATATGGTAAATATTTGCTTAGGTTCACATACTTTGAGATCAGTTATGGGTCAGGTGCATTACAGTAATGCCAAGTAGATAATTCAAGTCAAAAGACCTGCAGGCCCTGTAACATTTTCATGATATTGTGATAGCTGGTGCATTTATTTTACAAATCTTGGGATTTTTCAGGTCTTCTAGAAGTTTTTTAATATTATCTTTGCACAACCTAAAGCAAAAAGCAATCTGTGAGGTTTTTGTTGAGTGGAAACAAAACAAGTAAAAAAACTAACAAAAAAATTACGTGTTCTTTTAAATAAGTTTAGATAAGTCCGCTTACAACATCAATCAGCAATTTGATTGGTAATCTACTATAAATGACTAATCTTACAAGTAAATATTGTGCTGAGGACATGTGAATAATAACAAACCGTCTCAGAAAATTAGGAAAAAACATAAGAGCCACAATTTCACACCTGATTTCTTCCACCCTAAGGAAATCAAACTACAATCCTAAAACAAAGGCAATGCACACCAATAAATTGTGTGGGTCCTGCGTAAATGGGTTTATGCATATTTTTCCAGAGTGTCATTCAGAATGTACTAGCAAAATGACTAACTGAAATTATGTATCTCATAATGCTCAGTGATAGGCTCTTTTTCAATTGAAGTCTGGATTCCTAGAAATGTAGACCATTTGTCTCCTTCAAAGCTCCATTTTCCCTTTTTTTTTATCATAATTGTCAAAATGCAGTTTGCAAGAGAACAGCTCTCTCAAGTATGAAATCTTGTAAGTCGTCAAGCAGAGGATGAGTAATTTTTTTTATCAGGCCGAGCTATTTTTAGGATCTCGTTGCCCCTTCTGGGGAGTCGACAATGACCAGGTGTTCTATTCAGTCAGAAAGTAAAGGAGCAATAAAGACCCCTTTAAATCTTGTTATGCAGTCACATTTGCTCTGTGTTGACAGACAGAGGTCAAAAGTCAGTTTGTCTTGTAATTAATGTCCCTCCTCACTTGCAAAGTTCCAGGAGTTTTGTAAGGTGACGTCTCAGACCTGCTGTAAAAAGTGTTATTTAAATGTTGTTTGTTAGGAAAATCCTGACACCATACAGTTTTTAAGGTCACAGTAAGTCAACTGTAAAACAAATCAAAATATATTTCAGTAGTTGTGAAAGCCCATCTTTTGTACTTGTGTGATAAAAAAACAAAAAATGTAAAAGGATGATAACAAATCAGAACTCTTAACTTAGTGATGTGCAAAATATAAATATGTTTTCTGAAACCCAATTTTCACAGATTATTGTTAATGCTCTATATAGTTTTAACAGTAAAGCTGCAAATTAGTGGGAAGCTTTTTGGAAATTTTTTGGAAATGTACTGCCTGTAAATGACAGGGTGCAACCATATCATGCTTTAGTAATATATATTTTTTAAAGTGAGTGTTTAAACATAAACTGAGATGTCAATGCTATTAGTAAACTAAGAGGCAAGTCATGGATCATTTGTCCCCTATATGTGGGCTAGGTTCTTATTATACACGGAGCAAAACATTTTTTTCTATTTAATTAAACCAGAACGTTTTTTGTGCAGCAAAAACGCTGAGCTCACATATTTGAAGGTGCACTCGTATGTGAGAATGAAGGAAAAGGTAACTGTAAACTAATTGCCTAGAATCACACAATTGGAGACCCATTTACCGGTCAATTACATTACAATTAGGTCGAGTAGTTTATTCAAGCTACTCGACCTGCAGGTCTAGTAACATTTTTATAATTTTTTGCCGCCTTCTTTGCGTCAATCTCAAAACTGAATAATGAAATCTTGCAATTTTCCTTGAGCAAGATGAAAGACGATTTTGCCTTTTGAATAAAACAAAAGAAGCCTTATTTAATGATTAACGACTACCTATTTACTAAATTTCCACATGCATTTTACAGACTTATTTAAATTACTATATAGTATGTTCTAGAAGTAATCACTAGATATTTACATTTTTAACAAAAATAAGAAAGTGAACAATCTGCCCTATGATTATTCTTGCTAAGTAAAAGAACAGTGTCCTGAAGAGATTTTGTATCTTCAACACTGGGGTATATGAGGACTCGAAAAGGTAAAAAGAAACTACAGCAATAGTGGACTTTTGTTGAGAAATGTTTAGAAAATATGTTTATGACTTCATCGCATCTTATTTATTGTGACTTTTGTCATTTTAAGATACTACAGGAAGAGCAGAATAGGATATTTATCTATTGAAGCTATACAATATGGAAAAAAGGTATCTTCTGCTAAGGTAAATAATTAATAACAAAGTGGAGAGAACTGACCAAGAGGCAAAAGTAGTGAGTGCTACTACTGCTATAATTCAAATGGCTTAGGCCTTGAAACAAATAAGTAATTTGCCAAGGTGACAGACCGCCAATGATAGTTAAACATGCAGGCAATATGGCTCATTGAGTTAGACGCTCAGCACAGAAATCCAGTTATCTTCATGCCAAGATTTTAAATCCTGAGTTGCCATCTTTTTGGGGTCAGTAGATTGAATACCACTTCACTATGTAGTAGCATCACCTTTTATTTACAGCCCTTACAATGGTAGGAGGAGCAGTAATAATACAAAATATAATTATCTTTAGTACTACTTGTTGGACTTGGTCCTCTTTGCAGGGTCACCACAACACTCATTACAACCCTGGCGGTCGGTGTTAAAGCGGTGGTAATACCACCAACACGCCGGCGGAAAAAAAAATGGAGTCACGACCATGGCGGAAACCGCCAACATAGACATCCACTTTAACACTCCAACCGTCACGGCGGTACAAACAAACACCGCAGCGGTAACCGCCGACAGACAGGCGGAAGACAAAGTACCGCCCACTGTATCACAAGGCACCAATCTGCCACCTTTTCCGGGGCGGTACCAACGCCATCAAAAGCACAGCGGAAACAGTCTGAGGAACGGAAACCACTCACCTCTCGACACCCAACAAGGAACCAGGACGCCATGGAGCCCCAACTACAGGTGTTACCAATGCCGCTCTACCTCCTGCTCTATCAGGAGCAGGACAGACCCCGTCGACGACCACGGTGAGTACTGCACCTACAACACAGGGGAGGGGGGGGAGGGAAAAGAGAGTGACACACACGCAACACGCACTACCCCCACCCCCACCCACAACAACATACACACAAATACATGCAGCAACATTACATATACACCCCATCACCCCCTAGAAGAACGCAAGGACAAAAGGAAATGATTGTAACGATTGTAATCATGAAAAATCTGATAGTCAAAATTCAATTTTCAGTATAAACAAATATGTACACCAACTACACAAGTCCGGATAGTGTACCAATATTTGTCCGTGGACCACTGGGCCCAAAATGCATGGGCCAAGCCCACACAAGATACCTGACTGGAAACGGAGAGAACACTGCTGGGGCATCAGATCGAAAATAAACAGGCACCTCAGGGGGAGTGGGGGCACCTCAGCCAGATGAAGGCACGACGCCACTTCTGCACGAGGGGGCTCCATGCCCATTGCTGTATCCTGGGGAGTGCAAAGCCAAAGCCCCTCAAGTCTCTCCAGTGGGTGGTTTGCCCACTGTTTGGTCCGGGGGAGTGCAAAGCCACAGTCTCTCAAGTCTCTCCAGTGGGTAGTTTGCCCACTGCTTGGTCTTGGGGAGTGCAAAGCCACAGTCTCTCAAGTGGATAACAGTCTCCACTGGTTCTGGAGGGGGCCTGGTGCCCAGAGTGCTTCATCCTGCCAAGGACAGATGTAGTGGATGTCAATCTCCACTGGTTCTGGAGGGGGCCTAGTGCCCAGAGTGCTTTATCCTGCCAAGGACAGAGGTAGTGGATGTCAATCTCCACTGGTTCTGGAGGGGGCCTGGTGCCCAGAGTGCTTCATCCTGCCAAGGACAGAGGTAGTGGATCTATTTATCCACTGGTTCTGGAGGGGGCCTGGTGCCCAGAGTGCTTCATCCTGCCAAGGACAGAGGTAGTGGATGTATTTCTCTACTGGTTCAGGAGGGGGCCTGGTGCCCAGAGTGCTCCAGGTGCAGTGTGGCCGGTACCATTCCCTCACCTGGGTGTGTATGCAGGAACAGGTAGCATGATATGCCATGGAGGCAGTGACATACCCCACACCGCTGCAGCTTTGCCTTTCACCTGCAGGTGCAAACAGTGATGGAAGTCATGCCTCATGGAAGCTGGCCAGGGTCCAGGAACTCTCCTTCAGCCTCGGACTGACCACTGGGGATGGTAGCCATGTCAGCGGTGGTGCCACTGTCCGAGCACGTCGCGGGGCTGGTGGCGGCGGTGTCTGTGGCGGCGGTGCTTGTGTTGGTGCATGGGTCAGCACCGGCTGAGGGGCACAGCAGGACTTCTCCTGCAGCCTCGGACGGCTGCCCACTGGGGAAGATGCTGGGGACTGTCGCTGAGGCTGTAGACGTGCCGGTGGCTGTGCAGGCTGCGGTGCAGGTGGCGGTGTTTGCCGCCGTACAGGTTGGTGTTGTCTTGGCCAGAAGGGGTGACACTGGTCCCTCAGTCGGTGCCACTGTGCCCTGTCCTGACCTGCTCTTCTGCTTTTGTCCCTTCCCCACCTTGGTGCCGCAGGTGGCTTGCCACTATCCCCTTTTGTTTTTGCGGAGCCTTTTGTGGCTTGTAGCTGCGGCTTCTCCCTCTGGGATGTGGGCACCTTCTTCACCTTGGCAGGTGGCGGAATGTCCTTGCCCTCGCTACGTGGCACACTGGCAGCCCTGATGGGTGGCACGCACAATGACCTCACAGTTGCTGGCACCACTGTGCCTGGGGATATGGTGGCTGAGGTCCTGGGCTGGGACCTGGAAAGCCTGGCCCTAGGGGAAGAAGGTGAAGGGAAGAGCTCAAGGTTTGCCAGGAAAGGTTTTTTGGACACATTGGGACGGGAAGATGGAGTGGGTTTGGGAGTGGAGGAGGAGGTAGTGGTTGTTGGTGGTATAAGTCTGTTGAATTTGGGTGAAGGTGCATGGGCCGGAGGCTGTTGTGAGGTGGATGGATGTTGGGTGGGTGTGTGCCTGCATTTGTGTACTTGGGAGGAGGGCTCACAGACACACTGGGAGAGGACACAGGGGATGTGTGAATGGTAGTGGGGGTGGTGAGTGCACGTGAGCGGTGTGTGGTGATGGGCGTGCTGGTGATGGAGGTAGTGGCTGAGGATGTAGTGCATGCAGGTGTGAGTGGCGACGAGACAGGGAGGGAGGAGGAGGACGTGGAGGAGGGGGACACAGTGGAGGCAGTGGATGTTGCTGTGTCTGCATGTGGATGGTCCCACTGGTGGCTTCAGACAACGTTGCTTCACCCTCCAGGGCCAAGTGAGTTGCAGCTCCCTCCTGCTGCTGTGCCACTGCTCCTCCGCCTGATGATGCTATTGCACACAAGAACAGGGAGACAACAAAAAGGGGTGGGAAAGACAGAAAAAACACATGTTCAGTGCATGCAACACCACTACCGTTGGCGGACAAAACATACTGGGAGCAGCCCTCAGCACTACGTCATGCACTAACAGTTCCGAGAAAATTCACATGCCCATGGGGTACGAGCCCTAAGCCCAACTGCTGCACACCTGGAAGTCAAAGGAGCCTGACTAGTTGTAGATGGCTCTTACTACTAGTGGGGTTGGGGTGCCACAGAGCCTGCCTCACAAGGGACCTTGCCTACCAAGTTCGCCCTGGCCTAGGAGAACCCACTGCCCACCTCCCCCATCCAGACACCTCGTAATACGCGCAGAGTCAGCTGAATGAGAGTGTACTCACCCCCTTGTGGCTGCTGTGATTCCCTCAAGCGCACATCCAACTCCAGATAGGCCACCGCCAGGATCCGGTCCATCAGGGGGGCCATGGTGCGACGGGCACCCCTTCCATGTTGGGAGGCCATCCCCAGCTGGGCCTCCGCCATCTTCTTGCTCCAGCGGCGCAGGTCCTCCCATCTTTTACGGCAGTGGGTGCTCCGTCTGTGGTAGACCCCCAGGGTCCGGACGTCCTTGGTGATGGCACGCCAAATAGCCTTCTTCTGGTGGGCGCTGACCTAGAGGAATGGTACAGGGGGAAAGGAAATTACTCACCCGTCCGGACAGTCATACTCATTGCCCACCAGTTCCCACCCATGCCCTGACGCACATACACTCACCATCCGCACATGCAGGCCTCAGCCCCCCTCATGTATCTTCCATCCACCCCAATCAAAACAGGCATTGCCCATGCAGCGGGCTCACAGTGTACTTACCTGTTTGTCTGGAGGACCGTACAGTTGCGTGTACTGGGGGAGGACCCCATCCACTAGTTTACCCAACTCCTCCGAAGTGAAGGCAGGGGCTCTTTCCCCAGTCACTCGAGCCATTGTCGCTTCCATACTGAGGTCACAGCAGCACTTGCAGTGTAGGTCCTCACCTGTTGAAGGTCAGGTATCAAGTGAGGGAACAGACAAGATGGCGGTCACAGCCGGCGTACATCGTCATTGGCTCCTGGGACCCATAGGTCCCAATGTTAACCAATGCAGAATAGCGCCGCGGTCTTCGACCGCCTACCGCAACGGTGTACAACGCCAGCGCAGTTACCTCATTTCCCCTTGTCCCTCCTTACAGGTCAGGCAGCCGCCATTTCAGGGGGCCACATGGGATGGATAAAAACTGTGTCACACCTATCTAGGCCGGGAATACAGGCAGATACAGGCACATTGCAAATTTCCAAAGTTTCAGCAAATAACACATTGTGATACCTCAGTGCTGGATGACCCTCTGCTCGCTGTTCTCCTCCATAGGGCACGTCTGCTGGGGCAGGGGATGAGATGGCGGCACCCTCCATGTACAGACCCCTGGTGGACCTGTCGACAATGGAAGAGAGACACAGCATAATCACATACAGACTTGATCGTGCAACAATCCTGGAACTGTGTGCCCAGTTGGAGCCAGACCTGATGTCAGCTATCCGTCATCCCACAGGAATCCCCCCTCTAGTGCAGGTCCTGTCTGTACTCCATTTCCTGGCCAGTGGGTCTTTTCAAACAACAGTGGCCATGGCATCAGGGATGTCCCAGCCAATGTTCTCTAACGTGTTGTCAGGAGTGTTATCTGCCCTGCTGAAACACATGCGCAGCTACATCATTTTCCCTCAGGTGGAGGATTTGCCCACAGTGAAAGGTGACTTTTATGCCCTCGGACATATCCCCAACATCATTGGTGCCATTGATGGGACACATGTGGCATTTGTACCCCCCCGCAGGAATGAACAGGTGTACAGAAACCGGGAAAAGCTACCATTCGATGAATGTGCAGATGGTGTGTTTGGCAGACCAGTACATCTCCCATGTGAATGCCAAGCATCCTGGCTCTGTACATGACGTCTACATTTTGAGGAATAGCAGCATCCCTTATGTAATAGGGCAACTCCTGATGCACCGTGTGTGTCTAATTGGTGAGTCCAAGGTCCCAATACAGTTGGCATAGGTGTCTGGGTATGGGGTTGTCCCTAAGGGTTAGTGTGTGTCTAACAGTTGTCCCTCAATATTTATTTGCAGGTGACTCTGGTTACCCCAACCTGTCATGGCTACTGACCCCAGTGAGGACAAGGGCAGAGGAACGCTACAATGAGGCACACGGGCGAACTAGGAGGATAATCTAACGCACCTTCGGCCTCCTGAAGGCCAGATTCCGGTGCCTCCATCTGACAGGTGGATCACTATACTACTCACCAAAAAAAGTGTGCCAGATAATCGTGGCCTGCTGTATGCTGCACAACCTGGCTTTGCGACGCCAGGTGCCTTTTCTGCAGGAGGATGGGCCAGATGGTGGACTTGTGGCAGCTGTGGAGCCTGTGGACAGTGAAGAAGAGGAGGCAGAAGAAGAGGATATTGACAACCGAAACAACATCATCATGCAATACATCCAGTGAGACACAGGTAAGAAGATGCAACTGCTTCCCACATCTCATACTATTGTTGGAGCTAGCATACACCTGTTATTTTCACCCAGTGTATGGACACTGACTTGTCACTTTGACTTTCCATTTCACAGATCTGGGCCCCACTTTGTGCCCTCTGCTATGCTTATTGCTGGCCTACAGCCGTGTTACATTGGTATGTGAAAAAGTAAAATGACAGACTGACTCCAGATTGTTTTGTGATTGAAGTATGTTTATTTCGGTGCAAATAAGTGGAGGGGGTTGTTAAATGGGATGGGGTGATGGTGGAGGTATATCCATGGCAGAGTCCATTCTATTAGTTTCACAGGTGCATTCTCCAAAGGGGCATAGGAAGTAGAGCAATGGCAGATTAAGGTGGACAGGGTGACATAGTGGGGCAGAAGGGTGACATTCAGGGTGGTCTCATTTCCTGGCGGGGTCTTGGCAATGTTCTCTGTCTTGTTCCTGGATCTCAGGGACCGTTTGCGGGGTGGTTCTCCATCTGCAGGGGGTGGGGTGCTGGTGTCCTGTTGTTCCTGTGGCGGTGCCTCCTGTTCACTAGCGCCGGCGGAGGAGGAGGAGGGCTGTTCATCGTCCAGGCTAGTGTCAGGGGCCCGTTGGTGTGCCACTATGTCCCTCCTGCTGTTGAGAAGGTCTGCCAGCACCCCTGCAATGGTGACCAGGGTGGTGTTGATGGACTTCAAGTCCTCCCTGATCCCCAGGTAGTGTTCTTCCTGCAGCTGCTGGGTCTCCTGAAACTTGGCCAGTACTGTGCCCATGGTCTCCTGGGAATGGTGGTAAGCTCCCATGATGTTGGAGAGTGCCTCGTGGAGAGTGGGTTACCTGGGCCTCTCCTCCCCCTGTCGCACAGCAGTCCTCCCAGCTTCCCTGTTATCCTGTGCCTCTGTCCCCTGAACCGTGTGCCCACTGCCACTGCCCCCAGGTCCCTGATCGTCCTGTGTTAGTGGGGTTGCCTGGGTTCCCTGTAGTGGTGGACACACTGCTGATTGATGTGTTCTGGGGACAGAGGGATGGGCCCACTGGGTGGGTGCTGTGGTGGTGTTTCCTAAGGGGGAGGTTCAGTGGTGGTTTGTGACAGTGTTAGGGGAACCGACTGTCCTGAGGTTCCTGATGGGCCAGGCTGGTCATCTTGATCCAGGCGTGCAGAGCTGCTGTCATCACTGTGGGCCTCTTCTGTGGGGGGACTGGATATCTCTGGCACCTCCTGTCCGATGAAGTTGGGTATGGGTCCTGTTGGGGGGTAAATGCATAGTTATTGTATCTGTGTGTGCCATCTTGTGCAATGGGTGAGTGACCCTCTACTCCTGTGCTTGCATTATTGCCATGGCCCGTGTGTGATTGGTGTTTTTGGGGCATGAGTGGGTCTCTCTACTGGACATGCTTTGGTGATGGATGTCCATGCATTGGTGTTACATGCAGGGGTTAGTTTTGGGATGTGTGGGTTGTGTTAGTGGGGTATCTGTGGGTTGTTGGGGTGATGGGTGTGAGGTTAAGGGTGGCGGTATGTGATGGCATGCAGGTGGGGTGGGAGGGATAAAGTAGTAAAGATTTGCCTTACAAGAGTCCATTCCTCCTGCTACTCCTGCCAGGCCCTCAGGATGCAGTATTGCCAAGACTTGCTCCTCCCATGTTGTTAGTTGTGAGAGAGGAGGTGGGGGTCCACCGCCAGTCCTCTGTACAGCAATCTGGTGTCTGGATACCATGGAATGTACCTTCCCCGGTAGGTCGTTCCACCTCTTCCTGATGTCATCCCGTGTTCTTGGATGCTGTCCCAATGCGTTGACCCTGTCGACAATTCTGAGCCATAGCTCCATCTTCCTTGTAATGGATGTCTGCTGCACCTGTGATCCGAATAGCTGTGACTCTACCTGGAGGATTTCCTCCACCATGACCCTGAGCTCCTCCTCAGAGAACCTGCGGTGTCTTTGAGGTGTCATGATGTGGTGTGGGTGATGTGTGAGGTGCTGTCTGTTGTGTGTGTGAGGGGATGTGTTGGTGTGTGTTGTTTGAGGTGCGTGGATGTTGTGTGTCTGTGGATGCTGGTGTTGTTTTTGGTAGTCTCTCTCTCTGGGCTTCTTTAAAATTTTTGGTTGTAAGGGTTTGTGGGTGATGTGGGTGTGTGTTTTATATTGGATTGGGTGTGTGGGTGTGGTGTGTGTATCAGGTGTGTGTATTTCGATTTGTCCAATGTGGTTGTGTTTTGTTAGTGTGTGTGTATTTTGAGCGCGGCGGTGTGTCCTGCCAATGGTTTACCGCGGTTGAATGACCGCCGCGTTGATTCATGGGTCGTGATAGTGTGGGCGTATTCTTGTTGGCGTGACGGTGTCGGTTTTGTTATCGCCAGTTTATCACTGACCTTTGGTGTGGCGGACTTGTGTGGGTGTCTGTATTGTGGCGGATTCCGAGCTGTGGGTCGTAATACCTGTAGCGGAATTCCGCGGCTGCAGCGGTATGTTGGCGGTCTTCTGCACAGCGGAAAGCGGGATTTACTGCCAGGGTTGTAATGACGGGCTTTTTGTCTTTACTGCTCCTGTTTTTCTGAATTCATTTTTGTTCGCCATTGGACTCTGTGCACTTTACCACTGCTAAGGTGCTTATGCTCTCTCTTTTAAACATGGTAACACTGGCTTACACTCAGTTGGCATAATAAATGTACTTGTAAGTCCCTACCAAAGTGGTACAACATGTACACAGGGCCTGTAAATTAAACGCAACTAGTGGGCCTGCAGCAATTATTGTGCCACCCACTTAAGTAGCCTTCTTAAACATACCTCAAACCTGTCTTTGCAGCCTATGTGCAGTTTTTTACTGCCAATCTGACTTGGCAAAATAACCCCTTTGCCAAGCATAAAACTTCCTTTTTTTAATACATATGTCACCCCTCGGATAGGCCCTAAACAACCCATAAGGCAGGGTGCATTGTATTTAAAAGGTTGAACATGTACTTTTAAGTTTTACATGCCCCCGTAGTGAAAAACTCACAAGTCTGTTTTTCACCACTGTGAGGCCTCCGTCTCCCAGGGGATAACACTGGGTTACTTGATAACCTTTGTGTTGGAGAAGATAGAAATGCTATTTATGGTTTCAAAGGAATTGTAATTTAAAATCCTCTTTAATGGTAAAGTCAGATTTTCAGTCACAATTCTGAAAATGGCACTTTTAGAAAGTTAACATATTCTTTCTTGCCCTAGCTATTTGGTGCCTGCAGCCTCCTTCCTGGACCACATGACTAGATGTAGTTGGCTTTTGTGTATTCCTCCCAGACAAGTTACTTCTGGACCTACGGAAGGGCTCTCAGAGGACTGCCCTGCTGCCTGTGGCCTGTTGTGCACTTCAGAGGACTGCCCTGCTGTTCCAAGAGTACTGCCTTGCTGCCTGATGCATGTCCTGTACCTTCAGAGGACTACCCTGTTGCTTGATACCTGCTTTTCTGCTTGAATCCAAAACCACCAGAGTGACTCCAAGAGCTAGTTGGCTGGTCAGCCGCTTGATCAGAGCCTCAGGGACAGAAAAGACTCCAACCAGCTTGACCCCACATCTGGACCCAGAGTGAAGGAGTCCAGACTCTCTGAGTGGTGCCCCTCCAGTAATGGGCTTTTGGAAGTGGTGCTAAAGTTGTCCAGACAGCCCAAATCCAAATCTTGGGACTTAAAGTTTCTGCCAAAAAGTGCTCTGACAACCGAGAGGAGTCCAGGACCAACCTGCTCGTTGATGCCTCCCCAAGGTGCATTGCTGGTCGGCCTGACTCTGCGGCAGCTTTCGCTAGGTTCTTCTCAACAGCAGTGAATCCTGTTCAGTTGGTCCTCAAAGGAGTATCCAGACTCGTGGAGCCCTTGTTGGCTACAGCCTACAGCTTTTGTCCCACTGGACATTTTCAACATACATAAAAAACACTAAGTCAAAACGTACAAATCTTCACAGCAACTTCATCCAGTCGCTCTTCAACGCCAACGCCTTCTCAGACACCCCCAGCAGCCTTGACCCACTGAACTTTTCCTTCTGAGACATTTTTCTTTAAAGGTTCCATAGGTAAGCAGAGACCGGGCCTAATCCACTTTGTGTATCAGACCCAGGTTCCATCCCAGTTGACCATAACTTTAAACTTTGCCCAGGAGTCATGTGACTAGATGTCCGGGTTTGGCACTTTGCTCTTTTAGGCACAATTTTCTACTTTAAACTTAAAAAAATCATAACTTTGGTTCTACTGATTGGAGTTTTGATATTTTGAGTGACATAATTTATTAAAATGTACTCTATTTTGTCTAAATGAATGTGAGATTTTTCTTTTGTCATGTTTTCACTTTATAGTTGTTTAAGTGCTGCACAAATACTGTACACTTTGGGCCTGATTACAACTTTGGAGGAGGTGTTAATCCATCCCAAAAGTGACGGTAAAGTGACGGATTTACCACCAGCCGTATTACGGGTCCATTATATCCTATGGAACTCGTAATACGGCTGGTGGTATATCCGTCACATTTGGGACGGATTAACACCTCCTCCAAAGTTGTAATCAGGCCCATTGTCTCTAAGTTAAGCCTGACTGTTTTTGTGCCATGCTACCAGAGACTTGAGCACAGGTTGATTTAGTACCTTCTTTTGTGGTTCACCCTGACAAGGATTGTGGCTTTTTGCTTGAGTAGGATTTCACACCCCCTTAGCCAAAAACCAAGTTTCTCACACTACTTACTACTTAAATGAAATAATGAATTATATATGAGGAAAGTCTGGAGAGAACTGAGTGGGATCAAGTTTACGGCATAAAGAGCGAAGGGTAACTCCAGGCATGACAGACTATACTGTATCAACAGAACGGAGGAAAATAAGAACGGAGACACCCTTTCCAAGCTGACTGCTAACAGCCAATTGATCAAAATATTATGATCCACTGCACAAAGGCAGGCACATAGATGTAATAAATGAATAAATGAGGCATAGGGATTTCTATTGTCCAAGCCACAGATCAGCTTATACGGTGGCCACTGTAGTTTTTGTTCCCCTAAGACCAAGATTGTGCCTGAGATCCAAGAAAATGACTCTGTAATGTTTAAAGAAGAGGGATCATATTAAATCACATTTCGACACACATGAAATCAGGGACACTCCATCTGAGTTGGTTCCAACAAACAAGGCTGCTCATTTGACAGAGAGAGAATGAACAAACCTATGGACAAAAAGGTGCACAACACCCTCTGGGTTGACTATCAATGGAGGGCAGTGGAGTGCAAGATTTCAGTCCTCCTGAGGGTGGACAGAAAATGTTCACACTGTACTCTAAATTACACAAAGTATCCCAAGAAACCGTTAAATGGTTCACAGTTTTCCTGCCAGGAATATCCCCTGGACTGTAGGCAACAGTTTGCAAAATGACAAAGATGGACAGGGCCTTGGAAATCTCCATTAACTTTGAGACAGATTAGCAAATTTGCATACAAGGAAATGCTAAATGCAACATATCCGTAGAATTTCAAAAAGCCTCTTGATGAAAATGTGTGTAAAACTGCTGAATTGGAATTTTTGGTGGCGGGTGGTATAACACCATAGAGGCTGCTTTTTGGAAACCCTTTTTCAAGGAGCTCATTAGATACTTGAGCATGCTTGCGTCTTTGGACAAGAGAGGCATCGATTAAGGAGGCGAATGAAATACCACAACAATTTCAAAATGTTGGTCTTTTCAACGTTTCAGTCATCTAGTGAAAGGCACACTGGAATGGAGGTGTGTGGGCTTCTAATGTTGAACAATTACGTGGACGTCACTATTCCTCTGTGTCTCTCATTACAATGCCAATAAAACTCAAATTTACCTAATGGGTGTTATCACTATAAGATGGCCTGGAGCAGCTTGGGACCTGTCTGTTGAGTGCTAAGACAATGCACAAGAGCTGGCCAATTCTATGTGGCTAAGACCGAGATCGCACAATCTGCCATCAGCCCTCGTAATCTATTGAGGGAGGAAAGGCTTCCTCGTTTCCAGGTAGTGAGTGAGCGAAAAATTAAGAACCTAGGATTTGCATTAGATGCTACAAGACCTTGAATGTCTAAACTGCCAACTTAAACAAATACTTTTTATGGCCATTTAGGTTGCTTATAAATATATATCACTTAGCTTTAGCGATGGAGGAATGGTGATTTTTTTTATTGATTAATTCAGGGTCAATTACTGAAATGACCTCCAGTGTGTCTGCCAGAAAACATTTTAACTCTTTGCGGGCTGTGCAAGATATGGCTGTGACCTGTGGTCTAAAAAAAAGAAACTATGCATCTGCTCCTCATTAGGACGTTTTTAAGTTGGCGTAGTCTTGCCTTAGAATGGCAACAACACAGAAAACCTATTAATTTACAGGAATAATCAAGAAGCCCATTCCCAGGTGGGGCCTTCTACAGACCAAAAGACTTGCAACTCGTGTGGTCTGAAATACCCTCACCATCTTAACTGTTCATTACCGTTCTGGGACACTGGTCAATAACGATTAAAAGACTTTATTTGTAATACTAGAACCTTTTTAAAAGTAACCAGCTGTTTTAAGATCAATTAATAAACTATTTCCCTCACTCAGCTTCTCAAGTGTAAATTCCTGATAAGAACACATTCAGGTCTATTATGCTTCTCATGTAAGGGATGTAAACTCAAAGGACTGAAACCGGGATGCCCCGCCTACTGCCGATCACCATCTCTTTTTCAAAGCTAGCCTGGCCACTTTGCCGGTCTTAAGAATACAAATGCCACATAGTGGATGGTAAGTGCGCTCAGTCTTATACTGGTTATCATCAGCTGACTAAACTTTCTAAAAGGAAAAACACTGCATTGGTCCTTTGTTCACCTGCTCCCTTTTCACTGTAGAAATTTAGTGCAGTACACATCATTTTTGTTACCTTCTAGAAGCCACTCAAAGCTCATCGTTTCAAATAGTCTTAGCGATCTTGGTGTATCCATCTTGGTTTTCTCTCAGTGCTCTGCCGAGGCCACTGGCGGCATGCACGAGAGAGAGATTAAATAAATAGACAATAAATAAAGTGCATGTGGGTATGTAGACACAGGAATTATTCAGTCAGAAGTTCCTGCAAAAAGAGCTGTAAAGAATACTTCAATACAAAGTGGGATGAACACCCTACAACAAAAGTACCATTATACTCACTATATAAAGCGCTCTGTCACTACTTCCTGCAAGTCTTGTGGTTTGCGCTAATTGAAATGAAATAATAATAATTTGCTGCCATCCCCAATCCGATGTAAAACTCTTTAGGAGTGCCTGAGATTCTTACAGGGAAAGCAAAGGCTGCAGTGGGAAGCTACTCACGAACAGCGAGGACCTTTTTAGGTTGAGCACGCAAGCGCTTTGACCTGTTGTAAGAATTGTGGGCTTTTAACCACGACCACCTCATGCCCATCACTTTCACTAGTTTGTGGGCTTGCCTCTCAAAAATCATTTGTCATCATTGGTAAATGCTTTACATTTGTCCCTACTTGGGGCGGTTTTGTTACCACCTTGCAGACTGCCCGTTACATGGATAATTTCATGATTGCCAATACGGTTAACTGTGAGTAACCTTCTTTTTCCTTTTGTGTCTCTCCTTTGCACTCATGCCTATGGCAGCCATGGCTCTCTAAATCGTCTTGCTTATTTCAACTGTTTTACTTTACTTTTCGTTTTCAATTTATGTGGCAAGAAAAGCCCAGTAAGGAACTTACAACGCTAATAGCTCTAACTCGAGCAAGTGTGAGACCTGCTGCATTGCAAATGCTTGTTTAGCCCCCTTTTCTGTCTCACCCTATTCCACTGCATAAGGCTTACTTCGCCACCCATGATGCTTTCCCACAATACTACCCCTTCCAATGGAACATCAACAAAAGGAACATAATTTTGAATTCCAAACAGAAGATTAACAAGAAATTCGTGTCCGACTATTTGTGTGTCTCAAGGATATTCACATACACAAAAAATAAAATTACCACCCCAGGCTACTGCCTGCAGTTACCTATATAACAACTGACTATTAGGAAGGAACATATTAAAATAAGGCCTCTGCATGCCACATTTAGTAAATCTATTGCACCACTTTCCTTTTGAGCAGAACTACAACTAGAGGAGCGATTCCCTGTGCTACACTCTCACCACCCCATTAGTCCATCATTGACAGCACATCTCCAGCACCTCCAGGACCAATCACAGTGAACTTTATTATCTCCCACAGCCAGTCATTCAACTTCCAGTCTGGACAACAGAGACTGCGAAATTGAAAACGATGACTAATGATCTGGGCAATAACTAACCGAAGCTGTACCGCGCTCCCTCCTGCGAAAGAAAGGACGATGCAGCAGAACAGGCGGCCTTGCTGCAGCAAAAGCGTTTTTTCTTTTGTTCCCAGTAAATATCTTGTCATGTTCAGGGAGAAGAAAGCATTTAAAACATGGAGCCTGGAAAAGACCTCTGCTGGTGCCCAGAAATAAAGAAATTGATGAACTTCTGCTTCTCCTCTGTGGCTTTCTTCCTGCAGTCAGCAATGCTTCGGCCTCCTAGCCACACCAAAAGCAAGACAGGGGATTACAAATAACCAGAGGGGCATGTTTCTCACTTACCATATCTTGGAAGGAAAGAGAAGTAGGCCTTAGCAAAATTGTAATTACACCGGTGTAACTGGCGTAATTTAGGGTAACATTATTTTAGTAAAATTACCAAAACTATGCAATTATGCCACATCAAATACTTTTGGGGAGAAATGTTAACATAATATGTACAGTTCGGTAATTTTTGAAAGCGAATTACATTTTAGGTTGATTTTTTTTTCTCTTTTTTACCCGAGCGGGTCGTTCAGGTGATTTTTCCGCACGAAACTACAAACCTTAACGTGAGAAACAGCGTTTTCAATGCGAGCAGCACTACCTCTAATGTGGATGTTCAACAATCATTTCAGATAGATTTCTTACATGAGCGGACCATTTAGGTAATTTTTGAACGCAAAACTACAAATTCAAGCAGCAGTGTTTTTTGTACACAAGCAACCGGTAAACAACTCTAAATTAAATTTACATGTAATTTTGCAATAGGTCTGTGTAATTACTCTACAGTAAATTATGCGAGTGTTGCACACTCCTAAAAGGAAGATAAAAAGCTAAGGAGTAATCAGGGAACAAATTATACCAAACTGAATTCTCAAAATTCCTCTCTGGACTTCAGTTTTAATGGCGGTAGCTAAAACATATCAGTGAGGCAAATACTAGAAGTGAAATGTAGGCTACCTTCATGGTGAGAAACTATTCTTCTTCCTCCCTCTACAACCTCAGCAATAACGTTATGGTATTTGGAGTTTTGTAGCGGAACATTCATCATTTCTTGGCACACTACTGAAAGGATAACCCAGTCAGTGCATGAAAGTTGACACAGTAGGTCAATCTCAAGTAAGAAATCATTTCTGATCAACAACAAGAACAATCATTTCAATTAAAAAAGGAACTTGTTTCGGAAAAATATAATATATCCTTCAAGTGATCTGGCCTACACACTGGTAAGCTTTTACCTCTTTTTCAATGTTTTAAACTTGTGTTAAGCTTTTGGGGCTGTAGAACAAGTTACTTACTTTCGGTAATACCTATCTGGCAGATCTGTATCTAGCTGCAGATTCCTTACCTTTGAATTCTACCCAGGCGTCAGACTGGATATGGAAGATTTTCCATGAGCAGTACCCCTGCGTGCCGGTAGGTGGTGTCAATCGGATCTGTCACCACTCACGTGTGTCAGAAATTACACTGCAGTACCTAAATAGATGCCACCCAAGCGCACCAACATCTGTTTCTTTTCACAGTTTCCACAGCAGAAACGCAAAGCCATGAAGAACACTGACCACTGGTGTGTCAAAACTAAAGTCCTGAGAGGGGGTAATCCCTATCCCTAGAAATCCATTCGCAGAGTGGGGAGGATGAGTTGGTCGGTAAAGAATTTGCAGCTACATACAGTCTCTACAAGATAAGGTGTTACCAAAGGTAAGTAAATTGTTCATCTGATATGGGTCTGCGAACCAATTTCAAACAAGAAAGTCCTGCAGGACCGAACAGCCATCCCTATGGCCCTAACTTTCCAAGCAATAATGTTTGGTAAACGTATGCAGAAATGACCTTGTTCCTGCCTTGCAGATGTCCAGGACCGGAACTCCACGTGGTAACGCAGTGGTCGCAGGTTTAGCTCTGGTGGTATGAGCTTGCAGACCTTCAGGAGGTTGCCTCTTGGATGGTGCATAACAGATTTTGATGCAGAGCACAACCCAACAAGAGATGATTCACTTGTACACAGCCCGACCATTCTTCGCACTCACATACCCCACAAAGAGTTGGTTATCCACCCGGAACTCTTGGGTACTGTCAAGGTAGAACCCCAATGCTCTTTTTGGGTCCAGGCGGCTGAGTCTCTCCCCTTATTTATAAGGATTGGGAGGGGGATAAAGTAGGCAAAGTGTTAGATTGGCCTACATGAAAAGGTGTGACCACTTTTGGTAGAAAAAAGGCCCTCGTGTGAATCACCAGTTTGTCAGGGTATTTAGAGAGATAAGGAGACTTACATGATAAGGCTTGCAGCTCCCTCACTCAGCAGGTAGATGTAATTACCACAAGGAAGGCTGTTTTCAGTGTTAGAAGCCTAAGGGTGCCATTGTGGAGAGGCTACCAAGGGGCACACATCCAAAATGTTAGAACCAGATTAAGGCCCCACAGGGGCATAATCAATGAAGGAGGAGGAAAGAGATGAGTAAGACCTTTGAGGAACCTATGTACAATAGGGGACTTGAACAAAAAAGGCTGAACATGCAACCGCAAAAATGCAGAGATGACATATAAATAGCCCTTGAGAGTGCCCAAAGCAGAGCCCTGGGCAAGGGAAAGAATGAACAGTAGAACCTCCGAAACAGGGGAAGAAAGGAGATCAACAGATTTCTTTGTTCACCATGTCACAAATTCCTTCTAGCGGCAGGCGTATACTATCTTGGTGGAGAGACGTGTGGCTGCCAAGATGATGCTACAGCCTTCAAGAAGATCAAAAACTGTCAACTGCTGCTGCTCAATCTACATGTAAGATAGCAGAGAGCCCTCCCCTGCTGCTGCAACAGAAGATCCTCCTGAAGGGGCAGTCTGATCGGAGGATCGATGGCCATGCTCTGAACCTCGGGATAACAGACTCTCCGTGCCTAGTCCGAAGCCACACGGTTGACATGGGCCCGGTCGTTCCTGATCTTCTTGAAAACTCTGGGCAGGAGTGGTATGGGGAGAAAGGCGTACAGGAGGCCTGAGTTCCACTTAAGACAAAAAGCATCTCCAAGTGATTGCACCTTGGAAACTCCAGCATGCAAAATTGCTGAGATTGTGCATTCTTGGCAGAGGCAAGCAGATATAACCAAGGCTCTTCCCACTGGTGAAAGAGACCTTGTGCCATCTCTGCTACGCATCTTCGGCAGAGTTCATCCACTCTGGCGTTGAGAGCCTGCCGGATGTTGAACCGCCAGGAATATGCCCTGTTGTTCCAACCATGTCCAGAGACACAGAGCCTCTTGACAAAGGGTTCACAACTCCACCCTGACCTGTTTGTTGCAATACCACATAGCGGTGTTGTTGTCGGTGAACGCCTGCACTAGCCTTCCCTTGATGAAAGGTAGAAAGGCTTTCAATGCCAATCGTATCGCTCGGAGCTCTAGCTGGATGATGTCGGGCCTGGATTCTGGGCTCAGGAACCAGAGTCCTATAATCTACACCTCTCCCAGATGGCTGCCCCATCCCAGGAGTGACCAATCTGACACTACTGTCAGATCTAGTTGGGGAAAGGAGAGGGGTCTGCATCTGACCAAATCGTGGTTCGATAGCCACCACTGCAGGTCCTTTGCAGTCCCTCCGAGATCTGGACAATGTCAGAGAGATTCCCCTGATGCTGCGCCCATTGAAATTTCAGGTCGCACTGCAGAGCCCACATATGCCATCAGGCATGTGCCACCAGCAGGATGCAGGAGGCCATGAGTCCCAGCAGCCTCAGAGTTGGTATCACCGAAATCTAGGATAGAGGCTGAAACATCAGTATCATACGCTGAATTTACTGGATTCGTCCCTCGGGAGGACAACCCCGAAACTGCATCGGATCCAGAACAGCTCTAATGTAATCTGAGAGGGACTCAATTGTGTCTTCGACACGTTTACAGTGAACCCCTGAAAACTAAGGAGGTTTGCCGTAGTCTGGATGTGGGAGACAACAGCCTGTGGCTAGCCCGCCTTCGAGATAGGGGAAGACTGGAACTCCTGATCTTTGCATATGAGCTGCAACCATTGCCATCACCTTGGTGAACACTCGAGGGGCATTGGTAAGGCCAAAGGGGAGCATGGCGAACTAAACATGCTCGTTGCCTAATGTAAACCGCAGATAGATCCAATGGCCAGTCAGGACGAGATATGAAAATAGGCGTCCTGCAAATCCAACGCTACCATCCAGTCTCCTGGGTCCAGGGCAGACAGAACCTCAGCCAACGTGAGTATTTTGAATTGGTACTCATCCACACAGAGGCTGGGAAGCATGCACGGCACACTGGCTGGCCAAGAACTGGTGTGGCTGGAAGCCCCTTCCGTAGCCATGAAAGGAACGAAAGGCAGATTGGGAGGACAAGGGACAGCCGTGAGGCCCAAGGACCAAGCTGCAGTCCAAGAGTCCTTAAAGCACTTGAACTCCGAATCTGCCTTGTCTACAAAGAGATGGGTGTCATCAAAGGACATGTCCATAAGGGAAGCTTGGGCATCCCCCAAAAAGCCAGACAGCCTTAGCCAGGTGTGGTGCCTGAGGGCCACTGTTGTGGGAACCGCTCTGCCTATCGAGTCGGTCGTGTAAAGTCCACAACAAATTGTGAACTTTGCTGTATCCCTCCCATCGACAACAGCCTTAGAGCGTACAGCTCGGATCTCCTCCAGAACCTGTGGCAGCTCTTGCGCAAACGTGTCCCACAGGGTGTGGGAATAACAGCCCAAAAGGCCTGCAGTGTTCACAGACCGCAATGCCAGGCTGGCGGAAGAAAACAATGTCTTCCCAAATGAAACCAGCCTCTTGGATTCCCTCTCCTGGACAGCATTAGGAAACACGCTGTGAGAAGTTGAGGCTTGGACCACCAAGCTCTCAGGGGTAGGGTGTTGAATGAGAAAAGTTGGGTCCCCCCGGGAGAGGACTATGGCAGTGGGCAATCATCCTTTTCACAGGAGCCTCTGTGCAGTGTTTGGACTAGGTACCCAAACAGACATCCATGAGGGCATCACTGAACGGAAGTAAGGGTTCAGATGTGGATACGCCGGCTGTAGCACCTCTGTCAAGAGATAAGTCTTGGCTGTCACTGAGGGTAGTTGAAGGTCAAGGACCTCAGCCACCCTACACACCACCATTGCATAGGAAAGTTTCCTCCTCTGTAGCCATGGAAGAGGAGCAAGGCATGCCTGTATCTGGAGAAGTATCCAGTCTACTGGCTTAACCCAGATCCTCACACCAGTCCATTTCTTCCTCATAGGGCATATATTATAAAGGGTCCAGCGACCCCTCCCAGTCCTCTCCGAGCCGAGCCCAAGGAAATAGAGCTCAGAATCCGATCTAGGAGGAAAAGCTCCTGCCAGCACCAGAGTCAGCATCCCGTGATGCCCATCCAGCTCCGTTTCGAAGTTGGGGATAACAATGGGGATGGCGTCGCCAGTGGGCTACAGCAGCGCAAGCAGCGTCAACATCAGGCCAGGGAAAGTCGAGATGGTATGGGGGGCACTGGTCTGGAACCAGGACTGGATCCCTGGGGACCCATCGGCACAAAGGCAGCTGGCTGCAAACCAGAGGCGTGTCTTTCAACTATGTGGGGCTCAAAGGCACACCGACGGGGTCGGACTGCCCAAAAAATGAGGCGTATGGCCTCACAGAACTCTTTATGTTGGGCAGAGGTCGCTCTGGCTCTCAGAAAGTCAGGGAGGTGTGGAATCAGCCCTGGCGCAGGCTCCGAGGAATGAGGCCAAAACGCTGATGCTCCCTTGTTGCGTCGGCCGGCGAATGAGGTGAAGTTGAAGACCAGTTCGCCTTCTTGCTCTTCTACTTGTGCCTTGACTTACTCGATCATCACGAGGTTTTGGAGTGGGATGACAACAACTTCCCACTCCACAACTGGTTCCGGGAACTTCCCCTCAACCGGGACCTCAACTGGCATGGAGTTGCGTGCCAGGCTGCCATCAGCTTTAGGGACCGTTACCTCAAAGTCTTTGGATGCATGGCCCGGCACGCGGAGCACAACTTCGGGTCGTGGTCGCGCTCCAAACACTACAGACGAGGTGCAAACCTGTCATCGACATCATTCGGTGACAGGAGTCACACGGTTTGACCTCGGTCTTCCGTGACATCCCTTGACGCACCAAAAAGTAAAAAATGACAACAAAAAGGTCAAAATTAGTTTAAAAATGGCAAAGGGTAACTCTTCTCTGGATCTGTGTGTGGCACAGAAAGAAAAGAACTGACGTCAGCGCGCCAGTGTGGCTCCTATATACGATCACAATGGCATCACGACGACAGACTCGGAGTCGACCGATGCCATCTGACGGCGCGCACGGGTACTCCTTGAAGAAACATCTCCGGATCCAGTCTGACGCCTGGGAGAAATTCTAAGGTAAGGAATCTGCAATTAGAATTCTCTATCAGATGGACTGGACATCCAAACTTATGTGCAGAGGCTCTTACACCACATATGAAGCTGCCAGGAGGACCCTCACATAGACCTTGACTGAACAGGTCCTTTGTTGGAGGCACCACCTTACATTCTCAAGCATGGCCAATTATATGACAAAAAAGAAAAAATCATGCCCCTCACTCGCTGGACTGTGTGCTATATGTAACACAAACTACAACTTTACAATGACTTGGAACTCTCAATGCTGAGCTGAGAATTTGACAAGCCACGGATTATCTACTCAATCACAACCCACCATACCTACAGGGCCACTCGTTTAGCCTCATATTTATCTGGAAGCAAGTAAAACATTGTGTTAAGAACCTGGAAGAAGCCACGAGGATCCTAGAAATAAAAAGCAAAGACCCTGAAAGGCCGAAGTGAAGCACCTTCAGACATAATGAGGCACTTTTAGTTGAGAACAGAAAGTGTCTCCATCAAGAGGAATGAGGTTGAAAGAGCCAAAAGTGATGCCCTGTGTGAAAAAGAGAAAATGCAGAACCCATATACCTCTCCCCATGCCAGAACTGAAGTGGCAGATGGAGACTCAACTTTCACAAGCAGCTTAGCACAGAATGACTGAAGTCAGAAAGCCACCACTAGAGGGGAGGGGGGGGGGGGGAGTGAGGGGTGTGAACAAAGGGAAATATGAATTCTAGGGCACTAATTTGTTACATTTGTATTTATCTTGTCATATTTGCTGTTGTGCTTCAAAGACAGGTGCTATGTCTTATGACAAATTGCTGCTTATTCTTTTAACATTGTGCTTTCTTTCACTGACTACAAACTGAGATGTGTTTTTAAAGTGAAATATGTGACAATCTTGCTGGGATACAGGGAATGTGAAAGGAAAGGCATTAGGTTGTAACATATGTTATGTATGAACTGTACACATATTTAAGAATATATCAGCAGGTAGAAAAGCAAAAATGAAGCACATTTTTTGTAATTCGGAAGAGTGATGGAAGCAAAGATTTTAATAGGATCAAAACAAATCATAACACTTTTCCTTGAAGATGCGCAAATGGTAAACATTCACTGAAGCCCGATTTCCACACATTACTATTTGTGTGCTATACTGTTTTTATAGTTTTATCAATAAAACTGTATATCTGTGCAAACTTGGTGGCCTTTTCAATGGAAAATGTGTTGTCTGCAATTGCACGATGCTTTTGTAATATATTTGCAACAGTGTGCTCCAAAATGCACCACCAGCTACATACTTCATCCTTTCCACTCTCCTAATGAATACATTTGCTACATGTTGCGTGAAGCTAGGATTTTTTGCACTCTCTATGACGTTGGTGATATAACATTGATGTCAGCACTCCCAATTGGAAAATTGTTCCAGCACTACAGGTCCAAAGGTGCTGAACTATGTTGCTAAGTTCAGTTTAAAAACAAACCCATGCAAATATTCCCAAGAAAAACTCCAGGTGAAGCTTCAAGTATTTTTTGCTGCAGTGTTACCTTACTTCACAAAACCATTAAAAACAGAGCATGTGCTCACTATACTTGATCAAAACACAATTAGCCCACTTGTATATAACTTTAACACGTAAATGGAATAATTTGGATGTGGCCTAATAGCCAGAGTTGCCAATTTTGGATCTGGGTTCTGGGTTCGAGTCGTTCTGGGAAAATCATTTAATCTCCTGTGTTTAAAATAAAACGAATCTGACTTTATGTACTGTAATCTGGTGCTCATGTAAAGCGTTTCAATGGATTTGGGCAGTGTTCATGCTATATAAATGGGTGATTTTAGCAAATATGAAAAACCCTTTCTACAGCACGGTAAGGTCCATTCTGGACTATGTGAAAAAAAAATATATATATATATATATATATATATATATATATATATATATATATATATATATCACCAAAAAAACACCCGACTTATCGAGGCTCAGTTATGGCGGTCTTGATAAGGGATCAGGAATCCCATTAATATATTTCCACATTTTCTCACCCAATAGGACAGAAAATCAAGACGCAAGACGAACAGTTCCAGAATATATTAAAAAAAGCAAAAATGGTCTTCCTCCCAACGCGTTTCAGCCGTAGCCTTGTTCACGTGAACAAGGCTACGGCTGAACTGGAACTGTTCGTCTTGCGTCTTGATTTTCTGTCCTATTGGGTGAGAAAATTTGGAAATATATATATATATATATGAGCAAACAAACTGGTCCTGCTTCTGGCGCGCTCTTTCATGCTGGTGCAGGTGTGAGGAATGGACCATGTCCTCTCATAAATCCAAGAACAAACAGTTGCAAGCAACTTCACCACCGCACTCCAGGAGGAAGTTATTTATTTTTTATTGCAGTCAAAATTAAATCACCATCCTTCACCACCGACGCGTTTCGACCTACTGGTCTTGATTATATATATATATAATGTATATGTATATATATATATATATATGTACAGACACACACACACATATATATAAATTCTAACTTATAAAACCTGACAGAAAGTCGCTATTAGTGACAGTATTACAGTATTACAAGAGGTTTTATTTGCGTACTCGTACACTATTAAATGTGTCTGTGTATGCAGTGTTCTTGCAAGGGGGTGGGGGAAGGGTCTGTTCACTGGGAAAATAGCTCAAAAGAATGCAAAGGTCTGAAATACCTTTCAGTAGCAACATTTACATGCCACAGTGTTCCTCGTGAAAATAAATAACCTGAGAAAGGGTTTCTAGGTTGGACACTGATTTTCTCATCAACATGGAGAGACACGGTTCAATTTAGCAAACTATTAATTTCTTAGTTTGCATTCTCAGCTAACAGCAAGAGGACAATACACAGGGGATACTTCACAGTGAGAACAGCATGCCATGCCTTGTGTGCAAAACCAGCGGAGACAACACACTCTGAAAAAAAGGAGGGCTCAGAAATAAAAGCGGGCACAGAGCCTTGTGTGTGAAACCAGCTGAGACAACACACACCCTGAAAAAAAGGAGGGCTCAGAAATAAAAGCAGGCACAAAGAGCCTTGTGTGTGAAACCAGCTGAGACAACACACACCCTGAAAAAAGAAGGGCTCACAAATAAAAGCAAACAGAGAGCCTTGTGTGTGAGACCAGCGGAGACAACACACCCTAAAAACAGAAGGGGGGCTCAGAAATAAAAGCGGGCACTGAAAGCCTTGTGCGTGAAACCAGCAGAGACAATGCACACCCTGAAAAAAGGAGGGCTCAGAAATAAAAGCAGGCACAAAGAGCCTTGTGTGTGAAACCAGCTGAGACAACACACACCCTGAAAAAAGAAGGGCTCACAAATAAAAGCAAACAGAGAGCCTTGTGTGTGAGACCAGCGGAGACAACACACCCTAAAAACAGAAGGGGGGCTCAGAAATAAAAGCGGGCACTGAAAGCCTTGTGCGTGAAACCAGCAGAGACAATGCACACCCTGAAAAAAGGAGGGCTCAGAAATAAAGGCAAACAGAGACTCTTGTGTGTGAAACCAGCGGAGACAACGCACACCCTGCAAAAACGAGGGCTCAGAAATAAGAGGACAGAAAGCCTTGTGCAATAAAACCAGCGGAGACAACACACACCCTGAAAACACAAGAAAAGCTCAGAAATGAAAGCGGGCACAGAGAGCCTTGTGTGTGAAACCAGTGGAGACAACGCACACCCTGCAAAAACGAGGGCTCAGAAATAAGAGGACAGAAAGCCTTGTGCAATAAAACCAGCGGAGACAACGAACACCCTGAAAACACAAGAAGGGCTCAGAAATGAAAGCGGGCACAGAGAGCCTTGTGTGTGAAACCAGCAGAGACCACACACACCCTGAAAACACAAGGAGGGCTCAGAAATAAAAAGAGGACAGAGAGACTTGTGTGTGAAGCCAGTTGAGACAACAAACCCTGGAACCACAAGGAGGGCTCAGAAATTAAAGCTGGCACAGAGAGCCTTGTGTGTGGAACAAGCGGAGACAACACACACCCTGAAAACACAAGGAAGGCTCAGAAATCAAAGCGGGCACAGAGAGCCTTGTGTGTGAAACCAGCGGAGACAACACACACCTTGAAAACACAAGGAGGGCTCAGAAATAAAAAGCAGGCGCAGAGTGCCTTGTGTGTGAAACCAGCGGAGACAACACACACCCTGAGAACACAAGGAGAGCTCAGAAATAAAAAGAAGACAGACAGACTTGTGTGTGAAGCCAGTTGAGACAACACACCCTGAAAACACAAGGAGGGCTCAGAAATTAAAGCAGGCACAGAGAGCCTTGTGTGTGAATTCAGCTGAGACAACACACGCCCTAAAAACACAGGGAGGGCTCAGAAATAAAAAGAGGACAGAGTCTTGTGTGTGAAACTAGAAGAGACAACACACACCCTAAAAAGGAGTGCTCAGAAATAAAAAGAGGACAGAGAGACTTGTGTGTGAAACAAGTGGAGAAAACACACGCCCTAAAAACACAGGGAGGGCTCAAAAATAAAAAGAGGACAGAGTCTAGTGTGTGAAACTTGCGGAGACAACACACCCCCTGAGAACACAAGGAGGGCTCAGAAATTAAAGCGGGCACAGACAGCCTTGTGCATGAAACCAGCCGAGACAACACACACCCTGAAAACACAAGGAGGGCTCAGAAATTAAAGCGGGCATAGAGAGCCTGGTGCTTGAAACCAGCGGAGACAACACACCCTGAAAACAGAAGGAGGGCTGATAAATAAAAAGAGGACAGAGAGACCTGTGTGTGAAACCAGCGGAGACAACACACAACCCGAAAACAGAAGGAAGGCTCAGAAAATAAAAAGAGGGCAGAGAGACTTGTGTGTGAAACCAGTAGAGACAACACACAAACTGAAAACAGAAGGAGGGCTCAGAAATAAAAAGAGGACAGAGAGTCTTGTGTGTGAAACCAGCGGAGACAACACACACCCTGAAAACACAAGGAGGGCTCAGAAATTAAAGCGGGCATAGAGAGCCTGGTGCTTGAAACCAGCGGAGACAACACACCCTGAAAACAGAAGGAGGGCTGATAAATAAAAAGAGGACAGAGAGACCTGTGTGTGAAACCAGCGGAGACAACACACAACCCGAAAACAGAAGGAAGGCTCAGAAAATAAAAAGAGGACAGAGAGACTTGTGTGTGAAACCAGTAGAGACAACACACAAACTGAAAACAGAAGGAGGGCTCAGAAATAAAAAGAGGACAGAGAGTCTTGTGTGTGAAACCAGCGGAGACAACACATGCCCTGAAAACACAAGGAGGGCTCAGAAATAAAAGCGGGCACTGAGAGAATTGTGTGTGAAACCATCTGAGACAACACACCCTGAAAACCCAAGGAGGGCTCATAAATAAAAAGAGGACAGAGAGTCTTGTGTGAAACCAGCGGAGACAACACACGCCCTGAAAACACAAGGAGGGCTTAGAAATAAAAGCGGGCACTGAGAGCCTTGTGCGTGAAACTAGCAGAGACAACACACAGTCTGAAAACAGGAGGGTTCCGAAATAGAAAGCGGGCACAGAGAGCCTTGTGTGAAACCAGAGGAGACAACACACACCATGAAAACACAACAAGGGCTAAGAATTAAAAAGAGGACAGAGACACTTGTGTGTGAAGCCAGTTGAGACAACACACCCTGAAAACACAAGGAGGGCTCAGAAATTAAAGCTGGCACAGAGAGCCTAGTGTGGAACCAGCGGAGACAACACACGCCCTAAAAACACAGGGAGGGCTCAGAAATAATACGAGGACAGAGAGTCTTGTGTGTGAAACTAGCGGAGACAACACACTCCCTGAAAACACAAGGAGGCCTAAAAAAAATTAAACCGGGCACAGAAAGCCTTGGGTATGAAACCAGCAGAGACAACACACGCCCTAAAAACATAGGGAGGGCTCAGAAATAAAAAAGAGGGCACAGAGAACCTTGTGCGTGAAACTAGCGGAGACAACACACGCCCTAAAAACACAAGGAGGGCTCAGAAATAAGAAGAGGACAAAGAATATTCTGTGTGAAACTAGCGGAGACAACACACACCCTGATAACACAAGGAGGGATAAAAAAAATAAAGCAGGCACAGAAAGCCTTGGGCGTGAAACCAGTGGAGACAACACAGGCCCTAAAAACATAGGGAGGGCTCAGAAATAAAAAAGAGGGCACAGAGAGCCTTGTGCGTGGAACTGGCGGAGACAACAGACACCCTAAAAAAAAACACAGGGAGGGCTCAGTAATAAAAAGAGAACATAGACTTGTGTGTGAAACCAGTGGAGAAAACACACGCACTAAAAACACAGGGAGGGCTCAAAAATAAAAAGAGGACAGAGCATAGTGTGTGAAACTAGCGGAGACAACACACACCCCTGAAAACACAAGGAGGGCTCAGAAATTAAAGCGGGCACAGAGAGCCTTGTACATGAAACCGGCCAAGACAACACACACCCTGAAAACACAAGGAGGGCTCAGAAATTAAAGCAGGCATAGAGAGACTTGTGGGTGAAACCAGCGGAGAGAACACACACCCTGAAAACACAAGGAGGGCTCAGAAATTAAAGTGGGAACATAGAGAGACTTGTGCGTGAAACCAGCGGAGACAACACACCCTGAAAACAGAAGGCAGGCTCAGAAATAAAAAGAGGACAGAGTCTTGCGTGTTAAACCAGCGGAGACAGCACACACCCTGAAAACACAAGGAGGGCTCAGAAAATAAAAAGAGGACAGAGAGACTTGTGTGTGAAACCAGCGGAGGCAACACACCCTGAAAACACAACGAGGTCTCAGAAAAGAAGCGGGCGCAGAGCCGTGTGTGTGGAACCAGCGGAGACAATCTGACCAGTTCACAGAGAAAGGACAATTAGAAATGATGATCATCGCCATCAGCCGCGGGGAGCAATTTATCATTTTGCTCTTCGCTGGTATCACGTTCCGGCAGTGTGTGGCGAGGGCGGATATAATTAGGCGCCAGGCCAGGAAAAGTAGGCGGATAATGTGCTTTTTGATGGAGTTTATTCAAGCATGGAGCTGGAATGCCCCTAATTCTGCGCAGCAGGGACGTATATTCCCAGTAGCATAAAGGCAGCCGACAAGACTACCACAGTGGCCCACACTAAGGCCAGCATTTTACACTTTACGCATGCAGCATTTGCAGCAAAAATGTCACATTAAAGATGCCTGGGGACAGGTGCAGTATTAAGATGCTATCTCCTACAACGTTTTCCGTAAATACGGCTTATAACCATGACGGTCATTTCTTCAGCCACCTTATCTCAGTGCCTTATCAGATCTTGAGTCAGCCCTCTGCCGAGGGGTCAAGTTCAAATAAAGCACCGAGGAGCGCTGGGAGGCTTGTACTGTTAAAAAAGCATGCAGTTTTGAACAGATTTTGTTCGCTCCTTTTTTGTTTGCTGGATGTAATCAGGCTGATGCAGGGACAACTGTACAAATAATCTGTCGGTACCAGAAACATATTCTAATGTTCACAATTTCATCACACACGATGAAATGCATTGCGCATATTCTGACTACAAACTGTAGTGAAAATCAGACACCCTCTGGGCGAGTTCTGTCCGTGTCCGGTTCAGAAGACTGCGCAAAGGACAAGCGCAAACAAAAAAACAGTTTCCTCATTGACAACATCCTCAAAACCTTTTCAGCTCAGGGATTGTGTTTGTGGCCAGCTGGTCCCTCGCCAGTCTTGCAGGGCAGCCTTTACGCATACCATGCACTCATACCCAAGGTCACTGAGCTCAACCCTGGGCAGCGCCTAGCAGAGTCTGGCCTTTGGCCAAGTACTGGGCTTAGCACCACTTCCCACAGAGTCACCAGGGCTATGCCCAGTGTACTCACATGCAGACGAGGGACCTTCCGCCTTGCACTTCGCCTACTCTCCACACCAGCAATGCCCGCTGGACAGGGCCTATGCCCGTGCCCAGAAGACACTGAGCCATATATGTAGTCTCCTGCCACACCCTGTAGTCAATGCCTCGTGCCCCAGCACAGACCGTGCCTAGCCCTCAGGCAAGGGTTTTTGCATTCTCGCCCATCAATATTTCTCGATTCCACTTTAAATGAAACTTTTGGGACCTTCCTATTACTTTCTTTACCTTCACCAAACCGGGCGCGACGTCCACAGATCAAACTAAAGTGGGCTTTTGGTGTTTTTCAATTGTTTTGCACAGAATCTTCATAGAATGGCCAGGATAAATCCCCCAAATATTGTTCTGTGGTTATATGCAGCATCTCAGGGGGAAAAGGGATTTTCTTTACAGCTGGAGCTCGCCCTACCCTGCCTCACTTGGCTGCATTTTTTTTTACTGAACAACGTCCGCTTACTTCATGACATTCAGAGGACAATATGCTAAACACAAAACGGAGGACCAAGCATGGGAGGGCCTATCGGGTCCCCCATCTGTTTGGGTAGTTTTGCGCCTGTGGGTGGTTTATTTACTTAGCAATACAACTATACTAACTTTGAACCGTCAAAGCCCAGCCAGTACCCTGTGTAAGGTAAATGTCTAAAAAAACCTACTAGTTGGATTTACACCAGAGCAAAACAAAGGATTTACCACGAGTATAGTTCTCTCTCACTGGTATAACTCCTGTCAGCAGATTATGCTGCAGTGTACCCCAAAAATACCAATAGGATTTCAAATGGGAAAAGATACTTTGGTATGCATCACCAATGCACGCACAACTTGAAATGAGAACCCTGAGCTGTGGGGGCCAAGTTGTTGCCAATTTTCGGGTACATTTTTCAGAGTAAAGGGTACTATTACAAAAACAAATCAAAACATAATCCAACCTAAACGATATAGTTGTTACTGCATATATGCATTTGATTATGGATTGTTAGAGCACCGGCAAAACACCACTGGGAGAACGGCAACAATCGCTTTAAAAAAAAGGGTGTACGTGTTGTCTTTTTTGTATGCAGCGACAAGCAGCGCAGCATGGCTAACATGTTTTCGAGAAAGTGTTCAGCTGCTGAATTCCTTCTCACCCATAGCACCGCGCTGCTCCTACATCTACTGGCAGTGGCGGGATCTGTATCCGATCCGTGAAATCACAATCAATTCCCTTTTGTGGTCCACTCATCAGCTTTCCCCTACCTCTGCTTTTCTTCTCCTTCCATGGATGGGAAAGTACATCTCTTCACACGCTGGCGACTCCCCCTGGGAGCAATAATCATGCATTGCCTTTCGCCGCCGCAGGGAGACTTCCTGTCAAATTGATTTGTGCTCCGGGGCCAGACCTCGCAGCTAAGCAATAGCTAAATAACCTCCGACAATAGGCCTATTACCTGAAACTGGTAACACACCCCCATCTGACTATCACTGCTGGTAAACCGCTCGCCTCCAACCCAGGCCGTCTCACCTTCACTGCGTTTATCAGGGTAACACACCTGAACCCGGCCATGGCTTTCATCCTGAAGTAAGCAGGAAACGTCAGTGCTCCTTTGAGTGAGGGGCAGGAGGAGACTGAGGCAGTTTAGCGTGCGGAGCGTTCCTCGTCTCTCTGTGTGATGGGCCTTACAGAGCGCTTACATGTGCCGGGATGGTTCTAAGCACTGCACAGAGCGCAGCGCATCTTCTGAGGCTAGAGCCAAGGTTTAGACGTTTGTCGGCCGGGTACATAAGGGAATGCATATTAATGTGATCTGAATGGTCTGTGGCCTCCATAATCCCACATTTGTCTCATTAAAAGTTATAAGGCTACTCCCGAAACCAAGCACCAGACCACTTAATTCCGACGAAGCTCAGAACTGGCTTCTCTTGTCGAATCACATCACCAGCAGCCCACTATGTGCAGGAAGGAGGGATGAAGAGACCCTTATGCAATACAAACATATTAATTTCAGGTTACACAGAGTTGGCAACTAAATTACTGGAATCCTGGTATACATGCCTACATATAAGAAATTCCAGCTCAATAGTGGGCTGATTCATAACATTTATTAACAATTTGCAGATGCTCACCGACAAAATTCCTGACCAGATTACTTTTTTTTCAGCAATATGCCAACGCTAGTCATCTTAGCAGCATTTGGAGTGTTGAGTTCTATGCAGCAACAAGATTTCCATAAATACTTATTTTAAAGTGGACTTTTTTCACCAGCCCATCACAGATGTGTACTCGTATCGGTAATAGACAACACTTAAGTAAAACAAATTAAACAAAATACAAACAATTTAACTATTTATTTACGATTTTCAAGAAAGCGATCCATGGAAAAGGTGGTCTGAGAATTGATGGCAAAATCCATCATCAAGTCTGATGATCAACTGTACAATGGGAATTTTGGGCAGGGGAGACAAGGGGAGAGGGATATTCACTATGGTTGAGGACCCATGGATTAAATTACAGTTAAAGGTACTAGTTGGCACAGTTTATTCCTAACAGTTTTACTGAATTATCATGATGGACCATCATATGAAAAGATTCTATATACATAATCGACAGAAGCCATGGTAAGCTTGATTTGGCCACTGGACAACTGTACTTATGGATATAGATAATTTGCTCACTGGACATCCCATAAAGGAGTGTGTGCTTCACAAGAGGTAGAAAAGTACTACCCAAATACCAATACAATACTTTTATAGAATGGTTAATGAGCATAATATCCGACGGTGCGCACTCAATCGCTAATTTACCGCTGCATATCATACCATAAATTGTATGGATAAGATTATTCATATATGTAAACATCAAGCACAGACGTATTCAGCTTACTCTGAAACTGCTAGTCAGAACCAAATCAGATTCGAATACCAATGAAAAAATTCCAGCCATTATTTGTCAAAAATCTTTTGTACACTTGCAATATCAAGTATTGTTGCAACTCACAAGCGCTCTACTTTTTCTGTTTGTGAATTTAAAAAAAACAAGGAAGCACAAGTGGGATGATAGGAAAAGAGTAACTAGCACTCCAGATCACCACTTAATCTAGGTAAATGAAATATATTTTACGTACACGTCACTCAGTAAGCTTGAAAGAATGACTCAATGATTCAAGAGAACAGACTACATGGGTGCACCAAGCTGGGGGAAGTTTCAAACCCCGAAAAAATAATGTTTAAATAAGAGAGCATCACAACGTTAGTTTTAACAATTCAATTAACTAACATGATGAATAATTTTAATAGTGAAATATATTGCAGCAGTATATGATAACAAAAAAATTAAACAAGCAAAAGTACTCAGAAAATAGGAAATATTGAGGATATTGGTGACAACAGAGTGAAGAACTGTGGTTTGGACCAAATGTCCTTCAGCAGGGCACTTGTTTATAGATGAGGCTGAAGGCAGCAGCATCTGAGGTTCAAGTAAAACGCTACTTTTGTTCATGTCAGAAAATGCAGTCTGCACACATCGGTGCAACAGGAATCATGGCTAGTTGGGTGTGAGGAATGGATAATTAAAAACAACTTATAAATGTTGTCAATGCACAATGCATCACAGTTCCTTAACCAGGCATTTTCCCATGTCCATTGGAGGACCCAGAACATCTCCCTCTCCCACTGTAACTGAAATAATTGCAGTAGTGCCACCAACCGCACATGGTGCAGATGTTAAGATCATGAGACAAAAGCAATATCAGAGGGATCTTGCATGTTAACAGCCGGCCCTGTCTATAATTGGTCAGAGTGTAAAGACAATTCTAGCGGTTCAAAGCTGGTAGACACAAAAGCTTGTGTTTACAGAAAGAGAAAATTTACTCAGTAGAAAGTGGAGACTGAGCACAAACTCCTCGGGATACATGAATGATCCCAAGTCACTCTTGATTAACAAAAACTTTACTGTCCACCTGAAGCTGTGGTGATAAATCGAGTAGATTAAAAAGAAGGTCTGAGGGGCAAATTCATGAGTCAATGTCTCTGACCCAAAACAATTCACACTACGAAAGAAAAAGTAAAACCCTAAATTCCTTGAAATGTTCTCCCTGAGTCAAGATGGGCTCTGTCTGTGAATGTCTATGCACCGTCTCCAGTGATGAGATCTGCTAGACCTCAACATCCTAGATCCCAATTTCGCTTTAAAACAGCGGTAAGATGTGCTCACATGTGCCCTCAATCCTGAGCCCTGGACCATCTGATATTCATTTTCTATCAACTCAAGGGAAGATAAACAGATAATCGCTGATGATCAACAGAGATGCTTCACAATACAAAATATGAGCTCTGAAGGTCAACAAATGAAAAAACAAGCATTGGCAAAAGCCAACAGGTCTCACTTTTGGGACCTAATAATTTGGCCAATGGTTTTTAGCCTTGCTGTACAGTATCCCCGACGTTGTGCAGTGCTAGAAAAGTTTCCTACATTTGTGTGTTTGTGCATTATTAACAAATGCACAATGTGATCCGGACACTCCATTCTATATGTACACACTGATATAGTGCTGAACGCTTTAAAACAAGTTTTCTATGAAGTTCAGAGGAGTGATTTCCTGGCTCTTATTAACTAGGCCTCAATTAGGGTTTAGCAGCCATACTTCCCAAAAAAGATTATCTTGCGTCATTCCCCGGCCCATTTCTCTGCTCTTTATTTCTGCAACACACAGCCAATATGTTTTAGTTTATTTCCACTGTCATTATTTATGCTGTTCTCTATCAATCTACCCTGGCTCAGTCACGAAACTGTGACCATTCTAAGGACCTTCATCTATGCCACAATAACGTACTGTTGTTCATGTATCTAGTTTGTTCCAGAAGGTATTGAAATAGTGCAGGCAGTATTGGTATTTGGGTAGTGCGACAGTGCTTAGGTGCTAGGGCAATATGACGTTTATTAAGATTTGTGCTTGGATTTGGTACGGCTGTAACATTTTTCATCACACCACAGTGATTTTGCCGTTCAGTTTTACTAATTTCATGTTCGAAAGTAGGGTATATAAACCCTCAACTTTGGGAGTGACCTAGAAAACTTTCTAAAAATACTTAAATGCTCCAAGGAATGCTGTCCATTCCCTTCTTGATTTGCTGATCACTTGGGACTTAGATACATTTTTTGGTTTGCACTTCTTTGTAATGCTCTGTTTGCTGAAAGACTTCATGGCATTGACTCTGTACCATTCCACTTTCAAATTCTGTAATAAAACCCTTCAACTATTTCGCTGATCTAAAACTCAGTTATTGGTTTGGGCCCTTTTATTTAATTGACCATATTTCTCATTTTTGATGCATTGGTAGGTGTCTTACCTAGGGGGCACAATGCTTCATGAAATTGAAGTTTAACACCATTTTCGATTCATTTAATTGTGGGTGTTCTGACTAAAGTAAATTTTGAGGTGTCAAGATTGCAGGTTCCCCGCACCCACAGCAACATGGCTAAAAAAAAAAAAAAAATGCAACATGGCAGTCGCCTGATTTTGTAGGTGCATGCCTGAAAATGACAAGAATTGTTTTAGTTGCTGATTTGGTAGGTAAATACAAAAATAAGTAGCACAGGGCATTTTGTTTTGGTAGTGCAGGTGGGGCAGGGAACAAATGGGGAGGGCCAGGGTAGGAGGGAAGCAACACAGAAGGCGTAGGTAGAAGGATGCAAAAAGGGAGAGAATAGAAGCAACATGGAGCGAGGGGTGAGGAGGAGAAGCAAAGGGCAAGAGAGCAGTGTGGTACACGGGAAATAAACCAACAAGAGAAGTACATGAGGGTGAGCGTAACATGGGGGGAGAAGCACACGGGCGACAGAGAGCCATGCAGACTGCACTGAGAGAGAAGTACATGAGGGAGACAGCTGGAAAAATAGATGCGCTCCAATGGAGTGCTTAACTCAAAGGAAAAAAAGGAGTGCTTGAAAATCCAAGTTGAATAGGCAAATAAAAAGAAAACATGTGCAAGAGTGTTTTTTAAAGCACAGGTGGGGGAATCAACACATAGGACACTGGCGGAGGGAGCAACCCAGAGATACAGGTGGAGCAATAGAGAGGGAGCAGGTGGGAAAAGCAACATCGGACAAAGGAGAAGCAATAGGCGGCAGAGGAGGAGGGTGTGGGCAAGGGGGAGAAGCACAGAGGGTGGGAAATAGAAGCAATGGGGAGTGGACGGGTGACAAGACAGACGAGACAGCAACATGGAGCAGGCAGGGAGAAGCACATGGGCAAGATAGCAACAGGAGTAGTATATGAGGGCGAACTGAACATAAAGGGGGTGGGGAGAAATAGACAAAGAGCAACAACGGAGTGCAGGGGGAGACAAACGGAAAACATTTGCACTCCTATGCTTAACCCAAAAGAAAAAAGTGCTTGAAAGTGGTGGAAGCACATATGCCAACCAATCAAAAGAGACGGTAAAAATACTACGCTCAATAGGAGAGACAAACACAAGACTGAGAAGATGGGACACGAATAAGAAGCCACCGAATAAGAGTGACACAAGCCAACCAATAGTAAGCAATGGGAGGGCTCTAAGCCAATGTATGCTCTTAGTAATCCCACAATATGTCTTGCAACATACATTGCATGTGTTTTCTCGAAGGCTCGACCTAAAAAGTAGTGCTTGAAAAGCAAGTTGTGGAAGCATAGAAGCCAGCTAAGCAAAGAAATGGCAAAGAGGCTATGCTCAGTAGGAGGAACAATAACAAGACAAGAAACTCGGACACAAATAAGTAGTCAAATGAGAGTGACAGAAAAGCAAACCAAAGGTAAACAATGGGCAAGCCCCTGAATGTTGTTAGTAAGCCCACAATATCGCTTACGCAACCAGACAGCTGCGTTATCAGGTAGTCTTGACCTAAAAATGAGTGCTTAAGCACGAATATCAGGAAGTCAAGCACTAAAAAAGTTTGATTCTTATGTTTTACTTCTCGTCTTTGTGGCTAAATTACTTTGTCTGTGGCCATAATAGAACAACAGCCCTGACCCTACAAAAGATCATTATTGTTTGTGCTGCGCACACCCTTTTTTTGAAGGTTTGCATCAGCATTTTAAGAAGATATTGATCAATCTAAATCCATTTATCCCATTATCTTGTAAAGCATAAACAGGCCTGTTAGACCAATTCGGCTGCGTCCTTGAGGAAGCAGAGTAATGGGACATACTGCTACAACACAATATGATTTAAATAAGCCTTTATTTGGTGCTACATGCGAAATGTATCTTCTTAAAAAATATGTAAGCATTTTAAAATAAAAAGTGATTTGCAATGTTCCAGTGAAATGTTTGCAACAGATCAGCTGTGATAATTATTCAAGATGGATATTGTTGGTCCTTTTGGACACACAATACATATAATATGCCATACTAAATAAGACTCGAAGAATACAGGAATAGTTGATATAACTCAATAGAAATTAAAGATTATTTAGCAGTATTAACTAACTCAATTAGACGTTTTTTGCTCTACCAAAATTAGAGAATATTTCCACACAGTTAAAGTAACAAACACTAATCAGTTTAAAAGGCAGTGAAAGTATCCAAATGTACAGCATGCCCCTCTTGTGTGCCACTGACGACAACCCCTTGCAACCTGTGTTTCTTGGACTTCACTTCTGTAACAAGCACTGTAGGTATAACAAGGGATTTTGATGGACTAAAGATGCAGGGTCATCAATACATGTGCAACATTTTACACCTGGCTTCACCTGTTCTAGAACCTTGGGGATATCCACAGCAGGAAGACCTGGCATAAAATGACTTTCAAAAGACATTTTGCCAAGAGGTTTAGGTGTGCGCCTTGCCACATACATGCTGCCCAGATTTCAGAAAGAGTGCTATTAATAGCATCAAGGTGTGACTCTGCGAGACTCATTTCCATAAGAGATTAACATAACTAAAATGTACTTTGCTATTACGCATCTGTTTTGTATGTTTTCCAACAAAGTACATGATGTTCTGTACCTGAATATGTAATCTAAGCTTCATTCCTGGAATGATATGTTTCCTGTACCTAATTAGATTTTAAATAATGTTTGGGCAAAAATAAATACCATTCTATTTATGGAGGAAAACAAAACTCAGTGTATCCCCAAAGGTCAGCAATTATTTGGGGAAAAAAAAAACAAAGTTTGGCAAATTTGTTTAGCCAGGAAGAGACAAAACTCTTCGTAGCAGTCAATATAGACCATCAGCAAATACATAATTTCTAGTTTGGACAACATATCTTATATGACGTTTGGGAAAGGGTGGCTGAGTGGTGTACTGTCCAATGCAACAGTTGGATTGTTGACTTAGGGGGTCTAGCAGGAACCACATGAATCCAGGCAGGGCTTTAAATGGGCTAGGCTCTCCGAGTCTAAGACTCAGCAGAATTTAAAAAGATAATTGAAATGGATCTTTCAGGGATGTGGAATTCCTATCGCCCGACGCCCGGGACATCTTGTTTGGGGTCAAGGGCAACAAGTTTTTATGTTTACTTTGTCCTTGGGACAAGTAGGCCCAACCCTCTGCAGCACAAACCATTTGGCTGCCTGTTTACAGAGAGTGGAACTCTCTGCAGTTGAGGTAATGTGTTTCCAAGAGATAATGCTGTTCGAACTTGTATTTATGGTTCATTATTTGAAAGCCTTCATTATTAGGGTGAGTGCTGTAAATAAATGTTTTAAGGTCACACTTCACTACTGACATTGGTTCCAGTACAAAAAAAAAAAAAAACGTGTATACACATGTTTGAAAAGTTTAGGCTATGAGGCTAAGTATAATGCTCCCAGAATCCTCTCTGATTAGATGCAAATGAAGTGTCATTTAGTAAAATGTGTTGATGCATGCTAGTATTTCGCAAAAATATTTCTAATGGAAAATCAGTATAACCATTTTCAACACGATTATGGGAAGCATGAAAATAAACAAACACTGACAAAGCCAACTGATCTGACATTTATATAAGTCTTTTAGTTTCATCAATGCGTGTCTTGTTTTGACATGGCTTTTGTAACACTTTATTGTTGTGGGAGCTACCAGGCCCTCAACAGTGTAACAAACACTGGCAAAACCCCCCCCAAAAGTTTTTGAACTCTAAAAGCACACGTTGCCACCAGTGGCATAACAAATAACCCACAGCCGCCCTCCAGGGGGCCCCTTCAGCACAGCACCTGCCCTGAGTGAGTCTGGAGAGGGGGCTCCTCCATGTTCTTTGCAAAGGGGCACCCTCCAGTTTCGTTACGTCACTGATTGCCACTGTAGTTCCTGACACTGAACAAAACTACTTTGTGTGCAATATGCTCCTTGTGGAAGAGCAGAATGCGATCACTCACAGTAAAGCCAGCCGAAAGAGAGAGAAATAGAAGTTTAATAAAAACAAAATGTCTTTGTTAACACCAGACCTAATTAGGGACCAAGACCTACATGTAGGTAGCTTTTTGCATGTCGCAAACAGCGACTTTCGCTGTCTGTGACGTGCAAAAAGCACATTGCGATGCACAAACCCAGTTTTGCGACTCGCAATTTGGAAGGGGTGTTCCCTTCCTAATTGCGACTCGCAGTGCAATGTAGGATTGGACCCATTTCAAATGGGTGCTAACACTTTCGCAAAAGGGAAGGGGTCCCCATGGGACCCCTTCCCCATTGTGAATGTCACTGTAAACATTTTTTCAGACCAGGCAGTGGTCCGAAACGAAAACGTTTCATTGTTCGTTATTGTAATGCATCTCGTTTTCCTTTAAGGAAAACGGGCTGCATTACAAAAAAAAAAAAACTGCTTTATTGAAAAGCAGTCACAGACATGGTGGTCTGCTGTCTCCAGCAGGCCACCATCCCTGTGAGGACCGCCATTCGCAAGGGGGTCACAAATTGAGACCCACCTCATGATTATTCATGAGGTGGGCATTTTCGAATCACAGATGGTGTCAGGGACACCATCCTACATTCGGAATTGCGAGTCGCTCTGACTCGCAATTTGCGGGTCGCAAATCTGAACCTACCTACATGTGGCCCCAAATTCTTAGTGCACCCATGGTATATGTCGTACCCCTATAAAATATTTGTGAACTGTATTTTAGCATGGGTAAATACGATGTGTAGATTTGCTCATGTGAAAATCTATTGAGCATTTGCAAGTTCATTTTCCTTCCAGCCACTTTCTTCCCAACCCTGGAAGAAGTTCTAATTCTGCCATTGTCAGGAGTAAATGTCCAACCTTTCTTATTATGGGAAAATATTAGAGAGAAGCTGGTGAAAATCTTTAAAACATGCAGGTTAGTAGGTTTGCAGACTCAAAGGCATTCCAGCCCTGCAACTATTGCTTACTGCTTCCTCCAGCCCCAGTATGCAGATCTGCAGAAAGGTGGCAAAATAAGGAAATTGCTACAGTAGGGATTGAAACTGCAAGTATTCAAGCCCTACTATGGTAGTAGCCCTGGCATAATCAGAGAGGCTATTATCAGAGCTCTTACATAATGAGATTGCTGCCATAATTTGTCGCCGCCTTACATGGCACCAAAGGGACAAGTAGATCTTTTTACAGGACAAGTAGATTTGAGAAGCAACCTGTCCCCGGACAAGTAGATATTTTAATAAATTCCACACCCCTGGTCTTTATAGGGTCCTATATTGATGCCCTTAAGCTTATTGGCAACAATACTGACAGATTTCTCAAGAGAGAGAATGTAAAAAACATTCTAAGATAATCCATATAAGCAATTTAGTTCCTCATTATATTTCACATTTAACACTCTTAGAGAGTACAAGAATAAGTAATCTATTTGCAAGGAACTGTCTTCCTGTATTGTTTTCATGTGGCACATTGCTCTTTTACAGTGCTGTGGTTCCCAACCTTTTGATTCCTGAGGACCCCCACTGAATCACTCCTGGAAGCTGGGGACCCCTAATCAATTTGTACGATATAGATTTCAAACACTAAAACAGTAATTCACAAACAAATACACAAACAAGTACACATCAAACAAATACTCGAATTACCAAAGATATATTTATTCTGTATTAAAAAATTATGCAGACATCGAAACATTTTGATGGGAAGGGTGGCGCTGCAATTCAACAACTAACTTTTCAATGTTTGGTTTTATTTAGGAAAGCTGAATCCTCAGGTCAGATTCTACACTGCCCAAGCGATTTCTGTTTTTATTTTTTAGGTGCATAAGATCTGAGAAAATGTGGTGGGGACAGGAAATAAAACCATAAGGCCTTTCTTCTCTCCATAGTCTCTCTGTCACATGTAATTCATTTGTTTTATAGTACCTTTCATAACAGTGTAGGGTGTTGGAGCACTGTGCAGGGGACTACAAGGTGTAGGATTCACGTCATCCATGCTAGTAGGCATTTTCTAAGTGCTTGGGCTGGAGAAGCACAAACGCAGGCTTCAGAACAAAACACAGCAGTTAGTGTTGACTTTAATAATAAAAATGTATTTCTACGCAAGCAAACCTTTTTTAGTAGCATAAGTATAATGAAAGACGGGGGAAAAACATAACTTTCTAATTTGTGCCATGCAGTTTGCATGTAGCTCTTTAATGGCATTTCATAGCTCCCTGTGTTACATTACGATTGTAACTTATGAACTGCACAGTGACAAAAGAATCTCTGTGACAAAATCACTAACCCACTGTGTATACACATAAAATACTGCTCTTTGGATGATACACATTCTTTGCAGCAGGCATATTAACCTTCTGCGCTACCTTAGATGAGTCAAAACTGCCAACAGACAAAACTACCTTCGCTCTCCAGCAGGAACATTAATCACCAGAGTTAGCTTGACGCTTTTATTTTTGCGGGAAAGCCGCTGGATGTAGAAGGAAAATTGCAGTGCTTTTAAAACTGCTGTACAAATTAAGTAATAAATATATAGCTCTGGGTGGCCTGGAATAGTCTGAATTGTTAAACCTGTAGGAGTGTGATTGATTGTAGTTGTGTGAGTTTTGCAATTAGCAGCGCTGTCGGGGGCAATGGGTGGTGCAAACTACCTGTTATCCTTCCTCGTCTGGCAGTTTCTCACTGCCAGCAGTCTCAGTCCTCCTGAAGTATACTACATTTTCTGCGGGTTTCTCACCTTTTGTTTGTTTAAAGCACTAACCCTGTCTTGCACTGTTTTCTCAGGAAAGCTCTTGGGTTTTCCCCAGAAATGGAGATCAGAAAATTATTTCAGGAATTAATGTGCACCTGCAAACTTTTTCACACCGAAACACTGGACTTGCTGGGATAGAAAATCCACTTGTACCCTGTACTCTTTTTCTGATATGGTTTCTGTGTTTTTTTTCAATTTTTTTCTACAGTTAGCCAGACATCGTTCAAGTACTTTGGGCACCCACTTTTTAAAATGAAATAAGACCCCTAGGTGCAAGTGCACCAAAGTGCTACCCTCTTTAAATAGTGGTTAGTAACCTTTCTATTCTGGCCTTGTAGGGCCAGTGGCGGCAGCATGATTTTTACTGGAGACAGACTTTATTTACCTGTCTCTTCAAGGAGGCTTTCCTACTGCCCTTCCCCCATGTAACCATGTAAGAGTTTCTTCCAGTCACCATTAACAGGGAGTTGAACACCCATACACAAGGGGTATGTGTGGGTAATGTGTGTTTACACACTGTGTGAGCTGTGGGTTGAGTGTTCATGTTGGTTAAGATTTGAGGGTGGAATCCATTTTGGATTCCACATGAGTGAGGTAAACTAAAGTAGTGGAGAGCTTTGTGCAAGGCTACCAAGATCACTGCGGTCGGGGAGTTCACCCCTCGATTGACCCGTCCCTTGCCTGCTCAGCACAGGAAGTCTCAGTTCCACGGACATAGTCTGCTTGACTGCTGTTCTCCTGCTAGTCTAGGGACTAACAGGGTCATTTAGAGTTTGACAGATTACCTGCTCAGCGCAGCTATTGGTCCTCTTCCAAATGCAGAGGTTGGGGGAACCTCTGGGTTTCCACAAGTGAAGCCTCAGGTATTGGTTATTCCATCAGAGACATTGCTATCTTTTCTATTACCAGATTCTCTATTAGTATCTCTTCGTAAATGCATTTCCTTTTTTTAAGGGTAAAAGTGCCTCTTTTGTTGTTCTAAATCCTTCTCTATATGATTAGCTGTTGTTTTATATACTCTACAATTTTGTCATCACCTCTAATGTGAACTAGGTCACCAAATGCTCCTTGATGGTACACCATTGCATCCCTGGTGCATGGAAGAGCTGAAGTATTGTTTATATTGAAAATGTAAGCAACTGCATTATTATTTGAGATGGGTGACTTCCCACCTCAAGGAACAATGAATCACAACCCTTGTCAGGAGCAACTGGAGATATGATTTTTCAGAGTTCTGAATAGAAATAGCTCCAAAAAGCTCAAAGGGCAAATAATAGTCAATGGTCGCAGTACACTGGGGCCTAGGTGCAACTTGAGGCTGATTGTAACGGTGCATGGGTCATATAGACTGACCAGGTCAGTTCTGGACAAATATTTTACCTTCTCATTTGGTAGTTTAAGTGCCAATCCACCACAGGAGTACACTTCTACACCCCACATGACACAATGAGAGGCACTTGGAAACTCATAGGGAGTCGGGCATAGCCCAACAGCATGGTCCAGCTGCCACTGGTCAGCTGGGCACCTTCCGGAAAAGGCCTCTTGTAGCTTGCTGTAGCCCCATAGCTTGTACAGACAGTTGGCCTTATGACCCTTGGAATTCACTTTGACCAGGGTACAGGAGGGAGCAGGCCCATTTCTTAAGGGCTCATCCTAGGTCACAGACAGCAGGTTCAGACCTCTTCTGATCTTCGGCAGGTCCAGAAAGGGTACTTAAGTGGGTGCCACATTTATGCCTTGGACTACCTAGTGAAAGGAAATTACTCCTGCCCCCTTCCTAACCAATGGGGAAAACTTTTCTGGGCCAACCCTATCCACTTTGCGCATTTTCAAGAAGATGAAAGTCTTCGGCCACACTAAACTTGGGCTCTGCGGGCTAGGTGTGTGTGTGGGGGAGTCCACTATGGCAATGTGAGTGTCCTCCCGCATCTAAAACTAATATCCAGTCTGAGGCAGTACCCATAATAAACCCCAAGACATAAGTATGAAACAGAAAGTGGATCCACAAGACCTGTCCTGGCATCCTGTTCTCTCACCTTTCAAATGTGTCCCAATGATTATATGTAAAAAACAGAGACAGAAGTCTGGTAAGACAAAAGCAGACAGTAGATCCTTAAGAATTGTTGTGGCATCTTGTTCTCCCCTTTCAAGTGTGCCCCATCTGCTGTATATGAACTCATCTGACCTGTCAAGCAGGATTTAAAACTCAAGTATGATTTGACAATATAGTGTCAAAAAGGATGCCCAGAGCCCCCACCCTGCATATGCTGTGGTATTTAGAGGAGTCACCTCTGCCATTCAGGTCAGCTTATTGTTTGCTCCTGGGAGGCTAAGTACTGGCTGTGAGAAGTCTATAGGATGTTCAGGCAGGGAAAAGCTAACTTTCTAATCAGTGGTATTCATTAAAAATCCAACAACTCCATTGAATTTGATTTTTAATAACTACTCACAATTGTTGTGAAATTATCTTCCTACCTGGTCCCATTCCAGAAATACAGTATTAGTATTTTGACCTGTTTTTCTACATTGGACAGTTAGGCCTGGCACAGTGAAAATAGTTTTTGGGTGCTAGTCACTGTAAAGACAAGTTAACATTACAGTTCTACACGCCCTACTTTTAAATATCAAGCACCCTGCCTTGTGGGCTACAAGGCCTATATAGGGGTGACTTACAAATATTTAAAAGGGAAGTTTTTACCTGTCAAATGGCTGTATCTGGAATGGTCGAACTGCAATTTTTCCACTGCTACAGTCAAGCTACTATGGCAGGCCTGAAGCCATGTTTGCACTGCAACAGGCGCTGCAGTCCGCTAATGGCATTTAACTTCCAGGCCTAGATAAACCTTGTTCCATATACTAAGGACTTACAGGCAAGTTAAATACGCCAATTAGGGTTATGCCAAATCGACCAGGATTAGAACGGGGAGGAACAGGAACTTTAAATCTAGTTAGCAGAGGTAAAGTGCACAGAGGTCTACAACCTGAGAAACAGATAGTACTAAAATATGGGGATACACCACACAAAATATAATTTCCTACAGAGCCTCCTCCAAGAGGAAGGGAGATAAGATACCAACTGAAGTCTCCCATATTAACCATAAGATATGGTGTAATGCAGAATGGAGGCAACAGGACTAAAAAATGACATATCTTTGGGAAGCACGATGATTATTGCCTCTAAAATATTTGAATAGAAAGAAAAAAAATGAGGGCTCTCTGAATACAATGCACTTGAGATAAGGAATTTGTAGTGACTCAAGTCTATGTATTTATGATGTCCAAAAGAGACCATAATGTACTGAAATGCAAGCACCTGGTAGGAGGCGGAATGATACACCAACAAGCCAGTACAGTGAGGTAAGATAGAAATACTCCCCTGGAAGCAGCCAAAGACAACTCTATGTATATTTATAAGATTTGGTAACAGGTTGTGCAGACACTGTGCTTGGTGCCAGATCTTAGAGGCTTACCGTAACAGGACAATGGTGAAGTAATTCACTTCTGAATGTCATGGCAATTTGCTCTCCTACAGTATAATAGTGTGCCAAGTAAGGCCGCTCAGTGAGCTGATTTATACGGAGAAGGAACAATTAACTCAACCAACCATAATGTCCTTGTTTGACAATTCAGAATGGATGTAATAGGAATTAAAAATGGTGCCACAGGCAGGGAAGTGGTTTCATTTGGAGAAATAACTGGTGTTTTAACTAGCACAAAACAGAGATATTTCCATTTACAATAACAACAATGAAACCGCAGATTGAATATCCATTGAAATGGCAGATGGAATATTTTGGGATTAAAGTGCACAGAGATCATGAAGTGGTGTTATCAGACAGTTGCATGACAGTCATAATAAAGTTGATGGATCAGGCAGAAAGATCCACTAAATGACTGTTGTGCCTAGCTAACAAAGCCAACCTCTTTGTTAGAAATGGGGTTTCTGAGGTAGGGTATGCACCTCAGCCAGGCAGAACTTACCCACTCTAGTCAGGGCAAGGGAGTTACACGTCCAAGATAACCCCTGCTCACCCCCTTGGTAGCTTGGCACGAGCAGTCAGGCTTAACCCGGAGGCAATGTGTAAAGCGTTTGCACAACACACACACACAAGTGACGCAATATCCCCACCACAAAGGAAACACAACACCAGATTATATGAAAATATACTGTATTGTACACAACGCAATTATCAGACCAAACAGCACATATCAGTACTATCCTGCAACCTTAGCAGTGGTCAGAACGTTACACATTAGTTACTCTGCAAATTAGCAGTAGTCACACATAACACACAGGTTACTCAGTATTCTGCAACTTAAGCAGTAGTCAGGAAACACGTTATCACATTAGAACACTTGTCATAAGAATATCATAAAATGCCCATAGTAGGAACATTAGAAAAAAAATGGCAAGTTAGGGAAACATATTAGCAAGTCGTGCCCATAAAAGGAACATTTGCATATGCCTATGAAACACCACCAAGAACAGGTAGGCAACATATAAATCAGAAGAAGTCTCTAATAAGAACTTATGTTCTATATATTGTTCCTTTAACAGTACCCGGCTTGATGAAGGCACCTCCAGTGCCTAGAAGATGAACAATGGGGCCCCCAGTGCTCCTATGCGCAAAATGGGGGCCTCTGACATCCTTTTGAGAAGAAGAGGGCGGCACGCACCTCCTCTAGACCATTAATGGGACCCTCTGGGGACCGTGATTACTAGGGGCCATCCAGGAAGCGCTTTTCAAAGCGCTAAGGCCATACTTATAGCCCGGGTTGCGGCGGTGATTCCAGCATGAAACAGGTGCCTCGAAGTGCCTGAGGGCACAGAAGAGCACTCTCTCAGCGCAAAGGGGATATCAAGGTAGCACTCCTCGCGCAGGGAAAAGTTACAGGGGTCAGTGGCCACGGCACCCTGCCCCTGGGAACAATGAAGCAGGAAGGAGCACAAGGCTGGTGGGTCCAGCTACAGGCCAGCACAAGGGGTGCAGATGATGGCAGTTCCTCCTAGTGACCAGGCAGGTCACAGGTTAGCACAGCAGCAGCAGTCCAAGGCGGTTTCCTGGTGAGTCCATTCAGCAGCGTCTTGTGTCCAGGTTCAATTTCCAAGAGTGTTCAAATTGTGGGGAAAATTCCCCTGTACTTATAGTCAGTTCTTACAGTGTTTTACAATGGTAGGGGGAGGAGGTTCCAGCCAGTTACAACTGGTTCTGGGAGTGCCCCCTCTCTCCTTTCAGCACAGGCTCCAAACATCAGTGGGGGGTTAACGACCCTATTGTGTGAGGCCAGGGCACAGTCTTTACAAATGCAGGTGTGCCCCGCCTCTCCCTTCTCTCAGCCAAGGAAGACTATTCAGTATGCAGATGCACCTCTGTGACACCTCCACCCTCCCTGTGTACAGGCTGTCTGAAAAGTATGCACAAAGCCCCAACTGTCACTCTGCCCAGACGTGGATTGGAGTCAAGCTGCAAAACACCATAGTCCTAAGTACAGATAAATGTGCACTTTCTAGAAGTGGCATTTCTGTGATTGTAATAAAATATACACCCACACCAGTAAGCAGTATTTATTATCACCATCACAACCATACCAAACAAGCCTACGCTACCCCTCATAAATCAGACAATACCCTTTACACATAAGGCAGGGCATTTCTAATGCAATCCAATGAGAAGGCAGCACTCACAGCAGTGAGACACCAAGTTAGGCTGTTTGTGACTACCAGGACAGGCCATGCAATATGGCACATGTCCTGCCTTTCTACATACATGGCACCCTGCCCACAGGGCTAGCTAGGGCGTACCTTAGGGGTGACATACATGTAGTAAAAGGGGAGTTATGGGCCTGCCAAGTAAGTTTAGATGCCAGGTCCCTGTGGCAGAAAACTGCGCACACAGGCCCTGCGCTAGCAGGCCTGAGACAAGTTTGAAAGTCTACTTCAGTGGGTGGCGCAAGCAGCGCTGCAGGCCCACTAGTAGTATTTAATTTACAGGCCCTGGGTATAGAGATACCACTGTACAAGGGACTTATAGGTAAATTAAATATGCCAATTAGGTATAAGCCAATCATACCAACTTTAGATGGGAGAGCACCTGCACTTTAGCACTGGTGAGCAGTGATAAAGTGCTCAGAGTCCTAGAGCCAACAGCGAGAGGTCAGAAAAACCAGGAGGAAGGAGGCAAAAAGACTGGGGATGACCCTGCGTAAGGCAAAAAGTCCAACACTCTTTAAGATTGTGTTACCTCAAAACACCTTTGCCTCTTTTAAGCATACCCATATTGCTAACCGAGGTGTTTTTCTCTAAGTTTAGATCAAAAGTATTCAGATTAATTTGGGGAGGTAATCAGCCAGGCATGAGGTGGGAATATTTTACTGCTGCACTATGACAAGGGAAGGTTTTCTGTATCTGGCTGAGAACTCTAGGTTGCCCGGGTGCAGGCTCATTTTGCATTTTTGATTTCACCCAGTTACCCGGTTGCCTCATCTGGTCTTCAAGGCAGATCAGGGTAAAGGGTAATCAACAAACTGCATTAGATAAGCCAACCGCGAGTACAGAAGTCCACCAAAATGGCTTGATGTGAGATGGCCAAGAAAGCTGGGCATGTCTTGCTCTATTCCCATGCACCCTGGATACTGTAGTTAAGGCTGTACTCAGACGAAACAGTTATCATTAATTAATAGACGTATTTCAATACTTTTAGCATTTCTACATCAAATGCATTACTCGAAAGCCAAAAGCACTTCAAGCATGAACTTACAATTAGTGTATCGTTATCTTTGGAGAAGTAGAGACTATGGACCTTAATTATAAACACCTGGCTCTTGTCTAGTCTTATGGATGATGTTAAGGCTAATGGGAAGGTAGCTCTCCAAGATAAGTATTTCAGTATATATCGTGGACCATATGTGGCACGAGGGCCATAAATTAAGTATCTGCCCATGTATGACAGTCGCAATGGCACTACCTAAATCCCCCTACAGGAATGCAGATTTCTTGGCCCAATTCAAGGTAGGTATTTTTTGCCTACCACTTAAAATGTTCACTAGTCAGTACTGATGTCACGCACACGTAGAGGCCCTTGGAAAAAGTGCCACAGCAAGTCTCAGCATCAACCTTGAAAAAAGAATATACTTATACTAGTTACACACTTCCACAGGAGTAAATAAATCCAGTACAGATGGGGCAACATATTCTGACAGGTGTGCATCTGGAGCAAAAAGAGGTCTGTGTTGAGATCCCTAAAGAAAACATAAAAGCTCCAACACAAAGATAGATTAGAAAACTAGGAGAATGCCACGGAGAAAGCACCAGAGCCAGAGGTCACCAATGAAAACAGGTAGTCCTCAAAGACCGTATGGAAGTTTTCAACCAAGTATGTGAAGAGATGTCCTGAACACCATTAGCTAGTCAATAAGGGGTCTATGCCACAGTGTGGTAGAAAATTATTAACTTTGAATAGCAAATGTACAACAGCTATGTGGGATAAAAAGGATGGAGACAGGCTTGGGAGTGGTGGCATGGGGAAATCAAATAATACATAGTTGTACTGGGGTGAAGGAAGACTGAATGAGAACATGAAAGTGTTGATTAAATAACCCTGCTTTATCGGTCAAAACAGAGGGGGGGTTGCTGGATGCGACCAGGTGGAGGGGAGAGAGTAGCTGGGGGAGGATGCATTCCATCCACAATCTGAGGATCCAAATGCTGATCCGCTTCTGGAAACCACAGGCCTGGTGTATGAATCTTCTATTCACAAAAAGTGATCACTAATTGCACATCAACTTTTTGTAAATTAAAAGGAATTTTGCTAACAGGAGACAGGTCACAAATTGCGACCCACTACGACTGGCCAGAGTCACAGGCACAGCTGCCTCCTAGAGTCAGCAGACCACCATGTCACTAATTACTTTTATATGAAGCAGTTATTTTTTATTTTTAAATGCGGCTTGTTTTCCTAAAAGGAAAACAGGACGCTTATAGGACAAAGTAAGTTTAACAAACATATTTTTGGAATAGATGGTGCCAACTCCTAAAAAACGTTTTTCTCAACATTCCCAAACAGAAAGAGGCCTCCCTAGGGATTCCCCCTTTCAGTTTGTAAATGACTTACCATCAATTTAGACTAAGTGATACAATATTAATGTTGTGAGGCCAGATTTCGGGCGCAAAACAGTAATATATACTTTAAGGAATCGGTATTTGGAAGTGATGCCCTTAACAGACCCTTTTCAAATAGCAACTCCTTTCGGTTTACTTAACCCATTTAATGAGTCGGAAAACGTTTTCCAAATCATTAATTAGGTTTAGTACATTACAAAAAGTGGTTTAGCTGTCACAACCTCTCAGATTTAACAAATCTAAGGGTTTGTGACTGTTAAAACACTTTGTACGTAAGGCGCCATGTGTAAATGAAGTGGACCAGAGCAACATGTTGTGGACCAAGATAGGGGTGAGCTTCTACATTAAGAAATATACAAGCAGGGGCAAGAGGTATTCCTGCACAATGGGAATACCTTGTAATAGAAAGTAAAAGTACAGTTGTTGAACTTGACAATAGGTAAGACAACCATTAACCAATATGAAGTTGTACCATCACCTTAGAAACTAGGGATCCTTCACCCATAGTGCAAAGTTAAAGGAGAACTTTGCACGATATAGGAGACCTTGATAAAGATGGACTGGCATAGGCTCTGGTCACTGGCCCTCCTGCAGGAATACTTTCCATCTGCCTTCTGTGGAGTGGGCTCGCTCTACCATCTAAAAATTAGGTGGAAACATGATTTTCTTGCACACTGCATTTCCACTGGAAAATCATACAATCCCAACGAGTTCGAAGGCACAGAATGAAAGGAACAGACGTCGGCAAGCAGGTGTGGCGCTTATATGTAATTACTCTCTGTGACTGCCGGGTGACCTAGCAGCATGCTGATGCGCAGTTATATAAAGTTTACGGATCCAGCCTGGGGAATATTGTAAAGGTGAGCAACCTGTGGTTAAAAGCAATTGATTCTGCAAAGATACACATAGGTACACTCACATACAATATTAGGTTACAAGTAAGATAGGTTCACATGTAGAGACCTATCAAGTGATAGATGAAAACAGCTCAGATCCCAGGCCAACTCTGAGCCGCTACTGAGATGAGGAATACAGACACAGAACGCAGGTCACCTGAGAAAGCAGTAGGCCACAGGACTGCAATGAAACCGCAACCCAAGGGCAACTCAGGTAACAAAGAGCAGAAGGAAAGATTGTGATCAACTAGCGAAACGCTGAAGACAGATCCCCCAAAATGAGATTTACCATCACGTGCTGGAAAAAGGGAATGAACAACAGAGGGAAGACGGATTTCAATGGAGTGAAAAGAGAAAAAATACATATTGAACTAGCGGCATAAGACAACTGGAAAGAAATGTAAAAGAGCATGAAGGCGAAAGGCGTAAGAAATCGGGCCCTGAAATGCACTCAGTACAGGGGATTGATAGAAAGAGTATGGAATTGTAATAGTGAGGTGCTTTGAAAAACTAAGGTCACTTAAACACTATCTCTCGGAAAGTATTTTTTGCATAAAATGCAGGCCCCTTCGATAAATAGATTTTACTGAATTGTTTAAAATATCTCTATTTTATGGCAAACCACATTATTTGTCATTTATGTTTCTCATGTAATAAGGAATGTTATTCAAAACTATGAAATGTAAGCGGCATGGGACCAAATGTTCAGGGAGCCATTTTAATCTTTACACTTCACTTGGTGACTCCCCTGTGAATTACTCGGAATACAGGAAAAATTAATTAAAATTAAAACTCCCAGTTTTACGTTTTCCTATTTATTTTCCTGCCTGTATTTATTTTTTCATACAGACAAATACGAAACATTGGCCTTCTTTGGATGATTTTCTCTACTGTCAATCATGAATGCCAGGTCAGTAACGGTACAGACTGAGAGGTGGGAAGATGGAAAACAGACAGCAGATTTACTAATTCATTTTAATTAGGTGCAGATCTACAGTTATATATGCAATTCAACAATGCAAGTGCTTTCAGATATTGCTATTGCACTGTATACAGCTGAAACCTTTTTAGACATTCAAATGCAAGTATACATTTATCAGGTAAATTAATGTGGAAAATATCCATTGCAGCTTCATTTATACATTGAATACAAAATAAAAATGGATAAATACAGAAAAAATGAGCAAAAAATACATATAGATAAAGACACACGGAAATGTCGAAAAAATAAATGCATAAAAACGGGAGCCCTAATTAAGAAGAATTTACAACAAAAGCAAAACCCCACAGGACAGGACATACTGAGCAATGCTTAAGGACATTTGAAAGGAAAAGACCTTTATGCGCCACCTTAAAAATCAGCAGTAGAACTATCAGCCTTCCTTGTTCATTTACTGCAAGGTTAGGCATTGGATATGATGGATGGCCTGTCAGGGGCGAAGCAAACCTCCGCACTCAATCAAAGATGCGGCCGAATTTTCACTCATGAAACGTCGATAATCCTGTGATAAACAGCAAACTACCTTATGGGGTCGTGTTTTTTCTCCCTTTATTAAAAGGCAAACAAATATATTTTAACATCGACGGCGCTCGGGTCTCTCGAGTCATGCCAGGCTGTTCCCGGAATTTTCCAGTCCCTGGTATTTGCCTGTGGGGTGAAAGGGAAGCGGCGGCCCATTTTTCAAGCTTTGGATTGAGAGAGGTGGCGGGAAAAGGTGACAGCAAACGTGCCGAAGGCCCAAGTGCAGCACTATTGATCTACTCAAAGTTACTGTCTTTCTGGAAAAGGAACCCGCTGTCCGTGGCACGCTTTTAACATACGAAGGGACCAAGGGCCATATGCACGAACACATTTTCCCATAGACACAGAATGGGTAAAACCCTTTGATACATCTGGCCCCAGGTGACATACCTCTGACAGACACCTCTGCAGGTGGGCAGAAAGCGCCAGGGTTTGTTTTTCAAATGTCTTTAGTAAAACATACTTGGGAGGGGGAGTTTGTGCATCGAATATTTATTTCCCCTGTCTTGTACAGTGCCAAGACGCCATTTTACAATAACTTAAGAATTGACTCAGGCACTGTAAACTCAATAATGTCTTGATTCAGTGAGGGGTAATGGGAGTGACATCACGCACCCTGTGGTTACATCACAGGTTCATGACTCCTTTGTCCCACCCCTAGCCCCTTGTCTGCTAACAAGGGTAGGACAAAGAGACAAACCACAGCATATGACGCTCTCTTCATGACTCCATAGGCCAGGAGTAGTAAAGGCAGTATAAGGGACATTAAAGGGCCAGCCGGTGATAGTAACAGGTACTCCTGGGTACCACTAATTGATATCTATGTGTAAACTTACGTAACACGCATACTCGTGCACTCAGTGGCATAACTAACTCACGGTGCATCAAGGAACACTGGGGTGTGGCTCCCACATGTCACAGATACTGGCAGTCCTTAGACTCAGTGGGACACCCCTGTAGGATACCGGGGAACACGGATGCCCCTCCATCCCAGGTGCTGCTTTTTGTAGACAAGGGGTGAAGGGCAAAAGTCGCCAGGGTAAACCCATCTGGCTGCTCTGCCTACCACCCACCACTGAGACGTCCCAGAAACAGACTCCTCCCTCCCACAACCCCAGGCCTGCCAAAAAGGGAGCGTCCAAATAAGGGGGAGGAGGAGGGCTCCAAACCCTACGGGAGAAACATGAAAGGAAGATAGGGCTATGGGTGTTCATGACCGGAAGTGCTGAAGGTCCTCCCTAGTGGCTGACTGGTTCAGGCTGCAGAACTACAACAACGAAGAAGAACTAAGCAAACACAGCTAGGCTGAAAACTAGGGAACCCTGTGGGCTACACTAAATGTTCCAAAATGTACATGATCTGTAGCCCTGTGGCATCGGTCCCCCTACTTCCCCACCTGGAGCACCGCTCAGAGACGTAGGTGGCCTTTTAAAGCAATGCAGTGTGTTTTGACAGAACTACCATACTTTGCCGGCATCCCGGTACTTAAACAATTTCCACATTTATGCGGATAGTCCTCAAGTGGAAAATACCCTTTATTAGGTTACCAAATCTACACGATTTAGAGTGGATGGTGGAGCTTCCACCAACAAGATTGCGCCTTCTCTTAATATCCTGACGTAAGCCCACTCTTGAGCCCAGCAATGATGTTAGGCTAGGTCTGATCTTCAGAAGCGCCATTATAAACAAGCATTTGAAATGCAATGGATCTCGCATTTGCTTGAGTTAGAGCCACTGGCGTCGTAAATTCATAACTGGACCTTTCTCGCCACATAAACTGGTCAACCCTGCCTCAAAATTTTGTCTTTTTCTGTCACACAATTGCAGGGGCTCTGCATATAACTGCATTTACCTTCTTCCTCTATCTGCAGCCAAAAATGAAAATGTTGCCATTTAGAATGCTAATTTAAATCTGCCAAGCTAATTACAATACAATACCACTTTCACCACCCCACAATCAGAGATGCTGGCTAGCGAACACAACTCCCAAAACAAAACACGTACGGAGGAGTAAACTAGAAGGGTCACCCAAACAGATCAAGAGTGTTCAAACAGTCATAGTGTAATAAGGATATTAAGGTGACCTGAATCACGGTCATAATTGCAAAAAGGAGAGATTAATAAGACATATACAATTATCATTTAAACCCAATAATATCCTTTATCCAAAATACACGTTTGGCACTAGATTGTAATGCTCAGAACAGCCCTTAGAGGACACCACAGTGAAATAGCATTTGTAAGAAACTTGGGCATGTTAGCAAACAGTAAGCCACATGAAAAGAAGATGACTGAAAGTTCTGCAGTGTAACCATATATTTAGCCCCTAAAGGGTATAATGCATTGCACATTTTTTTGGCTAGCAGGTCTAGTGCAATGATATTACAAGCAAGACCCTTAAAACACAAACTACTCTCAGCTGTAAAACAAAAGTTCCAGACACAAGAGATGTTAAAAATACACTGAATGGAGGGAGGGGTTATTATTTCGGGGTCCCCACGAACCTAGTGGAGATGATTTAGACAGAAAAAGCAGGTTTTGGTGAGTGTTTTGAAGGTGGTCCTATTGTCCTGGGACCACCACAGGGAGAGTTATGAGCAAAAACTATTTGTAAAACAATGCCCTGCAAGGCATTATGGAATGACCGAGTGCAGAAAATATTTTAGTATGTTGACTGTAATGCTCAGAACAGCCCCTAAAGGACAACGCAATAAAAATATTATTTGTAAGAAACATGGTCATGTAACCATATAATTAGCCCCTAGAGGGCATAACCACATGGAAATAGAATGGCACAAAGTAATGTAGTGCAACCACAAATTTAGCTCCTAGAGAGCGTAGTGCCTTATACATTTTCAGGCCAGGCAGGCCTGCTGCAATACTAAGGGCCTTAGAACACAAACTACTCCAAACTATAGAACAAATGTTTCAGCCATAAGAGAGCTTAACAAGGGACTGAATGGTGGGAGGGGTTATTATTTTGGGGTCCCCACTAACCTAGTGTGGGGACTCAGAGAAGACCTAAATAAAAAGAGAGCATCATGTTGAATGTTTTGGTGGTGCTCCCATTGTCCTAGGACCACCACAGGCTGAGTTATGGTGAAACATGCTTTGAAAAAGAATGCTCGGAAAGCTTTATGGGGCGACATTTCCCCGAGTGCAGTGAATATTGTAGTATCCGCTCTCCCTCTGTGCTGAGAGAGCTGCGTGCGGATTTCTGGGTTTTTTTTGTAAAGCATTTATCAATTATAAATGTTTTTGGGAAAGTTATGGAGCATGAAGGGGAGAGCCAAAAAAAATTACTGATTAGGTAACAGTCTGAACAATGTGACCAGCACTCCAATATCGCCAATGGAGTTTGCGGCTGTTTGCGCTGTGAGGACCATGGCTGCCATGGAGCACGAAGGGTAGAGAAAAAAGAAAAAATAGTTCACCCACGCTGAAGTATATCAGCAATCATGCAATTATCCATGTAACAGAGTCAGTCTGGAAGTCGGTAACAAAACCGCCCCAAGGCGGGACAAACGTAAAGCAATTACCAATGACATCAAGGGATTTTTGAAAGACAAGCCCATGATTGAGTGAAAGTGATGGGCATGAGATGGGGGTGGTGAAAACCCCACAATACACACAACAGGTCAAAGCGCTTGCACGCTCCACTTAAAAATAGACACTGGTTAACACGTAGTGGACATGGTGCAGACCACAAAGTGTTGTGTAGTCCATGCCAAAGTAGGGGACTTTAATCTGTGAAACCTGAAGACGATTGTAGGACTCTGGCATAGAGAGTACATAAACATACTTTAGGAACGACACAGCGCTGAGGATAACTGGGTAGATCATGTTCTGCAGCTCCATCCTTAAGCTGAGGCTGTCTCCAGGAAATGTGGTTATCGCCTCTGGGCTAGTTCTTTCGACTAGATTTGTTGAGTCTGAGACGCTCTGCAAGTATAGGCATCAGTGTTCTGGTCTCAAGGGTTTCAATTCAACCATAACTCCCTTGCATAACTTTTCATGAGCATCAAGACGTACTGCATTCCTTTAAGCAATTCCGAATTTAGATGAACTAGCTCAGAACGGTGACATCGACCTTGCTGCACATTTGTAAGCCACTGAGGCGTTTGCAGATACTGAAGTTACATCCGTCTTCTATGAATATCATAAAAATACCTACACTGCAGCATCCCAAGCACAAGCCTGTGAGAAGGGCAGAAAGGAGCCGGTATCACCCAGGGGATCTGATGTGTCTCTCACCACCACGGAAAACCGTGCTGCTGAATTAAACATCCTGTCCTCCGAGTGTTCTGTTCAGCATCATGCTGCAGGTCTCACAGAAAAGGAAAAAAAGCATGGAACTCTCCACTCTTGATAGGTAATAGCACCGAACAGTAACCGCAGCCCTACCAAGTAACAAAAATCTGACACACTACAATAAAAACATCAGTTAATATAGAATTAATACACAAACCCTGGAATGTACCTCCTTAGTCATTCTTTAAAAATAAAAAGAGATGAAAAAATCATTTACGACTAGGAAAAGCTACTTTACAAGTCATTTTAAAATTTAAATAATGGTTTGCCTATGTGTTCAATATGCTGACTTTTTACACCATACAAGGCAGAGAAGAAGGGCTTCTATGGCACCAAACACATTTTCTCTTGAAGGAAATGTTGCCTGCTGCATCACAAAGGTAACATACCAGAAAGTAAAGTTTCTGTTGTGGGGTGTACTGTATTGTGAATTTATGTGGAGTGCAAGGCTTGTGTGAAATGTTAAGATGGATAAGGACTGCAGAATCTCCGACCTGGAGGGCTCGCCATCCTGGTCAGGATGGGCTATTGGCCAATATGGTCCAAATACCATACACTGTAAGGGTAAAGATGGAGATGCGGGCTGTGGACGTATTTCCAAAACAAATGGAGCTCATGTCTGACAATGTTTTAGCTACTGCTGACAATGACAGGCGGCTCACTTCACTGCTAGAATGCTGGCCATCACAAGATTTAGGGTGTCGAAACTAGTCTAGCATTATGCAGACTTACAGGGACAGACAATTCAAGCTGAAAGAATCTAGGTCGCTTTTCCTGGTCACTAAGGCAGAAAAAGGTTTTTTGGAGTCATCACAATTTAGAAATAAAATGTCCTTGGCTTAGATGTGGTCCAGAAGTCAGAATCCGGCAGGTATCGCTGACCACCAGCAATAGCCAAGTTCAATGTTAGATGTCATGGGGACATGCCATTACAGTTCATCAAGTGATGCAGCACTACATAAAGATGATGTGGTCATCCACGGGCAGCCAGGGTAGGAGTATCAAAGTAGGTATTACGTGATGAAAATTGTTGTGAGGCGGTCACCCACACGTAGGGGGCTTGCAGGGTTTTAAGCGCGTTAGCAGAGATGTTCAGGTGGGAATTTTCACCATCTTGATGTCAGACTTCAGGGGCTTGGAATGCATAACCTGGCAAGGTCTGACTTTAGCTATAAAGCGGGGGAAGCTGATGCCATGACCTCATGGTTTCATCATTGTAAAAACAGAGGAGTTCCTGGGCAGGCTGTGAGCTGAACTGCGAATCCAATGAGGAACATGCCAATGAGCCACACCTGAAGGTGAGAATGGTTAATGTTGCTGAAGATAAACAAACTGGGCTTTAGTTGGTTTGCGCCTGACTCAGTGCTGGACATCTAGGCTTGCATCAGTGACAGGCAGGATACGAGTAAGAGGACGTCACCCTCGGGGACTGGAGGAGTGCTGGTGATCGGAGCACTCACCTCAGAGCATACTCTGGGGGCGCAGAAGGAACTGGAGGGGATGGAGCCGCTCGCCAACCAGAGTCACCGGGCCTCACGCGACTGCCTCAGGCTCCGTGGGTCTTCTTGTTATACAAGAACCTTGCCCAATCCCCTGGGCTTCAGGGGACACACGGGTTAAGAAGAGAAACACCGGCATTGCAGGCCGCATGTTCGCAAGCCGCCACGTTCTCTTTCACAGCGCCTTCTTTCCAGCAAGTTCATATCTTGCGGTCACACGCTTATTACCATATGGACCAGGCGGCACGTGACCATGTCGTGCTTCGTTCCTGTTACGTACTATGCCGTGTCACGTGGACTCAGTGCTTAATTTGGGCTTGTTGTTTCCGGTGCTGAGCACCGGCACTTATTTTTAGAATTATAATTATTTAGAATTATATTCTTTCTTTTCAAGCATATGCTGCGAACTAAAGACACATATGGGAAAGACGGAAGAAGGGAAAAACGAAAAAGCGTCACAAAGGGAGAAAGCAGAAAGCTGCAAGAGTGAGCTGAAGGGGCAGAGAGTGGCTTTATATGGATTGAAGAGGCCCGAGATGGCTTCAGGATTACGCCGCTTCAGTATTCTGTGTCCCCACACTTAATTGCAGCAGCTGCGTGTTTAAGAGGAGGGCTTTCGGCACCAGCACGTTTTTATTTACAAATTAAGCACTGCGTGGACCCATGATGCTACTTACAATGCATTTCACTATTGTGTCAATGTCATGTTGGCACATAACCTCTCGCAACGTGACATACTTTTTGCTCAAACACTTCCCTTGCGGTTGCTGACTTCTTTAAGTCCCTTGTCTTACTTCATGTCACCAGGTGATGTCTTCATTCCCTCAATGAGCCTTCTCTGTTCTCTCTCTATTAGGTGTCAAGAAGCTACTCTCGTGACTTGATTTGAGCTCCTTTCCTTCCACGAGTTGTCTGTCCTTTTCGTGTCCCTTGTCAGCTGGATTTGTCACAGTCGTTTCCCCTGGTGTGTCATTTAGCTGGGGCTTTGTGTCAGCTGTCAGTTTCCTCACTTCATCTCTCCCATCTTCATCCCTGTGATTCAATATCTCATTACTTGCCGCCGTTTCACAGTGGCTTTTGCCTCATCATTTCTTGAGGTGTAACCTGGCTCGGCGGTGGCCTGGTAACTTCTCCAAGTGTTTTTCTCGTGTGAAAATGACAGCTGGTGACCTTTGGAAGCGGTGGGATGAAACGCTTGCACCGAATTGTAGCGACCGATCCAGACTTCTAGGCAGATAGGGGGACTTTGCTCCACGGGAGAATGTAGGAAATAAATAGCTCAACTCATTCATTTTATACCACAATTTTTAAATACATTTGCTAAAAATCCATTGGCAATGAAATGACACTCGTGAAATATTTCATAACTTTTATATGTGCCAGTGAAGCATTATGTCCCTCAGGAGTTGATCATATTTTTCCAAAATCTGACATGGGTGCCTCCATACCTCAAGAATGACACGCACTGTGCCAGGCTTGCATTTTGTCTTTTAGCCCAACAATGTGCCATGGATTTAAATAGGTGTCCATGACATGGCACTTAAGAAATTTGCACAGATGTCACCCATATATCAGGGGTGACCTTCATACAAAAAACACCTGTAGTATTTCAGGGCCAGCATTTTGTCATGGGTGCCCGGCGCTCATGTTAATTGGCAGCCCACCCTTATGCCAATATTTACCTCCAATATGCCACCCAATATTTTGCCAAGGGCACCCCAGTGTTCAAGTGGTAAACGAGTAAGTGTGAGGCATAATGATTTTTGTCCGATGCCCTCTGGCGCAGCTGCCAAATGTTAATGCTGTCGAATAGCAAGGCTTTCTAGTCTTCATTTCACCTCAAGCCTCTTTTATCCACCAGCATAGTGTCCCATCCCCTCATTCTCACTCTTGCAGATTCGTTTCATCCTTGCTTTCTCTCTTTGTCACAGTTTTTTTTGCTTCCTTCTTGTCTTACCCCTTTGCTATATTTCTCTTGCCTCTTCTGGGTCAATGTCTGCTGTATAAATATAAATCCTGGTTTCCAAAAACGAATGCAACACAAAAGGATGATGGCCGGGGGGCTGAAACTTTTCAACCACTCACCCCCAGTCACATGTCTGAATTTAATCCACTGTTCTTTTGCTCACCATGCCACCCCAGTTTGGATGCAGCCATATGCAAATCAGTCTTGACCCTGTTCCCCATGGGAACAGTCCAGCCCGAATCGCCAGGCCAGGTCCTCCCTGGACCAGAAACAAGCATCCTGGGACCGGTTTAAGGGAATCACTCTTCATCAGCCAGGCTACCTTGAGTCTAGTGGCACAGTGACCAAGGGACCCACGTCTGGGCATACCCTATCCACTTAGGGCAGCTTTGTCAACACAAAAGGATGATGGACGGAGGGCTGAAACTTTTCAACCACTCACCCCCAGTCACAGATCTGGGTTTAATCCATCGTTCTTTTGCTCACCATGCCACACCAGTTTGGACCTAACCATATACTAATCAGTCTTGACCCTGTTTCCCATGGGAACAGTCCAGGCCGAATTGCCAGGCCAGGTCCTCCCTGGACCAGAAACAAGCATCCTGGGATTGGTTTCAAGGAATCACCCTCCATCAGCCAGGCTAGCTCGAATCCAGTGGCACAGTGAGCAAGTGAATGCCAGTGGGACCCACCTGTGACCATTGGCTCAAATAAAGCATTGGGTACCTTCCATGCTAAGAATTACCTTCAGTGTGCCAGTGCCAGCATATTACCTTCAGTGTTGCCGTGGGTGCCTCCATAAATCAAGAATTATTTTCAGTATGCTAGGGACAGCAGCAAACTTGCAAGCATAACACTACATGCACACTCACTCAAACGCATTCATGTTCACTCACACTGATTCTCCACCACTCTCACTTTCAAAATCCCTCCCTCATATTCTCTAGCTCCCTCACTCTGTCATTCAGTCAATCGCACTCACTTACAGATAGCCATCAATCCTCCACTCTCACTTATTTTCACTCTCTAACGTAGTCATTCTCACTCACTTCTTTTTTTTACTTACCTTGATTCCTCAGTTAGAGACTCCTTCATTCATTCATGGCAGCAGTACGTCAGAAATACAGCATAGGAGCTAGGTACCAGCAGGCCATGTTCCTGTGCTGCAAACGAGAAGCCAAACGGGGCAGCAGGGGAAGGATTATTGAGAAAACTTACCTATGTACCCTTTTCCGGTTTGTGATGAGCCCTATCAGAAGCCACAGCAGGACTTGGGTTACCTGGTCTAGTTGCTCTGTGTAGCTCCTCGCTGGGCCCAGGGATGTACTGATTAAAGCACTAACAGCCCCATTTTATCAGATATGCTATACTGCAGGAGGCACGTTCGGCCCATCTGCTAATAGTATGGAGCCTGCGATCGGGAATGTCGGTAAAGTTTGCCCTTCACACACACGCAACCCAGACTTCCATTTGCAGTGCTGTTTTTTTTAATGAGGTAGAACATGTCTGAGTCACTCAGGACCCCCTCCTCCCCCCACGCACACACCTGTGATAAGATGCACAGTTTGCAGAGGTTTAGAGGCCTGGCCAGTACATGTGTGCAAATGCAGCATGCTCACATGTCAGGGCTCATCCCTGAAAACCCTTGCTGATGAGCCACCACACTGAAAGTCAAGAAACTACCCGAGCAAACATCTACTATCGTTGAGGCCTGAGCTGGAATTGCAAAGGCTGAGTGCTCCAGATCTTCATGAGTGATATTATAAAACCTCTGCTGCCAGTACGGCTTCTGTCAAATCGGCGTTATGTGCAACACCTTTGAATAGACTGATCAACGTTTTCAGTATGTTGTTGAAGCACAAAGCTAACAGCTATTGAACTACGATGTCCAGAGACGGATTGGAGGTGATATACTTCAGCAGTAGTAGAAACAATAGCAGAACATTACGTGCAGCGCTTTAAAATACAGTTGCAATGTACTGGTAACTAATCTGTCTGACACCCGGCACAACTGGATCACTCCTACAAAGATACACACTCTTGGGACCCCACAGTTATAAAATGCATGCCTCTAAGGCCACAACAAAAGTGGAACAAAACATTTTATAAAGTTACAAATGCTCACTTAAAACATGTGGTTTGTCGGCTTTACGAATTATATATATTCATAAGGTGCCTGAGGGGACTTGAATCAGCCCCCAGACATTATTTAAGAGTATGAAGTAGCAATAGATAGTCTTACCTCCCTGTCTCCTTCGAACATAGGTGTAAGCTGACTGACTCTTCCTCACAGCCAAATCAACACACTCAGATGAAACTACCAGGATGGAAGCAAGAAGACCTATGGCAGTGAGTGAGTGTGCAGAGTGAGGCTACTATTTGGTACAACCAAATGAATGAAGGCAATCTATAAACCTGACATTGCACTTATGTCCCATATTTTTCAGATAGCGGCGTCAATTATGCAGGAACATTAAAGGATTTTCAGTTATTCAGCCAAAATACAGTTTTATCACTTACAGCACTAAACATTAACTGAATAAAGTGCCATTTTTCTTTTCTTTTATAGCGTTTCAGATGCACAGTGAGGTAGTGCCCTACAGCAGCTTCACTAAACCACTTTAAGAAAGCACCACTATTAGACCTGGCAGCCTCGGTGTGGTTCTCCTCTGACTTACTGCCTTCAACCCTCCTGTTTTGCTGACTTCATTGTGGCTGGCCTTGGGACTCTGCACACTTTACTACTGCTAACTAGTGCTAAAGTGCTCTCCCCTTAAATATGGTGGAATTTCATTACATCCAATTGGCGTATTTAATTTATTTATAGGTCTATATGCCCAGAGCCTGTAAATTAAATGCTTCTAGTGGGCCTACGGCACAGATTGTGCCACCCACTTAATTAGCCCTTTAAACATGTCACAGGCCTGCCACTGCAGCCCATGTGTGCATTTATTAAACTGCCATTTTGGCCTGGCAAAATAAAGCTCTTGCCAGGCCCAAACCTTCCTTTTTAATACATACAAGTCACTAGATAGGCCTCGAACCGCCCAGAGGGCAGGGTGAAGTCTATTTAAAAAGTAGGACATTTACTTTTAAGTTTTACATGTCCTAGTAAAAAAAACTCAATTTGTTTTTCACTACTGCAAGGCCTACCTCTCCCATAGGATAACCCTGGAGTTATCTTATTAAAGCCTATTAAATGTAACTTCCAATTGGGAAAATTCAAAGCAGAACTCAAACAAGGTCCTCAAAAGAACGAACACACAAGTTTTGCCGATTGGTTCACTAATCCTGAAGGACCCCAAATGAGCACTACAAATTACTCCTTTGTTGTTAAATATAATTTAAGGTCTGGAAACAAAGAACATAAAGGGATCATGCATGCATCTTTCTACTGGGAAATGTGAGTTTTCCATAGTTCATGGGTTTACAAATAGGCATTTGCACTCTCACCTGAGCAATTTTAAAATCCCATGTGTGCACTATCTTTGACATACACCAATATAGTTTGTTCTAACACTTATATAGACATTTGTAGAGGAGTTGTGAGTTTTAGAGACTTAAGGTAAATGTCAGTAGTGGATTGTCATGATTGCCCCACTTGGTAATACAAATCTAACAGGAGCAATGCAAGTATCTCTACTTCTCTGAACCTACCGATGATCATGCAAAGAATATTGTTGCCGGTTGGTAGCAGATCAGGTAAAAGGGAATGGTAAAGGAGAGAGGAAACTGAATATCTTCAACTTGCCTATCCTTACTGCCTGGCTCAACCTACACTGAAGAGGTGTTGATATCTATAACCTGAAATAATTATTTCTGAATTTGGTCAATGATGTTACTTCCCACTTCTTCTACTATGACATCTGATACACTTTGTGGCCATCTCTCTGTCACACTCTCGCTGTGGTTTTGGATAACTCTGTGCGCCTTCCTAGAGCTGAAAATATAAACATAGAATATCTTGAACTGTAAAACCGGCTCTTATTTCTACAACAACCTTCAGAGAGTGAGAAATCAAGCCTGTTCATCAGCTATAACAATGAATACTCATTAGCATTACGTGTTCACTTCAGGCAATATACATTAACTTACACTCCAATGGCAAATCCTTAATACTATATATAATTCAAGTAAACTAAACAAAGCATAAGGATTCACTATCTCCCCCTATTAAAGATGCAGTATAGTTCATAATCCCAGAAAGCATATCTCTATGAATAAAGTTTGCAATCCTTGAAAGGGGTACTCCAAAACTAAAGTATAAATCAAAGACTAAATTATTGGTCTTGCAGGTTTATTCATAATATTCCTCTGAGAACAAGGTCCTTCACACCTCTTGATGAAAGCTCCATGAATTTCAATCTCCTGGCAGAAAGATTCCGACTGCAGCAATTAAGTATAATGAATGCTTAGCACGGAATGCTGTAACCACAAGGAACTTATTCTCAATGGATCTGAGAATCTAAGATGGTTGCCACCATTCAAAGTCTCCAGAGATCCCTATGGACCTCTAGAAATTGTAGTTTGTATTGATTTCATTTGCATGCTTAATGTATTGCTGGTGTCACACCCGCAAAGCCTAGCACCAAGTAGCACCTACACAGACATACTCTGCAGCAGAAGACTGAAGCACCAATGACGTTTGGAGTAGTGCCTCTTCATGCATGTTCCACATACACAGGTGAGAAAGGGCCACATATCATAACGCAGTGGAATGTAACATCAAGCACATAGGCCCTCATTCTGACCCTGGCGGATACAATCCGCCAGGGCCAAGGGGCGCGGGAGCACCGCCGACAGGCCGGCGGTGCCCCTAAGGGCATTCTGACCGCGGCGCTAACGCCGCGGTCAGACAGGGAAAACTGGCGGTCTCCCGCCAGTTTCCCGCTGCCCTGGGGAATCCTCCATGGCGGCGCAGCATGCTGCGCCGCCATGGGGATTCCGACCCCCTTCCCGCCGGCCTGGCTCTGGCGGTTCTTACCGCCAGAACCTGGCCGGCGGGAACGGGCGTCTTGGGGCCCCTGGGGGCCCCTGCAGTGCCCACGCCCATGGCATGGGCACTGCAGGGGCCCCCTAACAGGGCCCAACTAGGCTTTTCAGTGTCTGCGATGCAGACACTGAAAAGCGCGACGGGTGCTGCTGCACCCGTCGCACGCCTTCCACTCCGCCGGCTCGATTCCGAGCCGGCTTCCTTGTGGAAGGCGCTTTCCCGCTGGGCCGGCGGGCGATCTGATTCAGATCGCCCGCCGGCCCAGCGGGAAAGTCAGAATACCCCTCGCGGTCTATTGACCGCGGGGCGGTATTCAGGCGGCTTCCGACGGGCGGGCGGCAACCGCCGCCCGCCTAGGTCGGAATGACCACCATAATATCTTAAAACAGAAATAAAAAAAGATAAACAGGGAGGACCAATTTTCTTCTCCAAATACCAGTGGCAAAACCATGACAATTTACTTTTGTGATGTGGAATAACCAAGCCCATCAACATTCAGTCCTGCAGTTTATAGTAAGCACACATATGATGGTTTAAATTTTGTTTTTGAGGGAGCAGGTAACTGATTGTAACATGCAGCTGAAGATGACAGCTTCCTTCTGTTTAAGTGGTAGGTGAACTAGCTCCATGAATACTGGTCCATTTAGTGGACAGGGACACAATAACTTGGGGTGACAAGAATCACGTTTATAAATACTTGGCAAATAGGAGGTCTTAAAGGAATGCATAGGGTGCTTAACAGACTCATATTCCCTTCTCTTTCTGGCAGGGTCCTGCACACTTGAGGAAGTCAATCCAAGAAAACAACATATTTGTTGAGTAAAGGTTATGGAAACTGCTTCATTATAAGGGATGGAGATAGCAGATACAAGGGATAAAAGTAAGAAAGATGACACAAAGAAAGTGGCTCAAGAGGGAAACAAGAGGGGCGAAAAAGGAGAGTAAATGGATGAAACGGAGGAAGTATAGGGGAGGAGAACAATAAAGAGATAAAGAAGTACATTACAAATGGCTTCTCAAAATCAGAATGTACAGTATCCACTTTCTGTAATGATTTTACCACATATGCAGAAGTGACCATTTTAAATTGGGCTGTATATTCTATTATCTATGTTTATTAATTTTACTCCATTTTTTCACACCAATGTTTTTTGGCCATATTTAACTGTCCATAGACATGAGTGGCTTTCTGCCTGTTAGCAACCTCGACTAACAGCTAGTGAATATAACAGCTTTCCATTTATGTATTGTATTGTTAGGTACTGTTTAAGACAACCGTCAGCGTTGTTTTTTTATCTCACGCAGGATGCCTTATTGATGGCAGCATCTCCCATGCCAGAGGTCTAATGTTTTACTGTGTGTGCACAGTACTAATTGATGAATTCATATGGAATTTATTTTAATTGAAATCTGTGCCACATTTATGTATTTTATTTACAGATGAACATATGCTGTGGATGTTAATAAAAGTATGCTTCCAAGAGGGATTACTCGTAAAAGTGACATAGTTTTCCTCATTTCGAAAAAACAAACAGTTAAGATATTTCATGAAATTTTTTCATATGCCGAGTCGTGTTGAAATTCTTTAGAATTTCTTGATTATCCTCACAAAAGAAGCAAGAAAACTACAATTACATATACCTAAAAGACAGCAAGAAAAACGTTATAAAACCTACCAGAAAGGCTAAATTATATTCTACAGAGGGTTCAGTTAAAGTGAACTGGCATGCGTAGACACGTGAGGCTAAACACATGGAACTAATTCTCCAGCACACTGATCAGTTCTGAAAAAAGATGAAGTTGAAAGAATGTTCCTTTCATTGATGTACTCAGCCAATAGCTTTACGATTTACGTGAGGAACAGCAGAACTGAAGAAATGTCTTATGTAATTCAAATAAGAAAATAAATATCCAGGGCCATGAAGGGGGCCTTCCAGTCATTTATCATATAAAACTAATTTCTTGGCCATGCATGGTATGCTTTATTCATCTGATAATAAGTGAAGCAATTCTAATTTAACTATGCTAATAATTTAAACACCTAAAAACATACTGTGTCTCCATCATGAGGCTTTGGAGAGCAGCTTCCAACATGGGGCCGTGGATCACTGTCTCATAAAATGATGGCCTCCTTGAAGCCCTCGGAAATGTATTTTCTCATTTAAATTACAAAAGTCATTACGTCAATTCTGCCATTTCTCACTTAAATCTCAAAGGTATTGGCTGACTACATCATAGAGACCCATCTTACTACTTCATCTTTTTTTCTCCAGAACTGATCAGTGACCTGAAGAATTAGTTACACATCTTTAGCCCCACATGCTTGGCTATGCATGCAACTTCACTTTAACTGAGTGCTTTGTAGAATATAATTTTCTCTACATACCTTTTTTTAGGTACATATTAGGCTGTCTGGTAGGTTTTTATATCTTTTTTCCTTGCTTTCATTCCAATATATATTTACATATACCTGTATTTGTCGTGCTTTTTGTGGGGGATACTTAAAATATCTGAAGCATTTCAATATGATTCAGCATATGAAGAAAATGTCATGAAATATCCACAGAATGATTTATGCTATCAAGAACAAAACATTGCCAGAGACGATCATGTTTCTTAGGCAAACATTTATCAGAAAAAGTGGTCCTCAAATAAAAAAAAAAGTCATTGTGGCTGGAAACTCATACAGCACTCCTGCAGCAACTTCGGGGGTGAGTAAAAAACAAGAATGGAGACAGACACACTTTTTGTTCTTTTTTTAAATGTAAAGCATTTGTTTTATGTAAAGTCTGACCTTTCATCAACTGTATTAATTTAGACTAGTCCTAGAGCACCTGATCTATATCACAGACTTTGCAATATATTAAATATAGATTTCTCTAACATGTTGGAAAACGGTGTTCTGCATTTCAAAGCAATACTGTATGTATTGTATGTATGTACGCTGTCTGAAAATGTATACACTTTTGTGATCTTTGCAACTCTTTGGATTAAGTGGTTGATCTGTTTTGTACCTATTGCATTGGAAGCAGTTGGAGGTGCTACAGGCGAGGATTAGCTCCCTATTAGTCATCTTTTGATAAATGGTTTATAGTGATTATTACTGATGATGGGAGTGTCTTTCCTGACTTATAAGGACATTCAACACAATTTCGTTTTATACCAGAGCACAGCAATTTCAATAGTAAACAACCTCAACTGTTACACTATATAATTATTATAACGGAGATACAATAATTAAAAATCTATTAAAATTACACATTAACACTTCTTGGGGTACCCAAATTAAAACCTTAACAAATGAATACGCCATCAACATTTAAAAAAATTAATACCAATTAAATAGGATGGGTCTAAACTAAGAGCTGAAATTGGATGAAAACCGGTTTAGAAATATTAAGAAAAACATAAACAATTATTTGCTAATACATCCTCCCAATTTCTACAAACCAATTCCTTTAAATGAATGGACCACAAGCAGAAAGAAACAGGTTACATACAACATGAAGATGTCTCGCCTTCAAAGAATAAATATATGTTTTTAACTTTAAAAGTCGTAGCTGGGCAGGAGTAATGAAAATGGTACAAAGGTGATGTTTAATCAGTACCACACATCTGCATTACAATTTGCATTCTTTAGTTGGTAATACAGTTTCAAAGAAATTAGTATTTACATTGACAAGGAACCCAGAGTCTAGTCTGATATCAGCCAATAGCAGCGAGCATAAAACTGAAAAAAAACTGGAAGGGTTACTCCTCCAGCTGCAATTCCACTACTTCTCATCTCATTCAACAATCTCCTAAGTGTTATCTTAGATGAATTGCGTTAGATAAAATGTGTAAAAGTAAAACCCAAACACACATTCAGTAAAAGGTTCACTCCCAACCTCGAAACAACCTTTATAAATAGCTAAAGACCATGTAGAGGAAAACCTACAATCTGACAAATAATGCAATTTACTTGCTGGAACAACGGAAATCTAACTTTCTATTTCTAACGTGCAAAGCAAAAATTATTATTTTGAGAATAAACTCACATCAAGAAACATGCTTACAGAAATTTTCCTATCAACTCCATTGCTAACTCTTCCTTCTCTATTAAGGAAATAACTCATTTGAAACTCTTAATGGATATACTCTCTGAATTGCTAATAAAAGAAACAAGCATGTGCAATGCAATGGGTCTCGCGTTTGCTTGAGCTAGAGTAATTAGCATTGTAAACTCCTAACCAGACATTTCTTGCCACATGAATTGAAAAAGAAAATGAAACAGTTTCACATACTGAACTGGACTTATCTTGACATATAAAATGAAAAGTAAAAATTTCACATAAGCGATCTGACGGCCACCATCAGTGCAAAGCTGACACACAAAGGGAAATAAAAGTTCACTCGCAGTGAAACCTATCAGCAAAAGTGCAATCATTCATGTAACCTGCAAAAGAACAATTATCTACGTAACTGGCAAAAGTGCACTTAACTATGTAACAGGGTCGATATTATGCAAAGCGCTCGACTTCTGCCCAGCGAGATCAGGCTGCGAAAAAAGAGAAAAAGTAGTGCAGAAACCGGACGGAAAACGTGGAACCTCATATGTTTCCAGAACTTGGTCGCTGCGCTCGAGGAGGGCTAAATACCAGAAAAGGCATGATGTATGTATGCCTTTCGCTATTGAAAGCAAGCAGATTTTAAAAGGCAAGCCCACGAACCAATGAAAGAGACTGACGTAACATGGGCGTGGTTTGAAGCTTTGCGCTCGCCCCTAAAAAGATCAGGGGTAATTCTGCCTGTAGAATCACTCCTAATTTATTAGTTAACTCTTTACAGAATCTAGAAATCCTCCCTATCTTCTAAAATGTAACTTAATAAACATTAAGGACTGTGAAAAATGAATACAAAGTAGCAAGCCCTCTGGATTTCCTGATGGTTTAATTCACAGATTTTTCTGGAATGTCATTAAATATAACACATACTTCACTACATCACAGGTATTTTCATTTCATAAATAGCCAGTAACATTGCACCTGATGATTTTTAAATATTATATTATACACGTATTGTTGAAGACACCATCACTACATCCCACTGACCACTCTAACTTTAGACACATTTCTTTACTGCCCTAAAGCTTCAAACTGCTAGAAAAGCAGTTGCTAAGCAAGTCACAGAGACTAACCAGCTCCTGCATCGCATGCAAACCACCTTTAGGTCTTGCAGGACACTGACCTAGTAGTTGCTTCAGTAGTGAACAATCTGAGAATTAAGGTAGATGAGGGGGTCCTGATCTTTTTGGACCTCTCTGCCATCCAGAAACGTCTGCAACGAATTCAAAACGCCTCCGCCCGCCTCATCCTCAACATACCCCGCAACAGCCACATCTCCGCACACCTGAGACACCTGCACTGGCTTCCCGTCAGCAAAAGGATCACCTTCCGACTCCTCACCCACACACACAAAGCCCTCCACAACAAGGGACCAGAATACCTCAACCGCCGCCTCAGCTTCTACGCTCCCACCCGTCTTCTCTGCTCCACCAGCCTTGCTCTCGCCGCCGTCCCTCGAATCCGCCGCTCCACGGCGGGTGGGAGGTCCTTCTCCTACCTGGCGGCCAAGACTTGGAACACCCTCCCCACCATCCTCAGGACCACCCAGGACCACTCCGCATTCCGGAGACTACTCAAGACCTGGCTTTTCGAGCAGCAGTAACTCCTTCCCACTAGCGCCTTGAGACCCGCACGGGTGAGTAGCGCGCTTTATAAATGTTTATGATTTGATTTGATCTTTAATGCCTCCATACTTTTACATCGCATACCTATTCCACAGGAGCTATTGTCTATGCAAGGATTTCTTCTTCCCCTTCTAATAGACATTAAATTGTCCCACAGGGCTCATTTCAATCCTTTTCTACTGAGCAGTGCTTGGGCGTCCCTCAAAGGTCTCACAATTTCACCCATACTATTTAACTTCTATTTACACCCACGAGCTGAACATTTACAAACTTTTAACAAGAAAACATACCTTTGTGCAGACAATAGCCAAATTATCCTCAACTTACATAGCATCATTTAAGGACTCCCCTGTTGGTCTTCCATCATCTCTCAAATCTACCCAGAAAGGGATGGCCAACAATTTTATAAAACAGCCAGTCTAAACCGGACATCTTACCAGTTTCTAACAAACTTAGTCCTTTGGAAAAAAACCTAGGGCTACTTACTTCAGGAACCTATTTCAACCCAGTACAACCAGCCAGAAATCTGGATACCATACTTGACTCCCAATTGACCCTAGACCCATACTGCTGCAGACACCAAGTCCTGTTTTCTACTTTAAAAACCATTTAGAAGATTTTACCATTTTTAATATTTGCTCACACAATCCAAATGTCCAATGTCTATGTCGAATCAAAATGGTGCTTTCCCAATGCAATCTATCGTGGCCTCTCCGAGAAAACCATCTTGGAGTCAGGCTATTCAGAAGGCTTCAGTTTGAATCCTATTCAATTTGAATACATTTGATCATGTCTCTGGACATCTTAAATGCATGATTTGTCTTCCGATCACTAAAGAAATCATGTGCAAATCTGCTTTTTATCACCATGGGAAGAGTCTGCCCTTCAATGCAGCTAAATTTTAAATCACTCTCCTATTCACCTTTTGTGATCTAAGAATAACTTGGAATTTTCCCAAAAGGAATGTAAACTCTGCAAATCGGGAAGCATATCAATATAAGTTCAGGAAACTCTTTTACGGATGCCCCTCTCTCCAGATCAAATCAGAGGCCAGTCTTAAGAGATTCCGTAGGCTTCTTAAAACATGGCTTTTTAACTAATGCATCAGACCTTTCTCTCTGTCAGTTTTGACTTCCTTTTTGGTGACCTTCCATATCGTTCCGGAAGACTCTACCCACACGGGATGGAGCACTCAAGAAAAGTCTCAAACAAATAAATCAATAAAGAAATAAATTATGTTAAAGTACAAGTTACTTACCTTCGGTAACAAAATATCTGGTAGAGACATATTTTAGTTGCAGATTCCTTACCTTAGAATTTTCCCCCAGGCGTCAGAGTGGATCCGGAGATATTTCTTTGAGCAATACCCTTGCGCGTCAGTAGGTGGCGTTGGTCGAACCCGCAGGCGTCGTAGTCGTCGTGGTCACCGTGATGACGTCAGGAGTAGTACATAGACGCTGCCCTCGCGCAGTGACGTCAGTTTCTTTTAACGACTTTCCAAGCCAGAGCGCAGAGCAGCTAAGAACACTGAGCTTGGTGCGCCAGAGCTAAGGACCTGAAAGAGGGAATCCCTGTCGCTAGAAATCAGTTTGCAAGCGGGGAGGATGGGTGGGCGGTAAGAAATCTGCAACTAGAATATGTCTCTACCAGATATTTCGTTACCGAAGGCAAGTAACTTGTACATCTGACAGAGACCTCTAGTTGCAGATTCCTTACCTTAGAATACCCAAGCAATGCTGACCAAAGTAGCCGTCCCAACGGACCTGACTATCCAGGCAGTAATGCTTAGCAAACGTGTGCAGGGATGCCCACGTAGCTGCCTGACAGATATCCAGGACAGGAACTCCACGTGCTAACGCAGTGGATGCCGCAGTTTCTCTGGTAGAATGAGCCCGCAAGCCTTCAGAAGGTTGCTTTTTAGCCAAAGCGTAGCACATTTTGATGCAAAGAAGCACCCATCGAGAGATTGTACGCTTTTGCACCGCCTTCCCTTTCTTCGCACCCACATAGCCAACAAAGAGTTGATCGTCCACCCGGAAATCTTTAGTACGATTGAGGTAGAACGCCAACGCTCTTTTTGGGTCCAGACAGAGGAGTCGCTCCTCCTCATAGGAAGGATGTGGGGGTGCGTAGAAGGTAGGCAAAGTGATGGACTGGCCTACATGAAATGGTGTAACCACCTTAGGAAGGAAGCAAGCTCTAGTGCGTAACACCACTTTGTCAGGGTGTACAGACAAGTATGGAGGCTTTGAAGAAAGGGCCTGAAGCTCACTCACCCTGCGAGCAGAGGTGATAGCAATGAGAAAGACAGTTTTGAAGATGAGGAGCCGCAAGGGACAATTATGCATTGGCTCAAAGGGGTACACATCAAGTAAGTAAGTACAAGATTAAGATCCCACTGAGGCATGATGAAGGGAGTGGGAGGAAATAAGTGGGTGAGCCCTTTTAAGAATCTACTCACAATAGGAGATTTAAAGAGGGAGGGCTGATCAGGAAGCCTAAGAAAGGCAGAAATGGCAGACAAATACCCTTTAAGGGTGCCCAATGCAGAGCCCTGCTGGGCAAAAGAAAAAATGAACAGAGGAACCTCTGAAAGAGGGGAAGAAAGGGGGTTAACAGGTTTGTTGCTACACCATGCCACAAATTTATTCCAACAACAGGCGCATACAGTTTTAGTCGATGGACGCCTGGCTGCCAAGATAACATTACAGACTTCGGGTGGAAGGGCAAATGCCGTCAACTGTTGCCGCTCAATCTCCACACATGAAGGCGGAGGTTGGACAGGTTCGGGTGGAGGACCGTCCCCTGCTGCTGCGACAGAAGTCTGCCTGAAGAGGCAGTCTGAGTGGAGGATCGATGGACATGCTCAATAGCTCTGGATACCACACTCTTCGAGCCCAGTCCGGAGCCACCAAGATAACTTGGGCCCGGTCGTACCTGATTTTCTTGTGAACTCTGGGCAGAAGAGGGATAGGCGGGAAGGCGTGAAGGAGGCCAGAGCTCCACTCGAGACAAAAAGCGTCTCCTAGCGAGTGCCGCCTTGGAAACTCCAACGTGCAAAATAGCTGACATTGTGCGTTCTCTGCGGAGGAAAACAGATCTAACCAAGGCTCTCCCCACTTGAGAAAGAGACCGTGAACCACCTCCGGATGGAGATGCCATTCGTGATCGACAGTGCGTTGGCGGCTGAGTTCGTCTGCTCTGGCGTTGAGAGAGCCCGCCAGATGTTGAACCAGCAGGGTAATGCCCTGATGTTCCAGACATGTCCAGAGGCGTAGTGCCTCCTGACAAAGGGTCCAGGACCCCACCCGCCTTGTTTGTTGGAGTACCACATGGCGGTAGTGTTGTCTGTGAACACCTGCACCACCTTCCCTTTGAGAGAGGGAAGGAATGCTTTCAACGCAAGCCTGATTGTCCAGAGCTCCAGCATATTTATGTGGAGTCCCGACTCCGGCGTAGACCAGAGGCCTCTGATCTCCGCCTCTCCCATGTGGCAGCATCACCCTAGAAGTGACGCATCTGTCACTATAGAGAGATCTGGTTGGGGAAGGGAGAGGGATCTGCCATTGACCCAATCGGGATTCGAAAGCCACCACTGCAGGTCTTTCGCAGTCCCCTCCAAGATCTGAACCACGTCAAAGAGATTTAGCTGATGCTGCGCCCACTGGAGCTTCAAGTCCCACTGCAGAGCCTGAATATGCCACCTGGCATGTGTTACTAGCAGGATGCAGGAGGCCATGAGGCCCAGCAGCCTCAGAGTCAGTCTCACCAAAACCCAAGACCAAGGCTGAAAGATCGGAATCATAGCCAGAATGTCAAGGACTAGCTTTTCGGGAGGATAAGCCCGAAACTGCACTGTGTCCAGAACAGCTCCGATGAAAGGGAGCGTCTGAGAGGGAGTCAGGTGTGACTTCGGCACATTTATAGTGAACCCCAGCTGGTGCAGGAGGTTCGCCGTAGTAGGAAGGTGGGAGACAACTGTAAGGGGCGAAGGCTCCTTCAACAGCCAGTCGTCTAGGTAGGGGAAGACTGAGACCCCTAACCTGCGCAGATGAGCTGCAACCACCGCCATCACTTTTGTGAACACCTGAGGGGCGCTGGTAAGGCCGAAAGGGAGCACGGTAAACTGAAAGCGCTTGTGACCTATCACGAATCGTAGGTAACGTCTGTGGGCAGGCAGGATGGGGATGTGGAAATAAGCATCCTGGAAGTCCAACGCTACCATCCAGTCTCCTGGGTCCAAGGCAGACAGAACCTGAGACAGGGTGAGCATTTTGAACTTCTCCTTCTTGAGGAAGTAGTTCAGGTCCCAAAGATCTAGGATAGGACGTAAGCCTTTGTCCTTCTTTGGTATCAGAAAGTAGCGGGAATAATGACGACGACCTAATTCCGGCACGGGGACCCTTTTTCTATAGCTCCCTTGGCCAAGACAACTGCGACTTCCTGGTGGAGAAGCACCAAATGATCCTCCGGAAGATGATGAAAGGATGGTGGCATGTGTGGTGGTGCAGATTCGAAAGGGATGGAGTAGTTCTTACGAATGATCTGCAAAACCCACCCGTCCATGGTGATATGTTACCAGTGGGGCAGGTGATGGCGGATCCTGCCACCAACTGGGCGGGAGTGAGGGGACGGACTAGGAAGGTTTGGAGGCTGCAGCGGGGGCAGAGGTGGACTGGACAGACCTCTGGTTCCCTGTCCCACGGCCACGTGGGATTCCGCGTCCACGGCCAAGCATAGGCTGTTCAGCGTGCATGGCACGGTGGCTGGGTTGAGGACTCGACAGGGCGCCCCTTCCGTGTCCACAAAAGGGACGAAAAGCGGACTGTGGTGGGCCTGTGGTGGAGGAAAGACCAAGGGACCGAGCCGTAGCACGGGAATACTTGATTCTCTCCAAGGCCGAGTCCGCTTTGTCTCCGAAGAGACGGGTGCCATCAAAGGGCATGTCCATGAGTGACTGTTGGACATCCCCCGAGAAGCCAGACGTACGTAACCAGGCGTGGCGCCGTAAGGCCACTGTCAACGCAACTGATCTGCCCAGAGAGTCGGTCGTATCCAGCCCACAACAGATAGTGAACTTTGCTGCGTCTCTCCCATCTTTCACTGCCTGGGAGACGATAGCACGGGCCTCCTCCGGTATCTGCGGCAGGATTTGCGCAACCGTATCCCACAGTGAGTGTGAATAACGGCCCAAAAGACAGACATGCGGTGTTCACAGACCGCAGTGCTAGGCTGGAGGAAGAAAACAACTTCTCACCCAATTGTTCCAGCCTTTTGGATTCCCTATCCAGGGGTGCGGAAGGGAACACGCCAGAAGAAGAGGAAGCCTGGAATACAAGACTCTCAGGCGAAGGATGTTGGGACAGGAACTTTGGGTTGTTCGGCGGGGGCCGATGGTGACGAGCGATAGTCCTGTTCACAGGAGTTCCTGTGTTGGGTTTGGCCATGTACCCACAAGGACATCAGTGAGGGCCTCATTAAATGGGAGAAGGGATTCCGAAGTAGAAGCCCCAGGCTGAAGCACCCTTGTCAGGAGATTAGACCTGACTTGCACAGTAGGTACTCAAGGCCAAGGACCTCAGCAGCCCTACTAACCACCATACTATAAGTAGCTCCCTCCGCCGTAGCCACGGTAGGAGGAGACAGCATGCCAGCATCAGGAGAAGTATCCAGACCACTGGCTTCGCACAAGTCCTGTGCCCAGTCCATAGTAGGGTCATCCTGGTATTCATAAGGGTCCAGGTCCCTCCAATTTCTCCCTGTATTCGTACCCATAGGAAAATGGGTCTGAATCTGACCTCGGGCGAATAGGGCCCACCGAAGCCCATGGCGGCGTCAACCAACGCCGCTCTGACTCTGAGTCTTCGGGGATGAGAATTGGGTCGACGTTGATAGTGGGCACTACCGACGTCGGGAGCGTCGATAATCGCGTCTGCGCCGGGGAAGGTCTCGATGGTGCGACTGGCGCCAGTGCGGATCCGCGCACGGATCCTATGCGACCTCGGTGGCTGAGGCCGAAGCCATCGGTGCGGAACCCGAAGGCCCCTCAGCCGTACCCCTTGGGCCCTAAGGCACCGTATTGGGGTCGGCACGCCCAAAGATGAGGCGCATGGCCTCGTAAAACTCTTTAAGTTGGGCAGGGGTCGCACCGGCTCTGGGAAACTCTGGGAAGCGCGGAGTTGACCCAGATGTAGGCTCCGAGGACGGAGACTTAGTGCATGGACACTCGTGCCGCGTTGCGTCGGCCAAGCGACAGAGTGAAGTCGGAGAGCGTTGGGACTTATTCAACTTCTTCTTCTTCTAACCTTGACCCGAGGACTTCGAAGAAGATGAGTGGTGATGACTCCACGACCGATCTCGAGACCTTTCTCTCGAGCGAGACCAGGACCTACGCGGAGTCGAGTGCCGGGCCGCTATTAGCTTTAGGGACCGATCCCTCAAAGCCTTCGGGTGCATGGCCCGACACTCGGAGCACGACTTCGGGTCGTGGTCGCGCTCGAGGCACCACAGGCAAACGTGATGAGGATCCGTCACCGACATCGTCCGATGGCAGTCCTCACAAGGCTTGAACCCGGTCTTCGGGGACATTCTCGACGCACCAAAGTCGTACCAAAAAAGCTCAACAAATCAGTCGAATTCAGCCAAAAAATAGCCTAGGGTAGCTCTCTCCGGATCAGCGCGTGGCGTGGAAAGAAAAGAACTGACGTCACTGCGCTAGGGTGGTGTCTATGTACTACTCCCGACGTCATCACGGCGACCACGATGCCTGCAGAGTCGACCGACGCCACCTACCGACGCGCAAGGGTATTGCTCGAAGAAAAATCTCCGGATCCAGTCTGACGCCTGGGGGAAAATTCTAAGGTAAGGAATCTGCAACTAGAAGTCTCTATCAAATTTATATAATTAACTCTAATTTGATGACACTACTGTACCTTGAAAAGTAAACACTTTTTGTTTATTGTACATTGATATGTACCGCAAGACTTTTTCCTTAGACATCCCTAAGTCTTAAATACGTTTTCCTACAGAATCATTCATTGTTTCGTTGACATTTTTTGCTTTCTTTATTGTAGGTTACTTAACTGCTTCTGCAGATTGCTGTCTAACTGAAAACCGACACACAGGAAGGCAGTGGATTCACAAAGGGCAACATGTCCCATAGCCAAAATATCAAAGACGCTATGTTAAGGGTGTATGTCACTGAGGAACACATGTAGAAGTGCTGGCCTAAATCGAATGATGTAAAAACTGTGAGATACTTCTTGGTCGCAGAATGGGCCAAAATAATCCAGAAAAGCTAAACCAATGTGACAACATACTAAAAATTAGGAATAACATAAACAGTGCTTTGGTATAACACCCACTTCTCCCATATTCTACACATATATTCCTTTGCAGCAATTTGAACAAAAGGATAAGGCACAAACAATATTCAATAACAGATGTATCTAGAGATTAACTCCCAGAATACTGACTCAACACAGTTTTTCTACCGAGGCAGCACAAAGGAGTCTTTTCATATGTCCCTCACAACTTACATTTTTTTTATTTCAACACTTTTGTGTCTTTACAGTGAAGAATGTAGGTTGCCACAAACAAGAGAGAGAGAGAAACACTTCAGGAAAACTCCACAGTATTTCCATCAGAGATTAAATACATTTCAAGTTATTTACCCAGCATTCAAATGCCTCTGGGACACTGCGCTCACTGCAACTCTAAACCTCTCCTTTATATTCCCTTCCGGCCCTTCCGATAGGTTTCATTCAAACTGGATTTTAACAGTTCAGATTCTTATGCAAATGAGCTAAATGTGTTTCTGCCCAACTAGACAAAATCTGGTCCCTGCTCTATTGTCTAACTTTGAGCTGAATGGTTTGGGATGTTACTACCTGGCCATTGGGGGCCTCAGACATGGAAGCCAAGCTAATAGGGATCCTAGCTGTTTTCTCGGGATCCCAGCAATGAACAAATGAGGTCACTTTGAGGAACATCTTTCATCTCCTTCTCAACCTAGGTAGAACCATGGTTCCCAGTGTCATGTGCCATAAGCCCAGTTATTGTAATGGACTATATTAACTAAGTGGTCAGTTGCAGAGCCTTCAAAATAAGGCAGCTTGTCTAGTGATGGAAGTACATAAGCACACATATTTGGTCCCTGTACCCTGTGAGGCATTGCAGGGCATTCAGTTTAAGACACTTTGTGTAACTCATTAGGGTATCCAAGGTCCTGGCCTTTACTGCACCTAGAGGTTTACCCTGTATAAGCCTTCTCCTCAACATGGGTCAGGAAGGACAGACTAGCTTACTGTTTAGTGCCTACACAAAATCTGTACATGTTGTCCTGCAGTTATAAAGCAACATGACTGTGTGGTACTTGATCATGCCCAGAAGGTTTAGGTATCACACTTTACTGGCCAAATCTGGTGTAATTAGAATGACTTGGGTTTGGTCTTTCCTGATACTCTGCAGAGTGTGAGGCAGGAGAGGCTGTGACGAGAGGCATACAGAAGTCCCCATTTCATTACAGCCAGAATGCACCTCGTTACACATGCTCCTATGAGTGCAGTGTTTGAAATTAAGCTTTCTCAATGGTGGTCGAAACAATCAACCCAGGGTTCTCCCCACTGGTACAAGACACCCTGCACTAACTGTGCATGCAGACCCTACTGATGGTCTGACACACTACGCCTGCTCAAATCATCTGCCCTGGAATTCAGGGATCCTGCTGGGGCACTGGTGACCATGACGACGCTCAGGCACTGCAGTCATATGCAGAGACACAAAGTATCCTGGAACTATCGACCCCCAGAACCTCACTGGTGCTTATTGCAGTACCACATGGCAATGCTACTACACCAGAATCACCTTAATGGTCGGCAGGAAGGCCTTCAGGGCCAGGTGAATGTTCTGCAGCTGCTGCAGATTGATGCTGATCTCCACTAATCCACTACAGATGTGATATGTCTGTCACCACTCTCAGTTTCAGGTGGGGGAAAAGAGTGAGGCCTGCTGCTGGACAAATTGCAGCTGATCATCTACTGCAGATCCTGAGCTGTTTGCTCTGAGACCTGGATGACATTGGAAATGCAGCCCTGATGCAGGACCTCTGTGATTTTAGGTTCCACTGCAGGGCTCGCAGGTGCCCCCTTGCACTGTTGCCAGGGAGGAGGCACAAGGATAAAAGACCAACAAGCAGCCAGCTGTCATGGTACATTGACTCCTAACCTCTAAAGATGTGCAGCCCCCACCACCATCACTTTCGTGAACACCCAGGAGGAGCTGGTGAGGCCAATGGTGAGCACATATGAAACTGAAAATGCTCATGGCACAAGTTGAAACACAGGTAACATCTGTGGGCCTGCAGGATAGGTATATAAAATATGCATTGTCCAAGTCCCAGAACATCATTCAGTCACTTGGTTCAGAGTGAATAGGTTCTGGGAAAACGTGAGCATTTTGAATTTGTCCATTTGTAGGAAGGCATTCAGGGGTAAGGGGTCCATGATAAGTCTGTGGCCCATCCTTCTGCACGAATAATGGGTGTTGAAGTGAGAAGACCCATGTGTTGGACGTAATAGATTGCCAACCAAAGAGGATGTGCAGGATCCTCCCTTCTACTGGGTGGACACGCGCCACTAAGCGCAAACTAAAGCGATTTGTTGGCTGTTGCTGTGAGGAGTTTGAGAACTGAGGCCCCTGATGGGTTGAATGCTGTCTGCCAGATCCACAGCACCAAAAAGCCTGGGTTGCCCGTTGTGATCAATGGCTGGTAAGATTCTCTCTGCCCTCATCCCCTGGAGAAGCTTCTAAATTTTCTGAACTGGTGAGGAAATGGAGTAGCACTTGCCTAAAGCCCCAAGATAGCTCTGCAGCTCTACTGTTTTTAATGTGTTCGAAGGCGGAGTCCACCTAATCTCCAAAATTGGTGAGATCCATCAAAGAACATATCCATCATCAAAGTCTGAATATGGCCACAGAAAGCAATGAACCTCAGTGAGGCATGTCTGCAGAGGACAAAACTGGTACCTACCATACTGCAAAAGATGTCTGTTGTATCCAGACAGGCTTGAATAACATACCTGGCTGTGTCCAGTCTGTCATGTATTGTGTGGGCCAAAGACGCCCTAGTGTCCTCCAAGACTGCCGGCAAAATCATGCTGGCCATGTCTTAAAGGGCATGAGCGTAGCAGCCCAATAGACAGACTACATTAACAGATCACAGCTCCAACTTGATGGCAAAAAACATGCGTTTGCCAAAGGAATCAATTATTTTGGTGGAGGACTGTGCAATAAGATTCTTAGAGTAGATGCTTGTGAGAAAGTCCAGCTCACCAAGCACCAGTCAATGACATCATGCTACATGCTGGCTAACAAACAGACAAGAACATGGTTTCAATGAAGTGGCCCTCAAGGTAGCTATGAGGGCAGCACTAAATGGAACTGTTGCTGGCCCAGGCTGCAGCATTTCATCAATGCATTTGTCTTAGTCTTAATATAGGGCAGCTGTAATTCTAGTACTTTGGCTGCCACCTGACCCACTGCTGAAAATGAGGCACTTTCTTCCATTGGAGTCCCAATTCTGTCTTAAGAGAGGTATCCAGCTCACTGGCATTTTGAAGATCAAGGTATATGGCATCATCAGTGTGATGAGGGGAAGCAAGCAAGCCTCCTGACCATCAACATCTCGCTCATTATCAATTTCCTATGGTGCACTCTCCTCTAGCACCAGATCAGAGTCAGAGCCAGAAACATAATGGAGCCGCTTAGAGCTGGTGTGGGGTACAGGCAAAGGATTAGAGTCAGGGTACATGACAATGGGTTACGCCTTTGAGATCTCATACAGCAACATCAGTTCAGGGTCTGACATCAGTGTGGGCACTAAGTCATCCTCTGTCAGCGGCTGACTGTAGGAACCAGCTTGTATGGTGGGGCCAGAGTAGAAGTCTCTACCTGAGTTGATACAGGCTCGGTACAGGTTCCAAATCAACAGAGCACACCAGGAAGGAACCAGCTGGCACCCAAACTAGAAGGCCTTATGGTTACATGGGGCCCAAATGGGGGCCCCAGGCAGCCGCAAGAGCACTGATAATCTGCAGCATGGCCTCTTCGAAGGCCTTGATCTGCTGTGTGGTTGACGACTGCCCAGGAAACTGAGGGCACATCGGGATCAGCTCTGTGGCTGGTGACATCAATGGAGTGCAACTGACACCTCAATACCCTAGTGCCTTCTCTTTGGAGTTAGTTTTTCATGCTTGCGTTTCGACTTGGATTTTGACTTACAGGAGGACTTTGAGCGAGGAAGTGGAGAAGTTGCAGGAATGGCCCTGTGACCATGACTTATAGCGGGATCTGGGCAAGGGCTGTGATTTCTTGTGTTCAGAGACACAACTTCACTTGCCTGTCTCAAATCGTCTTTGAATGCATAAATGCACCCTGATCAAACAAGTCATATCCTGGGGTCAAGCACCGAAGGAACACCTCTTGGGGATCCATGAAACGACTTCCGATTCCTGCAGTCAAGGCTCAGCTTGAGTACTGTTGTTTTCAATGGGGACATTGTTTCCTAGCACAATGTGGAAAAAAGGCAGAGAGCAGAGCTCTGGATCGATGATGTAAGGCGTGGAATGAAAGGAACTGCTGACAGCCTGCCGGGGGGACCCTTAAATTTGGCTCCGTTCACTGGATTCGTGGTGGTAAGGAGCCAATGTGAAGCAGTCTCATGCAACCTTGCAACGCATGTGAGCACTGATACAGAAAATCTTAGGATGAAGTCTGACTGCGTTTTTCTTAAGATAAGGAATTTGCAGTTAGAAGCTTTCATCAGTAACTAACAGTTTAGATATCTCCAGTAACTATCCTTCTTTAATGGCTCAACTGTGCCTAATACCATGTCAGGAACAGCTCCATTATCTTTTAAGTTAACTTCGTGATATAATATGTTTATTCCCAGAATCAAAAAATTAGAAAGATCAATCGTTGGACCTGGCCCTTTTACAGGGTCATTCCACAGACTTTTCCCCTTTTGCCTCCTTATTTTTCTGACCTTTGTTGGCACTGCTAACCAGTGCTAAAGTGCATGTGCTCTCCCTTGTAATATTAGTATGATTGGCTTATACCTAACTGGCATATTTAATGTACCTATAGGTCCCTTGTAAAGTGGTATCCCTATACCAAGGGCCTATAAATTAAATGCTACTAGTGGGCCAGCAGCGCTGCTTGTGCCACCCACTGAATTAGCCTGTCAAATCTATCTCAGGCCTGCTAGCGCAGGGCCTGTGTGCGCAGTTTTCTGCCACAGGGACATGGCATCTAAATTTACTTGCCAGACCCAGAAATCCCCTTTTACTACATGTAAGCCACTCCTAACGTATGCCCTAGCTAGCCCTATGGGCAGGGTGCCATGTATGTAGAAGGAAGGACATGTGCCAGGTTGCGTGGCCTGTCCTGGTAGCGACAAACAGCCTAACTTGGTGTCTCACTGCTGTGAGTGCTGTCTTCTCATAGGATTGCATTACAAATGCCCTGCCTTATGTGTAAGGGGTATTGTCTGATTTATGAGGGGAAGGGTAGGCATGTTTGGTATGGTTGTGATAGTGGTGAGAAATGCTGCTTACTGGTGTAGGTGTATTTGTTATTACTATTACAGAAATGCCACTTCTAGAAAGTGCGCATTTATCTTTGCTCATGACTCTGGTGTTTTTGCAGCTTGCCTCCAATCCACATCTGGGCAGACTGACAGTTGGGACTTTGTGCATACTTTTCAGACAGCCTGTACACAGAGAGGGTGGAGGTGTCACAGAGGTGCAACTACTTATTGTATAGTCTTCCTGGACTGAGAGAAGGGAGAGGTGGGGCACACCTGCATTTGTAAAGGCTGTGCCCTAGCCTCGCACAATGGGGTCGTTTACCCCCCACTGATGTTTGGAGCCTGTGCTGGAAGAGAGAAGGGGCACTCCCAGACCCAGTTGTAACTGGTTGGAACCCCCTCTCCTCCTCACTGTAAAACACACTGTGAACTGAGTTATAAGTACAGGGAAATTTTCCCCACAATTTAGACATTCTTAGGACTCCAGAAAACTTACCTGGAATTCGATACAGGATGCTGTTGAGAGGACTCACCAGGACCACCTTGGACTGCTGCTGCTGTGCTGACCTGTGACCTGCCTGGTCACTAGGAGGAACTGCCACTGCTTGCATCCACGTTTTGCGCTGGCCTGTAGCTGGATGTGCCAGCCCTGTGCCCCTTCTTCATTTGTGTCTCCAGAGGCAGGGTGTTGTGGCCACAGACCCCTGCGCCTAGGGGGGTGCCTCCTTGGCCTACTTTGCGCATCCTGCACACTCTGGTTGCCAGAGATCATCGCCGCAACTCGGGAGCTTGTTTATGCTTCCTGCACCTAAAAAGCGCTTTCCTGGTTGCAGTGATCACCGCCACGGTCCGGGCATCCTTAATCACCAAAGCACTCTGACGACGAAGAGAGGAGCCAGCGCGCTCCTCCCAGTGCCCCCGGTAACCCGGCAATCCTGTTGCCCAGGAGATCACTGCCGCAACCAAGGAGGCTCCCAATCGGCTCCAGAGAGGAGCACAGCGCGCTGGAAGAGGCAGCGGCCTCTCCCCTCTGTAGAACGACAGCCACACCGAGGACGAGGGCGGCTGCCTCCAGTATTGCAGGGCACGGGCAGAGAGGGACTTCCTTTCCCCCCGGCCACTGCCTTAGGGGCACGGACGCCCCGGTGAGCTTTGGGCATTTAGGAGCCCACAGGATTATTGCAGCCTCTGTGAGGAGAGCAGGGCTGAAACCTCGTCTCCACTTTCCCGGACACTCACAAGTGGGGCAGGAGCCTCGCCGGGGGCCCCACTTGTTAGTCTTTTGGCCTTGTTGTTGCTTGCGCTTGCCTGGCCCCCCCACCTTTGTTGGAGGGTGAATAAAGGCCGGAGGGGGGAGGGGGAAGGCATAGAGGTCACGGGCCGCAGGAGGGGCCCGTTAGGAAAACCAGAGAGGGTACAGACCGCCCCTCTCCCCCAGGAGACACACCTGGCCCCCGTTTCACCCATAAGAGCGCTGGGGGCCCCCATGCTCATCTTAAGGCACTAGGAGTGCCCTATTCCACCAAATAAGGTACTTTTGGGGACACTGGGAGGGTGGTATGCTCCAAGCTTGTTTTTATAATAATATATATTGACTATATGTTCCTATTATGGGCATGTTAGGCTGATGTATGTTTATTTGATCATGACTTGCCATATAATTTTGTAATGTTCCTTTTATGGACATATAGGATATTTTTATGACAAGTGCATACATTATTTACGGTAATTCCTGACTACTACTTATGTTGCAGAATCCTGAGTACTTACGTGTTCTAATGTGACAGCTGCTTATCCCTGCAGAGTATTAGTAACTTGTGTAACGTTCTGACAACTGCTAAGGTAGCAGGATATTACTGACATGTAATTTTGGTCTAATTATGTTTTGTGCAATACAGTTTATTTTTACAGAGCTCAGTGTTGTGTTTACTTTGTGGTGTATATTTTGCGTCACATGTGTTGTGTGTGTTGTGCAAACGCTTTACACTTTGCTTCTGGGTTAGGCCTGACTGCTTGTGCCAAGCTACCAAGGGGGTGAGCAGGGGTTATCTTGGACGTGTAACTCCCTTGCCCTGACTGGAGTGGGTGGGTTTTGCATGGCTTAGGTGCATACCCTAGCGAACCAGAAACCCCATTTCTAACATCAATCATCAGATTACTAAACGTGAACAAAGTAGTAGTAGGGTCAATAGTGAACTGGACTATATAACCGCTATCTACTCAGCCTCATTGAAAATGATATCAGCTGGCTCAAAAAGGCACAGAATTCAGTTATGCGCCTTGACACTGGGTTCGGTTTTGGAGAACACAGCTATGAAGTTACATATAACCTCCACTGACAAACTGTGGATAACAAGCTCCTTTGCAGAATTATTTCTGGTAATCCGATATGTGCAGAGATCTGCAACCGATCTCCTTACTAACAAAATCAAGCCCTTTTGTTTCTGAAACCAACAAAACTAATATTAGAGAATAAGGAAGTGGCTCTGCAAGAATTCATATGGAGCGATAATCTATTTTAATGTGCATTATTAGATCACTTATTAGGAACTGGAATGTAAACTCGAATATATAGCCATTGGTGGTTAGTCAATTTATTCACTCTTCATAAAAACAGCATTTTGTCAAGAAATGCTGTACATATCAACATGTTTTGTAGTTTCCAGCTCAGACAGAAGCTGATACCATAAATGGAATGGTGTTACTGAGGGTGGCGAGTGTCAATGCAAAGGCAGACTACAAAAATAAATTACAATATGTATGTTCACAAACATGGTTTACATTTACATGCAGACATATATGAAGAGGCAGATGGGGGAAAACAAAATGGTTAAGAGATTAGTTTACCATTCCTTCTTGTTTGACAAGTTGGCTTTCAAAGGTATTTTAAAAATGGAGTGGGAGTAGATGGAGTGCTTACTAGTCAGAAGGTAGGAAGTTACAATGAAGTACCCAAACCAAGTCAAACAACAAAAACAGTGAGAGTGGTTTTAGGGGTGAATACTGCAAGGGGGTTGAGGGATAGCTAGTGGATCAGGATTTTGGCCATGTGGTTATGGGACTGTGACTATATATTTTCCAGGACTAGGACAAAGTAGTTAATACAGGGCCCTTTTTCTGATAAAGAGAAAACACTGCACAGGGAGGCCACCTGTTACACTGGTTGCGCTTGCAGAAGACTAGTGCACAGACCAATGTTTTGGCGGTGATGAAGAACAAGTTACTTACCTTTGATAACACCTTATCTGGTGGAGATAGTATCTAGCTGACATTTTGATAGCCTTGTTTGGAATCAGTTTTTCATGCCTGCGTTTTGACTTAGATTTCCCATTCACCCCGAGAGCTAACCCATAATAAAAGGGCTCAGAATCCGATCTAGGAGGCAAAGCTCCTACCGGTGTCAAAATCTGCTTCGTACTGAGCCCGTCCGTCTCCATATCAGGGATTGCTATGTGGATGGTGCCTCCTGTGGGCACGGATGGTTCAGGGCTTTTTGGGAGTGTCCAGAACTGGATCCCTGGGTGCCTCTCGGTGCCTAGGCCAAAGCTGCCAGCACGAAACCTGAAGGGGCTACATCCAACTCCGCAGGGCCCCAAGGAGCTCCAGCGGTGTTGAGATGCCCAAAAATGAGGCACATGGCCTCATAAATCTTTTGTAGTTTGTCAGGGGTCTCGCCGGCTCCCAAACTCAAGAAGGCAAGGTGTCAGCCCTGGCGCAGGTTCCGCAGAACGAGGCCTAGAGCGTTGACGCTCCCTTGTCTTGTGGGCTGAAGGACGAGGGGAAGTTAAAGAACGATTCAACTTCTTCTTACGCCTCAACTTTACTGACCGCCCTGAGGACTTGGAGTGGGACGACGACAATGGAGGACTCCGCGACCAATCCAGGGACCTTCGTCTCGATTAAGATCTCGATTTGCGCAGAGTCGAATGTCGGGCCGCCATTAGCTTCAGGGACCACTAACCCAAAGAGTTCGGATGCATGGTCCAACACTTAAGATTCGGGTTGGGGTTGTGCGCTAGGCACCAGAGACACATGAGATGTGGATCCATCACAGACATCGCCCGATGACAGGTGTCACAGGAATTGAAGCTGGTCTTTCCGGAAGGCCTCCTCAACACACCAGGAGTAGAACAGTTGAAAAATGTTCGACAAAAAGTCCAAAAAAACAAAAACAGTCAAAAAATGTCTTAGGAGTAGCCTTCTTTGGATTAGCACTCGCTGGCGTGGAAAAAAAAGAACTGACATCAGCTGGGGTGGTGCGTATGTGGGAATCACAACATTATATCTGGTGCAGATGATGCCGACAACTGATGCCAAGCCGATCGATGCCACCTGACAGCACACAGGGGCACTGCTCACAAAAATGTTACGAATCCAGTCTGATGCCTGGGGAGAATTCAAAGGTAATGAATCTGCAGCTAGAAGTCTCTATCATATTGGAATGGTCAGGCAAATTTTGCATATATTCAGTAGTTGAGTTCTAGAAGCAGTAGTGCAGTTATTTTGAAGGACTCCAGGCACAAAGCAGTGTTGAAATATGCACCTAGGTTTCAAGCCAAAGAAGTAAACTGTATTACTTATAACTCTTTCAGAATGTGCTCTGTGCTTAAGAAGCCTCACAAACAGTATTTCCCTTTCAGTGATAGTACCAATATGAGTGAATGGTTCTGTGGTGCTGGGTGAACTACAGCCACTGTGTTGGCTGGTGTTTTATTGCAGTGTGTGGGAGGAAGTGTTTCTAGTTCAGTACTTTAGACATTCACATATGTTTATAACAGTGTGATGAGACATGTAAAGGAGAAAGGCTCAACTGTAAACTAGTAGTTGCTTGTTCATCCCGGTGCAGAGCCACTGCCCAATGCTGACAACGTTTACAACCTTAAAAGTAGGGGGAAGAAAATCACCAAACCCACTAGTTGTGCATGAAGATGTTCAGTTATTAGATCAGCAACCTTAGCAAATACTGCTGGATGAATATCAGGTGCTTTGCTCCGTCAGTGAAGCACACAATATGAAAAATGAGGAAGAATACATATTACAAAACAAGAATTAGAAACATAGGCTAACACACGAGCCACTGCTATTCTATTTCTCACACATCGACAGCGCTCACAAGAATAAAGCAATAATGGTTCCTGTAAGTGATATGTAGTTAAACAAATTATCAACGTAAGGAAAAATTCTCAATACAACATAATAGAAACATCAACCACATACTGGAGTTTTACGTATAACCAGGACACTCTTCACATAGTTTAAAAGGCAAATGTACTTTAGGTAAAAGGTATGGAAATGTAATAAATATGAGTAAAGTTATGAAAATGTGCTGTCAACGCATTGTTAGTACAATTAAACTGCTATCTAACAAAAGACACACGTATGGGTCATTAGGTGCTGAGGCACGCCTTGTCACATGCCAATATGATGTACTGGGTGAGGCGGGAGCCTGCTGACAGCAACTCATCACAGCGCGTCCCCATGACTATAAACATGTTGCTCATAGGAGCGGCAGCATAACAGAGAAGCAAGCATCTGTCCCGTTGCTTCAAAAAACAAGCACTGGCAAAGCAAACAGGCCTGCCATTGGCAACCATGCATTTTTAGTTAATTATTGTATTTTTTATTTATTTTTGTAAACATATTCAAAAACAAAATTGTCAATAGACCCAGCAGCTTCGGTATAGTTTTTCTAAGTCCTTCTGAGACAGCTGTGCACATACCTATGTATAGCCAGTCAATGGCTTAAGAGGGCTGACCCATTATCTTCACTGAGCGGTATGGAGGGCAGAAGCAAAATGTGACTTGCACCTTAACAGACCAATGGATGAAAAGAGTCGACCGAAAGCCTCTCTATGCATCTATAAATATGTGTTGATAATATGAATTTTTTGGAAACATGAGACTGGAGAAAAACATGTACAGATGACTATAGGCCAGACCTTAAAACTAAAGTATGCCTGAAGCTGAGAGTGAAGATTCTGTGCTCGTGGCACGACCTACACTCTTACTGCAGATACTGATTGCGAAGTCGCAATGTGCGACTAGAAGAAAAACCGCCTCACATTTGACGTGGGCACTGCACCTCTCGCAAACGTCCAGTCGTAATTCAGTGAATCCTGGCCCTGTAATAACATCAAACTATTAGGCAGAAACACCTGATGAATACCAAAAAGTAAGCACTTCAGGAATGAGCCTTCGCTCAAGAAAAAAAAACGTCCGCATTAAGCAAAGTAATATGGGGCCACATGTTGTAAAGTCCGATATTGTGACTCTGAAATTGCGAGTCAGTGCGACTCGCAATTTCCGAGTCGCAATATCGGATGCAGAACGGTGTCTCAGACACCGTCTGCGACTCGCTATGGGGTCGCAAAGACCCACCTCGTAAATATTAATGAGGTGGGTCGCTTTTTGCGACCCCATAGCGAGTCCCTGCACTCACAGGGATGGTGGCCTGCTGAAGTCAGCAGACCTCCATGTCTGTGACTGCTTTTTAAATAAAGAAGTTTTTTTTTTCATTTTGCAGCCCGTTTTCCTTAAAGGAAAACGAGTTGAAAATGAAAAAAATTACGAAACCATTTGGTTTCGTTTTTTCAGTGTAGGCAGTGGTCCATTGGACCACTGCCTGCTCTGAAAAAACCTTTATGCCCACATTCACAAAGGGGAAGGGGTCCCATGGGGACCCCTTCCCTTTTGCGAATGAGTTACCACCAGTGTGACACTGGTGGTAACTGCGAATTGCTTTGCGACCGCATTCGCGGTCACAAAGCAATTCTGAATTGCGATGCGAGTCGCAAATAGGAAGGGAACACCCCTTCCTATTTGCGAGTCGCATTCACAAATTGCGAGTCGGTACCGACTCGCAATTTGTGAATGAGCATTGCGTTAGGCTGTTTGCATGGCGCAAACTGCGATTTTCGCAGTTTGCACCATGCAAACGGCTTCCTGGTGACAAACTTGGTGACAAACTTGACAAACTTTTATGGGTGAAATACCTGAACAAATGTTTAAAATATAGGAAAAAAACAGTAGTGCATGCCACTCAGAACTTCAACAGATCCATCTCATGTGATCACCCACGGAGGCTTGTCTAGAGCAATTGTGTCCTCCATTCATCTCCAGTTCGGTAATTAATGCATTGGAATGCCAATCACTCCCAACGTGGGTAGAATGGGTAATGGACAGTGAAGTGTGACTCACCGTGCACACGGTACTCTCTGTGATCTGGAGGGTGAAATCAGATGAGAAATCAAGATCCGCAACACCTGCTGCCTGGCAGTCTATCCGCTGAGGAAATAAAAAGCAACGTATCAGGGAAATATTTATTTCTCAAATAAAATTCTTGTTTCACTGAGTCAATTCAAGGTCTAATGAAAAAGACTGAATAAATATTTGAATTCTTGCAGCAGTATGCATTCCTTCTTTAGAGAAAGGGCATTATTGTAAATAATAAAATGGTCTCATATTGGCAAGTTGCACTGGTGAGGCCAGTGGAAAAGTCTAATCTACAAGAAACTGATTTTAACTAAAAGAAAACACATCAACTTTGTAAAGTCATATTTGTTTCTAGAGGTTGTGCATAGTAGTAATGAACATGTGACTTACCTTCAGTAACATTCTTTCTGGAGGACATTCTACAAAAAACGCAAAGCCCTTTCCTAGGCATATTCACCGGCGCCAGACTGGATCCGGAGATTTTTTTTTAGCAGTGCTCCACTTACCACTAGGTTACGTCAAGAGGCTCTGTGCTGACTCGATACCACACCAGTTGTAACGAATCAGAGCCGCATATAAGCACTACCACACCGTGTCGGTCAGTTTCTTCTCGTTTCCTTTTGCGCACCCTCAGACATGGCTTGGCGCATGAACAACTGTTGTCCATTAACTTGGGACCACTGCAGATGTTAAAAAGAAGGCACTTCACAGAAGGGGAAGATGGGAGGTCAGTGAGGAATCTGTGGTTATACAGAGTATCAAATAGAAAGAACTTTACTGAAAGTAAGTAACTTGTTTTTCTGAGAGATACTTCTAATCACAGATTCTTCATCTTAGAATAGATACCAAAGCAGTATGTCCCCAAGGTGGAGGGTCTGTGAAGTGGGCTCAGAATAAAAAGTCTTGCAGAACAGAGTGAGTGAAATATCATTCCTGAGCCTTTGTGCAGCAATCAAGACGTGCACTTTTAACAGTGGGCAGAATATTAATTTACACTTAATTTCACATGTTTATGTTAATTTGCTGCTATTGCTGTTAAAACGATTTTGCTAGGACACATTGAAGTGTGTTATTCTGGCTTATGCTAACTAGGCCTCAGTGAAGCCTTAACACCATTTTGTTCAAACTGAATTCTACATGACGTTCATGCTCTGTTAATTTTCTTCTTCTTGTTATCAAGCAAGATATGGATTTATTTCTGAATCACACTATTCTCGAAGAAAGCACTTCAGCATGTGCTCACTATTATGACATTTTTCCAGGGATCTTCGTGCACACAGTATTACATTCATTCACAATGGTTCACTGCTGTTCATGTAACTAGATTGTTTTGACATCTCCGATTGACAATAGGCCAGAAGGGCTGAATCAGTATACAAGTTGATTAGTGCTTAGGTGGTAGGATTGTACGCCGATTTTAAAGCCTGTATTTTGATTTATTGAAAATTTATTTCTTTGCTCACACCACAGTGACTTTGCAGTTTTCATACTCCTATGGGGAAATGTGCTATATAAACCCTCGAATTTGGGGGTAAGCCAGATCTTTTTGGGTTTCTACTAGGGATACTGTCTGATTTCGTATTAATTTTGCTGCACATTTGGGGCTCAACATTTTCTCAGATTTTATTGATGGCCTCTTTGGCAACTAAATTCTAAGTAAATCAATGGTTTGAACATTCCAAAACCCTATATTGTAGTTTCTGAATTTTTGTAATAAACCTTAATGGTTTCTCTAAATTCTGCTCTAGAACTCACTTACTGAGTCAGTTTTGCTTATCTGAACCTTGTCTTTGACATACATTTCCTCATGATTCCCTATCCACCCAACTATTGAGCATGAGTTTGTGCCATAAGAGATTAGGAGTGCAGCGTGCCCACAGATGTATACACCAATGTCCACATTTCTTCCTGGCAGATGTCAAGGACAGACACCCCCTCCCCATCCCTGAACCCCTGAATTGGTAGCTACCTAGGCCCTTCTGGAAAGGCCCTTCAGGACTTATGGGTTTATTTTTGGCCAGCGTATAGCAGCTCATAATGAAGAGTACTCCACCTCAACAAGATCCTCTTCTACAAAGATTTCCTTTCTTCGATTCAGAGAACCCAACAAATAGTTGATCACCCACTTGATGGATCTTGGAATGATCAAAGCGTTTTTGCCATCTACCTGATTGAGCCTCTCCTTTTCCTTCAAGGAGTGAGGGGGAGTTAAGAATGCTGGTAGAGTGATGAATTGCTCAATATAGAAGGGAGTTACAACTTTTGGTTAGAAGACTGAGAGCCCGAGAGTCCACATGACCAGAATGACTTGAAAAAATGTGGGCACACTACCAGTGCCTGCAGCTCATTTAAGCAGTCAAGCTAATGTAATCACAAGGATGAAAATAGTCTTCATGGCCAGGAGACACAGTGAGCAACCATGCAAAATTGCAAAGGTGTACACACGAGGAATGTCAAGATAAAAATTAAGGCCCTACTTTGCCATCAGAAACGATTTGGGAGAGAACACATGTGCAAAACCTTTAATAAATCTTTTTCATCATAAAAGGTAATCGGAACAAGGAGAGTTGGTCCAGCTAACGCAGAAAGGCCAAAAGGCTGACAAATAACTTTATACAGTGTCCACTGCAAGGACAACAACAGCTTTGTTTGTAAGGGGACAGTGTACAGGGCACAGACCAGGTTACTAATTTGCTCCAGCGTCCAGCTTAGATGGATTTCGTGGAGGGTCATCTGGCGGTGGGGATATCTATTACCTTTGCGGCAGAACGAAAGCAGTCAACCAATGCTGCTCAATCTCAATATTTAAAAGGTGTAGGTTGCACAGTTTTAGATTGAGCACTCTGGCCTGCTGCTGTGATAGAAGGTCCTCTGGAAGTGGTAGCTTGTATCGGAGGACAGATACTCATGCTCAGGAGCTCAAGGCACCACTCTCTTTTGGTTCACTTCGTAGTGACCAGGATGACTTAGGCCCGGTCATTCTTTATCTTCTTCAGAACTCAGGGCAGGATAGGTAGTGGTGGGATATTGTTGACACTATACATTTTTGATGGTAGTGAAAAACAAGTTATTAACCTTTGTTAATGCTCTTTAATGTAATTATCTAACCACAGATTTCTCACCTTTAGAATATCCACAGGGGCCAGGCTGTATTATGAAGATTTTTCAGCATAGCCCCTGCGTGGTAGTCGGTGGTGCTGTGCAGCTCCGTATTGAGTCTGATCAGCCCCAGAAGTGACAACTGGAGGTGTCCAGCGCACCAACATTAGTCTGCATCCTCGGAGGCTGAGCCAAAAACTAACAGTTCGTGCCAGTGTGCAGAGGTCTAACTTGAAACCTTTATAGATGGAAGAAAGAGTTAATTCCACAGAACGGGGAGTCAAGTGGGTAAAGGAGAATCTGCAGATAGAGTATCGACCAAAAAGAGGGGTACCAAAGGTAAATAACTTGTTCTTTTGATGGATACTTCTAACCACAGATTTCTTGGGAAAGTCTGTTGCCCCTGCTGGCCCAGGCACTGTCTGCCAGATCCCTTATCCTGACAGGACTGCTGTACCTGTTGTTAGGGAGGTGTCCTTGATGCTATATGAAGGCAAAGCCCCTAACAGATGCCTCAAAAGAGGCGAAATTGTTGAAGATACTGCCTTATAGTTGCACGAGTGTGGAATTCCTATAGTCCAACGCCAAGGACATATTGTTTGGGGTCAAGGACAACAAGTCGTCCTTGGGACAAGTAGGACCAAACCTCAGCAGCACAAACCCTTTGGCTGCCAGTTTACAGGGAAGGGAACGGTCTGCAGTTAAGGTAGTATTTGTGTCCATATGTTAATGCTGTTCTAACTTGTATTTAGCAAAGGCCTTATTATTAGGGTGAGCAATCTAAATAAACGTTGTTAGGTCATACTGCACTACTGACAGTGTTTCCAGTAAAAAAATGTGTATACACACTTCTGAAAAGTTTAACACTATGAGGCTATGTATAATGCTCCCAGAAATTCTCTCTGGTTAGATGCAAATGTTTGCAGAACCTTGTAAGCAAGATTGATGATTCTTTGTTTTCAAAATAAAATGTTCAGGAAATAAATGCATGTCGGAAAAAAACGTCTTACTGTGAAATGTTAGATACTATTTCTTTGAAGCATCATTTAGTAAATGATGCATCATAGTATTTAAAAAAAAATATTCATAAAGGAAAATCAGTGTAATAATTTTCAACAACATTATGGAAAACATGAAAATAAATAAGCACTGGCAAAGCCACCCGATCCGATATTGATGGTCAGTCTTTTAGTTTTGTCAATGTGTGTCTTGTTTTGACATAGCTTTTGTAATGCTTTACTGTTGTGGGAGCTGTCAGGCCCTCACCATTGTAACAGACATTGGCAAAAAGCAACAAAGAAAAAATAGTCTCAAAAAGCACACATTGACACAGTAGTTCCTGGCACTGAACAAAACTACTTTGGGCCTCATTACGAGTGCGGCGGTCTTATGACAGCAACATAACAACCCTGGCGGTCCGACCGCCAGAGAACTGCCGGATCGGCCATCTGGAGGTAGCAGAGATCCTGATCCGCAAGGGCAGCGCTGCATGCAGCGCTGCCCTGATGTTGTTCTCTGCCAGCATGGTGGTAACACCACCATGAAGAGGCTGGCGGAGAACAGGTGCGGGGGGCTCCCTTGAAATGTTCATTATCTGCAAAGCCTTGCCGACAGTGATGCACACAGTGAACATTGCGAAGGTGCTGATGCACCCCTGCTGGCTACAGCACTGCCGCCGGCTCGTGCGAAAACCTAGGTTTTTGCCTGCCAGCCTAGTGGGAAGCTCTTAATGGGTCCGCCGGGGGTGGGGGGGGGGGGGAGGGGGCGCGGTTAAGCAAGTGTGGCGGCAACCCCAGCCATCAAAAGTTCGTCAGACTGTGAAAAGCATCAGCTGAAGTCCTAATGTGGCCCTTTGTGTGCCAATATGCTCCTTATGGAAGAGCAGAATGAAATCATGCATAGTAAAGTCAGCCATTAGATGGATAGAGAGAGAAATGCAATTTTAATAAAAACAAAATGTCTTTGTTAACGCCAGACCTAACAAGGGGCCCAGTTCTTAAAGAAAGTCACCAAAGTGCACACATGGTATATGTCTTTGCTTTAGTGGCTTTCATGAATTCACAAGAATTTACAGAAGTAGACCAGGAAATTGTACTTCTCGAACATATTTGTGAACTGTATTTTAGCACAAGCAAATACGGATGTGTAGATTTGCTCATGCGAAAACCAATTGAGCGTTTACAAGTTCCTTTACCCTCCAACCACTTTTTTCCCAACCTTGGAAGAACTTCTACTTCTGCCCTTGTCAGGAGTAAATCTCCAACCTTTCTCGGTATGGGAAAAGATTAGAGAAGAACTAGTGAAAATCTTTAAAACATGCATGTTAATAGGTTTGCACAGACTCAAAGGCATTCTAGCCTTGGAAATATTGCTTACTGCTTCCTCGAGACCCAGTATGTAGATCAGCAGAAAGATCGCAAAATAAGTAAATTGCTATGTCAGGGCTTGAAATTGCTAGTTTTCAAGCCCTACTATAGTGTTAGTCCTGGCATTATCAAAGAGCCTATCATCAAAGTGCTTACATAATGAGATTCCTGCCATAATTTGTTGCAGCACTACATGGCACAAAAAGGACAAGTAGATTTTTTTACAGTACAAGTAGATTTATGAAGCAACCTGTCCATGGGCAAGTAGCTATTTTATTAAATTCCACACCACTGTCAAAAGGAATATCTATTAGTAACAACTGAACGTCGTCCAAGAAGCACATTGATCTCATCCACATGTGGCACCCAAGCACCACTATAGTTCCCGGTCCTCTGCATAAGCAGCCTGTCATATCCAGGCCTAACTGGATGACATTCTTGCCCGCATCCTGGGCATCTTGAATGGTCTGGGTCAAACTGGTGCCCACTGTCTCCAGGACTGCTGGCAAGATCACAGCAACTAAGTCCTATAATAAATGGGAGTATCTTCCTAGCAAACAGCCAGCATTGACTGATTTGAAGCTGTGGCTAGTGGGCAAAAACATCCTTTTTTCCAAAAGTCTCAATTCCTTTCGACTCTTTGTCTAGAGGGTATTTGGGGATAGGTAGTGGGAAAAGAATTGTGGTTAACTGATAGTGGATGCTTGTACAACTAGGCTCTCAGGAGCAGATTACAGGGTTAGGAAGGCAGGGGACGGGGTCATCCAGAGCTGTTCTGTGATGACATGCCACCTGACTGCTTTCGGGTTTGTTTCAAGTTCCCATGAGGGTGCAGGTCAGGTCCTTGCTAAGTGGCAGTAAGAGTTCTGAAGAAGGTTGTCCACATTGCAGCATCACCACCACCTAAACAGAGGCCAATCATAGGTCAAAGACTTCTGCTCCTGCCTAATGACAGTGGTGAATAAAACGGACTCTTCTGTAGAAGAGTTGAGGGAGATCAATTTCAAGAGAAGTGTCCAGCCAACTGGCCTCTTGTAGGTCCATCCAAAAGGTGTTGTTATCATAATGTGGGGAGAATTTGGCCCAACCATCACCACCAAAAGCTAGTGGGCTATGGTCAGTGTTCAATCCGAACAGTAAGTTGGGGTACAGGAGGGCAGCTCGTAAGCAAAAGGCGCTGTCTGTCAGAGTCAGAATGTATAGAGGCCAGCCGTGTAGAGACAAAAACGGAATGTGACTGTACGGTCAAGACAGATTCAACTCAGTGTCAGACAGAACTATAAGCTTGACCTCCTCCTCCGGTATCAGCAGCTCCAGTGCAGGTGTCGACACGGCAGGAACTGGCTTGAATCGTGTTGCCAGCGGTTGAGTCAACTTCAGAGCTGGAACAGAACCTAAAGAGGGTTTAGGAGGCATGGATTCACCGAGGGACGGCCCACTGGCTTCATGGTGGATCCATGGTGCCCAAAGGCATGCAAGAGAAGCCAGTAATGTACCCAAGATGCAGAACGCCTCCCTAAACGCCCGTTAGACCTGCCATCCTTGGTGTGGTCGTCCCCAAAACCTTTTGCATTCGCCCCTCCTGTTTTCTCAATTTTGGGTTTGTTGGCATTAGGACTCCATGAACTTTACCACTGCTAACCAGTGCTAAAGTGCTTGTGCTCCCTCCTTACAAAATTGCACAATTGGCTTACACCTGATTGGTATGTTTCAATTACTTATAAGTCCCTAGTATGGGATGGTGCTACATGTACCCATGGCCTATAAATTCAATGCCACTAATGGGCGTGCAGCACTCATTGTGCCACTCAAGTGACACTTTAAAACCTGTCTCAGGCCTGCTACTGCAGCCTATAGTGCTGTTTGAAAACTGCCAATTCTACATGGCAAAATAAAGTTTTTGCCAGGTTGAAACCTTCCTTTTCAAAACTTATCACTGATCCCTAAGGTAGACCGTAAACAGCTTCGAGTGCAGGGTGAATTATATTTAAAAAGTAGGACATTTCTTAAGATGTATATGTCCTGGTAGTGGAAAACTCCTAAATTCGTCTTTCCTACTGTAAGGCCTGTCTCTCCCCTCGAATAACATTGTGTTACTTAATTACATTTAATAAGTGCTAACTTGATTGGGAACAGATAGAAAAGTCACGTTTGGACTCAAATGATTTGTAATTTAAAAGTCTGTTTAATAATAAAGCCTGATTTTAAGTCACAATTCTCAAAATGGCACTTTTAGAAAGTTGGTATTTTGTCCTAACCATTTGGAGCATACTACCTTGTCCTGGGTCACATAACTGAGATTAGCTTGACAGTTAGACTTTGTGTATTTCTCTCAGACAGTGAGACAAAGGTGGGACTAGGTGTTGGCAGGATGGGTGGGACAGCATCATAACTTGCCCCATTTATATTTCAAATGGCTGCCTCCAGCACAGACAGAACAGCACCTGACACCAGTCTTTTGTTACCTCAGATTACTTAGAGCCTTGTCAGGGGAAGGAAAGAACGTTCCAGAACCAGATGTGGGAGGTAGCCAGGATGTTACCCTTCCCCACTTCAAAGGCTAGCACGGGGTATAAATAGTGGACCTCCTGAACCACCTCTTCAGTACACTCCTGGAACTGTGGAAGACTTCAGAAGGACTGCCTTGTACACCAGAGGACTGCATTGCTGCTTGAGACCTGCCTTGTTCTTTAGAGGATAACCTGCTTCTACCAGAGGACTGCTCTGCTGTTTGAGACCTGTCTTGCTGGTGAAGGAGAAAGGACTATCTCCTTGAACCCAGGACTACCAGAGTGACTACAAGGGGTAGTTGACTGGACTCCTGTGTGAGCTACAGGGACAAAACAAACGCCAGAGACCTTGAAGCCTGCACCTGATCTTGGATGGAGTGAGTCAAAACCCCTCAAGTAGTGCTGCTCCTGCCTAACACTAAGCATGGGACTTAAAAAATTTTCACCAAAAAGTGCGAGAAGAACTTACAGATGACCGGGACCTACCTTCCAGTAGATCCACCCAAGGTGCATTCCCGTCGGCCTGAACAACAGTAGCTCCCGCTACGTTCTTGTTTGCAGTAGTAAAACCTGTTCAGCGGAACCTTGTAAGTGACAGTATCCAACCTTGTGAAACCTTCTTTGGCTATGGCTTGCGACTTCATTTTGCTGGAGGTTTTCTACTTCTGAAATGTTGTCTGAGTCCAAAGGTAAAAATCTTCACTGGGCCAGACGGCGAAAGGCTCCCCATTGACGACCTCCTCGGCCTGGAAATTCAGCTTCTCCTGCTCAGAGCCTTTTCCCGCCATTCTTGATGGCTTCACATAGACCTCGTCCAGCGCTGCCCTGACACAGCCTGCTGCCTTCCCCCGATGAACTCTACCTTCTTCTGGACTTTTTCCTCAGACTTTCTTCTAACTCTGAAGGTAAGCTGAGACTGAGCACAATCCACCCCTTGTATTCCAAACGAGCTCCATCGCGGTCAGCCAGAACTTTAGACTTTGCCCTGGTCGCGGGTGACCAGATATCTGCGGTTGGCACTTTGGTGTTTTTTAGACACTAGATTTCACTAAAAACTTTACAAATTTATAACTCTGGTTCTACTGATTGGAATCAATTCTTTTTGGCAAATTTTATTTATTACTCTTTTTTCTAATTTTCTAAATTGATGTGGAATTTTTCTTGTGCTAGGTTTTCATTTTAATATTGTTTGAGTGGTGCCTAAATAATTAACACAGTGCCTCTAAGTTAAGCCTGACTGCTTTTGTGCCAAACTACAAGAGGGGTAAGCAGAGGCTAATTTAGTGACATTTGTGGTTCACCCTGACAAGGATTATGGTTGTTACTTAAGGAAAATGTCACTTACCCAGTGTACATCTGTTCGTGGCATTAGTCGCTGCAGATTCACATGCTGTGCATAGTCCGCCGTCTGGTGTTGGGCTCGGAGTGTTACAAGTTGTTTTTCTTCGAAGAAGTCTTTTCGAGTCACGAGACCGAGGGACTCCTCCCACCTCGGTTCCATTGCGCATGGGCGTCGACTCCATCTTAGATTGTTTTCCCCGCAGAGGGTGAGGTAGGAGTTGTGTATGCTAGTAATAGTGCCCATGCAATGGAATGAATACGTATGTACCAAATGAAGGTTAAAGTAATATATTTACAAATGTACAAATGTTGAAGATATACTTCCAAACGGCTACAGGCTCCCGGGGAGGCGGGTGGGCGCATGTGAATCTGCAGCGACTAATGCCACGAACAGATGTACACTGGGTAAGTGACATTTTCCGTTCGGTGGCATGTGTAGCTGCAGATACACATGCTGTGCATAGACTAGTAAGCAGTTATCTCCCCAAAAGCGGTGGTTCAGCCTGTAGGAGTGGAAGTAGTTTGAAATAAAGTTCTTAGTACGGCTTGTCCTACTGTGGCTTGTTGTGCAGATAACACATCTACACAGTAGTGTTTAGTAAATGTATGAGGCGTAGACCATGTTGCTGCCTTACATATTTCGTTCATTGGAATATTTCCTAGAAAGGCCATAGTAGCACCTTTTTTCTGGTTGAGTGTGCCTTTGGTGTAATAGGCAGCTCTCTCTTTGCTTTAAGATAGCAGGTTTAGATAGCAGGTTTGGATGCACCTAACTATCCATCTGGCAATACCTTGTTTTGAAATTGGATTTCCTGTATGAGGTTTTTGAAAGGCAATAAATAGTTGTTTTGTCTTTCTAATTACTTTTGTTCTGTCAATGTAGTACATTAGTGCTCTTTTGATGTCTAATGTATGTAGTGCTCTTTCAGCTATTGAATCTGGCTGTGGGAAGAACACTGATAATTCTACTGTTTGATTTAAGTGGAATGGTGAGATAACCTTTGGTAAGAATTTTGGATTTGTTCTTAGAACTACTTTATTCTTGTGTATTTGAATAAATGGTTCTTGTATGGTAGACACCTGTATTTCACTTACTCTTCTTAGAGATGTGATGGCAATGAGAAATGCAACTTTCCACGTTAAGTATTGCATTTCACAAGAATGCATGGGTTGGAAAGGTGGACCCATGGGCCTTGTTAAGACAATGTTGAGGTTCCATGAAGGAACAGTTGGTGTTCTTGGTGGTATAATTCTCTTTAGGCCTTCCATAAACACTTTAATGACAGGTATTCTAAACAGGGAAGTTGAATGAGTAATCTGCAGGTAAGCAGATATTGCGGCAAGATGTATCTTTATGGAAGAGAAAGCTAGATTGGATTTTTGCAAATGTAGTAAATATCCTACTACATCTTTTGGAGACGCATGCAACGGATGAATTTGCTCATTATGGCAGTAATAAACAAATATTTTCAATTTACTTGCATAGCAGTGTCTAGTGGAAGGTTTTCTAGCTTGTTTTATGACCTCCATACATTCTTGTGTGAGGTCTAAGGGGGTCATTCTGACCCTGGCAGTCGGTGACCGCCAGGGTCACCGACCACGGGAGCACCGCCAACAGGCTGGCGGTGCTCCGTCGAGCATTCTGACCGTGGCGGTTCAGCCGCGGTCAGAAACGGAAAGTCGGCGGTCTCCTGCCGACTTTCCGCTGCTCGGGAGAATCCTCCATGGCGGCGGAGCGCGCTCCGCCGCCATGGGGATTCTGACACCCCCTACCGACATCCTGTTCCACAGGATGGCGGTAGGGGGTGCCGCGGGGCCCCTGGGGGCCCCTGCAGTGCCCATGCCAATGGCATGGGCACTGCAGGGGCCCCCGTAAGAGGGCCCCACAAAGTATTTCAGTGTCTGCAAAGCAGACACTGAAATACGTGACGGGTGCAACTGCACCCGTCGCACCTTCCCACTACGCCGGCTCCATTCGGAGCCGGCGTCCTCGTGGGAAGGTAGATTTGCCCTGGGCTGGCGGGGGGCCTTTTGGCGGCCGCCCGCCAGCCCAGGGCAAATCTCAAAATACCCTCAGCGGTCTTGCGACCGCGGAGCGGTATTTTGTCGGGGGAAGACGCCCGCCAGTCTCAGAATCACCCCCTAAGTGTCCAAATTCTAGGATTTCAGGAGCCAAATTGCTAGATTCAGCGATGCTGGGTTTGGATGCCTGATCTGTTGTTTGTGTTGTGTTAACAGATCTGGTCTGTTGGGTAGTTTGACATGAGGTACTACTGACAGGTCTAGTAGTGTTGTATACCAAGGTTGTCTTGCCCATGTTGGTGCTATTAGTATGAGTTTGAGTTTGTTTCGACTCAATCTGTTTACTAGATATGGAAGGAGAGGGAGAGGGGGAAAAGCGTACGCAAATATCCCTGACCAATTCATCCATAGAGCATTGCCTTGGGAGTACCTGTGTGGGTACCTGGATGCGAAGTTTTGGCATTTTGCGTTTTCTTTTGTTGCAAAAAGATCTATTTGAGGTGTTCCCCAAATTTGAAAGTAAGTGTTCAGTATTTGGGGGTGAATTTCCCATTCGTGGATTTGTTGGTGATCCCGAGAGAGATTGTCTGCTAGTTGGTTCTGGATCCCTGGAATAAATTGTGCTATTAGGCGAATATGGTTGTGAATTGCCCAATGCCATATTTTTTGTGTTAGGAGACACAACTGTGTAGAGTGTGTCCCCCCCTGTTTGTTTAAATAATACATTGTCGTCATGTTGTCTGTTTTGACAAGAATGTATTTGTGGGTTATCATGGGTTGGAATGCTTTCAACGCTAGAAATACTGCTAACAGTTCTAAGTGATTTATGTGAAACTTTCTTTGATGTATGTCCCATTGTCCTTGGATGCTGTGTTGATTGAGGTGTGCTCTCCACCCTGTCATGGAAGCATCCGTTGTTATAACGTATGTTGGCACTGGGTCTTGGAAAGGCCGCCCTTTGTTTAAATTTGTACTGTTCCACCATAGAAGCGAGATGTATGTTTGGCGGTCTACCAACACCAGATCTAGAAGTTGACCCTGTGCCTGTGACCACTGTGATGCTAGGCACTGTTGTAAGGGCCGCATGTGCAATCTTGCGTTTGGGACAATGGCTATGCATGAAGACATCATGCCTAGTAGTAGTAGTAGTAGTTTCAGTATTATTTTGACTTGTACTCTTTGTTTTGGATACAAGGTTTGTATTACATTGTGAAATGTTTGTACTCTTTGTGGACTTGGAGTAGCAATCCCTTTTGCTGTGTTGATTGTTGCTCCTAAGTATTGCTGTGTTTGACACGGCTGCAGGTGTGACTTTGCGTAGTTGATTGAGAAACCTAGGTTGTGTAGGGTTTCTATGACATATTTTGTGTGTTGTGAACACCGTTTTAGCATATTGGTTTTGATTAACCAATCGTCTAGGTATGGGAACACATGTATTTGCTGCCTTCTGATATGTGCAGCTACTACTGCCAGGCATTTTGTAAAGACTCTTGGCGCAGTTGTTATTCCGAATGTCAACACTTTGAACTGGTAATGTATTCCTTTGAATACGAACCTTAGGTATTTCCTGTGCGAAGGATGTATCGGTATATGGAAATACGCATCTTTTAGATCTAATGTTGTCATGTAGTCTTGCTGTTTGAGCAGTGGGATTACGTCTTGTAATGTGACCATGTGAAAGTGGTCTGATTTGATGTAGGTGTTTAGTGTTCTGAGATCTAGTATTGGTCTTAGAGTTTTGTCTTTTTTTGGTATTAGAAAGTACAGTGAGTAAACTCCTGTGTTCTTTTGATGACGTGGTACCAGTTCTATTGCGTCCTTTTGCAGCAATGCCTGAACTTCTAGTCCTAGAAGGTCTATATGCTGTTTTGACATATTGTGTGTTTTCGGTGGGACGTTTGGAGGGAGTTGGAGAAATTCTATGCAATAACCATGTTGGATAATTGCTAAGACCCAAGTGTCTGTTGTTATTTCCTCCCAAGATGAGTAGAACTGGCTTAGTCTTCCCCCCACTGGTGTTGTGTGAAGGGGTTGTGTGACTTGTGAGTCACTGTTTATTTTGAGGGGTTTTGGGACCTTGAAATTTTCCCCGGTTTCTTGGGAATTGGCCCCCTCTGTATTGTCCCAGAAAACCTCCCCTTTGATATTGTCCCTGGTAGGTTGGTGGTCTTGTTTGTGAGGTGCTGGTTTCTGTGGGTTGACCTCGAAACCCTCCCCTAAAAGTTGTTTTACGAAATGTGCCAAATGTGCCTCTGCCCTGCGGGGAGTAGAGTGCGCCCATGGCTTTGGCTGTATCGGTGTCCTTTTTTAATTTTTCAATTGCAGTGTCGACCTCCGGCCCAAACAATTGCTGTTCATTAAACGGCATATTGAGCACAGCCTGTTGTATTTCGGGTTTGAACCCAGATGTGCGCAGCCATGTGTGCCTCCTTATGGTGACTGAAGTATTTATTGTCCTTGCAGCTGTATCCGCTGCATCCATGGAAGACCGTATCTGATTGTTCGAGATACTTTGTACCTCTTCCACCACCTGTTGCGCTCGTTTCTGGAACTCTTTGGGGAGGTGTTCGATGAGATGTTGCATCTCATCCCAATGAGCCCTGTCGTATCTCGCCAGGAGTGCTTGCGAGTTGGCGATGCGCCACTGATTTGCCGCTTGTGCTGCAACCCTTTTTCCCGCTGCATCAAATTTGCGGCTCTCCTTGTCCGGAGGTGGTGCGTCGCCTGATGTATGCGAGTTGGCTCTTTTACGAGCTGCCCCCACAACTACTGAGTCTGGTGTCAGTTGTGATGTAAGAAAGACAGGGTCTTTGGGCGGAGCCTTGTATTTTTTCTCCACCCTTGGAGTTATGGCTCTGCTTTTAACTGGCTCTTGAAATATTTGTTTCGAGTGCCTTAGCATTCATGGAAGCATGGGAAGGCTTTGATAATGGCTATGGGTGGAGGACAGGGTGTTAAAGAGGAAGTCATCCTCAATAGGCTCCGAATGTAGCGAGACATTATGGAATTCGGCTGCCCTAGCTACCACCTGTGCATATGATGTACTGTCCTCAGGTGGTGACGGTTTAGTTGGGTACGACTCTGGGCTTTTGTCCGATACTGGAGCGTCGTAGAGGTCCCACGCATCCTGATCATCCTGGCTCATTGTGGTATGAGCTGGTGAGTGTGTTAATGGTGGAGTTTGTGCCGGTGATGCATGAGTTGATGGTGGTGGAGAGGGTGGTGGAGTTACCTTCTTTACCACCTTCGCTTGTGGTTGCTTGTCTCCTTGCTGGAAGTCAAGTTTCCTTTTCCTTTTGATTGGGGGAAGAGTGCCAATCTTCCCTGTATCCTTTTGAATAAAGATCCGCTTTTGCATGTGATCTGGCTGAGTTGGTTGTAATTCCTCCTCAAATCTGTGTTTTTTTAGTTGAGAGGACAGTCCCTGTTCCTCTGAGTAGGAACCAGTTTTCGGTTCGGTTGCCGGGCGTTTCGGCACCGAAACCGTGTCCCTTGATTTTTTCGGCTCCGACAAGATCTTTTGTCTTTTCGGCGTCGTGCCCTCTCGGTGCCGACTAACTTCGGAGCCGCTGTGTCGGTGCCGAATTTTGTCTGCGTCACTCTCTCGGTCCCGAGAGTGCTGCGTGCCTGTATCTCGACCGGAGTCGGATGACTTCGACAGCAGCTCGCCCTTTTTCGGTGCCGTTGGACGGTCACCTACTTTCCGGGTTAAGCCATGGCCTGTTGGCGGTGGCGTCCCCTGGGCTTTGTCAGTCTTTTCGTGTGATGTTTGTTTCGACGTCTTACTCACAGTTGGTTGTTCTTCGACGTCGAATTCTTCGGAATCCGACTCGTGGATGGAGAAAGATTCTTCTTCCTCCTCCTCGAACCGTTGTTGTCCTGTCGGCGTGGACGCCATCTGCAACCTCCTGGCTCTTCGGTCTCTGAGAATTTTCCTCGACCGAAACGCGCGACAGGCTTCGCACGTATCCTCCTTGTGCTCGGGGGACAGGCACAAGTTACAGACCAAATGTTGATCCGTATAAGGATACTTATTATGGCATTTAGGACAGAATCGGAACGGGGTCCGTTCCATCAGTCTCGATGTTGCACGCGGTCGGGCCGACCAGGCCCCGACAGATGCTCGAAATTACCCCAAAGGGCTCCCGAAGCTCTTCAAGATTCAGTGTCGATTGGTTCTAACTACCCCGATACCGAACGAAACAATACCGACGTAGTTTCCGAGATTCTGACTAACTTTCCGACCCGAAACATGGAGCGAAAAGGAACACGTCCGAACCCGACGGCGGAAAGAAAACAATCTAAGATGGAGTCGACGCCCATGCGCAATGGAACCGAGGTGGGAGGAGTCCCTCGGTCTCGTGACTTGAAAAGACTTCTTCGAAGAAAAACAACTTGTAACACTCCGAGCCCAACACCAGACGGCGGACTATGCACAGCATGTGTATCTGCAGCTACACATGCCACCGAACGTAAGGTTTTCATCCCTCCTCATCAATCAATAACCCAGTTTTTTACAACGTCTCAATCTGTTGTGGAGTCATCGATGGACCCGGAAATTCAATGTGCATCAGAATCAGCTGCAGAATAAAGTCTTCAGTAGGGGACCAGAGCAAGACAGCAGGAAGAAGAAAAGTCCTGAACTCAACCATGCCCAGGCTCACCCCAATGAATGGAAGCCTCTGTGCTGGAGTCAGGTGAGACCTTGACTCGTTCATGGTGAAATCCAGCGATGTTAAAAGTTCTGCCGTCATCCAAGGGTAGTCTACGATTTTATGACATGAGCCAACCTTCAGCAGCCAGTCATCAATCAACAGGAATACAAGAACTCCTGATATCTGAAAATGGTTAGTGACCACCGCCATCACTATCGTGAACACACAAGGGGTGTTGGTGAGACGATAAGGGAGCTCAACAAACTGAAAATACACCTGGCCCACTTTGAACCACAGGTTACACCTGTGGCACTGCAGGAGGGGTATAAGATAAAATGTGTCCTGCAAGTCCACCATACAATTTACCAGAGCACACAAAATACTAGGTAACATCCTATCTGTCAGGCATCCTATGGATCAGAAAGGCCCTAGAATCCTCCTAGACTGCCGGCAAAATCTTGCTGGCCATGTCCTAAATGACACAAGTGTATCGGCCCAACAGGCTTACTGTGTTTATGAAAAGTAGTGCTAAGGAGGCAGAGGAAAACTAATGCTTGCCAAAGGCGTCAATCCTTTTGGATACTCTGATTAAATGACTGTTCAGGCATGAGTTAGGGTTCACATTACTGGTCAAGGCCTGTGCAGTACGGCTCTTTGGAGTGTGATGCTTTCCGTAAAACTCTGAAACACCAGGCACCATTTACGATGTCTAACTACCTCTCTGTTCACAGGTAGACTAGAACACGGATTGGACCAGGCAACCACCAAAGTATCATCAATAAATAGGAGCAAGGATCAGAAGTTGCCAGCCCAGGCTGTAGGATTTCCTTCTACACAATATTATTAGTCTAAAAACTGTAATACTAGTACTTGGGCTGCACTATGAACAGCCACTGAAAACTAGTCACTTTCTTTCATTGGTAGCCCATGTGTCAAGTCAAGCTCTGTCTCAGGAGAGGTTTAAAGCTCACTGGCATTTTGTAAATCAAGGTTTAAGGCATCAGTAAAAGCTAGCTATCCTCCTGCCCATCATCATCATCATCATCATTAATATCCTGAGGCATAATGCTCTAACAGGGTCAGAACCAGGGCCAAAAAGAGAACTGAGCCTCTGCTGTTAGCTGTGGCACTGTAGAGACATAGGGTTAGAGCCAGGATGCATGGCAACAGGTTATGATCTCATAGCACAATGCCAATTCAGCTCGAGATGATGTCAGTTTGGAGTTGTCATGGGCATCAGCACTGATTCATCCACCAGTGTCTGTTCTCGGAACCAGGGTAGAAGTCTGTATCGGAGATGGTACAGGCCGTTTAACTAATATAGAAGGGGCAGACAATGTCAAGGAAGGACCCTCAAGCAGTAAAACGACTGGAGGCCCCTGTGGTGAGTCCTGAAGGTGCAGCAAAAGTAGCCAAAAGCAAACAAAAAATTTGCATGATGGCCTAAGTGAAGGACTCAATCTGCTGTGGGGTCAATGACAGCCCAGAAATCTCGAGGCATCTTTGAATTAACAGAGGGATCAGCTCAGCTCTGTGGACAGTGACCTCGAACATGTATGACATCAAGTCTTCTCTTTGGAGTCAGAGGGATGGGATTGAGTCCTTCCTTGGTTTTTTATGCTTGTGTTAGGATTTTTCTTACGGGTGGACTTCAAGGGGGAAGTGGATTGCTGAAACAGCCCTGGGACCAAGATCTGGCCCGTAACTTGGAAATGGATGTATATGAAGGCTGCATCCATCTCTTATGTTTGTCAACATGCCAATTTGCCTTCTGGCCTTGAATCCCATTCAGGGTTCATGAGGGTGCACTAATCGCATGACTACGAGTTGTGTCCTGAACCTAGGCACCACAGGAACACTTTGTGAGGGTCCGTGATTAACATCTAGTTTCTCCAGTTGTGGCACAACTGCAATCCTCTTGTTTTCTGTGGGGGCATCATCACCTAGCACACTGTGGGTACATTTTGGAGTTGTCTGAAAAGCATCAAAGTTCGGAGAGGAGCTCTAGATCTGTGTCAGAAGGTGCTGAAAGAAAGGAACAGACATAATTGCACAGGGGTGGCGCTTATATTCAGCTCTGCTCGATCACTTCTGGGGCGGTACAGATAACTCCACAGAGCCACACAATGCCCCTAATGGCACACCGGAGCACTGCTACAAAACAATTCCTGATCCGGTCAGTGCCTGGAGAATGTTTTCAGGCAAGGAATCTGCGATTGGCAGTATCCACCAGAACACATAATCACTGCAGTTAAAGAGGGCCTCTGATATTTGACAGGTCTGATTTTTCCTGTTAACCCTTCATCTAATATCTGTAGTTGGACATGATATTTGTCTAGTGTAATACTTATTAGACAGAGAAGACTATGCTGCAAGACATTTTCGCTGCTGGAGAGAAAACAAGTTACTTACCTATAACTGTGGTTCCCCGGCATTAGTATCTTTCACAGATTCACATGCTTGAATCATTCCCTGTTATCGAAATGGGAGTCCTTTGGTAACCCTGATATAGAAGTACAAAGCACTAACAGCTATAACAGCCATAAGCAGTGCTCACTTTATTTGCACCTCATTTTAAAAATCCCAAACTTCAGCCAATGAGGTGAAAGCGCTCTGAGACTCACCCCTCCTAGAGCAGTTCACATCTCAGATTTCGTAGCACAAGTAGTAGAAATACAAAGCCATACATAAAAGGACTAAGTTGAGCCTCATTTCAGGGAATCTTTGGAAGATACCAACGCTGGAGATCCACTATTATAGGTAAGTAACTCGTTTCTCTCCAGCATTGGATCTTTTATAGATTCACATGCTTGAATCGGAATACAAGCAGTATTAACATTTTCAATCAGAATGTACATTACAGGAGGTTGGTGGGGTAGAAAAAACAGGCTCCCCTTTACTTGAACAGATGACAAACAATTGCCTGCCCCACTGCTGCATCTCTGTTTGCGTGTGTTCCTCCATGCCGCTGCTCAGTAAGATGTCTCGTAGTGTCACTCCGGGTAAGAATGCTGATGAAGTAGTCATGTGGAATGAACATTTAGCCTCTGTGTTAAAGGCCTCCCAGATTTTGAGTGGCAGCAAGTTATTGTAGCAGCTACTCGTTTTAAAATTACCTGTTTTGTTACTGGGAAACCTTTATGTGGTGCTGAAAAAGACTCTAGGAGTTGATTGGACTTTGTGTGTTTAGTCCTGTCCAGATAACATTCTCAGCACCTTTTGACATATCAAGTGAGTGAGGAGTCCTTTCTGCTGGAGTCACTGGGTTTTGAAAAATATTTTTAGAATAAATGGTTAGTTTAGATGAAATATGGTTGTTACCTTTGTTATACATTTGGAGTTAGTTCTTGGTACTAAATGGTCCTTTGAGAATTGCATGAAGGGTTCCATGATAATCTTGCTGAAGTTATTGCCAAAAGGAACCCAGTTTTCCACGTGAAGATTTTTAAGACAGCTTTACGAATAGGCTCAAATGAGGGCGTGACATAAGCTGTGAAAGTACTGTATTTAGGGCCAGATGTAGGAAGCCGTTTGCATGGTGCAAACTGCGAAAATCGCAGTTTGCGCCATGCAAACAGCCTAACGCGATGCTCATTCACAAATTGCGAGTCGGTACCGACTCGCAATTTGTGAATGCGACTCGCAAATAGGAAGGGGTGTTCCCTTCCTATTTGCGACTCGCATCGCAATTCAGAATTGCTTTGTGACCGCGAATGCGGTCGCATCGCAATTCGCAGTTACCACCAGTGTCACACTGGTGGTAACTCATTCGCAAAAGGGAAGGGGTCCCAATGGGACCCCTTCCCCTTTGTGAATGTGGGCATAAAGGTTTTTTCAGAGGAGGCAGTGGTCCAATGGACCACTGCCTACACTGAAAAAACGAAACCAAATTATTTCGTAATTATTTTCATTTTGCAACTCGTTTTCCTTTAAGGAAAACGGGCTGCAAAATGGAGAAAAAAAACTGCTTTATTTAAAAAGCAGTCACAGACATGGAGGTCTGCTGATTTCAGCAGGCCACCATCCCTGTGAGTGCAGGGACTCGCTATGGGGTCGCAAAAAGCGACCCACCTCATTAATATTTATGAGGTGGGTCTTTGCGACCCCATAGCGAGTCGCAGACGGTGTCTGAGACACCGTTCTGCATCTGATATTGCGACTCGGAAATTGCGAGTCGCACGACTCGCAATTTCCGTGTCGAAATATCGGACTTTACTACATGTGGCCCTTAGTTCCCAGGTTTTTGGAGGAGTTTGAGATGGTGAACATTCTTAATACATTTTTCAGGAATTCTGTAAAGATTCTTTGCAAACGTAGAGATAGTTTATTTCGTGTCCATTTGAAACTGGAGATGGCTGCCAGATAAATTCTGAGCAAGGCATGTTTAAGGTCCGACTTTGCTGGGTGCAAAAGGTAAGAAAGTGTTTGGTGGATATGAGTTTAAAAGGGATGGAAAATGTAAAAAGTAAATCACATACAGAATCTTTTCCATTTAGCAGTATGTTTTATTGGTTGACATAGTCCTGGCTTGCGCTAACACTTCCTTATAGTCATGCAGGATGCCTAACAGTCCAATTCATGGTGCTGAGGAGCCAGGCATCTAATCTGAGTGATTGCGGATTGGGATGAAGCAACTGATCTCTGGATCTGGACAGAAGATCTGTTGACAATTTCAGAAGAATTGCCCAATCTTGCCCTAACTGTATCAGAATCAAGAACCAATACTGTCTTGAGCAAGACAGGGTTATGCAGGGCTATGCGAAACAATGTGCAGGGCTCTGCTTCCATTTTCCCTATAAGCTTTGGCAGTAGGGAACTCAGTAGAAAAGCATAGGTATACATCCTGTACCAGAAAACAGCATCCCCCAGAAATTTAGTTGTGGGTGCCTGTTTGTTTTTGTTGCTGCCATCTGTGAGTAGATCTATATTTGGCTTGCCCCAGTGTTGAAATATTGGATTCAATATGCTGTCTTTCAACTCCCACCTTTGATAGTCTTGTAATGTTCTGCTGACGAAATCTGCCTGTTTGTCGCTGATACCAGGAAGATGTTCTGCTGCAAGAGTGATTCAGTTGTAAATCGCCCAATGCTACCAATTTTTGAGCTTCCACTGACAGAATATGGAAACACACTCACCCTTGTTTCATACTGTAGAACATGGTGGTGGTGTTGCCATTTTGGACTAAAATCTTTAAGTTGGAAATGCGTGGGAGAAAAGACTGACACCTTTATGACTGCCCTGTGCTTGACTTTGTTTATATGCAGTTTTTTTTTTTCCTGGGGTGTCAAGAGTTCCCTTGCGGGTAACACTTGGAGATGTGCTCCCAATCCTTTCATTGAGGCATCGGTGGTGACCACTAAGTGACTTTGTGGTTGATGGAAAGTTAGACCTGCTCCCAAGGAGTCTTGAGCTGCCCAGCAGGAAAGTGCTTCTTTCACCTTTGCTGTCACTATTACTTTGTTTTCGAAGGAAACAGATATTTGTGTCCACTGATTGTCCAGATCTTACCGAATAGGTCTCATATGTAGTCTGCAGGATGGTATTGGTAATATACAAGAGCACTTCCTCTCTAGACCTGATTACCCAGTCTTTGAAGGTGGGCCACCACTGGAGCCATACGTTTGGTGAAAATTCTTGGAGCGGATCAAATACCAAACTAATAGTCACCACTCGGCTACTTGAATCAAAGAAATGTGTGGTACTTTTGTTTCTCGTTAAAAAGGACACCACTTTCCTCAAGTAGACTGAGATGATGCAAATAAGGAATGGTTCTCCACTCTTTTGTGATCTTTATTACCAGGGAGTAGGTAGATTCAAACCACACAGTTTGATGCTGTTTTAGAACTATTTCTACGGCTTTCTTCTGCAGCATGGATCAAATTTCTGCCATCAGAAATCTAGGTGTTTTATTTTGAGAGGTAGTGTTGTCAGAGGATGCCAAATGAACTTTAGGGTGCAACCATACTGGGTACCATTGAGAAAACATATGTCTAATGATTTGCCTTTCAGTTTTTGATAAAGGCAGATATTTTCTCTGCTACAGTGCCTGAGGTTAGTATTCTCTCTTTCCTGGTATCCGGCGCCTGGAGACTGTCAGTGGCATTAAGCATCCTGGCCTTTTTGGTGGGGTCTGCGTTTTTGTGGTTGTCTAGGGTGGGATTGTTGTTGAAGGGGTATACAATCCTGGTAATATTGTGGAGGCTGACTGGAAGGCTGAAATGGTGAATACCTTTATCCCTGGTGTGAACCTTGGTATGACTGAAAAATGCCTCAACCACAAAAAAGTTGAGGTCTCCGTTGCTGTAAAGTTCATAGTAAACTGGCAGTCTCTGTAGCACCTTTAATACCTTAAAGTGTGTCATCCATATACTTTTCCTATAACCGTTTGTCATCATATAGCATGTCCTTGCTTCTGTTTTGGACTTCTGGCCTGAAAGAGGTAGACCTCATCATGCTTGCCAGTGTAAGACTGTGCACCAGCCAACTGGCTGAATCCCATATTTATGACATCCTTAGCAGAATCAAACAGTACTGCTGAGACTATCTCCCATTTGTAGGATACACTTCACTTATTGTTTTTTATCGTCCCGCGACAGTTTAAAATATAGAGCTATGCTGGACGACATTTGCTAATCATTTCTTCCCACAACTGCCATTGTATTAGCTGCCCTGATAGTCATAGCCCCCATGGAAGAAAATATCTTTCCTGCGACCTTCTTGGTCTGGGGCACTGTACAAGGTGCAATCAGGTTTCTAGTTCTTCATTGAGCAGCTTGCATAATAACAGTGTGCACTTAAGGGTGACCTAGAAGACATATCAGGCAATTTCCTGGTATCTTATATTTCTTAACCATTCTCTGTACTACTAGAACTACTGTAGCCTGTGGTCTGCATAATCTTTATGCCTTCTTGCCAGACATGTGGCTGCACAGGCCTGCACTATCAGGCATAATACACGTTGGTCAGGCTACTCTGGTGGGTGGCACACTCAGTGCACCTTCCCACTAGTGGGTAGGGCCGGACCTGCCAGAGGTATGTGGTGTACCTTTTTAAGGGGCACTCCTGGGTATTGCACCTCAACCAATCAAATAAGCGCACCTTCCTGGCATGGGTAGTAAGGGCGCACACACCCTCCCAGTCCAGCAGAAAATAGCCACCTGCCGTAAGATCCTTAAGAAGAACAATAGTTCTTGGATGCACTACCCATCCAGGTGGATACCTCGGATGATGACGACTATGGATGTAGAGGAAGAGGAAATATACTTTACACTGCTTGATGTCACACCTGTGTAGCTATAGGGACACAACAAGCTGCAAGAGGTCTTTTTCCTGAGGTGCCCAGATGACCAGCAACATCTGGACCTGAAATGGAACCTGCTGGTGGCTTCTGCTGGAGTGAGTACTGACCCTTGGGTGATGTCCCTGAGGTGATAGGAGCCTTAGAGTTGACCAAGAAGAGCACATCCAGAAAATCGAAAAAGTTGGGACTTCAAAAATTGTTGTTCAAGACCTGCTGATACGAGTCGGCATATGAAAATTATTAACAGAGGCTCATGATGTGTCTACCAACGGACCTAATTTCTGATCCAAAATTTATGATGGACTACTACACACATTTTTTGACCAGCCTTCCGCAAACGGCAAAATGTGTTCCACAGCAAACTTCTACTTTTATACCATGTGCAGTTCAAGCACAGCAGGAGGAAAATACCTGTTGGTTGACAGGGCAGCAAAGAGATTTACCCTTCATGTCCCAATTAATAATACACTTTTTTACACAGCACCTGCACTCAGAGTGGCATCTCCCCCACCTTGGCCAAACTTCAGTAGGCCTTCAGCTAACCATGACAATCCCCGGAGGGTGGAGCAGGAGTCAGGCCGAATGCAGGGCAGGTACACAAGGGTGGCCCATGCCCTGGTAGGGGAGAACCCCCATGGTGGTTAAGCTCATCCCTAAGGTTTTGCTGATACTGTTGGACTGACCTTAGGGACCTGGATGCTTTCTCACTGTAACTACATGTGAAAGTGTGAACGACCATCCTACATATGTTAGGAAGTGGCAACTACCAGTATGTGCGCAGTTGCACACTGATGTTTTAATATATATACAGAGCCTGGCCCAGCTTGCCAGGAAGTGAACACTTGCACATTTGTGTTTTCATGTATATATTGAGCCTGGCACAGCTTACTAGTATGTGCATACTTGCAATATGGTGGTTTCATACATCCTGGGCCTGGAACAGCTTGCCAGCATGTGCACATTGATGTTTTCATATATATATATACATATATATATACTAAGCCTGGCACAGCTTTCCGGTATGGGCGCAATTGCACCTTTGTGGTGTTTTTAAAACTTGTGTCCAACCTGCCCCTGCAGGCTTGTGCGTGCGCCAGGGCACATGTGCCCAGGGAGAGAAGAATACCCATGTGTGTTTTCACTAATATTGAGAGCTGCTTTGCCCATAGGTTAGTAGGGGGAAGTTTACAATTATTCCTAGCTGCAATAGTTGATTGCAGTGGAGCAGCCTCATAATGTTTACTATCATTGGATTCACAATGACAAACCGTTTCCAATGGTAAAGGTGGCTTTTTCAGTAATGCCTTAGAAATCCGACTTCTAGAAAGTGGGCATTTCTATGTTCTAAAACTCCTTTTCTGTACCTTTTTAATTCAGCTTCATTTCTCTGGAGACTGGAGGAAATCCCATCTGTGCATTTCAACAACAGCTATAAAACTTGGGCAACTGGAACAACAGACCTCTGCCATTTGAGGGCCTGGCTGGATAGTTTGGAGGGAGAGGTTTGGCCTCTCGGAGCCAGATCTTGGCCCCACTAAAGATTAAGACCTGCATTCCACAGCCCTAAGGCAGACAGGACTGAAATTTAGGGGAGACATCTGGGGTTCAAGGAGAGACCCTTTGACTCACCCCCAACTTCAAAGGCACGCTTCAGTGTAACTAGCGGTACAACACTTCAGCAACTTAGAGATACACTTGCAGGAACGCGGGATGGAGACCCTGAACTACGTGATGCACACTGCCAGAGGAATCTGTTGTGCACAAGAGTATTTACTGCGCTGGGAAGGGACCATACTTCCTACCTGCACTGTGGTTGGCCTGAGCAAACTGCTTGCTGCAGTGTGGCACCCTGAAGCGTGGTGTCCAAGGGCTTGCCCCCTGTTCTTTGTGGAAGGTCTCAGGGACAACAAAGACCTCCTGTGAGCGACCTACATCTTCTACTTATGTTGTCTGGAGAGCGGTGCACTCCTACACATCTACGTCATCTGCTGGATTCCATAGGGTAGCAGTGGTGTGAGCGTAAAACTAAGTATTACGCCTGGAGATCGGATGTGCCTGGTGTGGAGCCTAAAAAGAAAAAGTACTACCCGCATTCAAGGAGTGACCCTTCTTCATGGGGCCCCGACACACATAAGCATCTTGTTGGTAAAGAGCGGATTCACCGGCTGCGGGAACCTGCATGGGCTGCTTTTCTAGAGCGTGCCGCATTTCTCTCATGCAACACCCGACTACATGTATCTTGTGTGCGGTGTCTATGTCCCTGGTTGTGACCCTCGGAGGTGGGGTTGTACCCAGAGCAGTGGCGCATTCTACCTCGTGCGGCGCCGCGGAACTTGGGACTCTTTGTGTGTGACTGGATTTGTCTGGTGCGGCTCAAGTCATCGCACACCAGACATTGTGCCCAATTCCAGTGAGGTACGGGATTAACTAATCGTGTGTTCGGAAATGTCTGGGGCGACTCAACTCATCGTGCACCAGATGTTGTGCCTCATTCCAGAGAGGCACTGCTTTGCTAACTTTTTGTGTGCGAGAGAAAGTCTCTGGTGCAACTCAAATCATTGTGCACCAGACGTTGTGCCTCATTCCAGGAGGCGCTGCATTGCTAGCTGTGGGACTTTTTTCCTCTTACAGGGTCATCTTCAATCTTTTTGCCTCCTGCCTCCTATTTTGTCTGACCTGTTTTTGTTGGCGTTTGAACTCTGAGCACCTTACCACTGGAAATCAGTGCTAAAGTGCATATGCTCTCTGTGTAAATTGTATTGTTCATTGGTTTATCCATGATTGGCATATCTGATTTACTGGTAAGTCCCTAGTATAGTGCACTATAGGTGCCAAGGGCCTGTAAATCAAATGCTACTAGTGGGCCTGAGGCACTGGTTGTGCCAACCACATTAGTAGTCCTTTAATCATGTCTCAGACCTGTCAATGCAGTGTCTGTGTGTGCAGTTTTAAACTGCCAATTCGACTTGGCAAGTGTACCCACTTGCCAGGCCTAAACCTTCCCTTTTCTTACATGTAAGACACCCCTAAGGTAGGTCCTAGGTAGCTCCATGGGCAGGGTGCAGTGTATGTTTAAGGTAGGACATATACTAATGTGTTTTATATGTCCTGACTGGAATTCGTTTTTCACTGTTGCAAAGCCTATCTCTCTCATAGGTTAACATGGGAGCTACCTTTAACCCCTTCTGTGCCTTGGACGAGATGATCTCGTCCAAGGCTACAGTTCCCCAAGGCTAGCGCGCCCCCCTGTGCATCCCCCTTCCCCCCCAGGCGGGGATGGAAGGGGAAGACCTTCCCCTTCCACCCCCCACGGCAATCCGATGACGTCAGCGCGCGCGCATCGAGCTGACGTCATCTAGTGTTGCCGGCGCGCTGGAAGCCATTTGCTTCCAGCGCGTCTTCGGAGCAGGAGCTCACAGGTGAGTCCTCTCCGTTTTTGGGGGGCGGGGGGGTTGAGAAAACAGACATGGGGGGAAAGGAAAGGGTTTTTCCTTTCCCCCTGTGTCTGTTTTCTCAAGATTCCTGCTCCACGATCGCGGGCAGGGCCCGCGATCGTGGAGCAGGAATCTCCACTAGCCACCAGGGATTTTCTTTATTCCCAAATTTGGGGGTGACCCCTTGGGCAATTTTTATTTGTATTTCGCCCCCCCCCCCGGGGGCAGATTCGCCGATTTTTCGGCGGATCTGCCCCCGGGGGGCGCGAAAACCACTAGACACCAGGGATATCTTTTTTTATGTTTGTTTTTGGGGCGACCCCTTGGGCAAGGGTCGCCCCCCCCCCCCGGGGGCAATTTTTATTTGTATTTCGCCCCCCCCTGGGGGCAGATCTGCTGATTTTTCGGCGGATCTGCCCCCAGGGGGGGGGCGAAAACCACTAGACACCAGGGATATCTTTGTTTATGTGTGTTTTTGGGGGTGACCCCTTGGGCAAGGGTCGCCCCCCCCCCCCGGGGGCAATTTTTATTTGTATTTTGCCCCCCCCCCCCCCCCCCCCCTGGGGGCAGATCAGCCGATTTTTGGGCTGATCTGCCCCCGGGGGGGGGGGGGCGAAAACCACTAGACACCAGGGATTTTGTTTTTATTGTTTATTTTGGGGGCAACTCCTGTGGCAAGGGTCGCTCCCCTGGGGAGCTTTTTTTTTCTGTTTCGCCCCCCCCCCGATGGCAGACCAGCCATTTTTTGGACGATCTGGCCCCGGGGGGGGGGTGGAAGCACACTAGGTGGCAGGGATTGTGTTTGGTGTGTGTTTGGGGGCACCCCTTGGGCAACGGTCGCCCCCCTAAGGTGGGGAAAATTTGTATTGCCCATCTCTGCCCGTAATTTTGTAGGGCCATCTGCCCCCAAGGAGGGCAGAGACCACAAATACGGCAGGGATTTTTTTGTTTTGTGTTGTGCTGGGGGTGCCCCCTTGGGGAAGGGTCGCCCCCTGAAAGGGGGCACAGAGGTGTTGCCCATTTCTGCCCCCCTTGGGGTCCGATTGGCCAATTCTTTTACGCCCATCTGCCCCGAGGGGGGCAGGATCCACTTAGGTACCAGGGACAACTTCTAAGTTCTTGGTGGTGGGGTGTTTGTCAACTGGCAAAGTATTTGTATTTGTGATTATAACAATTTATTTCTTCTTTTTCTTCTAGTTCAACGCTTTTGCTTCCTTTGCTGTGGATCTTTGCGGTTTTGGCAGTAGTTGTCCTGTGGTTTGCATAGTTGCATGTTTTAGGTAAGTGAACGCAATTTACTCCAAAGGAGTATTGTTGACATGTTTGTAGGTGGTGTACTAAATGCAGTATTGTGTGTTTGACATTGTCCTTAGATTTGAGCACAGTGGTGTTTGTGTTGTCATATGTCTAAATTGCTTTTTTCTTTTTAGTGGGATATCATTGGTGATTGCAGAGTAGTTGCTTGGTGAGTAGCTATTTCAGGCAACTGTGTGGTATAGTTTTTTGTAGTACATAACTCTTTGTGATAAAGCTACACTTTGTTCATTACTTATTTTAGTGCTAGTTGTTGTTGGCAATCCATTTGTTGTTAGGATCATGGCTAGCCGCAAAGTGACCGCTCAGCAGGTTGTTCGCATGCTCTTTGAGTCGTCTTCAGACCATGATTACGACACTGACTCTGCATCTGAGGCAGAGGAGGAAGCAGGAGATTCTGGAAGTGAGTTTTCTATCCAAGAGTATTCTTCTGATGAGGAAGCTACTCTCAGTGCAGATGAAGGGCCTGTGTTAGAGGAGGACATTGATGTGCCAAGAGTGCAGCAGCCTGGGGCTGCAGGGTTTCCCATTGGAAGACCTGACACCTGGATTGCCCCAAACATGGAGCAGCCACAGTTACCTGCATTTACTGGTCTCCCAGGGTGTAGAGTTAATACGGAAAACTTTCTGCCTGTCCATTTCTTTCACTTGTTTATGGACGATGTATTTTTGGAAGAGATTGTGGAGCAGACAAATGTGTATGCAGAGCAATATTTGCGGGACAACGCTGCCAGACTTAAGCCTCAGTCTAGAGCTACTCATTGGGTTCCCACATATCTGGAAGAGATGAAAAGGTTTTTAGGTTTGACTTTTTTGATGGGGTTGATCAGGAAGCCGTCACTGGCTTCTTATTGGTCTACTAGTCCCTTGATGGCAACTGCTATATTTCCTGCAACAATGACACGTAATCGGTATTTGCTGCTTCTTCGTATGCTGCATTTTGTAGACAATGCTTTAGCCTTGCCACGAGATCACCCTGATTGTGACCGCCTTTTTAAGATTAGGCCTGTCCTTGATCATTTTGTGGATCGGTTTTCAGAGGTCTATGTCCCAGGCAAAGAGATAAGTGTTGACGAGTCTTTGGTCCTTTTCAAGGGGCGTTTAGTTTTTAAGCAGTACATTCCTAGTAAGAGGACACGGTATGGGATTAAATTGTATCTGCTGTCAGAAAGCAGTACAGGATATGTGTATAATTTCCGGGTCTACACTGGTAGGGATTCCAGTATTGACCCTCCTGGTTGTCCGGCCACTTTTGGAGTTAGCGAAAAAAATTGTGTGGGAACTTGCTAGGCGGCTGTTTAACAAAGGTCACCATTTGTACGTAGATAATTTCTACACTGGAGTGCAGTTGTTCAAGGAGTTGTTTAGGGTGGACACTGTTGCTTGTGGCACAATCCGTTCTAACCGGAAAGGCTATCCAAGGGAGCTTGTCTGTAAAAAACTTGAGAGGGGACAGTGCAGTGCCTTGCGGAATAATGAGCTGCTAGCTCTGAAATTTTCAGACAGGAGGGATGTGTACATGCTATCGACCATCCATGATGAGAGTACTTCCCCTGTGGCTGTTTGGGGTCAGGTTGCGGAAGTGCGCAAACCTGCGTGCATTTTGGACTACAATAGGCACATGGGTGGTGTTGATAGAGTAGATCAGAGGTTAGAACCTTACACTGCTCTTCGTAAGTCATATGTGTGGTATAAAAAGTTGGCCCTACATTTATTTCATTTGGCAACTTTTAATGCCTTTATTGTATACAAGGATTGTTCACCCGAGTCAAGGATGACATTTGTTAAATTTCAGGAGTCGGTGATAGAAAGCCTTATTGTGGTGGAACCGGCAAGAGTTCAAAGAGTAGAAGTGGTGGAGGATGTGGCTAGATTGAAAGATCGGCACTTTCCAGATCACATTCCTCCCACTCCCAAAAAAGACATGCCCACAAAGAAATGTAGAGTATGTGCCCGGAGATTAATCCGGAGGGAGAGCTGGATGTACTGCCCCGAATGCCCTTCAAAGCCTGGCCTGTGTGTTCCCGGCTGTTACAGAAGTTACCATACCCAAAAAAAATTCTGGGAAATACCTTGAGCGTAAGCTGTCTGTTTTATATTTTCATATGTTTCACGGTTGGCATCTGTTGTGTATTTAGTTAGAGCTTTTGTGTTTGTAGTTTTGTGCTTATTTTATAATTAGTAGTTGTTGTTTATAAATAAAAAAAAGTGATTGCGGTGTTCGTGGGGTGGCGCTTGGCTGGCGGTGTGCGTGGGGTGGCGCTTGGCTGGCAGTGCCAGCCGAACGGCAGTCCACACTCCCATCAGCTGGTGTGATTCATGTATCAGGCATGTGGGCGTATGTAAGTGATGGGCCCTTGAGTGGCGCGGTCTGTCGATGTGAGTGTTGTAATGTGCTGGGCCCGTGGCTGGCGGTGTGAATGGTCTTGTGCGTGTCATGTATGAAAGGTGTGTGAATGGCCTGTAAAGCGGTTGGTGCCTTGTCGCGGCTTTACAGCTCACGAGCTGTGAGTCATTGGTTCACTTTTTTGCCTTTCAGTTATTAGCAGTGCATTTCATTTTTGTGAAATCTCTTGTTAATAAAATTTGATCCACTGAACCATCACTCACCCTCGTGCCAAATCCAACCAGTATGTGTTGTAAAAAAAAGACAAAACCTGCTCCGCTGTAATCAGGCGTCGCAGCACACCTGTGACACGCTAGGTGCCTCGGGTGGGACCCCAATGATGAAGCATGCCACCAACTTGGTTGGTGGGTGAGGGGTCTTCTTCACATAACCTAAGTGTGTTTCTTTTCACAATTTTAGTGTTTGGCACATCACGGACGTATGTGCACACATCAAAGTGATATATTTCAAAAATGCCTGTGTTTGGGGGGGGGAAGGGCCCACCTATGTTTTTGGTCCAGGGTGCGGCTGTCATGTAGGGAAACCTACAAAACCCAGAAATTTTTTAAAAATAGGCCCCCCAAGGAGTCCAGGGAGGTGTGGCTTGCGTGGCTCCCCCAACTATCCCTTCAGGTTTTGGGCCTTATTCTGTTGCAGGCACCTGGCCCACCCACACAAGTGAGGTATCATTTTTATCGGGAGACTTGGGGGAACGCTGGGTGGAAGGAAATTTGTAGCTTCTATCAGATTCCAGAACTTTCTGTCACCGAAATGTGAGGAAAACTTGTTTTTTTAGCCAAATTTTGAGGTTTGCAAAGGATTCTGGGTAACAGAACCTGGTCCGAGCCCCGCAAGTCACCCCTTCTTGGATTCCCCTAGGTCTCTAGTTTTCAGAAATGCACAGGTTTAGTAGGTTTCCCTAGGTGCCGGGTGAGCTACAGGCCAAAATCCACAGGGATGTGTCCACGTTGCGCTTTGGGGTGTTCCTGTCGCCGGCGCTAGGCCTACCCACGCAAGTGAGGTATCATTTTTATCGGGAGACTTGGTGGAACGCTGGGTGGAAGGAAATTTGTAGCTCCTCTCAGATTCCAGAACTTTTTGCCACAGAAATGTGAGGAAAACTTGTTTTTTTAGCCAAATTTTGAGGTTTGCAAAGGATTCTGGGTAACAGAACCTGGTCCGAGCCCCGCAAGTCACCCCTCCTTGGATTCCCCTAGGTCTCTAGTTTTCAGAAATGCACAGGTTTGGTAGGTTTCCCTAGGTGCCGGCTGAGCTAGAGGCCAAAATCTACAGGTAGGCACTTCGCAAAAAACACCTCTGTTGTTTCCCAAAATTTAGGATGTGTCCACGTTGCACTTTGGGGTGTTTCCTGTCGCCGGCGCTAGGCCTACCCACGCAAGTGAGGTATCATTTTTATCGGGAGACTTGGGGGAACGCTGGGTGGAAGGAAATTTGTAGATCCTCTCAGATTCCAGAACTTTCTGCCACAGAAATGTGAGGAACATGTGTTTTTTTTGCCAAATTTTGAGGTTTGCAAAGGATTCTGGGTAACAGAACCTGGTCCGAGCCCCGCAAGTCACCCCTCCTTGGATTCCCCTAGGTCTCTAGTTTTCAGAAATGCACAGGTTTGGTAGGTTTCCCTAGGTGCCGGCTGAGCTAGAGGCCAAAATCTACAGGTAGGCACTTCGCAAAAAACACCTCTGTTTTTTTCCAAAATTTAGGATGTGTCCACGTTGCGCTTTGGGGTGTTTCCTGTCGCCGGCGCTAGGCCTACCCACGCAAGTGAGGTATCATTTTTATCGGGAGACTTGGGGGAACGCTGGGTGGAAGGAAATTTGTAACTCCTCTCAGATTCAAGAACTTTCTGCCACAGAAATGTGAGGAACATGTGTTTTTTTAGCCAAATTTTGAGGTTTGCAAAGGATTCTGGGTAACAGAACCTGGTCCGAGCCCCACAAGTCACCCCTCCTTGGATTCCCCTAGGTCTCTAGTTTTCAGAAATGCACAGGTTTGGTAGGTTTCCCTAGGTGCCGGCTGAGCTGGAGGCCAAAATCTACAGGTAGGCACTTCGCAAAAAACACCTCTGTTTTTTCCCAAAATTTAGGATGTGTCCACGTTGCGCTTTGGGGTGTTTCCTGTCGCCGGCGTTAGGCCTACCCACGCAAGTGAGGTATCATTTTTATCGGGAGACTTGGGGGAACGCTGGGTGGAAGGAAATTTGTAGCTCCTCTCAGATTCCAGAACTTTTTGCCACAGAAATGTGAGGAAAACTTGTTTTTTTAGCCAAATTTTGAGGTTTGCAAAGGATTCTGGGTAACAGAACCTGGTCCGAGCCCCGCAAGTCACCCCTCCTTGGATTCCCCCAGGTCTCTAGTTTTCAGAAATGCACAGGTTTGGTAGGTTTCCCTAGGTGCCGGATGAGCTAGAGGCCAAAATCTACAGAGGCACTTCGCAAAAAACACCTCTGTTTTTTTCCAAAATTTAGGATGTGTCCACGTTGCGCTTTGGGGTGTTTCCTGTCGCCGGCGCTAGGCCTACCCATGCAAGTGAGGTATCATTTTTTATCTGGAGACTTGGGGGAACGCTGGGTGGAAGGAAATTTGTAACTCCTCTCAGATTCAAGAACTTTCTGCCACAGAAATGTGAGGAACATGTGTTTTTTTAGCCAAATTTTGAGGTTTGCAAAGGATTCTGGGTAACAGAACCTGGTCCGAGCCCCGCAAGTCACCCCTCCTTGGATTCCCCTAGGTCTCTAGTTTTCAGAAATGCACAGGTTTGGTAGGTTTCCCTAGGTGCCGGCTGAGCTAGAGCCCAAAATCTACAGGTAGGCACTTCGCAAAAAACACCTCTGTTTTTTCCCAAAATTTAGGATGTGTCCACGTTGCGCTTTGGGGTGTTTCCTGTCGCCGGCGCTAGGCCTACCCACGCAAGTGAGGTATCATTTTTATCGGGAGACTTGGGGGAACGCTGGGTGGAAGGAAATTTGTAGCTCCTCTCAGATTCCAGAACTTTTTGCCACAGAAATGTGAGGAAAACTTGTTTTTTTAGCCAAATTTTGAGGTTTGCAAAGGATTCTGGGTAACAGAACCTGGTCCGAGCCCCGCAAGTCACCCCTCCTTGGATTCCCCTAGGTCTCTAGTTTTCAGAAATGCACAGGTTTGGTAGGTTTCCCTCGGTGCCGGCTGAGCTAGAGGCCATAATCTACAGGTAGACACTTCGCAAAAAACACCTCTGTTTTTTTCCAAAATTTAGGATGTGTCCACGTTGCACTTTGGGCTGTTTCCTGTCGCCGGCGCTAGGCCTACCCACGCAAGTGAGGTATCATTTTTATCGGGAGACTTGGGGGAACGCTGGGTGGAAGGAAATTTGTAGCTCCTCTCAGATTCCAGAACTTTCTGCCACAGAAATGTGAGGAACATGTGTTTTTTTAGCCAAATTTTGAGGTTTGCAAAGGAATCTGGGTAACAGAACCTGGTCCGAGCCCCGCAAGTCACCCCTCCTTGGATTCCCCTAGGTCTCTAGTTTTCAGAAATGCACAGGTTTGGTAGGTTTCCCTAGGTGCCGGCTGAGCTAGAGGCCAAAATCTACAGGTAGGCACTTCGCAAAAAAGCACCTCTGTTTTTTTCCAAAATCTAGGATGTGTCCACGTTGCACTTTGGGCTGTTTCCTGTCGCCGGCGCTAGGCCTACCCACGCAAGTGAGGTATCATTTTTATCGGGAGACTTGGGGGAACGCTGGGTGGAAGGAAATTTGTAGCTCCTCTCAGATTCCAGAACTTTCTGCCACAGAAATGTGAGGAACATGTGTTTTTTTAGCCAAATTTTGAGGTTTGCAAAGGATTCTGGGTAACAGAACCTGGTCCGAGCCCCGCAAGTCACCCCTCCTTGGATTCCCCTAGGTCTCTAGTTTTCAGAAATGCACAGGTTTGGTAGGTTTCCCTAGGTGCCGGCTGAGCTAGAGGCCAAAATCTACAGGTAGGCACTTCGCAAAAAAACACCTCTGTTTTCTCCCAAAATTTTGGATGTGTCCACGTTGCGCTTTGGGGCGTTTCCTGTCGCGGGCGCTAGGCCTACCCACACAAGTGAGGTATCATTTTTATCGGGAGACTTGGGGGAACATAGATTAGCAAAACAAGTGCTATTGCCCCTTGTCTTTCTCTACATTTTTTCCTTCCAAATATAGGAGAGTGTGTAAAAAAGACATATATTTGAGAAATTCCCTATAATTCACATGCTTGTATGGTCACCCCGGAATTCAGAGATGTGCAAATAACCACTGCTCCTCAGCACCTTATCTTGTGCCCTTTTTGGAAATGCAAAGGTTTTCTTGATAGCAATTTTTTACTCTTTATATTTCAGCAAATTAATTGCTGTATACCCGGTATAGAATGAAAACGCACTGCAGGGTGCAGCTCATTTATTGGCTCTGGGTTCCTCGGGTTCTTGATGAACCTACAAGCCCTATATATCCCCGCAACCGGAGGAGTCCAGCAGACGTAACGGTATATTGCTTTCCATAATCTGACATTGCAGGGAAAAGTTACAGAGTAAAACGTAGAGAAAAATTGATGTTTTTTTCACCTCAATTTCAATATTTTTCTTTTTCAGCTGTTATTTTCTGTAGGAAACCCTTGTAGGATCTACACAAATGACCCCTTGCTGAATTCAGAATTATGTCTACTTTTCAGAAATGGTTAGGTTTCTGGGATCCAGCATTGGTTTCATGCCCATTCCTGTCACTGACTGGAAGGAGGCTGAAAGCACAAAAAATTGCAAAAATGGGGTATGCCCCAGTAAAATGCCAAAATTGATTTGAAAAATTGGGTTTTCTGATTCAAGTCTGCCTGTTCCTGAAAGCTAGGAAGCTGCTGAGTTTAGCACTACAAACCCTTTGTTGATGCCATTTTCAGGGGGAAATCCACAAGCCTTCTTCTGCAGCCACTTTTTCCATTTTAAAAAAAAAAACGAAATTTTCACTGTATTTTGGCCAATTTCTTGGCCTCCTTCAAGGGAACCCACAAAGTCTGGGTACCTCTAGAATCCCTAGGATGTTGGAAAAAAAGGACGCACATTTGGCTTGGTTAGCTTATGTGGACAAAAAGTTATGAGGGCCTAAGCGCGAACTGCCCCAAATAGGCAAAAAAAGGCCTGGCACAGGAGGGGGAAAAGGCCTGGCAGCGAAGGGGTTAAATATGATTAAGGCGTAGATTGCCTTTGGTAGCAGATAGACATGTGGAGTTTGGGGTTTCTGAGCTCACAATTTAAAAATACATCTTTTTGTAAAGTTGGTTTTGAGATTGTGTGTTTGAAAACGCCACTTTTATAAACCATTCTGTGACTCTGCCTGTTTGTAGATTCCCTGTCTGGGTTAGTTTGACAGTTCGGCTGTTTGCACCTCTCTCTAGACAGTGACAGAAAGGGAGCTGGGGTGTAGCCTGCATATCCTGATGAGCCATCTGTGCTAGGAGGGAGGGGAGAAGTGGTCACTTTCACCTGAAAGGGCTGTGCCTGCCCTCACACAATGCAGTCTCCAATCCCCTGGTGTGTGTCTGGGGACAGGCCTAGGCAAGGCAGGACTTCACAAACAAGTCAGACTTTCCTTTGAAGTAGGCCTACTTCAAAGACAGAACTGGGTATAAGAAGGGCACCCAAACCCCTGAAAATTAGATCACTTCTGGACATCAAGAGGAACCTCTGAATGGAGAAGAGCTAAAGAGACGTGCTGCCCTGCCTGTGACTGTTCTTTGTGGAACTATCCTGCAGTTGCTGCTTCTGCCTGTGCAAGGGGACAAAGACTGGACTTTGTTGTGCATTCCTGCTTGTGAAGAAATCTCCAAGGGCTTGTCCTGAGCTTGCCTCCTGTTGTTTAAGTCTCAAGGCCATCAAAGACTTCTCCTGCCAGCACCTAGACTCTCTGCTGAGACTCCTGCCCTGCCCAGTGGTGCCCTATCCAGTTCCTGGGGCCTTGCAAGGTGAAGCTGGCAGACCAAGACTGAAAATCTATGCACAGACTGCCGTGCGGGGAAAATTTTGACGCACATTCCGAGACGCGGCTGAAAAAACGACGCGGCTTCGTGTCTGAAATCGACGCTCCACCTGCATCGCGGCTGGAAGATCGATGCATGCAGCAGGACAAACGACGTGCAACACCAGCTGACTGAGGCAGATAATGTCGCAACCCACATAGCGCAGTTTTGCTGATACCATGCGGCACGATTTTCGACACAAACCTTGCTGGGTGGGGAAAAATGATGCAAAGCCTGCCCGGACCTGAGTGCTTGCCCGGATCAACGCATTGCTCTCTTGCGGAGAGGAATAACGACACACGCCGACCCGACCGAAGGAGGATAACGACCCACTGTTTCGCTTGCGGGTGAAAAATCGACGCATCCCTAGCCTTTTCTAATGCACACTTGCCCGTGCGTGTTATTTTGACGCTATCCAGGTACTTTTCAACGCTAACAGTGTTTTTACGGTTTTCTCAAGTATTTAAGACTCTTTTGCTCTTACAATTAATAACTTGACTTGTGTATGTTGGGTTTTTGTCATTTTGGTCTTGTTTTGTTTAGATAAATATTACCTATTTTTCTAAACCTGTGTTGTGTTATTTTGTAGTGTTTTCACTGGGTTACTGTGTGTGTTGGTACAAATACTTTACACCTAGACTATGAGGTTAAGCCTGCCTGCTTGTGCCAAGCTACCAAGGGGGTGAGCGGGGGTTAACTGAGGGTGATTCTCCTTTACCCTGACTAGAGTGAGGGTCCTTGCTTGGACAGGGGGTAACCTGACTGCCAACCAAAGACCCCATTTCTAACACTAACTTTTCATGTGCGAGAGGAATTGTCCAGTGCGACTCAAGTCATTGTGCACCAGACGTTGTGCCTCATTTGAGGAAGGTGCTGCACTGGTAACGTTTCGTATGCGAGCGGAATTGCCTTGTGCAACTCGTCATCGTGCAGCAGAGGCTGTGCCTCATTCAAGGGAGACACTGCATCAGTCACTGCATCTTTGCATGTGTGTTGGAAATGGCCTTTCTGCAGGGTCACCCACAAACTTTTTTGCCTTCCTCCTTCTCTTTTTCTGACCTTCTTTTTGCTAGCTTTAGGACTCTGCACACTTTACCACTGTTAATCAGTGCTAAAGTGCATATGCTCTCTCCTTTAAACATGGTGACATTGGCTCATACCCAATTGGCTTATTTAATTTACTTTAAAGTCCCTAGTCAAGAGTACTACATGTGTCCAGAGCCTGTAAATTAAATGCTAGTAGTGGGCTGCAGCACTGGTTGTGCCACCCACATAAGTAGCCCCCTAACCATGTCTCAGGCCTGCCATTGCAGGGCCTGTGTGTGCAGTTTCACTGCCACTTCGACTTCACATTTAAAAGTAATTGCCAAGCCTTAAACTCCCCTTTTTCTACATATAGGTCACCCCTAAGGTAGGCCCTAGGTATCCCATAGGGCAGGGTGCTATGTAGGTAAAAGGCAGGACATGAACATGGGTGTTCTATATGTCCTCTAAGTGTAAATCTCCTAAATTTGTTTTACACTGCTGGGAGGCCTGCTCCTTTCAAAGGATAGCATTAGGGCTACCCTCATATACTGTTTGAGTGGTAGATTCTGATCTGAAAGGAGTAGTCAGGTCATATTTAGTATGACCAGAATGGTAATAGAAAGTCCTGCTTATTGGTAAAGTTGGATTTAATATTGCTATTCTAGAAATGCCACTTTTAGAAAGTGAACATTTCTCTACACTCAAATCCTTTTGTGCCTTACAATCCACGTCTGGCTAGGTTTAGTTGACAGCTCCCTTGTGCATTCACTCAGACAACCCCAAACACAGGATGCTCAGTCACACTTGCACACATCTGCATATTGAATGGGTTGGGAGGGTGGAGGGCCTGAGACTTACATGTTAAAGGACAGTAGCCTGCCCTCACACAAAGGACTGCCACACCCCCTACTGGGACCCTGGCAGACAGGATGGAACTTCAAGGGGACCTTGTGCACTTCTAAGACACTCTCTGAAGTCTCCCCCACTTCAAAGGCACATTTGGGTATTTAAGCAGGGTCTCTGACCCTACCAACTCAGACTTCTGGACAAGATACCACTGGAGAAGAATCCCTGAACCAGAACCTGCAACCTGCCAAGAGGAACTGCCTGGCTGCCCAAAGGACTCACCTGACTGCTTTTCTGTAAAGGACTGCTGCCCTGCTGCCTTGCTGTCCTCTGGCTCTGCTGAGACGTGCTCTCCAAGGGCTTGGATAGAGCTTGCCCCCTGTTCATTTAAGTCTCATGATGAAAAAGACTTCATCCTGCAAAAGAACTCCTTGAGCGGCAAAAATTAGACGCATAGCCTGCAAGAAATGACGCACAGCCTGCAATGCAGTGAGAAAATCACTGCACGCCAAACCGGAACGACGCAGCCTGGCTACCGGAGCTACGCAGCCTGGCTCCCTGCAGTGGACTGGAACTTTAACGCACGGCTCACAGAACCGACGCAAAGCTGAGCTGGAATGACGCAGCCAGACTTCCTGAGAGGAATTGACACAAGTGTCAGCTGTGCAGCAGAAATTTCCACGGATTGCCCACCAGATCGACGCAGCTCCTGTGACTTTGTCCTGCACGCCCAGGATTTCAACGCATCGTTACCGGGGCGTCCGAAAACCCCGCAACCTAAAGAGGATCCCAATCTACGCGACAGAAATCGGCACAAAGCCTGCCCCGCGTGAAAACTCAACAACGCATCGTCTGTGTGGTATGGGAAAATTGACGCACACCTCCCCGTTTTCCACGCATTTCCTCCTCTGCGGCCCCTTACGGAGAATTTGAATGCAAACAAGGTACTTTGTGCCTGCAAGAGACATTGTTGCTTTTTAAAGACTAAAAGACTTCTTTTATCATTTCCTACAGTGATAATTCAAAGTGTACTTATCAAATCTTAATTGTTTGACCTGCATTTAACCAGATAAATATTATATATTTTTCTAAACACTCTGTGGTGTATTTTTGTGGTGTTATACTGTGTTATTGCATGATTTATTGCACAAATACTGTACACATTGCCTTCTAAGTTAAGCCTGACTGCTCAGTGCCAAGCTACCACAGGGTGGGCACAGGATATTTTGAATTGTGTGTGACTTACCCTGACTAGAAAGAGGGTCCTTGCTTGGACAGTGGGTAACCTGACTGCCAACCAAAGACCCCATTTCTAACAATGTGCAATCATAATCATCTGGTCATTGTGCACCAGATATTGAGCTCATACCAGGAGGGCACGGAAACTGGTAACTCTTCGTGGGTGATTGGAATCGTCTGGTGCGACTGAAGTCATTGCACACCCAACATTGTGCCTTCTTTCAGGGAGGTGTGGATTTTATAACTCTTCGTGTGCAATCGGATGCCAGAGGTGGCCCAAGCCATCAGGCCCCAGACATGGTGCCTCCTTTCCTGGGAGGTGTGGAATTGGTAACTAATTGTGGAATGGAGTGTAAGACTTGGATGGACGACACTGAGAACAGTGTGTGTCCCAAGACAACCCCTCCCCCTGTGCTTTGCAGACCAGGGCCCGCGCCAGAAGGTCGGTGTGGAGACCACTGAGTAAAATTCCTGAGTTGTGGCCAAACCTCCATTTGCTGACTTTTCCCTGATCAGCCATTCTCTCTTTCTTCCCCCCACCTTTGCCCCGGGATCCTGAATAAGTGTAACCACTGGCCGCGAGCAGCCTAGAATCCGGGGTTACTAAATCTCTAGCTCGGGGGAAGGAGATTTGGTAGAGGGTGGAGGAAGGTCTGCAAACTCATTGTCAACTCACCTACTGAATCTCAGAGCACCGCATTAGTGTGCTGGAAGCGAGTGTGTGCGAGTGTGTTATACTAACCTGCCAGATATTCCTGGCACCACAGAACAAGTGTGTGGGAGTGATTGCCTGGGATTGACTATACCGCATGGCGGGGGTATCATGTACGTTGTTTACTATTATTGTTGACACTACAGTTTACCTGTGCGGCCTAGGTCCCGAAGATAGTTTAAAAGTACTGCGATTCTCTGTATGTACACACTGCTCCTATCATTGGGAACCTATAACTGTTTGAAATTGAATTGGAGATGATCACTAGGGTGGGTTTTGTGCTGCCAACATGGTTGCACAGCATGAGGGTGCTGGGAGTTAAAATATTATTTTTTCTGACGTGTAAATACTGCTAATGTTGTATTAACACAGTTGGGCCTGATACTACTAGTGATATTTCTAAATGTGATTGATGCCCAGATTTGCCCGATGTTCATGTTGTGTTAATTAATGTGTGTGCTGAATACAAACTTTATTTACATACACCCCGTGTGAAGTCTCTTTTGCGACGCTCAGTGCAACTGTGTGGTAGTGCTGTGCCAATGCTTTACACACTGCCCATGTGATAAACCTGACTGCTCTGTGTCACACTACCCAAGGGTAAGCCCAGGTCATACAGTGAGTGTAATCACCCACACCTTATGGGAGTGGTAGGCTCTGCCTGGCTAGGGCCTCGCCTCAGTCAACCAGAGTGCTGCGCCAACAGCAAAAGGTATATCCCTTTACAGTGAAAATGGCTTTTGGAGTGTATTCACTGTAGTTATATGCCAGCATTGAATTCTTGCATATACCACTTTTAAGTACTATGCACTCTTCTTTATGGGTTACAAGGCCTAATTTAGGGGGACTTATTTGATATTCAAAAGTAGGGTTCTTTCCTGTCAAAAACTGTTGACAGGTTCGCCAGGAGGTTTAGAAGTTACAGGACCCGGGTTACACAGGAAGACCTGAAACCATGCCTCCATCATCAGTCTAGAGGATGGCACAACATGTGCTGCAGTCCAGCGGTGGCATCTAACTTTTATTTCCTGTACCACATATGTAGGTAAATGCCTCTTTTGCATGGTCACCCCAGTTTTTTCTGGACTGATGATGCTGGTTTTGTGACTCTGCGCACTGGGGCACTACTAACCAGGCCCCAGTTAATGTGTTATGACCTCTAAAAAAAGTCAAAATTACCTACACTCCTGATTGGCATTTATCTACATGCCCCTAGTATATGGCATAAAAGTGGACCCAGGGCCTGTAAATTAAATGTCACCAGTGGACTACACCAAATATTGTGCCACCAACCAAGCAAAGGCACTGCAGCCTGGGTAGGCAGTTTTAAAATGGTTAAATTGACTTGGCAAAATAAACTTTTTGACAGTATAAACCATTCTTTTTAATGCTTAGAAGTAACCCATAAATTAGGCCCTACATGTCCATACAGCAGGGTGCACTGCACTTAAAGAGTAGGGTATGTGTGTAGGAAAGTGACCCTTTTAGCATGGTTATCCCTCCCCCCACACTTTTTGCCTAATATTGATGGTGACTTGACTGTGAGTGTGCTGGGATCCTGATAACCAGGCCCCAGCACCAGTGTTCTTTCCCTAAACTGTACCACTGTTTCCACAATTTGCACACCCCTGGCACACAAGTCCCTTGTAAAAGGTACCAGTGGTACCAAGGGCCCTGTGGCCAGGGAGGGTCCTTAAGGACTGCAGCATGTATTATGCCACCCTAAGGGACCCCTCACCAACACATTGCCATCCAACACATGCATATTGCCATTTCAGCTTGCGTGTGCTGGTGGGGAGAAAAAGGCAAAGTTTACATGGTATCCCTCTCTGGGTGCCATGCCTACCAACCACTGCCTGTGGCATAGGTAAGTCACCCCTTTAGCAGGATTTACAGCCCTAAGGCAGGGTGCACTATACCGCAGGTGATGGCATAGCTGCATGAGCAATATGCCACTGCATTATCTAAGTAATTCTTTGACATTGTAAGTACAGTGTGGCCATATTAAGTACATGGGCTTGGAGTCTGGCATTACAAACTCCACAGCTCCATGATGGCTTCACTGAAGTCTGGGAAGTTTGGTATCAAACGTTTCAGCACAATAAACCCACAGTGACACCAGTGATGGATTTATTGTAAAATATACACAGAGGGCATCTTAGAGATGCCCCCTGTATTTTACTCAACCCTTTAGTGTACAGCTGCCCGGTCTGTGCCAGCCTGCCAAAAACAGATACGTTTTTGACCCCATGGGGTGAGAGCCTTTGTGCTCGCTCGGGTCAGAAACAAAGCCTGCCCTGATTGGAGGTGCTTCACCCTCTCCCCCGCAGGAACTGCAACACAGCGGTGAGGTTCAAAGGCTCAGGCCTCCTGTTACAGTGCCCCAAGGCACTGCAGCCAGTGGAGATGCCCACCTCCTGGACCACTTTTGGGGGCAGGCATACCAGGAAAATTAGGAAAAACAAGGAGGAGTGATCACTGCAGCTAGGACCACCCTTAAGGTGTCCAGACCTCAGGTACCCCTCTCTCCTTGTAGAATCCTCCATCTTGCTTTGGAAGAAAGTCACCAATAGGGATAGGAGTGTGCCACCTACCCAAAGGGAGTGGGCAAAGGAAGGGTGTAGCAACCATCAGAGACAGTAGCCATTGGCTACTACACTCTGACCCCTGTAACGCCCTTAAATCTAGTATTTAGGGGCACCCCTGGACCTTGCTCTTCAGATTCCTGGCAACCTCCAGAAGAAGACTGAAAAACCGACCCCAGCAGTGAAGACTCCAGACGACAACTGACTTGGCTCAAGCCCATCTGGCCTGTCTGCAGCTTCAAAGACTCCTGTTACAAAAGGCTATACATCCTGCAGGACCAGCGACCTCTACAAACCCTCAGAGGACTGCCTGCCCAGCAGAAGACCAAAAACTCCAGAGGACAGCAGCCCGGTCTTGAAGAAACCCTCAAAAACTCCTCCAGAGCCTCCCCAGTTCTGCCCACTCTGCACCAGACGCCCACGGCCCGTGACCAGGTGGCCCACTGGTCCAGAGAAGGTCCCCAGGCGATACCGGTTTCGAGTCCACCCTGGGTTGACCCCTCCTGGCCAACACGACGCCGCCTACAGCCTGAATCCGGAGGACCCCCTTGCCGCGACTGGATCTAACCAAGATTCCTGACGCCCAAAGTTACCCCTGCACCTGCAGCCCCCTGGCCTTAGCAAATCTGACCAATGGCGATGGCTCCTCTACTACTTGTCCAGCCTTTGGTTTTCAGGAACCGCCCCCCCTGGACCAACCCTGCAGCATCTCTGTGAACCACAGGGTCCCCCCATTAAAAGCACTGGGCGCCCAATGCTGTGTTTTCACCCTGCCGCCCCTGTGCCGCTGAGGATGTGTGTTTGGTGCTGACCTGTGGCCGCCCTCTGCTCATCTAATCCGCGCAGGTCTTTGCCCTGAAGTCTGTTTTCTTCTGAGCGCTCCCAGTCCTCATCGGATTCCACTGAAAACCCAACACCAACTTTGACCTCTGCACCCAGCCAGCCCTGTGTTGCTGGAGGTGCGCTTTTGGGGGTCAACTTGAACTTTGACCTGTGGACATCCTAACCCCCGAAGACTGGAATCGTAATCGTAAGTCGAGTCCTTATCTGTTAACTGTGTTAAACCCTTTTCCTTCCCTCGGACTGCATTGGTTCCTATGAGAAATTGCACTGTGTCAACTTTTGAAACTAAAAAGCGTTACTTACTAGTAAACTATTTTATCTGCAAAACCTAAACAAAGTGCATTTGATACATAAGCTTGATACAAACTTACAACTGTACTTACTAGCAACAAATCCCCTTTCCCGTCTAGAAATAAAATAACAAAATATATTTTTGCTATATAAAAACATTGGCCTGGAGTTAGTCATTGAGTGTGTGCTTCATTTCTTGACTGTGCGTGTACAACAAATGCTTAGCACTACCCTCTGATAAGCCTAACTGCTCGACCACACTACCACAAAAGAGAGCATTAGTATTATATACTTTATCGCCTGTTAAGCCTCTGGGGATCCACTGGACTGTGCACACTATACCTCATTTTGGTGTGCTATATACAGAGTCAGCTTCCTACATGTCCTGGTAGTGAAAAAGACTATAAAGTCATTTTTCACCGTGGTAAGACTGGCTCTCCCATATGAAAACACAGAGTTACAGTATAACACCTTAATACACTTAATGTGAGTCTGGGGAGGGCGGCCACGCAAGATGGCAGACAGCAAGCGCTTCTAAGGGGCTCCCTGTCGACTCCAGCATCATCCTGCGGAATCCTGCCATCCCTGGCACCATCAGCACCTGTACAGCCAGGACACAACACCCCGGCGGGCCCATGCGCCTTGACATCGAGGGTTTGGTGCTTGGACGGCCTTCTACAGGTCGGGGACTGTCATGGCGGGCCTAGACGCTACGGCCGCTGCGTGACTAGGCCCCAGAACGCGATGAGGTCTGCGGGGCTGGTGAGGCCGCTGCAGCCCACTGGGGCTGCCCTTCATCTCTGATGGCCGGCGGGCCTTCCCTTTGGCATGCTCTTGCCTAGGACTGAGGGCACAGCCTGTGATGGATTGGTGGGTCGCGCCCTAGGCAGGACTGATCTTTTGGTGCCTCGCAGCAGCTAAGTTTAGCAGCTCTGGAGGAGTCCTGCCGGGCCCTGACTGGGGCATGCCGCGACACAGGTATGGAGGAATCAGTTGGGCCCCTTTGAGCCCACTAGAGAGCCGCTCGGCGGGGTTGCGCCTTTGGTTGATTGCCTCAGGTGCTATTTAGTGCGTGGTTGGTCCGCCTGCATACCTGTTGATGCGCGGCTGCTGAGGGCTATGGGGCCGGCTGCCTGAGGGCACTTGGAAGCAAGCACCTGTTCGCCAGCCATTGTGGGGCCACAATAAGCCTGGCCAGCACAGTTGTCCCCCAGAGTGTCTTCTTGTCTGGTGAGTGATGGCAATATATACGTGGGGATATGACTTCTGGAGTCAATGCTGCATACCGGGGTGTGGATAGAAGATATCTGCCCTGTAGCGACAGCCCTCTTTACTGCCACCTGTTTGCTGCAGGGGGTGACTCACTGCCACCTACACATCATATCCACTGGTGGCCTTCTAGTTAAGGAGTGAGGCAATGAGCCCCCACTGGCTGTCTCACGGGGAGGAACAGGCAGCCTGGTCCCCACCAAGGGAACACCATGGAGCAGTACATCACTCTGGCGACCTCCTCACAGCAGCACACATGACATACCGGTGGCAAGGGTGATCAGATGTCAGAGCTATCCGCTGGGGAGTCTTCACGGGCAGAACTACTCGCGACTATTCAGGGCTCCAGGGAGGCCCTTGAGGGGAAAATTTAAACTGTGGCACTTGGGGTGCATCTGCTTAATTCGGATCTTCACAAGCTGTCTGATAATATTTGTGTTGCTGAGGGATCTATTGCTGGGCATCAGGCTGAGATGGCTTCACTACGGAAAGAGCTGACTAAGGTCACATAAAAAAACTGGGATCCTAGAGGCATGAGTGGAGGATGCAGAGGTGAAATCTCGCCATAATAATGTACGCCATCTGAGGTTCACAGAGCGTGCTGAAGGGGGAGCCACTGAGATTTTCACTGAATGATGGATCTGTGATACCCTGAAGCCATAAGGCTGTTGCCCCTATTTGCAATTGAGAGGGCGCATTGAGCAATGGTGGCGCCCCCGAGGCCGGGGGCACCGCCACAGGCCATAACAGACCATATATTGAACTATAAGTTCAAAGATTGTATCCTTCGTGCAGCCCGGGAGACAGACAATACCCGATTTGAGAACCACAGGATCTCCACTTACCACAAACCCCCACTACACCAACAAAGTACAGGGGTCCTGGAAGACCTTCTTAGAGGTCAAGGTGAAGCTGAGATTGATGGGCCTCTGCTACATGGTGCTGAAACCTGCCAGACTGCAGGTGTTGTCAGGGGGTAAATCTAATTTCTTTAATACTCCCGGAGGTGGCTGGATGTTTGGAACAAGGTCCCCAGCGAGAGGACAAGCCCCTGGCAGTCCAGAGCCTCGGAGCACCAGAGGCTTGGGGGGTATAGGAGATAGGGGGACAGGCTTTGGGGGGGGCTCGTATTCTGAACTGGAGTGCATGTGAGGAGCCTGTAACGGGGCGTGGGATGGAGGTGCCCTAGCAGGGACAGCCGGACAAGGGTTGTCACTCAAGAAGATGGCACCATGGCGCTAACCTCCTCTGAACATGTGCCCGAACTGGGTGTGGACCTGCATACCCAGACAGCTGCCTTGGTGCTGAGCGACTCTGTTGTCTGACTTACTGTCTCATACTGTTCTACGCTAACCTTACCTTTTTTTATTTGTTTTTTTCTATTATAGGGGCAGTGTCCACATTTTAAACAGGGTGCATTTGGGACTCTGTCTAGTGATTATGTTGACTGTGCATTGGGGCCTTTATGTAAAATTTTACGGTCGGCAGGGGGACTAGAGAGGGATGTCCTCTTTCGCCACTTTTCGTTGCATTGGTGAGCAAGCCCCTCGATCTGCTAATACATAGGAAAATGGAACCTTGAGGGATTTGGGTGGGTGGCTCTACACATGCTGTCTCACTATACGCAGATGACGCGCAGATTTATATCCGCTCTCCTGGTCGGACAGCTGCTGATGGCGTCTTTGGCGAGGTCTCTGGCCTCAAAGTAAGTCACTGTTATTCCCCCCTTGGTGGGTTAGTTGGGAAGCCACTCATCCAGCTCCAGGATGTGGAGCTTCATTGGGAGACAGAGGGATTTCGCTATCTAAACATATAAGTCAAAAACACTAAGGCAGCTCATCAGCACTTGAACCTGAACCGGGTAGTGGGTGGCCTCAAAAACTAAATTGCATTCTGGAACAGACTCTCTCTGTTGATGGGCAGAGTGGCTATTGCAAAAATGGTCTTCCTCCCACGTTGCCTTTATCTAGTTCAGAATTCTATGTTCCTGCCCGAGCCTCCACTCTTTTGCAGATTGGACAGTTTATTAATCTCCTTGACCTGGGCCAGTCAACGCAGCAGGATAGCAATGTCAACACTTACGAGGGACATGGAAGATGGGGGACTGGCTCTCCCAGATGTGCAATTTTACTATTTCGTGGCACACTTGCAGCATCCTGCAGGGCAGCTTGCGGACTCTGATAATTTGGAGAAAAGGCTGTTCAGGGATATGCTTGGGGAAGATACTTTGGGATGTCTATTGATCTGGGGGCAGGTAGGAGCATCTGGTCCCATGTCTGGTGAAGACTACAGATGAATTTGGGAAACAGACGACCAGAAAGTACTTTGCAGGGCTCTCTTTGATAGAAAGCTGCGGCTCTGGGATTTGGCAATGTTCTGTGCAATCAACACAGATATGTCTATGGAACAATAGGGGGAGGGGGAAGTGTAGGGAGCTGTCAGGAGCAGGTAACTTATAACCCAGCAAGATTTTCCTTACTTTTCAAAAAGCACAAAACACTTTTGGAGTGGGGCCAGGTTAATTACTAAACTACACAAAATCTGGAAAATACGGCAAGAGAGGTGTGGAGCGACTTTCCGGCACTGCTGCAACCCTCTGGGGGAATTGGAGGTCTGCTTCAGTGGGAGGAGGGGCGCCACCTAAATATGTTATTCTACAAAGTGCTCAGGCTGAAAAACCCTTGCGTGAAGGGCTTGGGAGAGGGAACTGGAAGAGCCAATCACCAATTCTGACTGGACATGTGCATCTGAGATGGTGCGAACGGTATCGTGCAACTACAGGTTTAAGCTATTACATTTCAACTTTCTACACCACACCTATGTGACTCGCTGCCAACTGAATGCGATGGAAAACACCTGCGCTGTGGGGTGGAGAGTGCTATCTTTTTAGATTGGGCCTGGGACTGCACCAAGATTCAGAACTTTTGGAGGGTGGTGGTGCCAAGGATCAAGGAGGTCACCGGATTGGTGATTCCTCTGACCCTGATAGCTTGTCTTTTGGGAGTGGTGGTGAGGGCCAGAGAGTATAAGATTCCCTTTAAGCTCATTCAGGTTGCACTTTTTCCAGCTAAGCGTCATGTGGCTATCAGGTGGTTGGGAACCAGGGTGCCACTGGCATCTAAGTAGCTGAGAGACCTGATTGAATGGGGGTTAGCTGAGGAACATCAAATGGTCTGTTCCAGCACTGTTGAGGGGGAGGCGGAAGAGATAATAATTTGGGGCCTGCTGCTTGATAAGTTTAAATATGAGGGGGAATCGAGCTCTGATACCAGCTCGGATGATGGAGCATGAATGCCACCTGATCTGAGTATCATTCTATAAGTGATGTGACACTACGGACATTCCCCATCCCAAGCCTCTGTGACCACCTTCTTCTTCCACCCTAAGATCTCCGACATCTATGACAGCTTCACAGCACAGGACCCACCCACCCCACCCGCAACCACTGCACCCAAAGGTGCCAGATTGCAGCCGGCCATGACCAACTGGACCACCCTCACCACCGATGACAACCTACGAATCATAAAGACCGCCCACTCCAGAGCCCCCTCGGACCCCTGCTCCCACCACATCTTCAACTGAGCCAGCGATACCATTGCCACCGAGCTCTGCCGCACCATGAACTGCTCCATTGAGACTGCCACCTTCCCTGAAGACTGGAGATGCAGAGATCAACTCCCTGCTGAAGAAAACCTCTGCAGACCCGACGGACCTCAAGAACTACAGACCCATTTCTCTGCTCCCCTTCCTGGCCAATGTCATTGAGAAAGCCATCTACAACCATCTCACTGAATTCATCGAGACCAACCACATCCTGGACGCCTCACAATCTGACTTGAGAAGCAACCAGAGCAAAGAGACTGCTCTCCTCGCTATCCGCAATCTTCTGGACCAATGTGAAACCGCACCCCTCATCCTCCTGGACCTCTTGGCTGCCTTCAACACCGTCTCCCAATCTACCCTCTGTGCAAGACTCCACGATGCCGGCATGCACGGCAAAGCCTTGAAATGGATCCTCTCCTTCCTCACTGGCCGAACCCAGAGTCAGGCTTCCACCGTTCACATCTGAACCTACAGAGATCAGCTGCAGCGTTTTCCAAGGCTCCTCCATGAGCCCCAACCTCTTCAACATCTACATGGTCCCTCTGGCACACATTGTCAGAAACCACGGACACAACATCGTCTCTTACGCTGACGGTTCTCAGCTGATCCTCTCCCTCACCGACGTACGTACAGTCGCGAAGACCAACTTCCACAGCGGGATGAAGGCAGTCGCCACCTGGATGAAAGACAGCTGCCTGAAGCTCAACTGTGACAAGACAAAAGTCCTCATTTTGGGCACCACCCTCTCCGCCTGGGATGACTTTTGGTGGACTGCAATGCTCTGAGACCCCCCCCACCCCCGCACCGACCGACCACGCACGTAACCTTGGCATCCTCCTCGACTCCTCATTCTCTATGAACCACCTAGTTAACACTGTCTTGTCCTGCTTCCACACTCTCCTCCTGCTCTGAAAGACCTTCAAGTGGATCCCCATCGAACCCAGAAGAACAGTCACCCAGGCACTCATCAGCCGCTAGCTCACCAACGCATCACACGCTATGCAGGCATCACCCAGAAGATAAAAAAAAAATGCAAAGAATCCAGAATGCCCCAGCTAGACTTTTCCTGGACATCCCTCGCTGCAGCCGCATCTGAGGTCACCTGAGAGACCTACAGTGGCTCCTGATCAATGACCATTATCATAGCCAAACTTCTTGATTGGCATGAGAGCTCTGCATAGGGGAAGAAAGGTTCTTCCATGTTGGTTTTAGGTAAAGAGAGGCACTATGTGATAGTTTGAAGCAAAATATACAGGAAGCGCTGCAAAAGTGGGCAGGGTCACTCCTCTGGACTTTTGCCCCTTTGGTTAGGGATGGCTAGGAGTGTCCCCCACTCATGAGCTGGCATTGTGCATCAACGTGGCATCCCCAGTGCCCTCTTCAGAACACCTCTGAACCTGTAGAGAATGGAAGAACGACTGCACCTGTTGATTTTGACCTGTGAAGAGATCCCCACGGGCTGGACCTGCTCCCACTTGTACCCAGGTTTGAGAAATGGACTGGAAGGATCAGTTTCTGACAACCTGTTAGGGTACAGGGACACAAAAGCTGCAAGAAGCTCCCTTTCCTCAACAACCCAGCTGACCTGAGCCACTAAGACCTGCCCAGGACCCTCCTGGCAGCTTCTAATGGAGTGAGCTCTGACCCCTAAGTAGTGTCCCTAGGGTCCTTAGTTAAGTTTCAGAGTGTACTCCTCCTGACTAAGGATTTTGCCTGGAGGACCAACAAAAGACTGAAACCAGCCTGCCAAGATAATCGGACGAAGGTGTACCGATACAGTGCCAAAGTCTCAGGTTGCTCCTGCTCTGAGCTTTTTCGCAGCCACAAATTTATTTCAGTGAGACGTCATGGAGCAGGTTTACGGCCTCATGGAACTCTGTCGGCTACAGCTTGTGGCCTTGCCTGCTGGTGCATCCGAGCTTCAAAAAAAGTGACTATGTTCGAAAGTAGACATCTCAATCGGGCGAAGGAGCCAAAAGTATTTATCAAGCGAGGGACCTTCCTTAGGCACTAATTTTGAATTTCTTCCGCTGTGAGTTTTCCCACCAAAAGTCAACAGCTTCACCAGGACTTTGTTTGACAGCTATCTGGCCCCATGGAAGCCATCATGGACACAGCCTGCTGCCCTGCCCAGCTGAGGATTTTTGACTTCCATTACAGAGAGTACATCAGAAGGTAAAACTTCCAACCAGGGAGACCTCCCTCTGTGTATCTGACCTGCGTCAGATACAGGCGGTCAGCCTTAAATCTAACCTTATCCCGGATTCATACTGCTTGAATGTTGTTGTTTTGGTGTCATTTTGTTCATTAAAATAGTCTCTATCTTATAAAGTAGAGTGGGATTTTTATTGTGATTTGTTTTTTACTTTTTAACTGTTTTGGTACTTCTAAATGCTTAAGGCATTTTTTTAAGTTAAGACTGTCTGCTCTGTGCCCTAGCGGCCAAGGCTTGGGCTGAGGTTTAAATTACTGAACCCATTATTGGACCTAACAAGAGGAGCACCATTATTACTTGTGGTGGGCAACCATCTACCTCTACTAATAATCCACTTTATCACAATATCCTGTAGCCTTATTGGGAAATTAAATATGGTAATTAGGAGTTAGCAAATGTTACCATGTGTTAGGGGTCACAGCACATACATGGTACCTCAGTGTGCAGAGTCCAAAACCCACCAGCACTGGCCCCACAAAATTTGGGAACGACCACAGAAAAAGAGTCACTTTCCCATAAATTGTACATGCAATCTTGTAATTCGTACTCTGTGGTAGACGTCCGCTGGAACATACCTAAATCTGGCAGCTTATAAAGAGAATGCTTACAAAATGATTTTAACAATTGGAGTGCATTAAAAACTACTCAATTCCCAGATCAGTGGCAAACCATGCTACAGGCTACAAACATATACATTTCTTTCAAATGAAACTCAACCCAACACCTAATGGTCATACTTTGGGAGTATGAAAAAGTTCTGTGAGCTCAAATATCATTCAGGTTCTGTAAGCCCACACAGCAGTGAATGTACATTGCTTATACCAGTTTAGGGACGGTGGTGTGGTACAATCTGTCATAAGCCACAAGAACCAAGCCACCAATTGTTTTTTCGTTATTAGAAGTACATGATCTAACTACAATTCAAATTCGATACAGATGACATAGGTTGTATTTGCTACCTTCTGTTATGATATTAATTATATATTCTTTACAGTTTCTAAAGCATTTTTCGCCATACATAAATGTGATAAAATCTCCTAAGAAGAGAAGGCATGGATGCAGAGAGAAAAAATTATCATTGACCACCACTTGAGATCATTTCAACAAAAGGGTACACCTTCTTTGAGAAACAATCTGCACTAGACCTTCCTAGAATTGTTACTATTTTTTAATTCAATATTTTTTGCAATATGCTCCCACATGATAACTAATAAAATGTCTGTGCTCTTTTTGGTTAACAATCATACTGTGAGAAATGTAGCTCTAAACTGAGCAGAAAATTTTGTTTTTTTAAATCAGATATCCACTTGTCTCAGTAATGATAAAAAAAGATCAGAATCACTAGCTGGTCCTTACATAAAAAACTATGACTTGATATGCAAATTTAACAATAGCAAATATTGGTGAAAGTAAACACGGGGAAGACTATATCACAAGGTCTACCTTATTTGCTCCAAAATCAAACTCAAGAAGAATATATTTAGGATAGACAGGTAAGTAAGGACCCAAGAAGACAATCCCAAAAACCACTAATCAAAAGGAGAGGGTTAACTTGCTGTGAGTTGAGGCAGGTATAAACAGACCTTCTTTCCCACTATGTAGGGTACATCTCACACAATACTTACAGATATAGGTGTGAAAAGTGAAGGACCTCTGATGAACTGGTAGGTGTACAAAGTACAGTTTTTAAAGCCATATTCAAGATGAAGTATGACTTCAAACCATCTGTAATCTTGGGGATATGGCTATTCATAACACCAGCTGCCAGAATACGAATTTAAACGTAGTTTTGGAAGTGCACCTGTCACTATTGGCTATTATGTTACAAGAATAAATTCACAACACCAAGCAGAAATGAGCATTTCTTGAAGTCTGGAGAGCTGAGCATGGAGATTTATAAGACAACTGCAAACGTGCTACCAACATATTCCGAAATTCCAAATGAGAGACAATAAGCAAAAGAGAGCTTAAAGCTACAAGGACAACCTTTACTGGATGACAAATACAGGAATGCTTGCAGCACTGTTTGGAATTTCGCAGCCTTCCAAAGTTAGACAGCATGTCAATGCTAGCACACATATAGTGAGACAGATGCTAAAAGGGAAGGAAGTGTGATTTTGTGTGCTATAAATGATCTTTGGCGACCCGAAAATTACTGTTCGCCTTAAGGTTCCCCTCTAGATCAAATAACCAATAGAAACCTTATTTCTAACAGTTAGCCTTGGATTCAGCTGGAGAAGGCAGAGGGACTCTGTATTTGATTAGGAGGGCTCAGAAATTGTAAGAGATTCACAATGGTAGCACGCCCTAATAGGGACAGTGAAAGATCGGAAAGAGTACGTCAGGGGGAAGAACAGGGGAACAAAATACAAGTTAGGAACCCAATTCAGTAGGAGTGGATCTGTCTCTCAACCCATGGCTACCTTACTGATGTTCATGGATCATCCATAAGTAGCGCCTTCTAGTAGTAAGATGTTAAAAGTGGGAGCTGAGTGGGAAAGGAATAGATGACGAGTTCAAGCACCTGTACATATTTCATTCTCCCCTTTTTTGTACAGCACTTCATCTTCCCTGGGAAGTCCAGTGACTTAGAACATCAGAGTGAACTAGGGGAAACCAAATGAACCCACTCAAAGGAGGGATGGCAAATCTGGGTGAGGAAGATCTGAGGTGAGTATGAAAGGTCTGGCTACTTTCATTTTGATCTTCATTTGCTTAATGTGGCACTTTTCGAATCTTATAAAAATGTGTTAAAGGTTTTCCACAAGCATGCTCATTAACTGAGACACTATGGGGGTCATTCTGACCCCGGCGGTCCGAGACCGCCGGGGCCAGGGTCGGCGGGAGCACCGCCGACAGACCGGCGGTGCCCCGCAGGGCATTCTGACCGCGGCGGTTCGGCCGAGGTCAGATGCGGGAAACCGGCGGTCTCCCGCCGGTTTCCCGCTGCCCTGCAGAATCCTCCATGGCGGCGGAGCACGCTCCGCCGCCATGGGGATTCTGACACCCCCTACCGCCATCCTGTTCCTGGCGGGTCTCCCGCCAGGAACAGGATGGCGGTAGGGGGTGCCGCGGGGCCCCTGGGGGCCCCTGCAGTGCCCATGCCCATGGCATGGGCACTGCAGGGGCCCCCGTAAGAGGGCCCCACAAAGTATTTCAGTGTCTGCTATGCAGACACTGAAATACGCGACGGGTGCCACTGCACCCGTCGCACCTTCCCACTACGCCGGCTCAATTCTGAGCCGGCGTCCTCGTGGGAAGGTTGATTTGCCCTGGGCTGGCGGGCGGCCTTTTGGCGGCCGCCCGCCAGCCCAGGGCAAATCCCAAAATACCCTCAGCGGTCTTTCGACCGCGGAGCGGTATTTTGGTGGGGGAACTTCGGCGGGCGGCATCCGCCGCCCGCCGAGGTTAGAATCACCCCCTATATCCGTAGCTAATTCTTTCTAACTAGACTAATGTGTACGCAGACTTACTGTTCATAGTTGAGTTCAACAGAATAAACTAATATTTAAAGGGGGCATCCCAAAGGCAAATATGTGTATACTCTAAGACACGGATCTGGCAGCCAACTGCTCCCCCAACCCAGACCTAAAAAACAGGGTGTGTTGCACTTTACTGTTTCTGCAGGCGAGGCGCTATTCCGGGTAGCTAAAGTAAGGAGGCAGAATATATTTTCCAGAAAAGGCAAAAAGATGTTTGGATTTGAGACATCATTCTGAAATCCCACCTTCTGGTACGTTTTCAGACTTAGGCCCTCATTATGACTGCGGCGGTCTTTCAAAAAGACCGCCGCAGGCGCCACTATACCGCCAGTGCTGGCGGTAGTGGTGGCTCCCTCTTATGACATTTCCGCTGGGCCAGCGGAAAAGTCACATCAATATTGCAGCCGGCTCATAATAGAGCCGGTGGCAATGTTGATGTGCAGTGGGTGCAGCAGCACCAGTCGCACATTTTACTGCCTGAAATTCAGGCAGTGAAATGCGCAAAAGGGCATGGGCAGTGCAGGGGCACCCCGAGTCCCCCTTACCGCCAGCCTTTCCATGGCACTGTTTACCGCCATAGACAGGCTGGCGGTTGGGGATTATGACTGCCTGGCGGAAGCCTGGCGGTCAAGTGGAGGGGCCGGTGGTATGGGCGTGGCTAATGCGCCACGGTCATAATACACTGGTGGAACACCGCCAGTGTACCGCCGGCCACCAGGGTCATAATGAGGCCCTTAGTTTGGATATTTTTTTAAATCATAAAACCAAGGTATCTTCCCAAAATTAAACTTCCATCATCTCTTTCAACTATTCGAGGTACTCCAGATTAATTTTCGACAATCACAGCACACCCACTCATCACATTCTTTCACACATTCAACTGTAACAGAAATACCAGCATTTGTTGTTAAAAAACTTCAGAAAAAAAACGTTTTGAAAAACAATCAAAGTGTTAGTATCAATTATCTTTTTATCAAGTTAGGTGAATTTTAAATAGAACAGTGGTGCAATATATTGCTGAAACTGCTATTCTGAATTAGTGAAACTATAAGTTGCATAGCTATTAATCACATGATAAATAGCAACTATTTCATTATTTCCTGTTTTTGCTGAATCCATTTGTTATGTGAAACAGTTATTGATTAAAATGGTTCACATGTCATCTTAGTTTTACTTTAGTCATTAATTTTATTAAAGTAATTGTACAGAACAAATGGTTGTAATGGACGGTAATTTGTTTTCTCTTGTCTCGAAATATGAACAGACCGGAAAAGATAATTTACAACATAGATCTTCACAACCACACCTGGTGACTCCAGCTTTATCATGGAATAATGTGTTATTAGGTAGTCACAGGCCTTCTTTAAGCTCTTTCCTGGTCAGGTGTGCTGTCAATTAAATGCTTAAGCAGTGGCCATCCACGGTTCACTATGGCCACGCCATGAATGACCATGGTTTCTACATGAGCATGTAGTCTTCCTCAAAGATTGTTCTCCTATACCAACAATCAACGCACCCAACCTTACTTACGGGAAACTAACTGGTAACCTACATCCCCTAAGATGAGACGATAATGGTACAAGAGTCGAGAATGGAGATTGCTGATTAGTAATCAGTACCAGTCAATACATCTAGAGTACGTACCCAGGACCTAAACAGACGGAAGAATTCCACCACCTGGAGACAGGACCTGGGATGCCAAAAATCTTCTGCTAATGCTGGGTGGGATGTCACTGGAGGCTTGGTGGTCAGGGTAAGCCGCAGAAACATTATAGAGAACTCCCAATATTAGTTCCACAGCACTGTCAGACCCTCAGTGAGAGATGAACACGTTTAGACCGAAGATAAGCTAAAGGCACAAGTCGCTACACGATGCATCTTTTTCTAAAGTTGCAATGTGTCAAATAATGTTCCACTAAGGTCCTAAAAGAAAAAAACAGAAAAGGCTTCTTGGAGTCTTTTCTGTAGATTATCTGATGTCAAAATGATTTTAAAAATGTGTAAAACGACAAACAAGTGGTGGGAAAAGTAACTGGAATGTTGGGAATTAGGAGGAGCTGCTGCCTTTTGAGTCCCACCAGATCTGTATCTATGTACAGTGAATCCAACACCTCTGCCTTCTGAACATTAACTCTGTCTTGGATCAGGAAAGATAGAAATTATCCTCCTCTACTATGCGTGGCCCACTTTTGAGGAAAACTTCTCGGGTCTGTAGGCAGTTGCCTTTGTTCAACAAATGCTCCAGATTTTAATCGCACAGTTTACAAACTGCTAGAGACTTTCCTTTTGCAATCGTGCTCTAGATCTCTCAGAGGTTACATGTCTTCTACATCCCAAGAATAACATTAGGAACAACCATACCAAAGGCAAGGTGGGATGAAAACACCAGGTTTTAATGGTAGTGCACCCCAAGAGGATCTAGGAGTGGTTACCAGGGTTCTTTAAATCCTGCAAAAGCAACAACTGTTTCTATTTTGCAGTGCCTATTTGTTTCTTGCACTAAATCCACCTCATCATGTCCTTGCATATAATGATGGATACCTGTAGATGTCTGTTAGACCTGTCAGCCTTAGGGTGGTCTTCCCCCAAACTTTTTGCCTGCTGCCTTCATCTTGTTTTGATTTTTGCTCTGTTCGCCTTAGGACTCTGTGAACTTTACCACTGCTAACCAGTGCTAAAGTGTATACGCTCACTCCCCTAAACATGGTTTGATTGGCATATTTAATTACATGCAAGTCCATTGTAGAGTGGTTTACCATATACCCTGGGCCTGTAAATTAAATGCTACCAGTGGGCCTGCAGCACTTATTGTGACATCCACTTAAGTAGCACCTTAAAACTTGTCCCAAGCTTGCCAATGTAACCTGAAGGCAGTGTCCCACTGCCATGTTGACTTGCCATTTAAAACCACTTGCAAAGGCTTACACTTCCCTTTTATTACATATAAGTGACCCCTAATGTAGGCCCTAGGAATCCCACAGGGCAGGGTGAGGGGTAATTAAAAGGTAGGATACATACTTTTTAGTTTTACATGTCCTAGCAGTGAAAAACTCCTAAATTTGTTTTCTCACTGCTGGGAGGCCTACCCCTCCCAAAGTGTAACATTGGCGATTCCTTAGTAAAATTAATAAGTTGTAATTTCTAAAGCAGAGGTGATAGATATATCATGTTTGGTATCTATGAACTTTTGATAATAAGTCCTCTTTAATGGTAAATTCAGATTTATTATTACAAGTTTGAAAATGCAAATTTTAAAAGGTTAGTATTTTCCTGCCCTTAGCCCTCTGTGCCTGTAACCTGCCTTAGGTCACATGAATGGGCACCTAGGAATAGAAAAATGTCAGAAAAAGACAACATTTGCAGCAAAAGTGTTTCTTTCTTTTCTGGATCCATTTCACAGGGAAACAAATAAAGGAAAGGAGAGGAAAGAGAGGGTAACAGCCGTTTGTTGAAGTCACGGTTTTCAGCAAGTGATGCGTTAATGCGATGGACTAAAACTCTTTGGCAAAAGAGCTGAATGTGAAGGTGGCAGCGCAAGCCGCAGGCAAGACGAGGATTAAGACTTTCTGTGGATCGAGGCTACACAAGAGGCACAGGTAAATGACCTGTTTATTAATTCCCTTTGTCCGAGAACGACAGAAAAGGAAATACGATCCCCCGTTGGTAGTGCAAAGAAACTCCCTTTCAAAACAAGCTGCAGCACAGGAAGGACGTCAGCAATGACGGAGGGAGGGAGTGCGATCGAGGAGACAACAGATGGCCAGAGATGGCCAACAAAAAGGATCAATGAGTGAAGTCCGCTGCGAGGGAACAAAGCACCCAAAGGTGGGACAGATGTACAATATTCACCAATCAGAGCAAAGGAATTTCGAAAGGCAGGCCAAACAACCAACCAAAAGCACTGGCATTTTGAAATCCCATAGACTGAATACAACATGTCTCAAAGAGAGAGCGCTGCCTAGGCTAGACCTTAAAAATAGGGCTCTCAGATCTGCACCTCAATTCACTACTGCACCTGCTGAAGGGCTCAGAGGACTGTCAGCTGCTGTGACCGCTGTGCACTCTGCTGCCTGCTTGGAGCTTTCAGAGGCCAGCCCTGCATTACCACCTGTACCCAGAACTCCAGAAGTGACTCTAAGGGCTAGTTTAGAAGGTTTCCTGTTCTGAGCCACAGGGACATAACAGGCTCCCGCCATCTTAAATCTGCATCTGGACCCAGCCTGAGTGGGTCTTGAACCCCCAAGAGGTCTCCATTCATCGCTGTACCTTGGTTGTGGTGCTAAAGGTGCCCAGGTGGCCAATTTCCAAAACTGCTATTTTGAACCTTAAACTTTAGAAATCCAGAACTCTAGTGAAATTCATTGGATTTTGATGGTGTTGGTGTCAAATAATTTATTAAAATGTTCTCTATTTTTCTAAATTGGTTTGGGTTTTTATTTGGTTGAGTTTTCACTGTGTTGCTGTTTGTGTATTGCATAAATACTTAACACATTGACTCGAAGTTTAGCCTGACCGCTTTTTGTATCAAGCTATCCAGGGTTAAGCACAGGGTAAATTATTGGCTTTTTGTGGTTCACCCTGCAAGGGACTGTGGCTTTTGCTTGACCAGGGTTCACACCTCAGCCAACCAACAACCCAATTTCTCACAATGACACTGTCAATTTGATTACCTATTTGTTTATTTAGCATTTTGGGTGCGCCATTCCAAGTCATCTCTAGGCTGTAGGTCAATATTTTCTGAGGGGTACTGAGGATACTTGCTCACCGGAGAGTCATAAATTGAATTCCATGGCTTGGTGGCCACTAACATTGCATGAAGGGACCAGTATTCCCCTAGTTCATTACTGTACTCCAAATATCACCAACAATAGAGGAAGCACATTGTCACCCTTCATGTGGCAAGAAAGACAAGTCCCACAACACTTTATGTATCCTATTACTAGAAGCAAGATAAACCACAGAGAGGGTCCTGCATTGTCATTTTCGTGAACAAATCTTGAGAGCATTACATGTTTTTGTAGAGCACAACTTTACCAATTACATGACATATTGGTGCCGTTGTGGCATCTGCTGAAGTTGGTGACAGCAGCTTAGAGCCAAGCTCATGATGTGTTATTATTAATGAAGCAGCAAGCAGGTGTGTCAGTCTGCATGTCTGTTGCATGTAGTCAAAATAAGGGACGTTCCAGAGGGGTTGGGCGAAGAATATGTTTTGCACCTTAAAGCAAACCACCTTTCATGCAAGGTTGACAAACTTTGTCAATAGCATGTGGTTAGTATCCTGTATATGTCCATTCCCCATATGCCTGAGCTTCTGTCTGACATGCTGAGAGTAATTCGAGCATCTGGTCTACGGTGGAAGCCATGAGAGAGGGTCGGTTGGAAGGAGAATGGAGTCCTGAGAGGGCCAACATGCTGTTTAAGTAGCCTAGGAACCTAAGATGTAATAAAGGACTTACCTTCTACTTGAATGAAGGGGGATGGTGCAATATGTTATGGTAACTACGGTATCTATGTTAACAGATGTGTGGCTTCGTGCCTTGGATATGTTTGCGGTGTTCAGCAGTGAAGTGTGGTATGATATGGTGAGACAGGTGCTTTGTTGCCATGAGAGACCAGCAAGAAGAGAGTAGAGAAAAACAAATGGGGAGAAGCAAAGACAGGAGAGAAGGTGGTAAGTGACAAAATGAGAAGTGAAAAAGATAAATGAAAGGGTAAAGAATTAAGAGTTTACTAGTAACTGAAAATCCTCGAGTTCAGGAACCCGCTGGGTTAATTTCGTCTTTTATTCTATGAATATGATGGATTCTTCTTGTATCTACCATTTTTTGCAAAAAGTGCAGGATTTCCAGGTATTACTGTACAGTCAATCAGGCCGTGACTTCTGATGCATCACTACGAGGTCACTTAAAAACAGTCTTCCTACTTCAAAATTAAAACGTGATGGTTTGTAACTGTACACAACAGTGTGGATGGGTTACACCTGCGATAGGTACAATGGATCAGAAGGAACCTCCCAATTCAGATAATTTCTAGTGATTTGTTAAGAGAAGCAAACTACCTGCAGGGGTCTCTTGGTACCAAGTAAAGACTGACCTAACTTAGAAGGAAGCCCGATCTATTGTCCTGTAAATGTCATCTATGTCGAGAGCACCTCAAGGATGGCTTTTTGTTTTGTCACCTTGGAGTTTCCAAAATGAAAACTACAATTTGCTTCTTATTTCCTGACAAACATCCAAAGCATTAAGCCAACCCGATTAAAACAGACTATTTAGTGAGCGATCCATCGCATTTGCTCGTAGACATTACCATCTAATATGCTTTAATTTACAGACAGTACCTTAATGATGCAGGGGTGAGAAATGAGTGTTTCCGGGTCTACTATTTCCACCAGGGGCTCCGGGGTGACGGATTTCTTCATGCAGGACATGTCAAATCCATACACATCTTCCCAGAAGGCGATTTTGTCTCCATGCTTTTTTGGGTTGCTCACAGCCACCAGACTAATGGTGCAAACGTCTGGGTAGACTAGAAAATAAATGTTATATTATTCACTCATTCTTCCATAAACACCATACGTGCACCCGTTAAAGGTTCTTGGTGCTTTCAGATTCGTAATGGAAACAGCTAAACAAGGTCAAAAATAAAAATCTAAACAACACCATACAGAATATAAGTGGAAAACTTGAATTTTAACAGAACTGATGTGCAATGTTCACACTGATTCTTAGAATGATCTGTACATTTACATAATTCAAATGTAATGAACAAGTGACTTACCTTTGGTAACGCTTTTTCGGGTGGATTAACCCCGGATACTTCACCTTTAGAATACCCCCTCCCCACCCCACCCCCCGTGCCAGACTGGATCTGGAAGTTTTCATGGCTTTGCTCCCTTGCATAACCAGGTGGCACCATGTAGCTCTGCGCGGACTATATTCCGCACTGAAAGTCAGAGAGCAGTGCTGTATGTAAGCATCACCCTTGCACAGCAACATCAGGTTTTTTTTATGTGCCTTCAAATGCGGATCCACAGTTCGGCTCCCCTTTTCTGGCACTGAACACGTTTATTGCCAAACTGAATTCCAGTGCGCAAGGGAACAATGTCCCCACCTAAAACTACAAAGTTCAATCCATGCAGTGAGGCAAAGGGAAGAAGAAGGGAGAAAGAGGTCAGTGACGGACCCGCACAAGGCGTACTTCTGGTTTTAGGACTCAAAGTTGTGTGAGATCTGTGCCCGCACGCAGCCTGAGGCAATTCAAGACCATGAAGCAAAGCTGTACGTAACTGAACATCGAAAGAAACCACGCAGAGCGCGCTGGGTCGAGGACGTGGACCCGTTTCCATTCTCGAGGCGCATTCCATGACATGTCTTCTCTGCGGTCAAACTCGCCCAGTAAGTCAAAGTCTAAGTTGAAGGGGAAATTCAAGAAAGTAAAGCGGGACTTGACTTCATCCTGCTACTCACTATCCTAAGAGAAGTCGCAAGGCCATCAAGCTCACTCTCCATCTTGCTCCCGATCCCTGATCGAAGAGCTGATTCCACAATTAAACCTGATGTGCCCGAGTTTCCCAGGCTACAAGTGACGCTGGAGCAGGCCACACCTTTAAGAAGGTCATGCTGCTTATTTTAAGACTCTTCTGGCTCCCTCTGGTGAGCCTTCAGGCTCCAAGGATCAGCAGGAAATTCCAGTTGGGCCTGCCCTCAGTGCCATCTAAGTCCCAGAAACTCACCTCAGGTGTGGCACTGATTGTGGTGCTGACTTACATTACAAGACAAATGACTGTACTCCCTTCCATGCTAGCCTCCTGCAACTGATGTTTCGTCTTTTGCACCAAGAGACCCCCTCCAGGGTGTATGCTGCACTTACCAAATAACTACAGAGTAACTAAATCTATTCCAAAGATTTGTAACTAGTGCAATCACTCATTTCCCAGTTTTTCCTTCTAATTCGTTGTGCCTATTACTGGTGTAACAAATGTGTGGTGCACTATGCTATGAAAACTTCCAGATCCAGTCTAGCACCTGGGGATATTCTAAAGGAGATGAACCTACGGTCAGAGGTATCTGTCAGAATATTTATGCAGCACTATTACTGAATCAATTCAAAGAGGACAAGTACAAAAGTAAAACCTTAGTAAGATGAAATCATCAGTATTGATCGCTAAAAGGGTGTCAGAAATTCATTTTATGGAAAAGTTGAGGACAACTAGATATGAAAGATGATTCTATAACTTAATGCCATTTAATTAAGGAGATCTAAAGAAAGAAGGAGGGCTCAGCTGTGAAGGACATACCAAATCTATCTGAGAGCAGGAACAGAAAGATAAACTATGAACAACCTTATTCACCCCATCAGAATCTATTACCACATTTAGCAATGAGACCTAAATCTTCTCCTATCCCTCCCTCTTCCATCAAATTAATCTCAGCATCACTGCAATCTCATGTAGGATGGCCCTTATGTCTCTTTTGTAGAAATCCTTTAAAACTGAGGTCCTTTACTTTCCCTTTTTCTCTGTGCATGCCAGTCTCCTACTCCATACACTTTCTACCAGGCATCTTGACTTTCTCCGTAGCGAGAAATGTTGGGGTTCTCGTCAACCCATCAAACGAATTTGGAATTCCTTATCACAGCCACTGTCACAAGTACAGAGAATAATGCATTAATTATAAGTAATAAATGACCATGACTCCTATTTTACACAGCCAAGCACTAATTATTTCACTAATTAGATTAATGCAACAGCCTGCTCATGGACCTTCTTTAATATTTCATATCCTCATTAGACACTGTTGTCAAGTCTGCTTCCAGAATCTTATTCAACAGGGACACAACTATCAGGTGAGTGGCTCTCAGCAAAGCCACAGGGTAGGGTCTTCTACAAATTGGTGACAATCATATAAAAACACAGGAGTCCATGGCACCTCTCCTAATAACCTTATCTTGACAACACACTGATATAGTATACACAAGCTTTAGGAATCTACAACCCACTACTAAGACCTTGCTGGTCACACCACAACGCTTGTGCAGCATCCAGATTCCAGCTTCACTACTCCCACCTTGGTTTTTGTGATCCAGTTTATCTACTTAGCTATGCACCAACATCGACCCAATGGCAGACCTCTCTGGTAGAATGTCAAGTGGCCCTTTGTAAATAAATAAATGATCTAAGTAAACTTAGTTTATAATAGTCCAAGGTGTCCAATCGTTCAGGAAACACTCTGAAGGCACTGATCTGAGGATTCAAAATGTAGGAAATTCAGCTAAAGTTCACAGTAAAATGTTTGTCCAAATGGTCTTTTTCACAGCCCTGCTGTAGGAGAGAAGTTTCAGAACAGTAGGTGGTATTAATGTCCGATTGCATCTATCCCACAAGGTTTCCTCTATTCAATCCCCTGTCTCCAGGACATCCTGCACTGTGTAGGGACAGAAGAGGAGATTCAAAGGCATATTCCAATGGCAGGGCCCGGACTCTAATAAACCCCACGGACACACAAGAGACTAGCTACCCTCGTAATTCGAGCAGTCTTTCAGATTCAAAGTTCATAACAGGATTGCAGACACAATTTTTCCCACAAGTCTATGTAAGGCAGATAGCGACTTTCAGCAAAGTGCCAGACTACTGCTCTAGGGAAATGCGTTCTAGCAAAAACTATCCCAGATGTCTCTCCCTCAGTCACTTCTGAGGCCAGTCCAGTTAAGCCTACCAATGGCCAAAGGGTATTTATACCTCCCAGAACAAATGTTGTTCTTCCCATTCCATGTGTACCTCTAATGCTCTTGTTTGGTGACTCCACTTTCAAAAGAATGTGGTGTTATGGATTCTATTCACAGGGCCGGTGACCTGGCACTGCTGGTGCATGTTTTTATTCATTTCTCATTCTGTAGTGTGGGCTTGCCTTTGAAGCCAACAGCTGGCCTCCTCGTCCACAGGGGAGACAGGGCATGAAATGCAATGATCTGTCACAGGCTGCCAGCCAAGAATGTGAAAGGCTTTTTTGTTCAGCACTGCAGCAAGTTTTATTCAGGATGCATTGCACATTTTAAAACATGGCTGTGGTGCACAGTAAAAACCTGAAAAATCTTCATAGTGAGTTTCTTATGTGGCACCAATTTGGAATTTGTAGCTTTTTGTAAGCAGAACTTAGAGAATAAGAGAGTCATACTTTTGAAATTAAGTATTTGCAGCTTTGAGTAGAAAACCTAGACTTCCCATGTTATATTTTCAGGGGGAAAAAAGAGAAAAGTATTGTATTGCAGTGTAGTATTTATATAGCACTTACCCCTATGTGGGCAGCTGAAGCGCTTGCTTACATGAGTAACATGGTACACTGAGTAGGGTGTTTGGTTGGAAGAACGAAATATTTGTTTAGAATCTATGTGGTAAGTGTTCCATATTGTGTGTGATGATCATCGAGGTGTGGTTGTCATGCTGCAGAGCATAAAAGTGAGTTAAATGATGAAGTGTGAGGTACAGGAGCAGCAGTTTTACGGTTTTCGGCATGCTGGTAGCTTTGAACGGCTCTGCAGGTCCCTTTACGGTATTTCATATGATATAGTCTGCTTAGCTGGTTATTGCACTGGGTATAGTGTGGTCCTGAGCTGGCATGGTTAGAGGAAGAGAGAAGTGGAGAGATTTGATGGGCATTTTTATCATCAATCTATATCTGAGTGTCTTTGTGAGATGTAAAAAAGCGGTTTGATTAGATAGTCTGCAGTGATGGACTATATTACAATCCTATGCATTGTCCAGCAATGTGTGACAGATCCCGTTAGTTATTCAATGCCTGTTCATTTTGGTAATGGCTATTTTTTTGGCAGTACCGTGCTGGTGATTGACAACCCTCATAGCAGATATGTCTTATATGAATTTATGAGATAAAAGTTACAATTTGTTGCTGATTGCTGCATGTTATGGTTTTAGTACTCTCAGGGGTTGTAACTGTTACATATGCAGGTACATAACTATGCAAAGCCGTAGCAAACCATATGTTGGCCTTTCTTAGCTTACCTGCATATCGAAAGCAGCTTGCTGATTCAGGTGTTTGCAACTTGTGGTTTGCAAGCTGAGGATTGCACTTGAGAGAGCAGTGCCTCGTATGGCTTTCTGATGGTAAGGTGGTTTGGTGACAAGTGGTGCAAGCCTGGCGCGCAGTGTTCTGTTTGGTTTGTATTGCTTTAATTTAACTTGTTGGCATAGCGGTCCTTTTCCTTGGGAGGCTCTGTGGACAATGCAGAGTGCCAATCACTCTTGCACACCATTATTGCACTTTATGCAATTGTTCAAAATGCTTAAGTGCAGTTACCATTACCTTATGGAAGGTTTAATTATGGTAACTGCAAAGCAAATACCTGTTCCTTTTCCAGGCTCACGCGCAGTCCATAAATCTGGACCAGAGGTCAGATACCAGATGTATGAAGCAAGGAAATAGGCATTGTAGAATTCAGTGCTGCCTCAATAGGGGAAGGGAGCAGAGAAAAGTATGAGTGTAAGGGTAAACAGAATGCTGAGGAAGAATAGGGCACCCCAACCTTTTGGAAACACCAGAAAGCAGAGAAATAGCACAACATGTACTGTTGTTGAACTGAGACAGAAAGGGTGGTGAACGTGAAGGCTCCAAGTTCGAGACCTGCATGGACTCCACACTTATTTTCATAGCACAACTGAGGGGGTGAACGCTTGTAGTAAACACCCTCTTCTTCTTGGCCATTCATATTATTTGCTTACTAATCTGCAATCTATCACGTGTGGCTGTTTTATTAAATTGTATATAACAGGTACTTGTATTCACACTGCTACGCCCAGTAATGTATTTTTTATTAAGTGGGTAGCAACACCTGCCTCAGAAGTGGTCCTAAATGTTTGGAGGCTGCTCATGGATACCGAATGCAGCCCCCCTCTATTTCCAATTCACTGCACTCCACTACAACCCCCCTCTGCAAAGTCACTGCCCCCTTCGGTGATGCATCACAAGGCCCGACTGAAACCAGTGCCATGGTCTCCCCTTTTGGCTGCAATGTGTACTGGCCACTGAAGAGCTTTGCAAAGTGTGGCATATGGATGGCTTTGAAGTGAATGAGCCTAACCACTGGCGTTCACCATAAGCATACTTAGGCGGGGTGATGTGACCTCAGTGTGAATATAAGAGTAGAGTAGAGTCCGATTTCTATTGGTATATATGAATTTTTAGTGATGTGCAAGATACACGTAGAGTGAGAAGCTGAAACATACACATGATATCAAGACAAGTACATTGTGGCTTTGGGTGAAAGGTTCCATCAATCCCTAGTTCTTCTTTATGCTTGCAACGCTATTTGAGTATGTTGGCAAATCTCCATGGGTTTTAGCAGAAATTGTATAATATACACACCATTGTTCTTAATCGATCCTAATGACAGATTGGCTCTGACTTAATAAAACGTGAGTGGATTTTTGATTTCTGTAATCGAGATGTACTCTAACCTAAATCAATTTTACTCAGCCCACTTTCAAGAGTTCTATATTTTAGATTACATCAACACAGGTTCTGTTTCTATGATTTTAGGCTACGGCATTGCGGGACCCCTGAACCAGGAACTATTAAACTAGAATAACTGGAGTGATACCATTCGTGGTACCTAATGTTGTAATCGAAGTATTTTCCCATTCAAAGGTCTTTTCAATCCCATAGAATACCAGCCTCTCCTATGGGTAGCTCCCTGTCCTGTACTCTGTTTCAATAAGTGGGCTACATCTCCTTTGAGAAGGTGGTCATCACCTTTCAAGTGATTATTGGGTAACTCCACGCACTCTGAAAAACCTTCATGTATTTGCTGACCTCTTCCAGTACACTGCACAGCTACCTCGGTGGTGATGAGACACGCATGGATGATGTGCATCAGTTTCTGTATTGTATCTTCCTATCATGGAGTTGTTCCAACAAATCTGAGACTTCCTTGGAATCATACCATGGGAAAATTCTTTGCCTGTGACATTTTGCCTGTGTTTCTTTGAGGACGCCCTGTGCAACACTGTCAATGAAAGACACATGCAAACAGTTGATATTCCAAGTTGATCATAGAGGAACACCCTAACAATGAGCAAACGCTGCATCTCTTGCGAAGAGCCAACTACCAATGATGATTATGTGTCACTTACCCTCAGGTGGGCCACTGTTATATCCAAGTTTCCTCAGTTGAGAAGGTCCCCAGTCTACAAGATGAAGGATAATGCCACTCACCACAATGGAGATTGAGTACCATATTATTATCAGCTTTAAAAAGGCAATAACCAAACATGCCGTACAGCAACATGAAGAAATGTATTCCAGAACCTTGATTTCTTGCCGCAGACTTCCTTCCACCGATGCCCTGCTCTCAGCTCCTGCTTTGTTTGGGACAAAGAGGGGGCATCAAGGTAGCATGAGGAGATGGAATGGAAGGTCTGTCGTTTTGTATCTCCTGTGGGCCACTGGACTGTTTAAGATAGCCCTTCTCCAGTAAGTCTCAGACAGATATGCAGACTTGGAATCTAGGGTATTGGTTTCTGCTCTATGCACTTTTTCCTGAAAGTTCTGCTCCTGTCAAGTGGTATTTGATTCCAGTGGTTCCTCGCTTGCAGATATGCAGAAAATAGTGCTAGTGTCCAGTACAGGAGTCTGGAAAGATCTACTCTCATTTGCATTTTACACTGATTTCAGGTTCAATCTCAGCTGTATCCAAGGCAACGCAACGAAGGGGTGGACACCCAACTTTGTGTTTCACTTTTCCTGCCACTTTTAACTTTTGCCATCACAAGTGGACACACGCTTCCCACAACCTCTATCCTTACCTCTCTGTCACTTCTAACACATATGCTTCCCTTCAGAGGCTGCACTTGAGTTTCGTGTCAGCTTTCATGTTTGTCCCGCTTTGAGCTTTTAACTCACAACTACACTGTGATTTTCTCCTGCTCCCAGCCTGCGTGCTAGATACTCAACTTCTCGGTTATTCACACCCACTAATACCCATTCAAACACATGCCACTTTTGGAACTGTGGGTACGTTTCCTGGTTTGTAGGATGAATTCTCCTAAGAAGTGATTGCTGCAGTGAATTCGAGTTACCTTCTCCTCATACTTGGTTGTTACTTGTCCTTCAGCTCCTAAGAAATTAGGAATCCCTCTCCCCCGCCTTAAAATGATGTATGGCGAGGGGACTTACACATTTGCCACGTCCTTCTGCCCGGATAATACGGCGTTACTGTGATTAAATTCCTCCAGAAAACCATCCTGTCATTTCACAGGTTTGAAGGCCTAAGTTGTGTGTCTTCCAGAACCATGGAAATGCCCTAAAGAAGTCACGCACAAATGAGGGTCATAATGTGTTTTCCATCCATTTCCAAGCGGTAGTTCAAAGGCTGCGGTCACACTGTGCGTTACATTCCCATGCAATGTAAAGGAATGGCTGCGATTGTCTCGGGGGGGCAATCACATCGGGGTGCAGAGGAGCGACCCCAATCCAAGCGGACGAGACGGCGCTTTCAGCCGAGTGCACATGACTGCACCCGCGCTCCTGTTTTACACTCACTGCTGAGCTATAAAATTGCTTTTTTTAATCTCTAATTCGACGTGGAAGGTTGTAGACATGAAGGAAACACTGAGATGGAATCTGAGGGATATTATGTAAGCCAACAAAGTGTGAAAGATGAAAGGGCAAATGTGAACGTAGCTTGGGGGTGAAAATCACCTTTTCCAGCAAAAAAAAAAAAAAAAAAAAAAAAACCTAAGTGAAAACAAGCCCAGAGAAGACTAGGCATTCAGTTATAGGTTGGCGTGATAATCGCATGCATGATGCGAGAACTGAAAAATGACAACGCCGTGGCCTCATCTTCGTGACACGTGCCCTGTGGACTTTCTGGGTGACGTAAATCTGTGTAGTAGATGTACCACGCTTACAAAAGATCTTTGCGCTCGTTTCAGCACAAGCGCTTGAATGAAGACACACACAAAAACACAAATAACGTATTAACGTAGCACACAAACACTCTTTGTGCACATAATGCCCCACTATTTGTTCCACTCTTGAAACTGGACACAAAAGCAGCCAGCTGTGTTGCGTTTCTGCAGAATTTACCTACTGGGCCAAATGATCTTGTTTGGGGCTTGCATAAACTGCTTTTTGGGCACCTATTAAGGAATTTATTATCAAAATAATCCGTGATGCTGATCGCGGATACACTGCAGACATAGGCCTGATGCCCAAAAGCCTTTGAAGTTGAAATTACATTTATAATCTAAAAAACTGAGATTGACGTGCGAAATCCAAAATCTTTACTCATGTAAAGAGGAAGTGATACTGTGAACCTACATTTTTGTTAACACAACGGTACAGGGGAGGCAGTGGATTCATGGGTGTTCCCTGGGGAGCTGCGGAGGGCAACAACTAGAATATAGCAATCGCCCACAAAATCAGAAGTCTACGGGTGTTCACAACCATTTCCAATGGCTATTTAATCCAGTGTTCGCACCTACCCAATACTAGAGGAAGTTTGCAAACTGGATGACAGACTATGCTAAACAACACCACCCATAACAACAGGAAGTGCATGGGAGGGACTTAACATGGAAGAACACTTCCCATGTACGGAAAAAAAACCAAAACAAAAGAAGGTAAGCTGTCTTTTCACTTTAAAAGTAACTAAACATAAGCAGATTTTCTGCTGAGGGAAGGCCCACTGGCTTAAGGTTACACACACCCATCACATTTTAGCTCAAACCTTTTACCCAGAGAACCAACAGTCCCACTTCATCTTCAGAAAAAAAAAACACATCAGAAGGTGCTGAGAGACCAAGGCAGAATCATTATTTTCCCTCGTTGTCTCCTTCTTAATTTTGGTCAGTCATCAGGCCACAATATAAAAGACACCAGGACTTTTAACAAACTTTGATGGCGAAGAGATGGTGACCGATAACACACATTTCATGCTTATACTTTCAGCACATACGATGCGTTTTATTTACCACAGATAAATACGTATAACTGACAAAAATGAATATACAACTTGATAATATCATCCAAAGAAATAGAATAATTAGGGAATATGTGAAATCATTTCAGTGGCATGTCAGGACTCCGGTTTCTGTTTACCGACCTCAGAAGGATGAAAGGTCTGGGCAGGAATCGAAATCGTGACCTGCGGGTCACACCTGATGTAAGCAAGGAGAAATGTGAACTGTCAAGTACTCACATTCCCTACATTACTGAGGAGGGCGACATCGCTATGATATGGACACAGATCTGAAAATAAATACCATTAATTATAAGAAATGCAGTATGGCTCATGAAAAATAATGCTTTGACTATACATCCAAAATAAAGAACACAGCCCTCAGTCAATAGCATGCTCTATGCTGAAGGACCGGATAAAATGCCTCTCCTTACTCGACTCCAAAGCTGAATCAGTAAACATTGCTCTTGGTTGAAAGAAGCGTCCACCAAAATTGTCTGACTGGTGTAAGGCAGATTGTACTATCCCGAAGCCTCCTTCATACGAGCAACATCTCTGAAGCTTTTGCCGAACAAAGCAGAGACACGTACTATAAAAAACACTAGAACGGTACACAACCGTTCCATTATAGACAACGTCAGGCCAGCATTCTAGGCATGGATTACCTACTTCCTATTGTTGAAGACAAATGATGCAAGCAAAAAAACCTTAATAAGCATTTCAGAGCTCCCGCATCAAAACAGGGCAGTCACTGAAAAATGAATATTCCAACAATGAAGACCACAGGGTCAGAGGCACCGATGGACGGGCACTTTGGGCCAGAAAGCTTAATATGACGTAACCAAGGTTGCACAACCCTAATTCTTCTTCACCGACTGTACCGACAACAGACATACATAGTGAATTTCAGCTTACTATCTCCTTTCATTGACAGGCCGAAGTTGATCAAGGTTACCTACCATAAGGTCTATCAAAATCTCAGAATTATTTATGGAAGACAGAACCTAAGTGAGTGCTATCAGCACTTTTTGGAATCACCAAAGTACTATTCCAATTAGCAAATAATGTTTCTGAATGCCTGATATGTGGACAGTAAGTTAGCATGCAGTTCTAAATGCTGCACCACACGACGGACCACAAACTGTGGTAAGATATAGGCCCCTACGCCCTAAAACAGGCATGCATTGATAATCCTGCACAGCACTAAACATCTAGCACATACTGCAGAATAATCTGAGAGAAGCATTCCTCAAAGAAGCCATCCAATGAAAAAAGAGAAGGTAAGGTATCTAGAGTTTTATGATGTTTAGTTGGATGATGAGGTCTGCTTGGATCTGAGACTGTAGAACCTCTCTTTGTTTGATAATGTCAGATTGGATTTGAGACATACTGTGACATCTTTCTGAACAATTTGTTGTTTGAGATTTACTCCGAGCTATGTGCCTTGCCCTTTCCAGACTTTCCTGAGATATTCACGGGCAGGCAGAAGATGCTAAATAGTAAAAAAGTGATGGCGAATGACAGCTCCCAAGGATCCCTGTCCCCACCAGATGTACAACAGAGCCAGTGCATCCATCGCACCCGAACTCCGCAAGACGCTGAACTGCTCTATTGAAACAGCCTCCTTCCCTGAAGACTGCAAACACCCCCAAGTCCGCCCCCTTCAGAAGAAACCCACAGCCGACCATCAGAGCTGCTACCTTACCCGGCCAAAGTCCTGGAAAAAGTCATAAACACGCAGCTGCGACAATTCATCGACGACAACAACAACTCACTAGATACCTCTCAGTCTGGCTTCTGCAGCAACCACAGCACAGAGACAGCTCTTCTTGCAGTCAACGATGACAACCCCACACTCCTCGACCACCCCTCAGCACTCATACTCCTCAACCTCTCAGTAGCTTTCGACACGGTCTCCCACAGCACCCTATGTACCAGACTCCACGGTGCAGGAATCAGCAGAAAAGCCCTGAAATGGGTTTGCTCTATCCTCACTGAAAGAGCACAGAGTCAGGATCCCACCCTTCAGATCCAAACCAACAGAAGTCAGCTGTGGAGTTCCTCAGGGATCCTCTCTGAGCCCAACGCTCTTCAACATATACATGGCCGAGCTTGCAGCCATCGCCAGAGGCCACGGAATGAAGATCGTGTAATACGTAGATGACACACAACTCATCATATCTCTCACAGAAGACCCAAATAAAGCTAAGCGGAACTTGCAGACTGGAATGGAAGCTGTCGCTGCTTGGATGAGGGACACCTGCCTCAAGCTCAACTCAGACAAGACGAGGTCATCATCTGCGGAAACTCCACTTCAGCCTGGGATGACTCCTGGTGGCCCACATCGCTCAGCTCCTGCCTACTCCAATTGACCACACCCACAACCTACGAATCATCCTCGACTTCTCCCTCTCGATGACCCGACAGGCAAACCCAGTCACCTCTTCCTGCTGGCACATCCTCTGCCAACTCTGCAAAACCTTAAAATGGATACCTGACTGCCGCAAGATAGTCACCCACGCCTTAGTCATAAGCAAGCTTGACTACGGCAACGCACTCTACGCCGGCACCACAGCAAAAAACATTAAAAAACTACAACACATCCAAACTGCCGCTGCCAGACTTGTCCTGGACATCCCTTTCCAGGAACACATCTAACAAAACCTGAGGAACCTCCATTAGGCTCCCAGTGGAGAAGCGAATCAACTTGAAACTACTAACCCACACCTACAAGGCCCTTCACAACATCGGAGTGTCCTACCTGAACCATTGACTCTCCTATAATCCTGCCAGACCCCTCCGATCCTTCCAGCAGGCACTGGCCGCCATCCCACGCATCCGGAAAACAACCGCCGGAGGAAGATCTTTTGCGTACCTCGCAGCAAAAAGCTGGAACAACCTGCCAACGCACCTCAGATGGAGCACATCACTCAGGAAGAACCTCAAGACCTGGCTCTTCAAATGAGGCACAGACCCACCACCAGCGCCTTGAGATCCTCACAGGTGAGTAGTTGCCCTTTATATAAAAAAAGGATTGATTGATTGAAATCCACAAACAGATCTGGGATGTAGCCGTGTGAGAGCGTGGACCATGGTATCCAAAAAACACTACAGAAGAAAATGTTTTAAATGAAACATCAAAGCTATAAATACATTTCACACCATTACTACAAAAAGTGCAGAGGGAGATGCATACTTATTTGAAAAAAGATTCTTCCTTAAATAAATACAAGCAGTCTATAGTTCACAATTGTGATTGGCAGATAGACAGGGAAACAGACAGATATAGAGACAGGTGGAGAGCCAGCTCGACAGGCACAAACACAAACTGGTTTGGATAACCACTGCAGAACAGTTTCATGAGGATTCACTTTGTTGAATCAGATACTATACATTATGATAGCCTGAAACATGGGGACTCACAAACATTTTTACTGGGGCCACAAAGTCTGGTCTGTGATGTGATGGAAGGCTGCATTGAAGCCAAAAGGGTGGCAGTCGGTATAAGGTGGGTGTAGGTGAAGTGAAGCATATACATCTAGTGTCTGATCTGCACAATGTGAAACCAAAAACGTGGGATTAATCCAGACTTCTCCATTGAATTAAATTGTGTGATCCTAGGCAATTCTTTTATTTCACCCTCCCTCCCTTTTCATTATCCCATATGAGGATCTTGAAATACATGGCTTCAGGATGTGTGCTGTACAAAATCTTCTCCTGTGTTTGATTTAATCAACCATAATGTTATTCTTGTAGAATATATAAACCCTGGCTACCGAAAGAGTGCGCATATCAACTGAATTGCTTCTTGTTTCACTATTTGCATTGTTTCGGTGGGTGGGTGAGGGGGGGGAGGGATGAAAGTTTCTAAAATCATGTTTAAAAACTATTTAATTTACAAATGATTTCTCAATTACTGATCTAGTAATTTGAACTGGTTCTGCTTGTTAATAATATGCACTTTTTGAATTTTGAACAGACTTTATCATACTTTTACACTGAAACATATGCTCCATCTCCATTTTGTATTAAGTGCCACTAATACATTTCTTCAGGTGAGCCAGTGCCCTGATCTTGCTCTGGTGCTTTCACGCTTGACTCTGGGTGTGCAGAACCAATGACACAATTTTATTCTTTTTCTAAAACTTTTTATTTATTTGAAAAGCAAACCACACTTTCCATGTGAGATAATATATTCATGTACAGAATAACACTGCGTCTTGTTCCCCCCTCGGGAGTCACTTTTAATAAAGTCACACTTTGGGGCTAAAACCCTTCCCCGCCCTCACTCCTAAATGGTCAAAGGACTATGTAGTGATTTTTCGTTGTATTCAGCCATTTTTAGGTTTCCCTGCACATATATATGTGCTTGCTTGTTAGATTTCGCCTGCACATGGGTTTGAATGCATGCTTGCGAAATCTTTTGTTGGTTAAAAATAAAAATACTTAAAAAGAGCTTGGAACCCCTTACTTATGTGAACTTGCCATTGGCTTATTCCAGCGTTGCTCTGATTTACCTACTTCAGATTGGCCAGCACGTCAACTTCACATCACTTCCTGTCATCGTCTCAGTCTTCTTCGCCAATCTTTCCACGAGTTGCTTGTGGACCTAGTACTCCTGCCGGTCACTTTCTATTGGACACTGGCCAGTGTCCTTCCCACTAGCTGCGAAGCTGAAGGTACTTTTTTTTCTTCTTGCGTGCCGTCTCGTTTCTCTTCTGACGTCTTCCTTCTTAGCTGCCGTCTTTTATGCCTTCTTTCTTTGTTGCTGTCTTCTTTTTTCTTCCTGCATGCGATCATCTTACTTTGCTGACATCTTCTTTCTTTGATGCCTTCTTCTCTATCTTCTTTCTTCATTGCCATCCGTCTTTTTTTCTGCATGCCATCTTCTGTCTTCTTTACTGCATGCCGTCTTCTGTCTTCTCACGTCTGCACTATTCTCACATGTTGTCTTCTCTCTCCTCCTGTCTTCTCATGCCTTCTCTCTTCTTCTGTCGTCTCTTTTCTTCCCTCTTCTCTCTTCTGCCGTCTTCTCCCTTCTTCCGTCTTCTCTCTTCTGCCATCTGCTGTCTTCCTCTGTGCTCTGCCGTCTTCTTCCGTATTTCCCGCACTCAGTAAGTTTCGCCTTTGACTTTTTTTTCTATGCAAGTGGCTCACTAATATTAGAAACATGTTATAATAATGTTTGTTTTTAATTTCATAAAACAAACACTATGACATTTTCAAATATTTGTAAGTCAGGTAGATAGAAAAAAAAGACAAAGGCAAAACCTATTGGCTTTGCCAATGCTTGTTCTCTTTACGTGCCTGCGGTTGTCCATGCGATGTCCGCGGCGGAGGCGGACAGGAATCCAAAGTGATGCCTCTATAGAAAGCCCACCCCTGCCAAATCTTCACATGTGCACCTTTTCATTTTTGCCTTATTGAAAGCTCTCTTGCTTCACTTTTGGGCGGTTAGGATCAGCCCCAAGGGCTGCAGGATGTTCAAAGGGCATCACTTTGCAGCAGTCCAGGCAGCTTTCTACCTGTGTTCTGGCAGGAGACTTTTTTTTTTACACTTTGCAACAAAATGTGAGTGGCTCCTCCTCCCTTCAGATCAAATTTGCCAAATGTTGGGGGAGCAGAGGTTTCAGAAAAGAATCGTCTTCAAATCATTCTAGCTATATTTACGATGAGAAACGTAGTTGTAGGTCCCAGGACAGTTTATTTCTGTGATCTATACCTCTACTGCCTTCATTTGATAAGTCTACTGCCTTAATATGAACCCTCTTCTCAGCAGAAAACAGGCACATGCATAAAAACCTGGGAAAAATGCTGAACTTTCATGTTTCATGTTAAAGTCATCAAAAACACTCATCACGACCCATAGACATCAACAAAATGCTAAAAAAAAAAACAGGAAAAGTTTGATACTGATCACGTCTTTCAAATCCTGGAGGAAAGGAAGGCAATATCGCCTCAAAGTTCCAAATATCAATGCGACCTGCTATTTTTTTTGCGTTGACGTTTTCTCTGCAAAATTCCAATGGTCAGATTTCTACGGGCAGCCTGTCATTTAAACACTTGGGAGGAGCCAAAGCCTGTAGGCTCAGGATCTTTGACTCATGGCTGTATTTAAATGCGCATGTGTTGAAAGAATGTCTTAAATTCACTGTTTATTAACAGAATGCTTTTCTCAGTGGTTCCCTAGGAAAGCTCAACTTTCTTAGCTCAGCTACCTCTCTTATTAAGAAAAGAACTCCAAAGGCTCCCAAAAGGAGACTGCATAATAGGTATCCGCTTGAGCGAGCCTATTTAATGCCATACGCGTTGGGGCTCCTCAACACCTGGTATCTAAGTTAGAGCTGCTCTACAGCAGACAGGGAACAGGAAATGCATGCAGCTAGCAGCCATCGAGAGAAAAATTAAAGACACCACAATATGTTACCTGCCTCTCTCGCGCCAGATTTCCCAGCAGTACAATAATACCTTACTTATTTCAGAGAAGGGCCTCACCACTGCCTCTTTAAACTGATCCTGGGTTAAATTCATGAAATCACTCTGATGTTCCTTTATAAATGTGTATACAATATATAATTATCTATAATTTTGCACTATATTTTCGCTTTGCTCTAGTTCCTGGCTCATAAATATTGATCCATTAATTGTTAACGAGGCTTCTGATAGAAACTTCTAAAAAGAGATTCCTCAAGAACCTTCTTGGAAACTCCAGCGCACAAGAATGCTGACATTGGGTGCTCTCAGGCCAGAGGCTAATGAAACTTGAGGGCCCCCTCTGCACAGTACATGGAGGGGCACCCTCTCAGGACTCACTCAGAAGGTTCCAGGCCAGTGTACTAAGCTGGCCCGCTGGAGCTCGGGGCCCCACCACACCGCGGGGGCCTCTGTTACACCATCGTCTTAGGCGTGGTAAAAAGATCGAGCCAAGGTTCACCCCCATTGATGGAAGACGCCCTGTGCAACTTTTGGTTGTAACGGTCATTCGTGGTCCACTAAGCAGCTGAGTTCCTCAGCACTGAAATTTAAAGATCCATCAGGTGTTTCATCATAAGAGAAAGAAACACCCTAGTGTTTAACAACAGATAAAGCAGCACTCAAATGAGCTATGTGACAGTAAATTACAACTGTGCACTGTCTATGCTGATGGAATATTCTAAACATGAACACCAGCCTTTAGTTAAGGGCCAGGTTTGTTACATGTGTTATACAGACTGTGTGTACCACCATAATGAGTTTGCAATCTTGACCTTCCCACCGAAGTAACAAACGGTGTATATTCACCTGTTCAGGACTTACAGCCTTGGACTGCAAAATATATTTGAGGCATGTTTGTGTGAACCAGTGCGCAGCTAGAAAAGGTGTATCTCAGGACTTGATGGGGAGGAGTTGCACCAGAAATCCTAATGCATGTAGGATGTATAAGTGGTTCAGAAGGGAGGGGGATGGAGTTACTGTAGACCTGATGGGCAGAAGCTCAAGACCCGAAGTACGAGATGCCTTTTAATGGATCTCACCTTTTTGATGACAAAGCGGACTCAGCCTTAGGAAGATTCAAGAAAGGCAGAGCTCATCAAGTTTCGGGGGCCTTTCCATGGCTACGGTAGAGGTTTACTCATCCTCAGGGCAAGACTGTGACAGCACAACAGGCTTTTCAGCCCTTTGTGTGAGCAGCAGTTACTCTCACAGGCATCATGGACAGCAGTGACAATGTGCAGCTCCGACCCCTGCCACCCCTCAGCGGCTGCAACCGCAAAACTTCTTTAGTATGTTTTTGCCAGCATACAACCACCCTGTCATAGACTGGATCTGATATTCGCTCCAACCATGGCAGGCCATCACAAAAGACAATGGTCCATCATCGCTGTGCCCTTGTGTTCTTTTCTATACCCTTTAGGGTAGTTGACAGAGAGCCATCTACCCATCCTATGGCAGGAAGTGCAGAACCTTGTGGCCAACAGGAGACTAGAGAGGGTTCTGATGTCAGATGTAGGAACTGGGTGTTACTCCCGCTACTTCCTTTTGCCAAAGAAAGATCGAGGTCTTCATCTTATTTCAAATCTTTGTCCTCCTAATGCCTTACTGTGGAAGGACAGATTCAAAGCACATGCACTAGCCCAGGTCCTGTCTGGATGGTGGCACTGGATCTGCAGGACTCTAACTTTCACATTCCCATCTTGCAGGTCAACAGGTGCTACTTATAGGTCGCAGTGGGACAGGAGCATTTCAGTTTGCAGGATTCCCCTTTGGCTTCACCAGTGGTTCTCAGGTGTTCACGAAAGATATGCCGGTGGTCGCAGCACACCTATGGATGTGATGACTGGCTATCCTGGGCAGTTGTCAACCACCTCTAGACAGCAGTGAACCTCCTAAGATTGTTGAGGAACCACTATCTGAAAGCCAAACTCGCATCTGACTCCTTTGCAGATTCTCCCTTTCATTTGAACCATTCTAGCTGTGGTACAAATTTATGCCTTTCCCCGGAATGCAAAGTCCAAGAAACTCAGGCTATGCTCCCAATGTTTATACCTCTGCCCTTCATGTCAGTGCAGATGACTCTAATGCTGCTGGGATTATTGGCCTCCTGTATCCTGCTGATGACGCTTGCGGGCTCTGCAGTGGCACCTACAATCCCAGTGGGTACAACATCAGGGAGATCAGTAGGATTGTGTCCAGATTTCAGACTAAACTGCAAATGATCTGGTTTGGTGGCTGCTTGATTGTGTTTGGTCAGTGGTATGCCCCTCCCCTTATCCAGCCCCGGGCTGACCATGGCAAAAAGATGCATCACTGCTGGGTTGGGGAGGCTGTCTAGGAGATGTGGAGATCAGAGAAAAGCTGGTGCAGGTGCTCATGGGCAACACCAATGCCTGCAACAAGCAGGATATGGTGAGGTCCTGGGCCCTTTGCCAGGAGGCCTTGTGCCTTTGGAAGTGGCTGGACCACAAAGGGATTTCTCCAGTGGTGAACCATCTGGCGGGATCTTTAAATGCCAGGGCAGACACTCAGCCGCAGGTGCCTAGCAGATCACGAATGGCAGTTGCACCCAGAGGTGGCACAGGCAGTCTTTCAGCAATGAGAACTCTGGCTTGGTCTTTCTGGCCACCACCAAGAACGTGCAATGTCAGCACTCCTGTGCACTGGAGGTTCCAAAACAGCTTTTGCTGGGAGTTACCTTCCATCTAAAATGTAGCTCAAGACTCCTTTATAAGTTTTCACCACTACCTCTTCTACCTTGACTGAGAAGACCAGGAAAGTCGGGGACCAAGTCCTCATAGTGGTACAGGCTTTGGTAAGGGAGCGTTGTACCCAGCAGGCGTGGCCCGTCCACACGGACAGAGGGGCTATGCACCTTCACCTTTCTCTCCAACAATAAGAGTGTCTGTCAGGCTGAGCAAAGGTCAGCCTTAGTGGCAGTCTTTTTGTTGAGGTTAGCAGCTAAGAGCTGTACATGCGCTTAATGTGCAGACGCCTCACTGCCAGAGCTGAATTTTACCAAGCTGCGGATTTAACAGCCCTCTGGGTGTGACCTCAGCCTAGAAAAAGTGCCTTGTGTCCATCCCCCTCGTGATGAGGGGGAGCGTCATTGATTGCCTCGGACCTGTACACTTCAGTTTTAAGCCCTTAAGTGTCCAGGGCAGAGTGTCAATCAGTGACACCTCATCATAGAGTGGGATGGGGTCAGCAGTCTCACTGACCCCATTACACTCTGTGACGAGTGAGTGACTGCTGCCTTTTCTAAGGTCAGCCTTTGAGAGGAGGCAACAGTATTAACCCTCCTGGGGCTTCTGAGGCTTCCCTCTTGAGCTGCAGTGCAGGTACGTTTTATGCTTTTGAATGTTTAATACAAGCGTCAGTGTGTGTATGAATGGATGAATTTCTGAGTAAGTGGTGTGAATGGGTGCGTGAGTATGTGTGTGAATGCATAGGTGTGTGTGAGTGTGTATGTGTTCGTGTGTGGCCCGCCTCCCTCCCTGCTAAAACTACCGGCCTCCACTGGTACCATGAGCTCCAGGACATGAGCATCTGCCCTCCGATTAAGGTGCCATAGAGGAGGATTTTCTGTTGTAGCAACAGGACAGGGTGTTACACCTGGGCCTGCACACTTTTCATCTCCATGATTTCATACTGAGTGGTGACAGTTCATCTCCTTTGACCTGTATCCTGAGGTTGTTAATGTCTTCTTGGCAGTGAGGTGTTACTTCACAAAATCAGTGTACACCAACAGGGGAAATTTGTGGATTAGTGTGGCACCAGACTAACTCACCCTTGATGTCTAAAGTCGTCTGCAGTTTTGTTGTTTGTTCTGTCCCAACCCCAGCAACGACTTACCATGGCTACTGTTAATGGCTATTTGTCGGCTCTTTCAGCCTTTTTCCTATTGCTACATCAGCCTTCATTATTCAAATTGCCTGCTGTGATGATGTTTATGAAAGGCTTGAAATGTGTTTCCACCAAAACCCTTTGTAATACTCCACTAGGACTTAAATTTAGTCCTCACGTTTTTCTGCTGAGCAGTTTTCCCGTTAGAATTGTGACTTTAAAGTAGTCTTTCTTGTTGCGTGGGCATTTATCACAAGGTGAGGACCCTGCAGTTAGACAGAGTATCCACCAGAAAGATCGTTACTGATGGCAAGTAACTTGTTCACTGCGGATGAATCAGAGGGTGAATGCATAAATGAGTCAGTGAATGGCTAATGGAAGCATGAATGCAAAAGATGAGTGACAGAGCACATGCATGACGACCTATTGAGTGCCTAAACCCATAAATGACATAAAAAGCACTTACTTTATAAGCCAGATCTATTGGAATTGCCAATGACTGTTGTAATTGGCTAGCGGCAGCTTGTTTTTTCTAATGACGTACAGGTGGTGATCATACAAGTAATTAGTCACAGACCACCTCACATCAATGCATTCACTAGCACAATACTTATTTTGAGCTTCATTTCTCAGACATGTTGTGCAATTGTTCTTTACAAAAATCATTACAAACCTTCCCGTCTCACAAGCAGAATGACATTACTACACTATCCCTTGAGGGGTAGCAGTTTTGTGGTAATGGACTCTTGCAGTAATCACGGTAATGTACATTTGAATATATAACTGCTTCAGTTCTGCTTTTAGATTGAAACATGCCTCATACTTTTCCTTTGTCAAGGAGTGACTGCATCACACTGACAATATTTTGATGATTACAGTTTGCTAAATGCGGGTTAAATCTGGCATGTTTCTGCTACATATTACAGTTGCTACTGTTCCATTATTTTTTCCTAATTCTAGGGACATTAGAATTTTCTGCAGTTTCTCCAGGCTTGCTGCATTAGTATATTGGTTTGTATTAATTACAGTAATATATGTAGAAAGTCATTTAGCATTTGCAACGCCTGCTGGCTTTTGTGCTCTTTTTTTCCCCCAGGACCATCAAGTAAGGCTTGGTGGTTCTAGAAAGAAAAATGACAGTATATAAATAAAAAAATATATAGCCTTTGCGGTTTCGGGAATTATTTCCTAGCAATCTTTAAAAGCAAAAACCTATTTGAGTAGCATAACGGGTTAATGCACATGCATCAAATAGCTGCATACAATATACTAGGATCCAAATAGGCTGATTTAGGGATTCATCCTGCTTCCAAGATCTATAAAACAGTACCATAGATTTGTTTGATTTGGTTAGTCACAGTTCTACAGTGTGTTGGCAGCAACCACTATAAAAAAAATATAAAAACAAATGATTTATAGTGTTAAGCCGTTCACTGCTAGGCCTTTTACCCTCTGTGTTAAGCCTTTTTTTTGGCTATTTGGGGTAGTTCACTCTTCGGCACCCATAACGTTTTGCCCACATAAGGAATCCATGCAAAATGTGTGTCCTTTTTTCCCAATATCCTGGGGATTCTTAAGGTACCCAGGAGGTTTGTGGATTCTCCTGGAGAGGACTGAGAAAATGGGCAAAATATAGCTTTGGGGAAACTGGGCTGATTACAGAAGCCCCCTCACTTTGGGCCCCCATTTGTAGTAGATATTGGTATTTTCTGACTCTGCCTGTGCCCTGGGCACTGCTAACCAGTCCCAGGGCCAGTAGTCTGTTTACAATGGTTTATGCAAATTAGGCATAATTATAATTGGCTCTGACAAACGACCTATAAGACCCTAGTATATGGTACGGTACGTAGGTTTAGGGACCCCAGTATAGTTAGGGCACCACAGGGTGCACTGCTGCGGTCCCTGATGTCACTGTAAAGACAGGCCTGCCTTGCTGGCTGCTTTTAAATTCGACTTTGGAATTAAAAGTACTTCAAAAGTCTTAAACTACCTTATTTTTACATACAAGTCTGACCTAAGTGCCCCAATGGTTGGCTGCAGTGTAAATATAAGCAGTCACTTTCTAAACTATGCTTTATACGCCCTACTGGGGGGAAAAACAGCCACATTTGTTTTTCCCCAACTTTATTTAAAAATATTAAAGTCTTATTTCCAATAAAGAGGAGCTAAATATATCAGGTTTGGTACCAAACAAAATGTTATAATAAATCCAACAACTTGCCATGGTTGAATTCCATATAACTAGCAAGGGAAGAAGTAGTAGAACTCTTTCTGAACGTTACCAAATCCAGCCCTGTAGTGCCCTTTCCTGATTAGTCAGCATCTGGTAGCCTGAGCCAAGCTACCTTAATGAGGTGCAAAGTGGCCTGGGCTGAGACAAAGGAATCATCTGGTGGGAAGAGAACTGTTGCAGCAGATGGCAGAGCAGGAGGGGGAAGAGTAGCCAAACTTCAGAGGAGGGAAAGCCACTTGGGGCAGAAAGTGGTCCTCCCTCATTTCCTTCTCCCCCAGACAGATGCAGCCCCAATGATAAGATGAGGAGGGGGCTGAAAGGGGTGTGTTAGGGAAACTTATCCACATCAGTCTGTGGACTGAGCCGGATCTAACCTCCAAGGAGAAATTTTCTCCATGTTGGATTTTTAGAGAGTGTTGCTTTCTGGGACTGATTTTTGCCACACTTCACAAGAAGTGGTCACCCCAAAGGGTGTCACCCTGCACCCCACTGGATTGGAGCAGCCCCCTGATTCCTAACACAGGAACAAGGATAAATATGGCAGAGCTGCCCCACAATTCAGATCCCTGCTGGAAGAAGATACAGAGGAATAAGGAGCGCTCTGTTGGACCCCTGGCCTACACCTGAAGAACTGCACTCATAAGGACTGCACCAGCTGCACACTTTGGGCTTCACCAAGAAAAGGACTTTGCCTTGCTTCTGCAACTTCAGGATTGAGCTCCCTGTAAGCTACAAATACAAAGGAACTGACCAATGCCCCCTGCATCAAGTCCTGCAAGAAGAGCCCAGCTGACCAGCATCCAGTCGCCATTTGAGGATTCTGACCAGGTGCATTCTGGGAATTGTAGTCCTTATTCCCAAGAAGCAACTCAGAGCTCCTGGGACCTTGGATCAAGTTTGCAGACACTTCAAGTACCCCAAAATGACCTCTGGAAGAAGATGGAGAAGTTTGGAGCAACTGTTGTAACAAGCTCCATACGATGGAGAGGTGCATTATGGGAGTTGTAGTCACAGACCCCAAGCGGCAAACCAGAGCCTCTAAACCCTTGACTGGTGCTGTGACCACTTTCCCGAATCTAGAAATACTTCTGAAAGTAAGTATAACAGTGTTACATCAAGGGTGGCCTGAACTCTGGACTTTGTCCCTGTCCAGTGCGACTTTAAAAATAAAAACAATTAAACCCTTTGAGCGCTATTTGCTTCTAAGTTTTAATCTTTAAAAATGCATATCTCTGGTTCCCTACCTTGCATGTTTGTTGTTTTGGCATCATTTTAAATATAAAAATATTTTCTGTGTTTTTAAAATTAATTTTGAACTTTTATTGTGTGTTGTGTTTTGCTTATTTACTGTTTTGTTGATATTAAATGCTTTACACACCTATCTCCTACAGTAAGCCGAACTGCTTGTGGGCCAAGCTACCAAGGGTTGAGCAAGTATTCATTTATTGAGACCTTGACTGGGCATAGGAGGGGATTGTGGCCTATTCTGAAGTGTAAGTACCTACCTGCCCTTACCAATAACTCACTTTCCAACAATAGCTACAATTTGAGTTTTTGGAGAAAAATTGGAAAAAGTGTCTGTTTTTTTCTCTGCAAATGACATCAACAAAGGGTTTGCTGTGCTAAAATCACCATCTTTCCAGGTTTCAGGAACAGGCAGACCAGTATTTAATCATGCCCAAAGCTCTCCTCTGAAACACATGGATGATGCATTTAAATGTGCAAGTACAGAATAGAGAGGCAACATCATCCTAAAGCCATCTCGGGCCTCTTTAATTTATTTAAAGCCAATCCCTGCTTTGTGCTGTCTCCCTTTTTGACGCTTTTCTGTTTTTCTCTTCCTCTGTCTTTTCCATTAGTGTGTTTTGCTAGCAGTAAATGCCTAATGCCAAAAAAGTGATGGCCCCAAAAATAAGTGCTGGTGCCCCCTGCCAGCAACCACTGGTTCAAATTAAGCACTGGGGCTTACTTGAATCAGAAAAGCAAAGTTTCCAATGCAGTTTTGGTATTTTAAAGGGATCTAGTCCTTTTTTCCAATTATGTGTGCTTTCAACTTCCTTCCAGTTAGTGGCAGAAATGGGTGTGAAACCAATGGCGGATCCCAGAAAACTGAACTTTTCTGAAGGGTACACAAAATTCTAAATTCAGCAAGGGGCCATTTGTGTAGATCTTTCAGGGCTTTCCTATAGAAAGTAACAGTTGAAATATAAAAATACTGAAATTGAGTTTGTGTCTAAGTTTTCATCTGTAACTTTTAATAACTATGGCAGACTTTCGAAAGTAATATACCGTCACATCTACTGGACCCTTCTGCTTGCAGGGATATATATATGGCTTGCAGGTTCACTAAGAACCAGGGGTACCCAGAGCCAATAACTGGGCTGCACTTTGAAATGTTTTTTCATTGTGCAGCGGGTATACAGCAATTCATATGGGAAAATGACAGTCCTCTCTTGAGAAACTGTCTTTCTTATAGTCTGCAGAGACATGCTCACCCAAGAAAACAATCTTTTAAAAATGTACCGTGCACCTGTGTCATTTAACTAATAGTGCAGTGTGAATATATTAACATACTTGTCACAGTAGAAAAGTATCTGTCGCGCCGCGTGGCACGGCGCAAGCCGAACATTCGGCTCGCGCCGCACAGCGCGTTCTCAGGACGCGGCGCGCCCCGAGCCTTCTCTGCACAGCACGAGGCCCCAGATTTTACTTGGGGCCTCGCTCTGCCTTCTGTTGCTATCCCGTTTTCCCCTGACCCCTCCTTACCTGTTTCTTTTTCTTCTTTTCCTTCTTTATTTTCTGGGGCATTTTCTGTCCTTTCTTTATGTCTTTCACCCTTCCCAGGTTTCATCATTCTTCCCAGAATTCATTGTTCCCTATTTTCTATGGTTCCTGTTCTATTCTATTCTATGTACTTCTTCCCTATCTAAGATGGTGTCTTTTTACTTCCTGTTGGTCACTTCCTGTTTCTTGGTATATAAGGGCTCTGTTTTCTCCCTTTCCTTGCGCTGCAACACTATCTGCTCTGATTGTGTCTTTGCTCCTGATTCTTGGCCTTTGGTTCTGAATCTTTTCCATTTTGCATTTACCTGCATTTTTGTTTCTTTTGATTCCTGGTTTTGTTCTTGTTTCAGGAATCCACTGTTTGGAGGTTTTTTCCCCTTTTTGGGGTTTTTTCCCTCTGGCACTATTTCTAAAGGGCACGGTCTGTTCTTGGCAGTTCCATCGCCGACTGCACCGTGGCTACTAGAAAGAGTTGCCCCTTTCTGGGCCAAAGCCGAACCTTCAAGACCCACGCCACTAGATCTGCGGTTTCCTGGCGCAAGCAGCACGTAAGTCGTGACAGATTGCAGCGCCAAACCATTCCGACGTCTTCGGACACTATGGATGATACAGTGGCGGCGGCTGCAGATCCTGATCCATCTCTTTTGACTACCATTCAACAACAAGCTCAGGAATTGCAACAATTGCGCAATGAGAATGCGGTGTTACGACAGGCTCTGGCCCTCCGCAGTGGCGATGTTCCGACTATCTCCGCCTCTACTCCTCGCTTCTCTGGTGAACCAACTAAACTACGTGAATTCCTGGATGCACTAACGGTGTACTTCGCCTTCAGACCTACCCAATTCTCTCATGACAGAACAAAGGTGGGATATCTTATTAGTGCATTATCCGGTCCTGCCTTGGCCTGGGCAGCCCCGATGGTGTCGTCCAATGATCCTGTATTGTCGGACTATTCTGCCTTCGTGACCCGCTTCAAACAGATGTTTAATCGTCCAGGATTGGAAGCCTCGGCAGAAGAAGCATTATGTGATATCCAGCAGGGTTCCCAAGATGTCCTTCAATATATTACACGTTTCCGTCAGAGACCACTTGGGTAGAGCGTACCCTGGTAACTCTGTTCCGCAGAGGACTTAAGGAAGAAATAAAGGATGAATTAGTACATTCCACTAGAGTTGAAGATCTTCGTGGCTTGATGGATCAAGCACTTTCCATCGAGTATCGTCTTCAAGAACGACGAATGGAGAAGAGAAGGAGTAGAGGATCCTCTCAGCCAAACTCTTCACGGATGTATCTACCTCGTCCTGAGGAATCTCGTCCCCCTGCTAGAGACACAGAAGGGGAACCCATGCAAGTGGATACTACTCGAGGGCCGCTCTCCGCTAGTGAGAAGGAAGACAGACGGAAGAAAGGATTATGCCTATACTGTGGTTCTGCTGGTCACATGCTTCGTACCTGTCCTGTACGTCCACCTAAAACCTCGGGAAACGCCACTTCCCGTCCTCTGTAAGAAGGGAGGGGACGGGATCATCGGCTATACCTTCTATCAGTTCATTTAATGACAATACTACATACTTGTTCGTGTTACCTGTCATATTACAACTACCTGATGGCCGCCAAGAAAGAACAATGGCATTGTTGGATTGTGGTGCTAGTGGTATATACATGGACAAGACTTGGGCCACTAAGCAACAGATTCCTACACAACCCAAAGACATTCCTGAACAAGCGCACACAGTGGATGGATCCTTGATATCCTCAGGTCCAGTCGATACTACGACCCTGATGTTGAATTTACAGTTTGGTAATCATCAAGAGCACATCACCTTTGATCTCATTTCGTCTCCAACCATACCATTATTCTCGGAATTCCATGGTTTACAAGACATAATCCATATGTGAACTGGGTAACCCGGACAATTTCATTATCCTCACAGTTTTGTCAAGAAAACTGCTTTGCTTCCGATAAATATTGGTCACCAAACAGATTAACACCTATTAAGAGTACTACGGAGTATTCCATCAATACTGTCCAAGGAGTCCCTGAACATTATTTAGAGTTCCAAGACGTGTTTCTAAAACCATCCAGACCTGTATTACCTCCACATCGAGAGTACGATTGTGCTATTCCTTTGGAACCTGGAACAGTCGTTCCCTTTGGGAGGATGTATTCTCTCACGGAACCTGAAAAGGAAGTTCTTAAGGAGTATCTGGAGGAAAACGTACAGAGTGGACTCATTGTTCCATCGTCTTCTCCGGCAGGGGCTCCTCTCTTTTTTGTACCTAAGAAGACCAAAGACCTTCGTCCTTGCCTAGATTTTCGAGGCCTAAACAAAATAACTATCAAGGATCGTTATCCTTTGCCCCTCATCAAGGATATTCTAGAGGCAGACAGAGGGGCTCAACGTTTTACCAAGTTGGATCTTCGAGGAGCTTACCACCTTTTACGTATAAAAGAAGGAGATGAGTGGAAAACAGCATTCAGGACACCGTTTGGTCATTTTGAGTATAAAGTCATGCCTTTTGGTCTTACGAACGCCCCTGCAATATTTCAAAGATTTATGGATTCAATATTTTCCGATCTCTTGAACCAGACAGTCGTAATTTACTTAGACAACATCCTTATTTTTTCCAGACATCCCGCACTCCATTCTTCTCATGTGAAATAAGTCCTTCAAAGACTCCGAGCACATCAACTCTCCTGTAAACCCGAGAAGTGTGAGTTCGATAAGACGGAAGTCAAATATCTGGGTTATCATTTAAGTCCCACCGGCATAGCTATGGACCAAGAAAAGGTACAAGCAATTCTCGATTGGCCTTCTCCCTCGTCTATTAAAGAAACACAATGTTTCCTAGGATTAGCAAACTTTTACCGGCAGTTCATTCAAGACTTTGCTAAACAGACCAGCCATATAACCCATACTTTAAAGAAGGAAAATCTTAAACAGGGGTTTGTCTGGACTACGGCGGCTGAAACAGCTTTTCAAGATTTAAAAAAGGCATTCACTCAAGCTCCCATCTTAAGACACCCAGATACCAATCGGATGCTTCCGAAAGAGCTATTGGAGCTGTCTTACTTCAACTTCAAGAGGATGATGGTCTTGAACATTCTGTTTTCTATCTGTCCCATATTCTCTCTTCAGCAGAACAACATTACTCAGTGCTAGAAAGAGAGTTGCTAGCTCTGAAGACAGCCTGCATCGAATGGAGACAGTTTCTGATGGGTTCCAAGGAGCCATTCGAGGTGCGAACAGATCATCGTAATCTGCAATGTCTACGTAATTTTGTATGCCAAAATAGTCGCCAGGCCCGTTGGGCCTTTTTCTTCAGCCAGTATGACTTTTACATCACCTATATACCTGGATCTCAAAACATTCTGGCTGATGCTCTGTCTCGCCGTTATCCAGATTGTACTCCTTCCCAGTCTCAATTTCTACTGGAGCCTAGTAAAATCATTGGAGTTGCTCAATCTTTTCTGGAGGAGGTACAACTGGAGTACTCCAGCCTGTCTAATAGCGAAATAGAGAAATTAAGAACCTTTTTATGCAAGAAGGAAGGACACTATTATCATCAAAATCTGTTATTCCTCCCTACTAACAGAGTTCGAGACAAGGCATTACAGATGTGCCATGATTCACCGATTGCTGGTCATAGAGGTATTAAGGCCACACAAGAACTTCTTTCGCGATCTTTCTGGTGGCCTACCTGGAAATCAGATGTCGAAAGATACGTTCAGGCTTGCCCTGTATGTGCTCAAGTCAAGATTCCCCATAGCAGACCTGTAGGATTACTACAGCCTTTGCCAGTTCCACCAACTCCATGGCATACTATTTCCACTGATTTCATGTGTTCACTTCCATCATCAGCTGGAAACCAGGTTATCATGGTCACTGTTGATTCTTTCACTAAAATGGCTCACTTCACTGCCCTAAAGAAGTTACCTACATCCCAAGAATTGAGCCAGATATTTATTGACCATATTTTCCGTCTCCATGGACTTACACATACCATTGTGTCTGACAGGGGACCTCAGTATATTTCTCGGTTTTGGAAATATTTTTGCAAGACACTGAATATCAATATAGCTCTGTCATCCGGTTTCCATCCTCAGACCAATGGACAGACCGAGCGATTGAACCAAGGATTAGAACAATACCTTCGCTGTTTTTGTAATTCCACCCAAAGCAATTGGAACACATATCTTCCTATTGCTGAATATTCCTACAACAATACTGTCCATAGTGCCTCAAAGGTCACTCCTTTTTTCTGCTCCTATGGCTATCATCCTACCTCTTTTCCTACTTCTCCTCAAACTACCTCTCCTCTGCCTGCAATTACATCTTTTTCCAAACGTCTCCTGCAAATCCATAAACTAATTAGATCTAATTTATTGAACACCAAGAGATATATGAAGAAGATCGCTGATAAGAAACGTGGACCCACTCCAGATTATCACCCTCATGATAAAGTCTGGCTTTCTTCTAAATTCTTGCCCTCTCGCCTTTCTCTCAATAAGTTCACGCCTCGCTATTATGGGCCTTTTCGTATTCTTCAGTTGATCAATCCTGTCACTGTTCGTCTTCGCTTGCCTCATACTTGGAAAATTCATCCGGTCTTTCATGTATCCCAGCTCAAACCTTATGTCCCTGATCCTTTCTCTCGTCAGTTTCCTTGTCCTCCTCCTGTGTTGGTGAATGATGTCCCTGAATATGAGGTTCAGGAGATTTGTGACTCTCGCCTTTTTCACCGACGTCTTCAGTATTTGATTCACTGGAAGGGTTATCCTCTTAGTGAATGCTCATGGGAAGATGCATCTTCTGCCACGCCCCTCTTTTGATTTCTCGTTTTCATCGTTTGTTTCCCTTCAAACCTGGACCTTCGGGGGGGGGGACCTACTGTTGCGCCGCGTGGCACGGCGCAAGCCGAACATTCGGCTCGCGCCGCACAGCGCGTTCTCAGGACGCGGCGTGCCCCGAGCCTTCTCTGCACAGCACGAGGCCCCAGATTTTACTTGGGGCCTCGCTCTGCCTTCTGTTGCTTCCCCGTTTTCCCCTGACCCCTCCTTACCTGTTTCTTTTTCTTCTTTTCCTTCTTCTTTTTCTTCTTTATTTTCTGGGGCATTTTCTGTCCTTTCTTTATGTCTTTCACCCTTCCCAGGTTTCCTCATTCTTCCCAGAATTCATTGTTCCCTATTTTCTATGGTTCCTGTTCTATTCTATTCTATGTACTTCTTCCCTATCTAAGATGGTGTCTTTTTACTTCCTGTTGGTCACTTCCTGTTTCTTGGTATATAAGGGCTCTGTTTTCTCCCTTTCCTTGCGCTGCAACACTATCTGCTCTGATTGTGTCTTTGCTCCTGATTCTTGGCCTTTGGTTCTGAATCTTTTCCATTTTGCATTTACCTGCATTTTTGTTTCTTTTGATTCCTGGTTTTGTTCTTGTTTCAGGAATCCACTGTTTGGAGGTTTTTTCCCCTTTTTGGGGTTTTTTCCCTCTGGCACTATTTCTAAAGGGCACGGTCTGTTCTTGGCAGTTCCATCGCCGACTGCACCGTGGCTACTAGAAAGAGTCGCCCCTTTCTGGGCCAAAGCCGAACCTTCAAGACCCACGCCACTAGATCTGCGGTTTCCTGGCGCAAGCAGCACGTAAGTCGTGACAGTATCCCCACTTTTGGTGAACAAGTCTTAATGTAACTCAACTATAACTATAATTCAAATGCTATATTTTCAGAAGTGTATTTAGTGTAAGCAAAAGTGTGAGTTAAAATTTGTTTCCAATATTTGTAAGTACTGGAGTTGTGGAGAAAATATTACCAAAGCATGAAACGACACACCACAGGAAATTCAAAGAGGCTAGGCTATGTTCTCGTGGGTGTGCGGGGCAGGATAGGGGTGGGTTGGAGGATTGAGGAGGAGGGAGTGATCATGATCCCACAGTAAGAGATTGCTGCAGGCTTTGTGTGATGCAACCTTTTCTTTTGCACCTGTCAAGTACTGGTTCCAACCTACATATTGGGTCTGACTAAGCGTCATCAAAACTCCTGTACTGAGCAAGCAAGAATCCCAATGCTGGGATGATTCACGAACACTATTTTGAGGCTGCAAACAGAGACTGGAACTTTGAAAGGTAGTACTAGTAATCCTGCAGGATTTCAGTTTGTTCTCCTTGTTTTCCTCACCCTGTAGTTAAGAGAAGGACGCCCAGGTTTAAGCAGTTACCACTGCCTAGTTTAGATCACGGCTAGGGACTTCTTACTAAAACAATGTGCTCCACTTTACTGAATTGTTCTTGGAGTACATCTAGCTTTCTTTCTAGTAGAGGAGAGTTTTTGTTTACTTGATCCCTGAAGGGCTGAGGATTGTGTTCAGGTTAGAACTACCTGCTTCCTGACGTATTACTCCCTAGGACCTTCATCTTTGGGTTTATGGGAACTGATCTGGTTAGCAAGCATGATGATCAGTTCCTCCAGTCACAAAGACCTCAAAGGTCCTCTCCTCTGGGCACTGTGCCTGAACCACATAATGACTGGGACTTTAGTGCCAACTGCTTTCATGGTAGGACAAACATTGCAAAGAACTTGCACTTAGGGATGGAGAGTGGCAAAGCGTTAAAACATTAATCTAGTCTGCATCCAGTGCAGACTGAAAGGATCCTTGGTTACAATCCTTTGTTTTTCATCAACATTCTTTTCAGAGCTCCCTCGAAAGCATGAAGTCTGCTTTGAACCTAATTATGATCAGATCATTTGAAAAACCACTGTGAGACAGCAGACTACAACTTTCTTCAGAAAGCCCCAGTAGCATGCGCCTCTGGTTCAACTTCAGAGAGTAGGCATTTATTGTGCTCTTGAGAATCTTTATGTGGTAGGCTGTACAATCTATTGCCTTGGCTGTCAAGCGGTGGTGTTATTGCAGATGAAAGTAACTACTAGCTTTGATTTTCTTTCCCTTTTCCCATGAGTTCCCTTTGTTGCCTCCCTGCTCGGCTAGAGTGTTGATTAGATCTGGGATAGCTGTCAATCTGGCATAACCTAGGCTTTCTCAGTGCATTAAATTTCCCTCACCAGCTTACCCGGTTTAGTTGTGACCTTGCTTGGCCCACCGTCTCAATCTTAATAAAACATTTGAAACATTATTCACTTACCCTAGATTTTAAATAGACACCTTTGATCAATTCATATTATATGACAAACATCTGCCTGTGAAAAGAAGGATGTTGGTGCTTTGAAGGCTTAACTAAGTGCAGTAAGCCTTTAGTTTATATTAGTTTCTCTACACTGGCTGGAACTTCCACAGAGCCTTTTGCACAACAGAAGCTTTGCATCTGAAAAATGCAGCACTGTGCTTTGAATGCTTAAAAACTGGAGCACAAGTCAAAATTCTCACAATTGTTCTCATCTCTTTAGGTTTTTATATGTGGATGGGATGTATGGTGGGCCACACACTTTTCTTGGCTTTTTTTTGTGTTTTCAACTTTCGCAGGATGCAAGCGCAAGTTCACTTTTATATTTGAGCAGACCTTTCAATATTAGAATATTCAATTAAGACTAATCTAGCAGCCAAATGAGAAAGTTAATAGCTCCAGGTGCCTCTCCTCTCTCCTGGTCCTCTCCCTCCTTAGAAACGTGTGCACTTTTGCTTGGTGTTAACAGGACCAGGGTGCTAGAGGTGGTGTTCTACATGATGATGAGTATCCAAGAGAGGTATGTAGATGATGAGACACTAAGAAATTATCATTGCAAAAGAATGAAATAGATGTAAGATTCTGATTAAGGTTCTTCAGATTTGTGAAATGTATTCAACCTTGGTGTCAAACTGGCCTAGTCATGGAATCTTCTTCGCCAACACAATTACTTTGTCAATGTCGTAGTGATTCTTGTGGCCGTCACTACTAATACATTCAGAGCACAATAGGAATGTATAAGAGTGATGGAAGTTTCATGTACTAAAGGAAGCAACTATACATCACCCCTGCAGGAGGAATACCTCTTTGGTAGAGATTCAAAAGCACTGATGGGAGATGTGAATGGGTGCCCACATGCTCAAATAATCTGACTCCTGAAGGTCTTGGCAAGGAATTCCTGCCTGACCCTCAAAAGATTTGCTCAAACAGCAAGTTGTACGTCTGAGAAAGTAAATCAACAACATATTAAAAAAAACGAAATCAAATATTACAAAATCCAAACAAAGTTGGTAAAAATTATATAAAAGCAATCAGTGCCCTAAAAATGTAAACTGGATGCAGGGATCAACAGTTCTAGATAAACTAGACCCATTAAAATAATAAGAAACCAAAAATCCAGCATTAGGTCAGGGTCTACTTCCCCTTTGAGGCCATGGGCCAAGGGCACATAAATGTCAGTAGTAGTTCATTAAAGTCAAACCTTTTAACTTACGATTCATAAACATCTATGGTAGTGATCATGACCAAAACGGGCTCTATGATGTTAGGTATGTCTTTTGAGTGGTCCTGTCGTAGCCACAAACGTAACATTTGAAAACAGCTTTGAGCAGGAAAAACAGCTAAAATTAAACACAGTTTTGGATCTGTCTCAGAAAGGCTTAGCAGCCTGCCTCGGTGCTCCAGATATTAAACAATTTAGGCACATTTTACAAAGACGTCAATGGCACTGCTATTGATGAAAGTTCTACAAATGTTTAGGACTAATTCTTCAGACAATTTGCGCATCACATTATTACTCTTTCAGGCAAAAGGCTATCTCAGAGTCCACAGAACTATAAATCACATGGTAGGGTCTTTGTTCAGTGGAGCTGTGCACTCCTACTTGTCCAACTCCCCCATAGGCCTGGCAAAGATTCAATATATAAAGTTTCAAAGGAAATCCTCACCCTTAGGATTCACCACCTCAAACTCTCCTGTAATGTTTAACTTGAGTTTTATCCCTCCCATGGCTAGTAAAACACATATTAGGCCTGGAGCTAAGTTTTTCATTCCTACCCTGGCCTTTTTGTAACCCATGCTCTCCTGTCATTCTGCTACTTAAACAGAGAAGAGAGGGCAAAGTAGTGTGTAGTAAAACAAAATTGTACAACAAAGATGTTGATGCCTGTTGCGATAAACTTATCTTAACTTAAGCAGAATATATTAAATAACTCCAAAGTACTAGGCACACTACAGAAAACAAAAATCTAACCATTCTCATTGTATTTTTAGGCCTCATTAGGTATAAAATACAAATTTGCCCTAGATAGCACTTTTGTATTAAAAGTTACTGAGTTTATTCTATGTTACTTATTGCGAATAGACTACGGAGTCCTACCGCAGAAAACATACTTTGAAAAAATTGTAATTTTAAAGTGGAAGAAGGAAAATTAATCCTCTCGCACCCAACTGTTCACTACAACTATGGAGGAACTTTGTCCACAGACTGTTGATTTCCAAGAGAGACAACTATGGCAATTTAGAACAAAAATGCTTGTTCTTTAGAACAGAGCGTTCACTGCTGAGGTCTGATTACATGGCCTTGGCTACTGCAGTATTCAGAAACACCAAATGTCCAACATAAGGAAATGGTGGCAACACTTGCAAAATGATTGGTATTCATACATCCTTGGATCATACAAAACTGACACAGTAGTGAACAAAATAGGTATTGGTAAGAAGATGTCAGTGAATGAGTATTCAACTCCAATCTCCTTTCTTGGTTTGAGAGAGTGAAAGAAAGTGGGTTATTAATTGGGTGGATGGTCAAGCACCACAAGGAATAAGGCCACAAATGTGTTCAGTTAAAACATACTTTCAATAATTTAAACCTGGGTTCAACCCTCTAGTAATTATGGCAAACAGCAGATAGGCTTAGCTTAGGATAATGTGTGTAGTATTTAGTAATAACAAAATAGTTTAAAAATCAAAACACAATGATAAAATCCCAGAACCATTTACTAAAAATAGAGAAACATGTAATGAGCAAAATAATAACAAAATGACGAAAAACCAATAAGAGGAACCTGGAATATTTTTTTAAAGAATTAAGACAAAAGGCGCCAAGCAAAAGTAAATCACCAATCAGTAGTCATTGTTCACGGCTGACGGGATTTTAGGCATGATTTCAGGTTAACTGAGATTAAGCGCAGGTCGAATACACCAAGGGTGGGTCATCCCGACCACAAAATTTACTTTCTGACTTAGGGGGTGATTCTGATTCTGGCGGGCGGCGGAGGCCGCCCGCCAGAATTCCGCCCCCATTATACCGCTCCGCGGTCAGAAGACCGCGGAGGGTATTATGAGTTTTTCCCTGGGCTGGCGGGCGGTCTCCAAAAGACCGCCCGCCAGCCCAGGGAAAAACTCCCTTCCCACGAGGATGCCGGCTCGTAATCGAGCCGGCGGAGTGGGAAGGTGCGACGGGTGCAGTGGCACCCGTCGCGTATTTCAGTGTCTGCAAGGCAGACACTGAAATACTTTGCGGGGCCCCCAGGGGCCCCGCGACCCCCCCTACCGCCATCCTGTTCATGGCGGCTTTCCCGCCATGAACAGGATGGCGGTAGGGGGGGTCAGAATCCTCATGGCTGCGGAGCGCGCTCCGCAGCCATGGAGGATTCAAACGAGCAGCGGAAAGTCAGCGGGAGACCGCTGACTTTCCGCTTCTGACCGCGGCTGAACCGCCGCGGTCAGAATGCTCGTTGGAGCACCGCCAGCCTGTTGGCGGTGCTCCCGTGGTCGGTGGCCCTGGCGGCCACCGGCCGCCAGGGTCAGAATGACCCCCTTAGTCTCCGAAATGAAAGTCAAAATCTTTCAGTGGGGCAAAGTTGCAGACTGTATTTGAACAAGTCCTCTCGAAACCGTATAGCAGTTGGACGAGCTGAAGCACTTGTTTGTGGGAAAAGCCCAAAGCAGGAGAAACGGAAATGTTACAACTTCTGAGGTCCTCTCATCAGGTGGGTACTTTTCACGACTTCACCCGTTAAAGATTTCTACCTTTGGACATTATATCACGTTTGTGATGGAGTATTCCATTCGCCAGGATCTAAATCAGCCCCCAGTCTTTTTTTATGGAGTTCAAAACACTTCATTCATACATTATGAAGTCCCTTTGAAATTGGACACCTGTGCCGCAAGGTCCTGCTAACACTTTGAAGACATTGGGAGTCCACTTTTTAGACTCTCGGGGTATCAGGGGACAGGATTCATGACAGCAGATGCTACCAGGAGGGTTGAGTCTGGTTCTTGTTGCTACTGGTCAGCTGCTACTTCAGGGAAAAGGCCGGACCGACCAAGTTTCATGCCTACAGTGCTTCAGCTCTTTAAAAATAAACTATGCAAAGCAAATGGTTTTCAAGTGTTACTTTAAAACCATTTGCTTTGCTTGGTTTGTTCCTACTGGGTGGTCATGAGCATCACTATTCTTCGGGGCTTATTGGGGTAACAGGTCTGCTGTTGCTTGGCTCGTGTATATATATATATATATATATATATATATATATACACACATATATATATATATATATACACACATATATATATATACATATATATAATAATAATAATATAAAATATCACTGTGCTGAGTATTAGAAGTGATAGATTCTAATCATGAACTTGGACACATTCATACGCCCACCACTACTGATCTGACAACAATGCTATTAGTAACCCAAGAGGAAAGTCAGCTGTCTTTTATCCCCTACACATGGCCTAGGGTGTTACGATAGATGGAGTAACTTTATAGTCTTTTGCTTCTATGCAGCTCACACGCTGAACTGATGTATTTCAAGATGCTCTCATATGATGAAGTAGAAAAAGGAGGCACAGGAGAAAATGAATTTGCCAAGGATCACACAACGTGGTCATGTGGAAAACTGGCTTGAGGCATGGTTTTCTGTTTTTACGCTTTTTTGACTCTCTGGCTGGAGAACAGAGGGTAGAAACGTGAGGTTAACTTTAAAGAATAGGGTGCTGCATGAGAAAGCCAGGATCACTCAGAAAGTGTGACAAAGTGCCACTTCCCTGTTTACGGGTGGGTAAGAGAAGGATTTGGTCCAAGTGCCCATGAGAGTGTCAGTCATGGCCTCGTTAAATAACAGTAGGGACTGTAAAGCTGCCATGAGGACAATGGAAGGCAACAGTAGATCCAAGATGTCGACCACTCATTTAAGTACTGTGGCAAAAGAAGCAGACTCTTCCACGTAAGGGTGATGGGTGAGGGGGTCCAGGCTGGGGAGCAGGAAATATCAATATCAATGGAAGCGGGGGTCCCATGTCAGGGGAACTATCCAGTCCATTGGCCTCTTGCATATTCATATAAAAAGAATTGTCATCATATTGTGAGGAGAATTAGTCCCCACCATCACCACGAAAAGCTGGTTGTCTCTGGTCAGAGTGCTCTGAAGAGAACCTTGGAGGGCACTCCCAGGCAAGGGCAATGTTGTATCACAATTAGAATTTATGGTGGCTGAGTGCATAGCTAAACATGTATTTAGCCAATGTCAAGATATGCTCGACCGGAAGTCGGACTGAACTGTGGGATAGAAATTCTCCTCTAGCATCGGCAAAAGGGGTCAACATAGCAGGAACACCATGGACTGTAGTAAGGGCCATGGAGTCGGCTCTGGAGTCAAAACTGAACCCAACGTAGGTTGAGAAGGCAAAGACTGCTTTGAGGGCAGACCAGATGGCGGTACCCTAACTGGAGGCCTGCTCGGATCAATGGTGCTCAAATATGCAACAGAGGGAGCGGCAAAGACTCAGGCATGGCCTCTTTAAATGCCTTGATCTGTTTAGGTGTTGCAGACAGATCCAGAAACTCAGGGTGTAACAGAAGCAGTTGTGGAATCAGCTCCTCAGTAGTGTGCTGGGAGCGAGACCTCTGGCACCTTGACATCCTCAAGACTTGTCAGATGGACAGTGGCAAGGCTGGGATGAGGCCCTCTTGGACTTCTTGTGTTTCTTTTTTTACTCTGACTTACAGGAAGACTTGGAACTCAACAATTAACTATCACAGTACCAGCCCTGAGAGCAATGACAGGTCTGTGTTCTTGACTATGAGCGGAAGCAGGTTTTATGCAACTATGTTCATGCTCAGTGACTTACAGCTTGGGTTTGAGGTCTCAGATCGCCTTCGGGTGCTTTAAGGCACACTCCTCTCACAACTTTGATTTGTATCCCAGCCCCAAACACTATAGACATATCTCAGTGGGATCTGTCACAGACATATATTTGCAATAGTCCCTACAAGGCTTAAACATTGTAGTTTAGGGGGGGATCACATTCCCATGCACACTGGAGAACATTCTGGAGAAAGAACCTGTCAAATGACGAGAAAAAAGTAGGCGCTAGCTTAAGGTCTGTATATGGTAGGCATGGTAAGAAAGGAACTGATGTCAGAGTGCTTGGGTGGTACCTTTCTGTAGCTCCAGTTTTCACTTTCAGGACGGAGTTGAGTCCATGAGAAGCAGCACTACGCCACACAGGGGCTATATGCTGAGGAATCTTCCGGATTCAGTCTGGTGACTGGTGATATTCTGAGGAATGTGTGGTGAGAAGTATCCATCAGAAGTAAGGCATCTTTCAACAGGCCCACTCACTACTGAATGAGGGTGACAAAGAGGGTATCAACAGGGAAAATAGAAAACAAATCACAGCTTCCAAGTGAGGAACTTGAGGATTTTTTTTATAATAAAATTACATTTGAAGATCAAGTAAATGCCCTAGTTTCATCTGTTTTTTCTTACCATGAAAATTTTCAGGAAGATATGCCTTTTCATTCACTGGAACTTTGGAAAAATGTATTATTGGCATTGGCCCTATCAAAATTGGATTATAGCAGTGCTTTATTTTTGAATATCCAAAAGAGACTGGTCCATAAACTGCTGATGCTGCAAAATGCAGCAGCACAGCCTCTTCTTGATATCCTTAAATATCAATCTGGCTCACAGGCTTTCGACAAATTCCACTGGCTGTCTGTTGAGAAAATAATTCAACTTAAGGTACTGTGCATTGCCTTTAAGGCTTTGAATAATGTTGGACCAAGATACTTGCGGGGCAGATTTAAGTGATATTTCCCACAAGTAAATCTTAGATCTTCCACCCTCAAAATGTTGGTGATCCCTCAGAATAAATAGGCTTGTTAGGGAGGTAGAAGGTTCATTCAGAGAACTGCTAAGTTATGGAATATGCTACAAATGAATCCGAAGAAACTGTCCTAATCTTCCATCTTTTAGGAAATCTCTTAAAACCTGGCTATTCAGCAAGTAGGGCAGCATCTTTCAAAGTATGACAGAGAAAGCTCCTAGATGCCTCAGGGCATTTGAGTGCTCTATAAATCCAAAACCAAATCGTTCATTCTTCTTCTTTGAGCAGAATGAGACGCACTGAAAATCTTGCAAATACTGCCGCCAGTAATACAATGTTGGAAATCTGCTGAAATTACCATCCATCCAGTTCAGGGAATGTTCTGTGGAGGGGTAATTTTCACCAAGAAAGTATTTCTTCCTGAGCACCACATATAGGGCCACATGTACAAAGATCAGGTTTTGAAACGTGCAAATTGCGAGACATAGCGACTCGCAATACCTGATGTACAACAGTGTCAATGACACTAATTTGCGATTCGCAATGGGGTCGCAAATTACTTACCTCATGAATATTTATGAGGTAGGTCGCAATTTGTGACCCCCTTGGGAATGGCGGCACTCACAGGGCTGGTGGCCTGCTGGGGTCAGCAGACCACCACGTCTGTGACTGCTTTTAAATAAAGCAGTATTTTTTTTTTTTTTTTTAATGCAGCCCTTTTTCCTTAAAGGAAAACGGAAATCATTTTCCAAAAACAAAAATGAAAAGTTTTCTTTTCATTTTTTCAGAGCAGGCAGTGGGACCAATACCTGCTCTGAAAAAATGTTTTCGCATACATTCACAAAGGGGAAGGGGTCACCTTTGTGAATGGGTTAGCACCAGTTTCAAACTGGTGCTAACTGCGATTGTTTTGTGACCGCATTCACAGTCACAAAACAATCATACATCGGGACTGCGACTCGCAATTAGGAATGGAACGCTCTTTCCTAAATGCGACTCACAAACCCTTTTTGCAATGTGGTAATGTGATTACCGAATCGCAAAATTGGGTTTGTGCATTGGAAAAAGCTTTGTTCTCGTCGCGAACAGCCTGATTCTGCGAATCGGGCCATTTGAGATGAGAAAAAAAGCTTCGTACATGTGGCCCATCGTGTCTAACTAATCTCCCCTTGGGTTGCAATTTCAGGAGTTTAAATCCCTTTTGCAGCAAACCTTTAAGTAAAAACCTGTATAGAGCACTAACTTTGTTAAGGGTCTCTAATTAAAAAAAAAAAGCTGTGGGAATTCTACTATAGCTCTTACTGTAGCTTCCTATCGGAGTACCTCTACTGAGAGTACTAGAGTTCAGTTACATTTAATTGCAAGAGCACTAGAATCATATACCAGAAAAACTTAGACCAAGTACAACTTAATGGAGGTGTGTATTAATGAAACTGTACTCATCAACGTGAAACTCATGTGTCCCCACAGCACCCAGACTGAAGCTCTTGCCCTCATACACAACACCCTACGCTTCCCAGAAAGGTCACAATATACACATGCTCAATCAGGATTAGACGTCACAAACTTGATTAAAAACATTGTTGCCACTTCCAAATCGTCTAGAATACAGTGGTCCACCACTGTCAGATGGGTGCACACTACTCCAGTGTTAAGGGCCTTCAACTGCTGTACCTCCATTCCAAAATCCTCTTCAAAACACTGACTATTGTTCACAAGGAGATAAACAGCAAAATCCCTGCTTCAATAATGACTAAACGTTCTCCTTAACGCCCTACTCTTTCACTGTATTTTTCTAACCACCTTCTGTTGACAGTTGCCAAAACAAGAAAGGTCTCTTAGGAGAAGAAGTCATTCTCTCTAGACACTACAAAGTCGTGGAAGTCTCTACCGTATAATCTACTAGGTGCAACACATCATTCTAACTTCAGAAGGATATTGAAAACTTGAGTCTCTAATATTTGGTCTTGTCTGTCTCTCACCCATCAACCACAGCACCTTAGGTAACGCCAGGGGTTGCAAAGCCCTATATTGATGCCAAATAAAATACAAAACAATGTCACTGGAACATTTCTTTTAATTGAAGCGTTTTACAGCCATTATAAAAGACACAATGAGTGATTTGTATAAACATTTAGAAGCGTTGAACTCGCATTACATTGCACGGGCAGATTATCGTCTGTGAAAAATTTGCATTTTAATTAAAACTCCACAAAACGATAGGGAAGGAGAGAACAAAAGGGAACAAAAGCAATAACACTGAATGAGTAGATAGATTCAAGTGTGCCACAGCAACAGTGGCCATAGTTTTAAGTCACGTTTACATAAAACTATGAGGTATAGTGATAGAATTGTGAGTTATATTGGAGTGTTGGATGGGAAACTGGTGTGTCAGGGAGAACCCAGATTGACAGATAAATATATCAAGGGACTGTGAACAGGATGAGACATTGACGTTAATGGAAGCTACTGTCCCCATTCAGAGGGTGAGTTAAATGCTTGCAGCTAACATCTGCAATGATTACCAGGTCACAGGTTTGAATCTCAAAACAGTATGTTTTGAGATGGATAACTGAAATTTGTAACTCATTTAGAGCCAAATGTAGCAAAGGTTTTTACCCATTCTATGTCTATGGGAAAATGTGTTCATACATATGGCCCTTAGTTATAGTGCTTATAAGTGGCATATGCGTGATATAAAGCACTGTGTAAAGACATTCAAATCAGTTCTGACAAACACATACAGTTTTGGAAACCATTGGTCAGATAAGAGATCTACGGTATGTCTCGGGATATATATTGCTAGGACGCTGCTGCGGGGTCCTGGTGGCTTTGACTATTCTTGTTCTGAAGTTCTCTCACTTTATTTAGACTGTTTGGGTTATCCATTGACAGGTTAGCACAACAGCTAACCCAAGACCCCACTGTTACAACTGGACAATGTTGTGTTGGCAGCCATGCCATAGGTTAAGGGTGTAAGAGAGTGTTATCTTTATTTAGTGAGAGGGAAGATTTATAGAAGGGGTGTCAAAGGTAGGACCGGGCAGGTCGGATCCATATCAGAATACCCTACACAAAATATCTGATTTCAACAAGTCTGCACTGAAATTACTCATATTCTCCAAGTCCCCTCCTTTGAAGAAAGGCAAGTCGCACTTGCAGTAAATCCAATTTATTCCAGCGACTGACAAGTCCTTGAAATTACTTATATAGTTAGTAACTCTCATGAAAATCTGCCCTGGATCCAGCCCTCCTGGAAATGTGTGACACCTCATATCTAAAGTAAAGACTCCAGAGTAAGACAGAGAGGAGCAGGCTAGGATTTATAGGTCGAATATTCAATTTAATTCAGTCCACACCTTTTTCAGAACAGGAGCAGCTCTTTTTGGAGCTAAACTGCATTTAATAAACTAGGTTGCCCCCCTCAATTTTACAGAGCCAGAGTTAGAAATCTCACTTTATGAGCTTTAGGATAAGTCAATGCAAAGTAGGAGAAATCGAAACTGGTCTTTTAAACTTTTAAAGATGAGATTTTTGACATATAGGGAGCTACGATTCAGTTGCAATGACAAATTTCAAAAGAGTTTTTTTAGACAGTGCTGTGCGTTACCTATGGTTACTCCAGAGCACTGGGTGGGCTGGAAATACACAGATTACATGAGGAGACAAAATGCAAGGAAAGCGGGACTCAGATCACTTAAGCGGAGCCTATGTCTGATATTCTTCACTCATGAACCTTGATGTGTGAGGATTTCCATTAGAAAGCAAGCCTGAATAGTTCAGTCTTCAGGAGTTTTCAGAATTGTAACTGGTTGGGTCTTGATCTCTTATAAGTGAAGGGGACTTTTTAATCTTAGGCCCCAGTCATGGTCACCTTGATTATTTTTTTTAAAGTAATGTCGGTTTCAAGATGTTAAAAGGCTTCTAGAGTTTGGGGTGGTGAACCAATGGTGGTGTCTTTTTCAGGGTTGCGAGCTACTCAGATTAACTTTAGAAAAGCTTGCTTTGCGAACGAGAAAATGGTCAATTTATTTATTTATTAATATATCTATATTTGGAATGTTTTGTTGTTCTTGAACCAGAGAAAAAGAGAGAGAGACACCCACTCTTTCAAAGAGGCATGGTGGCTGCGTGAGATAGCCATTTACCACAGACGTAGGCAGTGATCTTCAGCTCACATGATCAAACTCAAGGCAGTCCAGCTCAGCCTTTAATCTTTCAAAACTGAGAACCATTGCACTGAGTAATAGTAACAAGTGTTATAGTGTTTACAAAAGTACTATGATCTGCTGTACTGAAGAAGGCCCAAGACAAAAGGTAACTGCATTTTGCCTTGCTGAAAAAATACCATTTTATCACTAATTATTTATAGTTGTACCTAAAGGCAAAAGGAGTTAATTAGTTCATGCAACCTTTAAAATTAAAAAAATGGAGGAGAGATGTGGCAATTTTTATTAAATTTTGAAAGCCTCAATGATATTTTTGGGCCTAGGACATGTTAGACCTGACAGCAATAGGGTGGTCACCCCTAACTTTTTTGCCTGCCTCCCTCCACTTTTTAGATCCTGTGTTTGCTGGTTTTAAGACTCTGCACACTTTACCACTGCTAACCAGTGCTAAGGTGCATATCCTCTCTCCCTTTAAACATGGTAACATTGGATCATGCCCAATTGGACTATTTAATTTACTTATAAGTCCCTAGTAGAGTGCAATTTATGTGCCCAGGGCCCATAGATTAAATGCTACTAGTGGGCCTGCAGCATTGATTGTGCCACCCACTTAAGTAGCCCCTTAACCTTGTCTCAGGCCTGCCTGACACCAAGCCTGCCCATCCTTTTTTCACCCAGACAGTTTGGAGCCTTGACCAGAGGAAGGGGGATAACTCTCCAGGTTGTGGAGGTAGGACAGGGAGTCCCCCCACACAAAGGCTGGCAAAGGTATAAACAATGGAGCTCCAGAACCACTCATCAGAACACTCCTGGATATGCTGAAGATTCAGAAGGATTGTCCTGGTCCTTGAAGAACTACCTTGCTGGCTGAAGAAAGAAGATTGCACCTGCTTGCCTTGATCCCGGGTTAGCCAGAGTGACTCCGAGAATTAGTTGGCTGACCTCCTGGGTGAGCTGCAGGGACACAATGAACTTCAGAGGTCTCCCTGGAACAGTCTAGTTGACCAGTTGCATCAGGAATAAGCAGAGCCCTGCTGCTGGCCTCTCGTGGAGTGAATACTGATGCCCAAGAGGTTCCCCCAGGGCCTGGACCCTTGATTTGCATCAATAGAAGCTCCTCCAAGAAGAAAAGGTGAAAATCCTGAAGTCTGCACTCCATGCACCCACAAATGGGCCTGTTTGCACCGCAACTCTACCACCAGCGTGAAGCTCTTGTGAGACCTGCTCTTGGAACCAAGAGCAATCTTCTGCAATGAACGGCAATACGAGACCTGCACTTCGTGGTACAGCAACAACAGCCTGAGATGGCCACTGAGGTTGAACTCCAGCGATGACGCTATCTCTGGGCTAAAGCAACTACCGTACTCGGCTTTCAATCTACTTTTGCACTTAAAGCCTCCCCTTTGCCCTCTCCTCCAAGCGAACAGATCTCTTCATGCCAGACTGAGAAGGTAACTCTTCAGTGGGACAAACCTGGCACCTGTATCCGACCCGCGCTCCTTTGCTGTTGGCCAGAACGTTTGGTTTTGACTCAGACTAGCGCGATCGGATGATTGCGAGCTGCACTGTGTACTTTAGGGTGCCATTTTCACTACAAACTTTAAAATGTAATATCTACAGTTCTACCGATTGGGTGTTTGTCCTCCTGTTATTTCATTAATAAATATTCACTCAATCTTTCTGAATTGGGTTTTTTTTTTTTCCTGTGTTATATTTTCACTCGATTATTGTTTGTGTGTTGCATACACACTCTACACATTGCCTTTAAGTTAAGCCTGCCTGCTTTGTGCCAAGCTAACAGAGGGCTAAGCACAGGTTAATTTAGTAACTATTTGTGATTCACCCGGACAAGGACTGTGGTTGTTGCTTAAGTAGGTCTTCCATCCCTCTAGCCAATAAACCAATGTCTTACAATCAGGTCAGCTGACTTCAGACCTACAATTTTAATGAAGACATATTTTGTACAGTTATGGGATAGTTTTAAATATAGATTGAGAGTTAAACTCTGCCCACGACTGCAGCACTATCTAAAATCATATGGAGGAGAGCGGGGACCATCAGAGACAAAAAAAAGCCATTACACGATATGCATAATCCTCTACCCCATGTGATCATTGAGGACTGGATGTCCACTGCTGCAGTATTAAACTTTTCATGCATTGGATAAAAGTGTTAAATGAAAAAATTAAAGCAGGCTACATTTCCTCGAAGAAATACTCCAGAAGGAAACTCAACAGGGTGAAACTGAACATTATTCTGTTCAACCAAATGAACTGAGGCACGCTGAAGCACTGCCTTTCACTGAATTACATGGGGCAGTTTGCAAGTACTGTGGCACCAACGTGGACAAGGGATCCTCTGGTAGGGCAATGCCATCAGTGCATGGTCTTAAAACCCCTCAAGTAGCCTTCAAAGGGAAGATGAGTGGAAAGCTTGCACGGAACGAGTGGAAGACTTGCATGCATGGTCTTAACTCCCGCTCAAGTAGCCCTGCAAGGGAAGATGAGTGGAAGGCTTAGGGCATGAAGGCTTGCCAGTGGTACTTACTGCCAAGGTGTGCTTGGGGGCGTGTTTGTATGCGTGTGTGTGTGTGAGAGAGAGAGAGAGAGGGGGATTGCAAGTCTTCTATAGCTCACCCAAAAGTGGAGTTGTGTGGGCCTCACTTGGTTAGGACAGCCCAGCAGCCTTGTTTGTGGATGTGGTTGATCAGTCAATTCACAGTCCCTACTAGGGGATTAGTGAGCTTGTAGAATACATCTCACTTCCCTCTCCCAGATGCTCGTGGTATAACTACTTATTGTTGTAGCTTTGATGTTAGCTGTGGTAGAGGCTGGAGGTGCAATCTGAAAATGAAAATTGGGTGAAACTCGCGCCGACTGCGACTTCCGCTCACAACAGTGATTTGCTGCAGTGCCCGAGACCGGTAGATATCTGATAATCACCTTCATTTCAAATCTTCTGGACTTTTCCAGGTTGTTGGTTCCTTTTTGCGGGTGGGTGACACTTGGTCAGAAGGTAGTCCTGTTGTTGCATTATAAAACCTTGATTTTCTTGGAGGAAGTTGACGGGGTCTTAAGACCAACAATTTTATCCAAGGGCAGAACACCAAGATTTTCAATTATTAATATTCTAAGCTAAAGCAAGTCAATATAAATGCCAGATTGACAAAAACTGATGTTAAATTAATGGATGTAAAGACATCCCTGTCAGGCATATGGGACAATATTTCATAAGTGACTCAAATTAGCTGCACTAATTGACGTGAATGTAGTTCACGTTTCCAGTTCTTCCGTGCCACTGGCAGAAGATACAGGCCGCCCGAGAATGAACAGCTGATAACCTTTCACCTCCCTAGCCTGACACATTTGTCATTTCCTGTTTCTGATGGGAACTCTTAATTGAATAATTATGCCTTCTCACAGGTGAAATTAAATAAATTGCTGATTGAGCAGAAGATGGCGTTTCGCCGCTCGTTTACAGATTCATGGCTTTGACATCTGTGTCCTTCGCGGCTGACTGCCCAGGAATCATTTGTCACAAGTAACAACTCCTGGGAAGATGCGATTCAGAGGGGAAACCCTTTATTCCGCAGTAATGCCTCACAAACCTCAGCGTATTACCGGATCCGAGGAGAAATGGAACTGCCCCTAGCAGCCAAAGCGTCCACACTACAGAGTGTTCTCTTTGGCGTAAGGCACAATGAACCCAATTTAAGCCCCCCACACCCCACTCTTGCAGAATGTGATGGGGGGGAGGCTAAATTTCTCATATCTCACAAGTATTAATCCCTCCCCCCACCTCCGAATGTTTTTTTTTTGGGGGGGGGGGGGGGGGGGGGGGGGAGCTGGCGAAGAGCTGGGGTCCCCTCCCACCCCTCGGTGCTATAACCGAAGGCGGACATCCAGGCACACAGTTTGAAAGCAGTTATGAAATTGCGATTAAAAAAAAAAAACGAGTCTATCTTTATGGGGTGCAACCTCTTTGTTGCCTTCTTGGGGACCCCTGCTTGGTTTTTGCTTATGCCTCGGTATATACGGGACTTCTTTAGAGGCCGACGCAACATACACGCAATACAGGGCAGTACAGCGCAATGCAAGGCAGATGGCACGCGCAAAAGGTCGCCGGCATCTACTCTGACCCACGTGTCAGTGTGTAGGGGAAGTTAAGCGCTATCTGCTGGGGGCGCTAAAGATCCCCGCTCCACCTCTGAATGGGCCCTGCAGCGCTCGGCTTCACAGGCAGTGCGCTCTTACATATATTTTTACACGGTTTTTTCCTCCTCTGCAGTAATGTTTTACAACTTCTGAAGCAAGCGAGGGTGTAGAAGCTACATGCAGGCATTGAGAAGTAGATTTTGGTAGGACGCAGGCCAGCCTTATCATTTGGCAGGCGTTCTGGTTGCAGAGCTCGTAAATTTCCTTGAGAAACGCAAACACATTCCAGATCATTTTACTGCGGAATCCTAGAACCAGAAAGGTCCAATCTAGATTACTGCAGCTGCCTGCCTCGACCCCACCACTGACGGCAGCGGCACTGATGGAGCAACGCTTTGCAGGCCGTACTCTGGGGCCAAGGCGCTGACTTCTGGAATATTCTCATCAACTCGGTTAACAGGAGCTGTTAAAGAGGAAACTACTTCTAAAAAAATATGAAAAAGTTTGCATTACGTCTGCATTTTACTGGAACCAATTAGAGGGAGCTAGAGGCAAAACAGACAGCAGCAACCATAATTTAAGCCAAAATCTGGAGGAAAGGGATTATTACATCTATTCCACCACCCGAACGTCCTGCTGTATAGACATAGTACAGTGAAGGAAATCCAGCTGGTGGATTTGTCTCTGCATTTAGCATTCTCCTCCATAATTTCGAGCATTTTCAATTACAATTCCACCGAAGTTCAGAAAAGCTGCAAATGGACAGGAGAGATCACTTATGCCAGTGTGAATAGGTAAGTCTTGCTCGAGCAGAGGCACTGGGGCATCTTCTGTCTCTATCATCAGTTCATGGGCAGATTTAGATGAATCTCACACAGTGCACACTGACCTGGTGGTTTCAGGTGCTCGGCTACAGCACTTAAAAGACAGCACCAGCACTTGCCGCATTGTGGTGTTGTCTGCCCAATTAGGGATGAGCACAATGGCCACTCATTCATTTAATACACAATAACAATGACTTATACGTGCCATCCACGCCATTCTTATAGCTTTGGGGGCCTGGAACACGTGTTATAGTATGATGCTATGTAGCGGTATCATTGTCAGATCTGGCAGGGGCAATGTGTGGTGCAAACTGCAGTGTCCTCCTGACGAGGGCCCCGGCACTTTTTTTTTTTTTAAACACAAATTAAGTACTAATTCCATAGAAATTCTCTCACTAGATTTTGTTTCTCATTCTAGCACCTGCCCCTTTATTTGGAATTGGAAAATTGGGATTGATGTAATTCATAAGTATTTTTTTTAGAAATCCGGCTACCACCTGACAAAGAACTGTGAAAGACCGAGAGAAGTAGAAAGTTGGGGCTCTGGCATGTCGTTCCTCCTTGCCGATACTTCTAGCCCATAAACTAAAGTTATTAAGTAGTTCCTTCAAACTACAGTAGCCACGAAGGACAGTCAAGAACAGTAGTTCATGGTTCACTGCCTCAGCCAGGTACTAACAAAGGAACACAAAGCAACATCAAGGAGAAATCCGTGCCTAATAACTGAGTATGAGTACAGACAAATACACACACACGGTCCTTAGATCCATACATACAAGTTATTAAGAAAACAGATTAAAAATTACTAATATGAAGGCAATATATCCCAAGATGCCTACGGGCTCCTAAGAATCCTGCAGAAAATCTAAGTGTGAGAAGGAGCGAAAGAGTGAGAGAGGAGAAAAGAGAGGTGCCATTCATGTGAACTTCTTTAATAATGAATATCTAACTTCTGAATTTCCCTAAACATGCATTTCTTCTGGGCAGGTTTCTCACTGCCGACACCGTCATCTAAGTTTATTACGTTCTTTTTTTTGCAACAGGGTCTGACTGGCTGATTGATGCTCGGCAAGAGGCACCAGGCTATCAACTCTGAATTTTTATATAGTGAATCTGAGTACATGGGACTACCCTTTCTGGCTATTATGTTTACTCACGTGGGAATTTTAATTGTATTTTATTTGCCACATTCATTTACGACAGGCTAAGACATCCAAACAGCCAGCCTTTTTCTAAAGAAAAAATAGTAACAACTCAGCAGTTTAATTGTTGTTGAATCAGCAAACCTGACACATCAAAAACACATGTTGGGTTTCAAGTTGCACATCATATCTGTAGTTTCATCTAACAAAAGGACGGCTTAATGCCCCCACCCACTGGAAACATAAATGGGACAATTTAAGTATCATACAACTGTCACAGCCTTCTTGGACAGATCATCCATGCAATGGCAAAACATGAAAAACAGAATGAAATCTAATGGAGGTTAGTCCAAAGCCCATTCTTTCTATATGCTTCGGTTTTACTTTTTTGAAGAATTGACATCACGAGGTTGTCAACAATAAGCTGTCTTTAGCCAGATCTAAAAAAAAGAAATGGCAGTGGCATGATGCATCTGAAATACCCATCTTAGCAGTAATCATCAAAAACAGAGGGCAGTAACAAGACAGTTACTCTCAGTACTCATGACACTGTGAAGGCCTTCCATTTTCATTGCTATGCTCACTGAACGTTTCAAAAGCATTAATCTCACATGTCCGGAGGTGTTTGACGAAACATTATAATATCTTTATAGAGTCCCTAATATGAAATATTTACAGTTTTAAAGTGCTATAAATTAGAAGTATTTAGATTATAAAACCTTGAAAATATGAAACAGTGAGTTGATCTTGCAAAGAGTCACTCTTGGGACATGCAGATCACACAAAATCATAAAACATTCAGTGTGTGGGTATGTATGCATGCACCGGATCCTGTCTCTGAAACGCTGCCACTGCGCTGCAAGTTACTCTTCACTATCTCGCAAAGTTCTGACAGCCGCTTAACAACAGCAGAGTACCAATGTTCTCCTTTCAGTAATATAATTTTAAACAGGACATTTATAAGGCATCTTGCGTTGTACTTTACAACCTTCAAGAATCTAAGAACAGAAGAACACGATCCAGCGGAAGATTTTAGATATTTTATTGTAGCATTCACACAGCGCTTATTACCCCTCTGTGGGGCACTGAAGCACTTACCTACATGGGCAACAAGCTGGTGTGAGGTTGGAAAGCAGTTGTCTTTGTTTTTGATCGTACGTGTGAAGTGTTTCCATGTTGTTAGTGATGACCACTATGGGAAACAGCGCTTAGCAGTGTGGCGGATGAAGAAATGTTAGAGACTGGCGCAATGTATGGTTTTCAGTAAGCTGGCCGCTTTGACCAGCTCTGCAGGTCCCTTTGTGTCATTTCCTATTATCATAGTCTACATAGCTGGTTGTTGCACTTGGTTGTCCAACCTGCTATCTTGTTTACATTTTATGGTTCTGATCAGGCATGTATGGAGAGAGAAGTGGTGGGGAGACCTGCTAGATCGGACTCTGTTAGTACCATCCCATATCTGAATGTCACTGTGAGCTGTAAAGAAGCACTGACAGTATGCAGCTAGTTGGGCACCTGCAGTAGTGGACTAGACTAGTGGCCTGGCAGATCTCTTCGGATATCTTATGCCTTTTCAGTCAGTGATGGCTGGTTTATGGGCGAGTACAATCCTGGAGCATGGACAAGGCCCATAACAGATTTTTTTATGTGAGAGGATTAAGCTGCAGTTGACTGATGACTGTCAAGTGTTATCACAGCAGTATTTGAAATAGACCAGAAGGGCCATTTAAGAATTGACATTGCAATACAATATTGAGACTACTCATTGGTCAGCCATTCTTAACTTACCTGGATATAGAAAGCAGAGTGGTGGTGGCCTGTTCCATAACTGTGGCCTGTAAAGTGTAGACTGAACTTGAAGGTGGGGTTTAATCCCAGGTTTATGGGATGATGTTATCTTGGAAATAGGCGTGCTTTCAACTATCTTCTTAAATGCAATTGCTCCGGATTGCTTCAAAACCTGGCTGGCAGCGAGTTTTAGAACGTGACACCTTGTACTGGGAAGGCACTAGAGCCTATTTAAGAGTGAGGGAGGCTGTGCAGAGTTTAGAGGCGCCGAAGTACAGAAGAGAGCAGGGCTTTCAATCAGCCTAGATTAGTCTGGGAGCTCTGAAGGATACTAGTCCTGTGGGCTCTCTCCTGCCACGGAAGGACAAGACTTGATTTAGAAAGGTGGAGCCTTTCCCTGGGGAGCACACACTAATGATGAATGGTCAGGCGTCAAACAAGAAACAAATCCTCCAAAGTGGAGGCGACCAAGACAAGAAAAAGCATTTTGACCAAGCAACAGAAAACTGTTATAAATGTGGTATGGGTTGATCAACTCAATAAGCATTGTAACACAGAAGAGAGCACGCCACTAAATAGTGATTAAAATGAGACGGTATCCTGTTTCTCTGGTACAGAAAGGAAGCTTGTAAGCACGAGCAAAGGAAAACACCCTATAGCCAAACATTTCCGTTCTACAGAACCTTTAAGACTCCTTGAAAGAGCGAAACAAGATGGGAACAATATTTTAAAAATATTATGTGATGCATTTCAAATGGCTGATTACATGTGAGTAAACCAGGTAATTCGTACAGAGAGCCGAACCAGAGCCAGGCTACAGGTCTATCTGCCTCTAACAGCCAAAGAACAAGCTGAGTGCTCACAAAAAAACACCATGAAAGTGATACAGCTTTATATTTTTCAACTTAAAAATAGGTAGTTTGTTGAACGCTCTAGTGTTTCACTTTAGTGCATTTAGATTATAGCACTGTGTAGACCTCAGCTAAAATAGACAGTATTTTTTTTTTTTTTTTTAAATGAACTGTTCTCCACCTACGATGCTCTGAAAACACTGTCATGTGTAGTTCAGGGGTTGTCACGTACCCTGCATATAGCGCCAATAATACTGTTATATGGAACATAATTATTCTATTAAAACTTACGTGTGATTTTTTTTTTATATAGCACACATCCTGAACTGAATTCATAGTGGGCTCAGATTTCACTCTCAATTAAAATGAAGTACAGTGATATATATATATATATATACACACACGTTCATACACACACACACAATTATCACTTGCACAGCACACAATCTACCTTTGGTGTGGCATCGCACAACCTTTCGTTACATATATTCTCATATGTCAGTATATATGTAACGAAAGGTTGCTATTTATATGTGTGTGGGTGAACATGTATTATATGAGAAGAGGCATAAGAAATGTCTTGGAGGACAGGGAAGCGAATGTAGTCCGAACAAAGGGCCAGATGTAGCAAAGGGTTTGCGCCTCGCAAACGGCGAAAAACGCCGTTTGCGAGGCGCAAAAGCCTCTCTGCTATGCAGAAATGCATTTTGCGAGTCGGATCCGACTCGCAAAATGCATTTCCGACTCGCAAATAGGAAGGGGTGTTCCCTTCCTATTTGCGACTCGCAATGCTATGCAATTTCATTTGCGCCCGCGAAAGCGGTCGCAAATGAAATCGCTGTTACCATCCACTTGAAGTGGATGGTAACCCATTCGCAAACGGGAAGGGGTCCCCATGGGACCCCTTCCCCTTTGTGAATGATCACAAAAACAATTTTTCAGAGCAGGTAGTGGTCCTATGGACCACTGCCTGCTCTGAAAAATACCGAAACAAAAGGTTTCGGGTTTTTTTCTAAGTGCAGCTCGTTTTCCTTTAAGGAAAACGGGCTGCAGATAGAAAAAAAAAAACTGCTTTATTAAAAAGCAGTCACGGACATGGTGGTCTGCTGCCTCCAGCAGGCCACCATCCCTGTGAGTGCCCATACTCGCAATGGGGTCGCAAACTGCGACCACCTCATTAATATTAATGAGGTGGGTCTTTGCGACCCCATTGCGAGTTGCAGACGGTGTCTGAGACACCTTTCTGCATAGCAAATTGCGATTTGCAATTTGCGAGTCGCACGGACTCGCAAATTGCAAGTCGCAATTTGCTTTATTCCTACATCTGGCCCAAAGTTCTCACAATTATCTTCCGTGGGATCCGCGTCACTGTTGCCCGCAGTATGTCGCAGACCAATTAAAAACCACCCCGAATACTAATCTGTTGTTACTGTGTGTAATGATCAGCTGTATAATTGAATTCCTCTCATAATTCGGCGAGACTGCCTCTGTGCTCGCGCCCCTTGGCGCCTGCTGCAGCGGGAGGCGCGCGCTGCACTGGGCACCGCGCGCGACAAACCATTGAACTGGTGCAGCGGCGGCGGCGGCAAACGGGGGAAAGTCTCGGGGGGAAGGCTGTGGAGGGCTGCACTGGAACCTGTCGACCTTAAGTAAAAGCTAGAACCCCCCCCCCCCGCGTTGTACAACGAGTCACGGATCACGAAAGATCTCTTTATCGTAAATGTTTTTTTTTTTCGACGAGGACAAAGGCAAACGAGCAAGAGACACGATAGGACGTAAATTAGAAAGTGGTGCAGCGTAGGAGGCAGCGCGGAACACCGCATACAACTAAAGTAATTGTTTTAGAAATGAAGCATTATTGAGCATATTTCTGTATGATGCTCAAACAGCATCTTCACTTGCACTAGAAATGAGGATACCTGTGAATAGTGCAGGACAAGCGAACGTCTTCCAACCAAATGGGCTTTTTGATAAGGATACCAAGATATCCTGTTGGCAAACATAGGCAGGGCTAGCTCCCTGAAACATCTGGAAAAGGCGGGATGGGGCTGCAGAGCAGAGAGCTTTCTAGTGACCAAGGGCCAGATGTAGCAACCCGTTTGCGAGTCGCAAACGGCGAAAATCGCCGTTTGCGACTCGCAAACGTGGGTTTGCTATGCAGAAATGCATTTTGCGAGTCGGATCCGACTCGCAAAATGCATTTCAGACTCGCTAATAGGAAGGGGTGTTCCCTTCCTATTAGCGACTCGCACTGGTATGCAATTCCATTTGCGGCCGCGAAAGCGGCCGCAAATGGACTCGCAGTTACCATCCACTTGAAGTGGATGGTAACCCAGTCGCAAACGGGAAGGGGTCCCCATGGGACCCCTTCCCCTTTGTGACTGGACCAGATATTAATTTTTCAGGGCAGGGAGTGGTCCAAGGGACCACTCCCTGCCCTGAAAAACCGAAACTAAAGGTTTCGGATTTTTTTAAAGTGCAGCTCGTTTTCCCTTAGGGAAAACGGGCTACACTTTAAAAAAAAAAAAAACTGCTTTATTGACAAGCAGGTCGCTAACATGGAGGCCTGCTGACGTCAGCAGGCCTCCATGTTAGCGAGTGCCTATACTCGCAATGGGGCCGCAATTTGCGACCCACCTCATGAATATTCATGAGGTGGGTCATTGCGACCCCATTGCGAGTTGCAGTCGGTGTCTGAGACACCGTACTGCATAGCAATTTGCGAGTTGCAAATTGCGAGTCGCAGGGACTCGCAATTTGCAAGTCGCAAATTGCTTTTTTCGTACATCTGGCCCCATATGCACAAGGAGGAAGAGCATGTGAATTCAACTACATATACTTATAACATTTCCTTTGTTTTTTTGTTCCTTCTGGAACACAAACAATAAAACAGGCACACGCGCAATAGATAATCTGGCGGTTAATATTTTATTGTGATTTCATTCGACAAGATTGCCCCTTTATTTCCTCGAAAAAAATGGTTGTGATATCCCATAATTCACAGAGCTTGAAACCATAAATACAGAATCTGAAAGTGCACATAATCTCTTTTCTGCCTATTCGTTTGTTTAAGTGTAAACGCGAGGTTATTGGGACACACTATTAGGTGCTCTGAGAAACACAAGACACATTCTCGGGTCTACAACTGTGCCACACAATATAACTCTAAGGATTAGGGTACCATATTTAGCTAGAATGATGACTTTTAATTTTGATAGTAGAATCCCCATGTCTAATTTAGAGTGTATGCAAAGACCTAGGCCTGTCCCCGACAGGAGGAGGTCCTAGACTTCCACTGAGCTCTGGAGGGATGTCCCAAGTGTGCCATCATTTGATAACAGTGGATTACTGTTCCTCTCAAGAGTTTAGTACAAAGTGAAGTGTTGGGCGCAATCCATGTTTTCAGAATAGGGTGACCAAGCCTTTATCTGAGTCACTGGAGAGGAGGCTTAGTGGCCCACTTTGTAAAGTTATGATTATGTGCACTGACACAATCCTTAGCGCTAACACCTAAAAACACGATGTGCGTATCCTGCCTTGAAAACGTAACATGTGTGAGTGAGCCAGAGTAATGGAGGCAAGCCTCATCCGTCTTTGGCTACCCTTGGCCTGGCCTTGCAGAAGATGAAGCATAGGACTGAGCTGCCTGACAGTGGAAGTGTTATGCTCTCATTCTTGTAGCTCAGGAGTTTTCACAAATTTTCCCAGGGGTCAAAATATATGGTTCTCTAGTCTGAACGAGGGCGGCGTTGATGCCAGCAGAATGGGGGGCAGGTGGTTGATGCAAGGTGGGCATAGGGGAAGTAAAGCATGTACATGGTGAGCACAATGAGTTGTGGAGTTATTTTGAGGTTTCCTTTCATACCGGCTTCTAAATTAAGCCCCTAATCTCTAGGAGACATGCATTTGAGAATACAGAATATATGCTATATCTGAGCTGTTATCCCTCTACCGCAAACTAGGGTAATTTTCTCTGTTTGCTCTTGCTACCTTTGGCAAGCCAAGTGTCTACAAAAAAGTAATAGGATTATTGACTTGGAATGAAATAGAATCTTAGGGCTCACAATATCTGAATGCCATTAATCTCTTATTTGTAAACATTAAGATTGCTTAGAAACAGGCTGTCAATGTAGCAAGTGCTATAAAATAATTCAAGAAAAACAACCCCCAAGGTGTGCAATTCACTGAGGTGGGCAGAAACAAACACACAACCTCCACTGAGAGACATAGGACAGCAGAATAAGTTACTTACCTTCGATAAAGCCTTATCTGGTACAGACAGAGACAGTATCTAATTGCAGATTACTTACCTTTGAATTTCACCAAGGCATCCGACTGGATCCGCAGATTTTTTGTGAAGAGTACCCTTGCATACCATTAGGTGGTGTTGATCGTCTTCCCATCAGTCGTCAGCATCGCCCGGGCACTATATGATTTTGCGGTTCATATACAGGTACCACCCCGGCACACTGGCATCAGTGTCTTTTCACAACTTTCCACACTACAAACGCAGAGCCAAGAAAAACACCAACTACTGGTGCGTCAAAACTAAGGCCTCGAGAGCGGAGTCCTTGCCCATAGAAATTAGTTCACAGAGCGGGGAGGATGGAAGGGTTGGTAAGGAATCTGCCACTAGATATTGTCTCTACCAGATAAAGCGTTACTGAAGGTAAGTAACTCTTTCATCTGGTAGAGACTTCTAGTTGCAGATTTCTTACCTCTGAATAGATACCCAAGCAATACCATCCATCCACAAAGGTGGGTCTGCAAACCAAGATCATACTAGAAAGTCCTGCAGGACCCAACGGGCAAACTATCTGTCTCTACGGACCTGACAATCCAGGCAGTGGTGTTTGGTTAATGTGTGCAAAGATGCCCATGCTGCCACCTGACTGATGTCAAGAAGTGGAACTCTGCATGCTAACGCAGTGGCTGCCTTTGTAGTTCTGGCAGAATAAGCATGTAAACCTTCAGGGGGTTGCTTTTTGGCCAGTCTGTAACAGAACTTAATGGAGAGTACCACCCATCTGGAGACGGTCTGCTTCTGCACTGACCAACCTTTCTTCACACCCACATAACCAACAAAGAGTTGATCATCCACCTGGAACTCTTTTGTACGATCAAGGTAGAACAGCAACATCCGTAGAAGGATGGGGGGTGCATAAAAATTAGGCAAGGTGATGGATTGGCCTACATGAAAGGGCGTAACCACTTTTTGCACAAAGGAGGCCCTAGTGTGACGCACCAATTTTTCAGAATAGGCAGAAAGGCAAGGTAGCTTAGATGACCATACCTGCAGCTCACTCACCTGTGAACAGATGTAATGGCCACAAGGAAGGCTCCTTTCAAAGTGAGAAGCCTGAGAGGACAACTGTGGAGTGGCTCAAAAGGAGAGCACATCCGAAATGTCAAAACCAATTTCAGATCCCGTTGGGGCATAACAAACGGGGATGGAAGGAAAAGATGTGTAAGACCTTTGAGGAACCTATGTACAATAGGGGACTTAAACAAAGGTTGATCATACAACCCCAAAAAGCAAAAATAGCAGACAAATAACCTTTAAGAGTGCCCATAGCAGAGCCCTGCTGGGCCAGGGAAAGGATAAACATCAGGACCTCACAGTGAGCGGCAGAAAAGGGGTCAACAGACTTGTCTGCGCACCATGCCACAAATTTCATCCACGAACAGGCTTATACCATATTGGTAGAGGGACGCCTGGCAACCAAGATTACATTACAGACTTCCTGAGGAAGGTGCAAAGCTGGCAACTGTCGCCGCTCGATCACCACGAAAGAGTGGACATCGTTTGGTGCAGAACCATCCCCTGCTGCTGAGACAGATCCTCCCAAAGAGGCAGTCTAATCAGAGGATCGATAGACACGCTCAGCGGCTCGGGATACCAGACTCTCCGTGCCCAGTCCAGTGCCACTTGGATTACTTCTGCCCGATGGTTCCTGATCTTGAGAACTCTGAGCAGAAGTTGTGTGGGCAGAAAGGCGTACAGGAGGCCTGAGTTCCACTGAAGATGAAAAGCACCTCTGAGCAATTGCTGCCTTGGAAACTTCAACCCGCAAAACTACTGACATTGCATACTCTTTGCGGAGATGAACAGATCTAACCAAGGCGATGCCATCCGTGATCTGCTAGACATTTTTGGCTGAGCTCATCTGCTCTTGCGTTCAGATAGCCTGCCAGATGTTGAACCACTAGGGATATGCCCTGCTGTTCTAGCCATGTCCAGAGGTGCAAAACCTCATGATAAAGGGTCCACAACCCCAACCCGCCCTGCTCATTGCAGTAACACATAGCGGTGGTGTTGTCCGTGAATGCCTGCACCATCTTTCCTTTGATAGAGGGAAGAAATAGTTTAAATGCTAGCCTATCGCATGGAGTCTGGATTCCACTGGAGACCAAATGCTTCTGATTTTTACCTCTCCCAGATGGCCGTCCCACTCCAGGAGTGACGCATCTGTCACTACTGTCAGATTTGGTTGGGGAAGGGAGTGGGATCTGCCTCTGACCCAATCGCAGTTCGTTAACCACCACTGCAGATCTTTTGCAATCCCCTCTGAAAATATGGACCTTGTCAGAGAGATTCCCCTGATGCTGCACCCACTGGAACTCTAGCTCTCATTGCAGAGCCACTATATGCCACCTGGCATGTGTCAATAGCAAGATACAGGACACCATGAGGCCCAGCAGCCTCAGAGTCATTCTCACCGCAATCCAGAAGAGAGGCTGGAAAATCGGTAATATAGCCTGAATATCCTTGACTCACTGCTCAGGAGGATAAGCCAAAACTGCACTTTGTCCAGAACAGCGGAGATAAAAGGGAGCATCTGAGAGGGAGTCAGTTGTAACTTTGGCACGTTTACAGTGAACCCCAGCAAATGCAGGAGGTCTGCCGTAGTCTGGAGGTGGAAAACAACAACCTAGGGCAAGCCTGCCTTCAACAGCCAGTCGTTGAGATAGGGGAAGACTGGAACCCCTGATTTGTGCAGATGAGCTGCGACCACTGCCATCACAATGGTTAACACCCAAGGGGCGCTAGTAAGGCCAAAGAGGAGAACAGTAAATTGAAAATGCTGTGCCAACTGGAACTTTAGGTTCCACTGCAGAGCCAGAATATGCTACCTGGCACGTGACACCAGCAGGATACAGAAGGTCATGAGGCCCAGCAACCTCAGGGTCATTCTCACCGAAATCCGTGATAAAGGCTGAAACATCGGTGTCATAGCCTGAATATCCTTAAATCACTGCTCGGGAGGATAAGCCTGAAACTGGACTGTGTTCACAACAGCTCTGATGAAAGAGAGTGTCTGAGAGGGAGTCAGGTGTGACTTTGTCACATTTATAGTGAACCCCAATGAATTGAGGAGATCTGTAGTAGGCTGGACATGGGAGACAATAGCCTGAGGCGAGCCCATCTTCAACAGCCAGTCGTCAAGCTAGGAGAAGACTGGAACCCTTGATCTGCAAAGATGAGCTGCAACCACTGCCATCACCTTGGTGAACACCCAAGGGGCGCTGGTAAGGCCAAAGGGGAGCACAGTAAATTGAACATGCTCATGGTCTACCCTGACGTAACGTCTGCAAGTAACATCTGTGAGAAGGCAGGACGGGAATGTAAAAATAAGCGTCCTCCAAGACCAAACCCACCATCCAGTCTCCTGGGTCCGGGGCACATAGAACCTGAGCCAGAATGAGCATCATGAACTTTTCTTTCTTGATGAAGGGATTGAAGGACCAAAGGGCTAGGATAGAGCGGAGGCCCTTGTCCTTTTTGGGTACCAGAAATTAACGGTAATAACAACCACAACCTACTTCCGACAGAGGAACCCTCTTATTTGGCTCCCTTGGCCAAGCGAGCTTTAATTTCCTCGCAGAGAAGGGATGAGTGATCCTTCGTCATCTGCACGCAGGATGCTGGCATGGATGGAGAGGTACTTTCAAAGGGGAGCGAGTAGCCCCTTCGGACTATCTGCAAAACTCCCCTGTCTGACATGATGGATTGCCAGCAGAGCAGGTGATGGGGAATCTTGCCTCCAACTGACCCTACGTGGGGGAGATTCAGACTAAGAAGGCTTAGAGGCTGCTGCAGGAGGGAGGCACATACTGTCCAGACCACCGGCTGCCTGAACCACAAGGTCACTGGATCCACGCCCTCGGCCATGCAGAGGCTAGGTAGCATGTGTGGCAAGGTGGCTGGCAGGGAATGGACTTGGCCAGAGGCCCCTTCCGTAGCCACAAAAGGGCTAAAAGGCAGTCTGAGGGGGACAAGGGGTCACCGCAAAGTCCAATGACCTGGCTGTAGCTCAAGAACCCTTCAAAGTACTCGTGCTCTGAGTCTGCCTTGTCTCCAAAAAGATGGATGCCATCCAAGGGAATGGCCAGCAAAGTAGCTTGGACATCCCCTGAAAAGCCAGACATCCTCATCCAGGCATAGCGTATTAGGGCCACTGTCAACAAAACCGCTCTGCTAAGCGAGTCGGTCATGTCCAGTCCGCAACGGATGGTGAACTTTGCTGTGTCTCTCCCATCAGCAACAGCCTGAGAGAGTACAGCCCAGGACTCCTCCTGGACCTGTTACAGCACTTGCGCAACCGTATCCCACAACGTGTGGGAATAATGCAATGCAAGGCTGGTGGAAGAAAAAAACCTTCTTCCCAAGTGTGTCGAGCTTTTTGGATTCCCTATTTGGGGACGTAGATGGGGAGGCTAACCAAGCTCTCAGGCATGGAGTGCTGTGTCAGAAACCTAGAGTCCCCTTGAGTAGGGAAATGGTGGCAGGCAAATGTCCTGTTCACAGGAGCACCTGGGCTGGGTTTGGACTAGGTATGCAGTAGGACATCCGTAAGGACTTCATAATAATTGGGTTCTGAGGAGGAAGCTCCAGGTTGAAAAACTTCTGACTGGAGGTTAGTCCCGACGGCCACCAAAGGCAAGTCAAGGTTCAGAACCTCAGCTGCTCTTCTCACCACCATAGAATAGCAAGTTCCCTCCTCCATACCCACAACAGGGTGAGAAAGCATGCCATTATCTGGAGAAGTATTGAGTCCGCTGGCTTCACCCAAGTCTCAATGCCACTCCATAGGTGGTTCTTCCTGGGACTGGTATTCTAAAGGGTCCACGGACCCCTCCCATTCATCACCGTAACCTAGCCCGTAAGAAAGGGGTACCGGACCCAACATAGGAGGGAACAATCCATGTCAGAGTTGGGATTTAGAATGGGTATGGTGCCACCCATGGGTGCAGGCAGCCCCAGGAGCGTTGGAACCAGCATCGGGAAAGGTCGGGAATGGTACAACATAGGTTGATCCGGATCCAGGATTGGATCCATGGGTGCCCTTCGGCTTTGAGGGTAAGCCGTCGGTGCGGAACTTAAAGGGGCCCTTCCTGACTCTGCAGGGCTTGAAGGTGCTCCAGCTGGGTCAGACTGCCCAAACATGAGGTGAATGGCCTCATAAAACTCTTTGAGTTGGGCAGGGATCGCTCCATATTACGGAAACTCAGGGAGGCGCAGAGTCAGCCTATGCACAGGCTCTGCAGAGCAAGCCCTAGAACATTGATGCTCCCTCGTCTCTTCGGCTGACGGATGAGGAGAAGTTGAAGAAAGTTTCGCCTTCTTAGAATTCTTCTTGTGCCTCGACTTACCCAATCGCCCCTAGGGCTTAGAGTGGGGCAACGAAGATGGAGGACTCTGCGTCCAGTGCCGGAATCGTCCTCTCGACAGGGAGCTTGACTTGTGTGGAGCCGTGAGTCAGGCCGTCATCAGCTTCAGGGACCACTCGTAGTTTGACTCTTGCTCTAGGCAAGACTGCTGGTTCAAGGATGACAGTACTTACATTTGTAGGTGACTATGCCAGTCCTACAACAAGTCGCAACTGTCGTCCCAACCCTCCCTGCTCACCCAAAAACCCAAACAGTAAAACGTGATTTGTGGCAGCCTTTACGCATGGACTCAAGAGTGTGACATCTCAGAGAGTGTCCCGGTTAAACGGAGATTACCCCTTTCTCACATAAACACCATGTCTCAATCAAACACAGCAAATGAAGAAGATGCAGTAAAGTTTCAATAGGTTTTATTTAGCAAAACTGCAATCTACGATAAGTTGTATGGGCTGCAATGATTAGGGTAATGTACAGTGCAAGAAACAGAATGGTAAAGACAAGAGTCATTAATACAAAGACCCCCACCATCTTGCAATAACATGTCATGACAAAGTATGAGATATGTCCTAATATCCTAGCATAATGAGCCTAACCTCTAACCTAAAAGAGCGCTAGGTATGTTAAACCTAATCTGCCAATGCCATGTCCATGAGAAGAGTCCCAAATCCTTGTTACCTTGGAATGAGGTCTCTAGCTCAGACTCCGTAGGGACACGAAGACGTGCAGCATCAACAGCAGTGATGGCATCTGGTCGGAATCCCTTTGACTATCTGTTTATGTGAGGAGTATTTATACAGATCTGCTTGGACCCCTGACATAGGTATGTTCCCAAACAATAGATAATAAGACATGCTTGGGACGGTAATTTACAAACAATTCCCTCAAAAGCATGAAGACGGAAAGTACCTAATGTGAACACCTACAGTTTGTTTATCTTTGTCGCTTGATATTGACGCCTTACAGCGGTGGCACTGATAACGCAAAACTAAAATATAGGCCATAACTAAAACAAGGCAGCATTCTTAAAATATATCATTAAATGAATGCGCCAAAACAGAGCAAGCTAAGAAGGGTAAAAGTCACTAGGTGACGGGGCACAAGTCTGCAAGCCAAAGGCTAAGTTAACTCCTGTTTCCCATTAAAACAAACTTGGATTCACTACAGATGCATGGGCAGACACTTGGAACACGACTTTGGGTCATGGTCATGCTCCAGGCACCAAAGACACATGAGGTGTCTATCTGTCACAAACATCGCCCGATCTCAAGAACCACACTGTATCAACTCAATGATATACTTGACGCACAAGAAGTTGAAAACCCAAAAAACCTATTTGACAAAAAGTCAAAAAAAGACTGAGGGGTAGCTCATCAGATCAGCTCTAGCTGGCACGGAAAGAAAAGAACTGGAGTCAGCGTAGAGCCGATCGACACAACCTAATGGCGCACAGGGGTGGCTCACGAAAAATCTCCGCCTCCAGTCTCACGCCTGGAGGAAATTCAAAGATATGGAATCTGCAACTAGAAGTCTCTATCAGCTGAAAAGTTTCAGCAAAATCACTAGGAGATTTGGCCTTTAATCCTGGCTTTACCACTCTACCGAAATATGCTGGTTGTGAAATCTGTGTGTAAATTCTGGGCAGTTTCCACAGCATAGTGGCAGATCTTTGCTGCGAGTAGTACCTGAATCAACGCACACCCCAGTAGCTGAGTAATGAGCAAGATGGAAACTATGGAACCAAAATGCATTTTTTTAAATTAATCTTTGACAGATTGTGCCCTCTTGGTAATTACTTTGTAGACACATGTCTCTGTTCCTTTTTTAGCAGAGATACAAAAAAGGTAAATCAAACTGAACTCTAGTAGTATTTATGTAATAGGAAAACATGGCTGTAAACCAACAATAATTGTATTTTAGTTGTGTGGGAAAAAACACCTAGTCTCATAGTCTAGTCGCTAAAATATGGTGTAGTGACAAAGTTATGAATCTTGAAACAAGGATTCCTGCATTGTGGTGTTGGTATTTCTGCTCTACTATACTGTTCGGCGATAGTTTAGTCAAATCCTTCCTATGTCTTTGTTCCAAAACAAGTTGAGCCTTCTGTCTACCAAACATGCTCTAACCTCATGTGCTAAGAATTAAAGGCAAATCATTAACTGTCGAGGTAAAACTATAGAGGGAAAGAGATGCCCATCCAGTGGCTGAATTGCACAATGTGAAACAAGGAAACCTGGGTTCAATTCTGCCTTTCCCACTTGACCAAATTGTGTGATCATAGGCAATTGTATTATTTCCCTTATCCTCCTTGTCCCTCATTATCACATACAACTGCACCCTGAAATACATGAGTTCAGAATGTGCCTTGTACAAAACTTTTTGTGATAGATTTATGAAACTATGATGTCGTTCGATGTATAATAATAACCTAGGCCATAAAAAAAATTGCACATGACAAATGATTTGCCTCTTGGTTCACTTATGACATTATTGTTAGGGTGGAGGAGTTCCTTAGTTTTTGCTTGAGAACTATAATTTTTAATTAAATACCTTTCGATGCAGTGATACAATCTGATTTAGTTAAAATGCTTCTGCATGTTAATGAAATAAACCTTTTTTTAAATTTTGAAGAGTCTTTATCATATTTTTACACGTTAAAAAAAATAAGGTGCTTCTAAAGACAGGTGGTGCAGGGCACTTTGCTTCTTTTCCTTTTACTACAGTCAATGTGTAAATACTTACCCGTTTAACAACTTTATGAATGTTAGTGCTAAGGCAATTAAACAACAGCCCTGATGGCCACATGTAAAGGTTGAGAGGGCGGCAAGCCCCCGCCCCGCTCTCACACCCCTTTCCCCACCGGGTTGGAGCGTTGAGACTAAGGTGTTTTGAGTGTCTCTGCTGTATCTGGAAGGTGGAGAGCTAGATACTGAAGAGATGAGACATGGTTCAACTTAGAAATTCTGTGTGTCAGCTTTTGTTAGCAAGGAAATGATGATTAGTCTTTCTGAACAATGTAATTTGCTGGATAGTAGGGAGGAGGTGTGGGACTGCAGACACTGTTGGGAAAGGTGGGGGAGTGCTTAGTTGAGGTCTACCCTTTTTTCTTTTCCTGATTACTTATTCACTTGTGCTGATCACAGCCAGGTGCAGAAACTTTACACCTGTTTTTGCATTTAATGTTGGTGTTCCTAGTTGGAGAGGACACTGCTCTGAGGAGCATCACTTTACACAAAAGCTGTGTCTACACAACCGCCTCAAAAGGACACTCAAAATGAGCATTCAACCGTTTCATACAGCTGATTAACATCTCCTGTCTGCCAGATTAATATAAAAGTGGGACCCCACTACCCACCTGTTCCACTGTCAAGTTCTCCGTGGCTCAGAAAGGTAGTGCTCCACAAGTACTTAAATGGCTCATGTGAAACTAGAGCTGGTGTCTGCCTGGCAGCCAGACTCCTATAAGTGAGGGGACATCACATGATGTCTGTTATTTCCTCTACCTGTCCTGAAATACCTAGATGTCTGCCCTGCCTACTGAGAGTGGGATCACGCCTCCCTACCCTGCAGGAGGAGAGTCCTGTGGCTGTGTGGAACACAGAGAAGCAGACTGCTGGAGTGATGCAGGACGACCCAGCCAACAGTGGCCCACCAGACTCTCCAACTACTTATAGGCAGGATAGGCCACTCCACAGCAGGGCAGTTGCTATCGCCCACTCGCTGTTGTAATTTCATGCTTTGATTGGTCCATGTAGGTCGCTGAAGATTTTGACTACTCTGCGTAAGGAGTTCTCCGTGTAAAGTTGAAACTGCTGAAGACTAATCGGCCCGTGCAGCAGTGCAACTGCTGAAAAATGATCAGTGCTTGCAGGGCAGTAACTGCTGAAGCATTACTGGCTCATCCACGGCTGCAACTGATTAAGATTGAGCTTGGCTTGTGCGTGGCTGCATATGCTGATGGTGTGACCATTCCATGTGGGACCTGGGAACAATTACAGCATAGGAAGAGGCGGCACCTGCCAAATGGCTTCACTTTGTTTCAGCTGCTAGCAATCTGGAGTATTAAGTATCATTATGTAGTAAAGTACTTTATTTCCTGAGCAGCTAAGCAGTGGGCTGGACATTCACTTTATTGGAGTTTGCTTGATTGTTGAACTTTGACCTCGAGCACCTCCACACTCCCTCCCCTAGAAAACTGTGACTGCTCGCCCTCGCTACCTTGAGTGATGTGCGGAAAGGGCTGTACATGGCCCAGTTTGCAGAACCATAGAAGGGTGGGACCTGGGGCATCATAGGCAAATTAATCAAACACCACGGCAGTGGCCCTGCTTTCCCTAAACTGTCTCATGGCTCCCGAATGGGGTCTGAAACATTTCTTTTACAAAGGATAATACTCGGGCTCACTAACTCGTAACACTGATATTAGTTGCACCAGTCTTATCTAAGAAAGGGTCAAGAACAAGGGGGAGAATGTGGGGGGGTTAGATGTTGAGGCATAACTGGAGGTATTGGAATGATCATGCTATGTAGCTTTCAAGCTCTGAGAGGCAGGCATGCAGCCTCCATATGAATTCTTTATGGGAGTACAAACTGTTATCTTGAGGAAATATTCCTTCTGAAAATCATGCTTACAAACATTTCTTTTGATGAAAATGAATTTACTCTAATGAATAAATTAACATCTTCAATTGGTAGGGTATTGAATCCTGGGATTGGAAGTAATATGTAAATTTAAAAATACCACAAAATATATAACTAACCTTAAAATAAATAGAATACAATAATGAATCAACTGAAACGTTTTAAAAGACAAAGAGCACAAGCGTGCAGTAGAGTATTTTCTAGTTCCACTCCCAAAGGAGTCGTTTAGAAGGAGGCAAAGGAGCTCAGAAGATAAGAAGTGAACTAAAGAATCGAAGCGTGTGACAGTGAAGGTGGAAATGGATACTAGAGGCGGTTCGGTGTGCTGAAATCAAGTGGGTGGCCGCAAATTAGGTACTGGAGAGAAAGCTCTCATGGAAAATGCTGGCACCAGTGGTACAAGTGACATGCACACCACACTCCTTTTCTAACATTAGTTAAACTTAATACATATGATCCGTGATGGTGCAAGCCCAAAACAAGCTGTTGTCTGTCAGTGTGGACATGGACCATAGTTCTGTAAACAATGTTTTCATCTGATGGTTTCACAACATCCAAACCATATGATACAGGCACTCTTCTGTTATCTTCTCCATTATTATTTGTCTTCTTTCTGGACTACAGGTGTTATTGCAATTATATCAAAAGCTAATGATAACACCGGACGTGTTTTGTCCTAGTGAGAACTTTTTCAAGACTTTTGTCACAAATGCCCCATTTTCAGAAACCTCTCAGGTCTCAAGAATGTTAAATAAGTGCAAGATTCGTATGACAACCTTTTTGAGTCAGGCAGAACTCTCTTCAATGGATAACTGTATGGGTAACCACAAATTACATTACAAAGCAGATGTACAGAGGAAGGTAAGGACGTGAAATGCAAGAGGTTATGTGATAAAATGAGATGATCCAGGCAGTTTCCTACTGTGAAAGTAAAGTAATAATTGAGAGGGGTTTCTTTACAGTCAAATGTTTGAGGTTGCTATTTTCATCAGGCAAAGATTAGTTCTAGATCATATTTCATGAGATAATTATAAAATTGTATAATCCTTGTTAGCAGAGATGGCTTGCCTGTTCTACCAGGTTAGGTGACGGTGTAAATGTCTAGACCGAGTACAGTGCCTAATAACTGTTTGAATTTACAATCTAGAATCACGCTCTGAGATTTGAACCATGTCTCCGTAAGCAGCAGGACTCTTCCATGATGGCCGTCATGTGATTTGTTTCAAAGTACAGGAGCACTAGCCCTGCAGCTGGGCTAGGACAGATTACAAATACCCCAAAAATTTTAAGAAAACCTATAATTCATCTTTTAAGGTGCAACAAAAAGGCACAGGAATAAATCGCTTAAATAAGGAAAGAGCCTACAAGTACGTAGAGGATAGAGACACATACTGTGGCTATGCAGAAAGTTAAACTAGAAAATGTCCACTAAGATATTGCCCCAATACTTAAGAGTAATGGAAACTATTTGCACATCTCCATTATATTCTTAAAGAACGAAAGATAAGTGATTGTGCAGATTTAAAATGAGCAAAGAAAGATACAGAATATTTGGACATGTTATTTGGCAATGCTCTAAATACATACTTCCCAGTTGAACGTGACCATAAAACGTCTCTCTTAGATTAGACCACCAAATACCTGAACAAGCATTAAAACTGTTGATGTTAAGGTTCCAGTCCATTCTTGGTAGTAGATTTTAACTAGGATATATTACTAGAACACCTCTTGTAATATCTTCCATGGATCATCATTTCCAAAGCTCTTCACTAATGCTAGTATGTGTCACCTTGTGCAACCAATATAGCAAGCAACAATGGGTCACTCTGGTCTTATTTTTATACGTTTAATAATTTAGTTGCAAGTGAATTGCCAATAATTATGACTTACTAAAAAAAAACAAAGGAAAAAAACTTGCAGGATCAAAGCCCATTAAACTATTCTTTAAGTAGCTCACAATATGCTAAGACAACAAATATTAGAAATGATAAAGTACTAGGGGCCAGATGTAGCAAGGTCAGAATTTGCGATCCTGAAATTGCGAGTCGGTGCGACTCGCAATTTCCGAATCGCAAATCCTGATGCAGAATGGTGTCTCAGACACCGTCTGCGAATCGCTATGGGGTCGCAAAGACCCACATCATTAATATTAATGAGGTGGGTTGCATTTTGCGACCCCATAGCGATTCCCTGCACTCACAGGGATGGTGGCCTGCTGAAGACAGCAGACCGCCATGTCTGTGACTGCTTTTTAAATAAAGCAGTTTTTTTATTTTATTTTGCAGCCCGTTTTCCTTAAAGGAAAACGAGTTGCAAAATAAAAAAAATAACGAAACCATTTGGCTTCGGTTTTTGGCAACATTCGCAAAGGGTGGGTTTTGTGAATGGGTTACCACCAGTGTGACACTCGTGGTAACTGCGAATTGCTTTGTGACCGCATTCGCGGTCACAAAGCAATTTAGCATAGCGATGCGAGTCGCAAATAGGAAGGGGACACCCCTTTCTATTTGCGAGTCGCATTCACAATTTGCGAGTCGGTACCGACTCGCAAATTGTGAATAAGCATCGCGATCGGCATTTTGCATGGCGCAAACTGCGATTTTCGCAGTTTGCACCATGCAAAATGCTTCCTACATCTGGCCCTAAGTGTTCAAGGTGCGTATACAGTGCAGAAAAAAACAATGTGTGTGTACATATAGGAATGCAAATGACAACGATAGTTAAATGTAAGGGCCCGTCAAAGGGACTAACTGTCAATGACATTTCAACCTCCTGGGCTGCTTTTGAAGACATAATGAGGACAACATTATTTAATAAACATACATAAAAACTGCGAAGTGATATTCTGTTTAGATTTGAATTAGTAGATGAAAAATTAGTGGATGAAAAGACTAACAGGGAAGTAAATCATGCACGAGGAAGCCGACATTACAGGAAAGCTTCGGAGGTCTCTGCATCTGGTAGCAGGGACCACTTCTTAATTTCTATATGTGCTCATTAAATAAGGTTGCCCTGAGGATGACCTCAGAAGCAACCGGGTGGTCAGAACATTGTTGACAACTCTCCAACTAGAATGGTTTCCAAAGTGTTGCTCATGTTCCCTTGGTATATCAGGTAACCCTTGTTTTTATGTACCACCTTGTGCAGCTAAAGCTTTGTTTCCCTCTGAATCCTCGCTGTTGTCTTAACCCAATCAATGACAGAAATTCCCAAACCAGGAAGTAAAAGGGGATTCAATACATCACTGGCTAAACACGCTTCTGCAAAAATCTTTCTGAAAGCACCCTGGAAAAACTGAATAACATTTTGCGACAATAGATTAATTGACTACAGAAGGCGAAGGCATAAATGATCCCCACTGCAGCAGTCCTAAGAATATACTTGACAAGAGAATGCGGGGGGCGCCAGCACAGCCCTGCCTGACTGCACAGACTGTATATAGACTTGAAGAATCACACACCTTTTAGCAATGGTTTACAGTACAGTAGAAAACACAATTTAACCAAAGAAGCTTTTACCGATTACGTAAATGTACCTGACCTACAACAGTCTAAATCAGAGGCCGATTAGTATTCAGATCTTGAAAACAGTCTCTACTAACATGGAGGAATAAAGCACAGCAAAATACCAAGAGGGCGATAAGTGTGCATTTAAGTAATTTTTTAGCAGAAGGAAGAAAAAAGTTCCAAAACAAAGGGCGTGGAGATCACCAACATTTATATCTAATATACTGTCCATAAAAGTAAAGCAGTAAAAAAAGATGCGGTTTGCCACAACCTTGGAGAAAACACAACGATGATTGGTGAAATGTTATGAAAGGTTTCAACTACTGGCAAATGCTCAAGGCCACAAAGCCATTATTTTTGTCCACTATGCAACGTCACGCAGGGATCACCTTAAGAAAATTAGACTTGGTCCTGCTGCAACATGAACAGTCCGGACTGAATCGCTAGGACAGGTCCTCTTTAAATGGAATTCCAAGCAACCTGACATCTGTTTAAACTGAGCTGGGCTTTATCCTTGAGGTGCAGATTGAGTTCTGCGACAAAGTGGGCACTGATCTAATGTGTGGACCTACCCATCATATTTTGGGCATTGAACAGTTGAAAAGACAAAGTTGACATTTTGTACATGTTTTTGGTCATCATTGCTTCAGCGGCTGTAATAGTATTGTTTGACTATGAAAATGTAACTGTTCATAAGCAACTGCCAGTTTTTTGTGTGAAATATATATATATATATATCTCAAGTTGATTGGTGGACTGCTTTCAAAAGTTTTAGTCGATGTCATTCGTTTGGGTGGGCATTCTAGACCACTGTTTTTCACCCAATATGCCGCTTCCTAAAAGGACCATCTGAAAGAAAATCAGACTTGGTTCAGCACCAACAGAAACAGTCCAGCCCAACTGCAAGGCCAGTTCCCGTAGTTGGACTTCATCAGAGAGGTGCAGCTTGAGTCCGGTTAATTCAAGCATTTCTCCCATCACTTTGCTGGTCACTTTCTTGGTGATTTAAGTGATTAAGTATTACACAGTAAACTGAAATGAGATTTAACAGAGGAGTAGGTACACTCACAAAGGGAAAACATGAATACATTTTTGGGAGATTCCCAGGTACTGCTGTGCCTTTTTACAACCTCAGAACATGACCTTCAGTGAGGCTTGAAATAACCAGCTAAGGACAGCTTTACCTAAGGATGTATGTCTTTCAGGTGACCTACCTACTTTTAAAGCATCGGGTGATTTAGGGCACATGCTCACTATCACAGAATCAAGAGTATCTGGCTCCTAGCTGAACGCATGTTCCTTCTTTTTCTCTTCTGCTTCACAAAACAAACACTGCACCTCAGTCCTTACTCAATTTCTTGGGCACACTAGGAGACTTGGAGACCAACAAGTGATTGTGGTCTGAATCTGCCCACAGTCCCTACTGATTATAAGATATCATCTACAGCAAAGGAAAAAACAATCAACTAGGGCATTGCTGCAGGGTAAATCGATAAAGAGCACCAATTGGCAAGAAGACTGTGGAACACCTTAAAAGATATGTATTCACCTGACATCTCATTTGAACCCTTGAGTGCATGAGTGCTAAGTTCAAAGCTTCTGCCTGAAAATTATCTAAAGAAGAGGCCACAATGATGCATGGAGGTGAGTGAAAACTGTATTCTCAGTAAGCGCAGCAACAGATGCTTCTGAAGATCAAAGGAATGATCATAATAAATCACCCATAATTGCTTCTAAGCTGAGGAAACTTTACTTTGTTCTGTGCACTTTTGTACTGATGCTTGAAATGATTACCAGGAACCTCTGAAACAAAAGTGGACTTCAAGGTGAATGGTTTACACTTCACCTTTTTGTGATGTCAAATTTACAAGAACCCTGGTTCTCCTTGAAATCAAACACCATGGATGCACCTCGAGCTGCAAGAGGAGCAGGAATTGGCTACACGATTGACTATGAATGATGAGCAGGGGAGAATGTGGCCAAACAATGAGTAATACTCATGGGTTGTGGTGGTTTGGGGAAAGGCTGATCAAGCCAGGACAGCTGAAGTTTGTGACTGAGGAATCTGCACACCTTCCTGGTGCTATAGATCATGAATCAAGACAGACCAGTCTTAGGTGCTGGGAATAAAGGGGGGAAGACACAATGGAAAAAAAGAAACACCAGGGTGTGAAAAGGGTGTTAGCCCACACGAGGAGAGTAAAACAAGGAACTGAGTTATATGTGCTAACTGCATGCACAAATGTGAGTTAATGTGGGTATGTACACTATCTATTTCACATGTTCAACAGTGATATTTGCACCACATGGTAGTGGCAGGCAGGTGGTTGTTAGAAAAAATATGAGTCCAGACATAGGATTACAGTGTTTGCTAAAAGAGTAAAAAGCACAGCCTGTCCAAAACCATAGGCTTCACCACTGTACTAATATATATACTCTTCTGGGCACATTTGTGGAAGTTACTGCTTGATGCCGGTGCCAACTCGTTCATATAAAGAAGCGGGTATGAAGACGTGACAACTGTCTTTAACTGTATCAAAATGGCCTTTTATGAATGAATCTGACCCTTCGGAAAAACAGACTCCTTTGTGTAGATTGTGCAACACAGCATCACCAAGGCAGCCTTGAGATTTATGGTGTTAAAGACACTGTGGTTGTGCATTTATTGTACGTAACTGTACACAAATACCCTAATACGGGAAATTAACAAAAAAGCTTCATGTTTATGGTGTACCACTTCACACCAGTCATGGCTTGTGGATTTAAAAACTGCATTGATAAGCAGCCAATATAGTGTATTTCTGCAAAGAATGTGGAATTATAAACCATACTATTTCAGCATGTTCATTTCCGAACCCAACCACAGATCTGCTTAAAAAGAAAAAAAAGCTAGTGATTTATCCCTTTTGGGAAGAAATGTATCTTATTTAAGAGACATAGAGTTCCTAAGCCTATTCTTTATCCCATGTCCCTGAAAACATCATTAATTCCGAGGTCTGAATACCCGACCTAATGCATTCCTATTACAAATATTGTAAATGAATGCCTTGAAGCTGGCTTTAATGGCAACATCCTTCATCTCTAGTGGGAACTTTCTCAGTCATGCATAGCATATTCACAGGCAGGAGGGGCGCATGTGGTTTCGTCAGCATCAGATTAGCCATGTTCAAACACAGAGTAACTTCACACCAACCTGATCCTCCTTCTGCCAAATATTTGTCCTTTGCGAAGATCACAGAATCCAGCATTGATTCAAAAAGGAGGAAGTATCCCTAAAGAGAGAAAAATACATCCAGTAATCAGTTTACAAAGAGGCGAACAGCAAGTGCTAATCTATATTTATCAAAACCCAATGATGGGATGTAACCTCCTGGTAAAGAAATGCTATTGGCCCTTGTTAACACACAACAGATATTAGTAATTTACAATATGCAAGACTCCAGATAAGATTTTTGACACTTGTCATAAGATGTGTAAATCACCAAATTTGAAGCTACCTATGCACGTATTTTAAGTGAGTAACCTAAAGACAGTTTAATAATCTATTAAGCAATGACTCCCTGGACTGTGACGGATACTTTGTAGCAACAAGGTTGAAACACTGATTAGCACTATACAAATAGAATGCAAATCAAAAATTATTTTGAAAATCAGCTAGCTTAATAAGCAGCATGGCAGAAGCAAGTAAGAGAGTAAGCACTTTAATTTCATCAACTGAATAATTAATGCAAATAGTGAGCTGTGAGTGATTTGACTAAAGCTATATGAAAAGGAACTAGTAGTTTTGAATTATGCACAAAAACACAAATATATTTTTTAAAGGTGATAGGCCATTCTACATGGTGTATGATACACTAGTCGGACTGTTCTCACAAACCACTGCTCAGTGGAGCTCAGTCTCATAGTAAGATTAGTTTCACTAGGTGAAAATCTGTTTCATCAAGGGTTCGCACACACCACTGTAGTTCAAAGGACGACGTTTGAGTGGCCCACCTCTTCTCTTCCTGAAAAATGCCCAGTTAGTTTTCTTAATGTGGGTTGTCAGAGGGGGTGTGGACCAATTTGACCCAAGTCAATAACATGGGATAATAAAAAGTTGAAAACCCATTTTTATGTCCAAGTATGAGATTTTGAGCTTGCAACGTGTTATGACTGTAATTGTAATGATTTGTAATATGAAATTAGTACTCAGAGTCAAGATGATGAATCCAAGTGTATTTATTGGTGCCCATTTGGCCGGAAGACCAAGGACATTTGGTGATGTCCTTTTTGGACAAAGATTTGTAGACTTTTGAACAGACACCCGACACATGTTTCACCCCTTTGGTGGATTCACCTGGGGCTTTTTCAAGGCTAGCAGTACTTATAAAAAGGAGTCCATTACTTGGGTCAGTAAAAGTAATCGATCTCATAGACGCAGAACGTAACAGACTGAGAGGGTCATTCTGACCCTGGCAGCCGGTGGCCGCCAGGGCCACCGACCACGGGAGCACTGCCAACAGGCTGGCGGTGCTCCAATGAGCATTCTGACCGCGGCGGTTCAGCCGCGGTCAGAAGCGGAAAGTCAGCGGTCTCCCGCTGATTTTCCGCTGCTCTTTGGAATCCTCCATGGCTGCGGAGCGCGCTCCGCAGCCATGAGGATTCTGACCCCCCCCTACCGCCATCCAGTTCATGGCGGGAAAGCCGCCATGAACAGGATGGCGGTAGGGGGGGGTCGCGGGGCCCCTGTGGGCCCCTGCCGTGCCCATGCCAATGGCATGGGCACGGCAGGGGCCCCCGTAAGAGGGCCCCGAAAAGTATTTCAGTGTCTGCGTTGCAGACACTGAAATACGCGACGGGTGCCACTGCACCCGTCGCACCTTCCCACTCCGCCGGCTCGATTACGAGCCGGCATCCTCGTGGGAAGGTCGTTTTCCCCTGGGCTGGCGGGCGGTTTTACTGGAACCGCCCGCCAGCCCAGGGGAAAACTCGTAATACCCGCCGCGGTCTTTTGACCGCGGCGCGGTAATTTGGAGGGCGGGATCCTGGCGGGCGGCCTCCGCCGCCCGCCAGGGTCATAATGAGGCCCTGAATCCCTAAAAACAATATTGTCATGGAAAGGTTTAAATGTTACTGAAGGAAGCAAGATGGGGCTGAGTCCATAGACGTGCATGTCTGTGCTTTGGGATCTTTGGCCTCTACCTGTGATTTTGAACACAATGTATGAGCAAGCACTGAAAGACCAGATCTTAATAAGAACAATTAAGAAAATTCAAGAAAGGCTAAGGGTTAGCACAGACATGTCGTTTAATGCTGCTATTGATATTGCAAAGTCCATCGAGCGTTCTGAAAAACTTGTACAGGAAATTAGGGGTAGTTTGGATAATGGAGTGCACGTTGTGAATGATGGTGGGAACAAAATAAAGAAAACCACCATGCAAAGGAATGATTTAAAGAAAAATATAGCTTTGTGTTTCAGATGTGGTAGCTCTTCACATCTTGGCAACTCAAACTTTTGCGGTGCTGCAGATAAAGTGTGTTCCAGGTGCAATAAGAAGGGACATTTCAATAGGGTACGCAGGTCCAATAACAAGAGTGTGAATTTAGTACAAGGAAGTGTTCCTAATGGGAGGGATGGTGGCAATTCTGATCAGTACTCCAATACTGTTCTGAGTGAAGGTGGTGGGAATTCTAAGAAGGATTTTCCATCTTGTAATATTAATATTGATGGAGAAATGTAAATGTACATGTTTATTCATGTGCATGGTACATCATTTTAGGACAATCTATAGTCAAGGAAAAGTGGCCAAGCAAAATATTATTGGTCACAAAATTGAATTGATGTGTTATTTTTGGGGCAATCTGGTGTTTGCAGGGCGACACACTCATGATAAAGTGTACATGACAAAGAGCGGACAATCTCTTTTGGGTTGGCCTCACCAGGAAGAAATCGGAATTAAACTCAATCCCAGAGTGCATCCTCCTATTTATGTTATTAATAATACAGAAAATATTGGCAATGTAGCAGAAGAATAGGATGATTTGGTAATGTTTTTAGTGCCAAACTGGGTGAATATCTTGGATTCAAACATTGTATTAAACTATGTGACAAAGCTGTAATCACCAGGCACAGGGTTAAAAATGTTCCCTTATGCTACATGGGGAGGTGGAAAGAGATGTTACATGATTTATGCAATGAGGGCATTATCGAACCTGTCGAGCCTGGGTATCCCCAGTCATAATTTCAGTTAAACCTTCTGGGGAATTGAGATTATGTGTGGATTTGCGCAGCCTTAATAGCACAATTTGGGTGGAAACCCATCCTCTGCCCAACTTGCACGAAATGGTAACAACATTGTCAGGTGCACACGTTTTTTCTACATTAGACCTGGCAAGTACTTACCACCAGGTTAAGCTGGAGGAGGAGTCAAAAAAACATACTGCATTTATTACTCCAGAAAGGCTTTTTCGGTATTGTCGGATGCCTGTTTGCCAAGCAAGTGCTGCATCAGTATTCCAGAGACTAATGAAGGAAACGCTGTAAGGCAGATTGGGGGCAATTGCCTTTCAAGATGATATTTTAGTTTTTGGACAGAATAGTGAGGAGCATGATGCTAATTTAAATAACGTTTTGTCAGCCTTGCCAGCAAAAGGCCTTACGTTGAAACTCAAGTGTAAATTCAGGAAACGTGAGGTGGAATACCTTGGGAATCTAGTCAGTGTAACAGGAATCAAACCAAAAATTGGGCCTGTGGACAGTATTCTGAAAGCTCCTGTTCCTGTGAGCAAAGAGCAACTAGTTTCTTTTCTCTGATTAACCAGATTTTATGCAGAATGTATACCAAATTATGCTGCAGAAGTGGACCCGTTCAGGTGTCTACTCAAAAAGAACACACAATTTGAATGGAGTGACAAGATGACATCAGATTCACCAAATTGAAACAGATGATTGCTGATGCGTTTTGCCTTAAACTATTTGTAGTGGGGAAATGTGTGATAACAGTGGATGCGAGTAGAGGTGGATTGGGATGTGTACTTATGCAAAGAGAATACGTTAACTAATGGATTGGATCATATGCCTCAAGAGCATTATGGGAAGCGGAGAAACATTACTCTGTTATAGAACGAGAACTGTTGGCATGTGTTTGGGGAGCTGGAAACTTCAGACCTTTTATGTGGGGTACCAGATTTATAATAAAAATGGACCACAAACCATTGGTACAAATGATGTCTCTGGGTGGAGGTCTCACAATGATAGGAAGATTGGCCAGGTTAGCATCCAGCCAACAGTCTTTTCAGCGCACAATAGAATATGTGCCAGGAAAAATGAACCTACATGCTGATGGTGTGTCCAGGTTACCTGTACGTGGAGAGAGCTTTGTTAATTTTGATAAAGATGACTATGAGGTGGCATTCACCTTGCGTTAATTTGATTGGATTGGAGCATCCTGTGACTGAAGAAGACACATGGGATGTGCAAATGTGAGCGGATGTGAAATTAAATAGGGTGATGTAATTGATAATGAGTGGCTTGAAGAACGGACGGTTCCCAGAAAATTAGTGAGGTTTTTCAAAGTAGTAGAAGAGCTGGCAAAAAATTTAATTCTTGTTAGGAATGACAAGTTGTAGGAAAGTACCATCTTGCCTGGCATGTTACCCCCATTTTTCACTGTATATATGTTGTTTTAGTTGTATGTGTCACTGGGACCCTGGTAACCCAGGGCCCCAGTGCTCATAAGTGTGCCTGAATGTGTTACCTGTGTAGTGACTAACTGTCTCACTGAGGCTCTGCTAATCAGAGCCTCAGTGGTTATGCTCTCTCATTTCTTTCCAAATTGTCACTAACAGGCTAGTGACCATTTTTACCAATTTACATTGGCTTACTGGAACACCCTTATAATTCCCTAGTATATGGTACTGAGGTACCCAGGGTATTGGGGTTCCAGGAGATCCCTATGGGCTGCAGCATTTCGTTTGCCACCCATAGGGAGCTCTGACAATTCTTACACAGGCCTGCCACTGCAGCCTGAGTGAAATAACGTCCACGTTATTTCACAGCCATTTTACACTGCACTTAAGTAACTTATAAGTCACCTATATGTCTAACCTTTACCTGGTAAAGGTTAGGTGCAAAGTTACTTAGTGTGAGGGCACCCTGGCACTAGCCAAGGTGCCCCCACATTGTTCAGAGCCAATTCCCTGAACTTTGTGAGTGCGGGGACACCATTACACGCGTGCACTACATATAGGTCACTACCTATATGTAGCTTCACAATGGTAACTCCGAATATGGCCATGTAACATGTCTATGATCATGGAATTGCCCCCTCTATGCCATCCTGGCATAGTTGGCACAATCCCATGATCCCAGTGGTCTGTAGCACAGACCCTGGTACTGCCAAACTGCCCTTCCTGGGGTTTCACTGCAGCTGCTGCTGCTGCCAACCCCTCAGACAGGCATCTGCCCTCCTGGGGTCCAGCCAGGCCTGGCCCAGGATGGCAGAACAAAGAACTTCCTCTGAGAGAGGGTGTGACACCCTCTCCCTTTGGAAAATGGTGTGAAGGCAGGGGAGGAGTAGCCTCCCCCAGCCTCTGGAAATGCTTTGTTGGGCACAGATGTGCCCAATTCTGCATAAGCCAGTCTACACCGGTTCAGGGACCCCTTAGCCCCTGCTCTGGCGCGAAACTGGACAAAGGAAAGGGGAGTGACCACTCCCCTGACCTGCACCTCCCCTGGGAGGTGTCCAGAGCTCCTCCAGTGTGCTCCAGACCTCTGCCATCTTGGAAACAGAGGTGCTGCTGGCACACTGGACTGCTCTGAGTGGCCAGTGCCACCAGGTGACGTCAGAGACTCCTTGTGATAGGCTCCTTCAGGTGTTGCTAGCCTATCCTCTCTCCTAGGTAGCCAAACCCTCTTTTCTGGCTATTTAGGGTCTCTGTCTCTGGGGAAACTTTAGATAACGAATGCAAGAGCTCATCCGAGTTCCTCTGCATCTCTCTCTTCACCTTCTGATAAGGAATCGACTGCTGACCGCGCTGGAAGCCTGCAAACCTGCAACATAGTAGCAAAGACGACTACTGCAACTCTGTAACGCTGATCCTGCCGCCTTCTCGACTGTTTTCCTGCTTGTGCATGCTGTGGGGGTAGTCTGCCTCCTCTCTGCACCAGAAGCTCCGAAGAAATCTCCCGTGGGTCGACGGAATCTTCCCCCTGCAACCGCAGGCACCAAAAAGCTGCATTACCGGTCCCTTGGGTCTCCTCTCAGCACGACGAGCGAGGTCCCTCGAATCCAGCGACTCTGTCCAAGTGACCCCCACAGTCCAGTGACTCTTCAGTCCAAGTTTGGTGGAGGTAAGTCCTTGCCTCACCTCGCTGGGCTGCATTGCTGGGAACCGCGACTTTGCAGCTACTCCGGCCCCTGTGCACTTCCGGCGGAAATCCTTTGTGCACAGCCAAGCCTGGGTCCACGGCACTCTAACCTGCATTGCACGACTTTCTAAGTTGGTCTCCGGCGACGTGGGACTCCTTTGTGCAACTTCGGCGAGCACCGTTTCACGCATCCTCGTAGTGCCTGTTTCTGGCACTTCTCCGGGTGCTACCGGCTCCAGAGAGGGCTCCTTGTCTTTCTCGACGTCCCCTCTCTCTGCTGGTCCAATTTGCGACCTCCTGGTCCCTCCTGGGCCTCAGCAGCGTCCAAAAACGCTAACCGCACGATTTGCAGCTAGCAAGGTTTGTTGGCGTTCTTTCGGCGGGAAAACACTTCTGCACGACTCTCCACGGCGAGAGGGATCCGTCCACCAAAGGGGAAGTCTCTAGCCCTTTTCGTTCCTGCAGAAACCTCAGCTTCTTCTGTCCAGTAGAAGCTTCTTTGCACCCGCAGCTGGCATTTCCTGGGCATCTGCCCATCTCCGACTTGCTTGTGACTTTTGGACTTGGTCCCCTTGTTCCACAGGTACCCTAGATTGGAAATCCACAGTTGTTGCATTGCTGGTTTGTGTCTTTCCTGCATTATTCCTCTAACACGACTTCTTTGTCCTTAGGGGAACTTTAGTGCACTTTGCACTCACTTTTCAGGGTCTTGGGGAGGGTTATTTTTCTAACTCTCACTATTTTCTAATAGTCCCAGCGACCCTCTACAAGGTCACATAGGTTTGGGGTCCATTCGTGGTTCGCATTCCACTTTTGGAGTATATGGTTTGTGTTGCCCCTATCCCTATGTTTCCCCATTGCATCCTATTGTAACTATACATTGTTTGCACTGTTTTCTAAGACTATACTGCATATTTTTGCTATTGTGTATATATATCTTGTGTATATTTCCTATCCTCTCACTGAGGGTACACTCTAAGATACTTTGGCATATTGTCATAAAAATAAAGTACCTTTATTTTTAGTATAACTGTGTATTGTGTTTTCTTATGACATTGTGCATATGACACTAAGTGGTACTGTAGTAGCTTCACACGTCTCCTAGTTCAGCCTAAGCTGCTCTGCTAAGCTACCATTATCTATCAGCCTAAGCTGCTAGACACCCTATACACTAATAAGGGATAACTGGGCCTGGTGCAAGGTGCCAGTACCCCTTGGTACTCACTACAAGCCAGTCCAGCCTCCTACATTGGTTGTGCAGTGGTGGGATAAGTGCTTTGAGACTACTTACCACTCGTCATTGTACTTTTCATAAGAGAAAAATATACAAAACAAGGTCAGTGTATATACACATAGCCAAAAAGTTTTGCTTTTCCTCTTTTCACTCTTTTCTAAGTGCTGAAAAGCACTTCTAACTTTCTAAAAAGTTCTAAAAAGTTTAAAAAGTTTTTTTCTCTGTCTTTCTAAAAGCTCTGACAAACTTTTTATCTTTTACTATCACTTTAACTCTCTCTAAAAATGTCTGGCACAGGCCAACATGTTGATCTGTCCAAACTTGCATATGATCACCTTAGCTGGAAAGGAGCAAGGAGTCTCTGCATAGAGAGAGGTTTGAGTGTAGGGAAGAATCCTTCCTTAGAACTGTTAATTAACATGCTTAGAGTACAGGATAAGGCCATAAGTGCCCAATCTGTTGAAAAAGTAGCTAATGGTTCTCAATCTGATCCAGGGACTCCCCCAGGAAAAGATTCAGGAAAGAAACTTCCTAGCCTGCCCATTACTAGACAGTCTAGCATAGTTGGTAATGATGATGAGCCACACCATATAAATAGTGTTGTCTCACATCATAGCAAAAGCATTTATTCTCACCATACTGGTAGTGATGTTTCTGTTAGCCAAGCTGTTAGGGTGGCTTCTGTAAGGGACAGGTCTCCTTCTGTCCATTCTCACCATACTTCTGTTTCAAGGCATGTCCCTCCCACCCACCCTGATGACAGATTGTTAGAAAGGGAGCTCAATAGATTGAGAGTGGAACAAACCGGACTGAAGCTCAAGAAGCAACAGCTGGATTTGGATAGACAGACTTTAGAAGTAGAGAAGGAGAGACAGAAACTGGGTTTAGAAACCCATGGTGGCAGCAGCAGTATTCCCCAGTCATCCTGCAAAAGAGCATGATTCCAGGAATCTGCACAAGATAGTTCCCCCTTACAAGGAGGGGGATGACATTAACAAGTGGTTTGCTGCACTTGAGAGGGCCTGTGTTGTACAGGATGTCCCTCAAAGGCAGTGGGCTGCTATCCTATGGCTATCATTTAGTGGAAAAGGTAGGGATAGGCTCCTTACTGTGAAAGAAAATGATGCTAATAATTTCCAAGTTCTTAAGAATGCACTCCTGGATGGTTATGGCTTAACCACTGAACAGTACAGGATAAAGTTCAGAGAGACCAAAAAGGAGTCTTCACAAGACTGGGTTGATTTCATTGACCATTCAGTGAAGGCCTTGGAGGGGTGGTTACATGGCAGTAAGGTTACTGACTTTGAAAGCCTGTATAACTTGATCCTGAGAGAGCATATTCTTAATAATTGTGTGTCTGATTTGTTGCACCAGTACTTGGTGGACTCTGATCTGACCTCTCCCCAAGAATTGGGAAAGAAGGCAGACAAATGGGTCTGAACAAGAGTGAACAGAAAAGTTCATACAGGGGGTGACAAAGATGGCAACAAAAAGAAGGATGGTAAGTCTTCTGACAAGGGTGGGGACAAATCTAAAAATGAGTCTTCATCAGGCCCACAAAAACACTCTGGTGGGGGTGGTGGGCCCAAATCCTCTTTTAATCAGAACAAGGAAAAGAAACCATGGTGCTATTTATGTAAAATAAAAGGCCATTGGACAACAGATCCCAGTTGTCCAAAGAAAGGCACCAAGCCTCCTACCACTACAACCCCTACTGCTACACCTAGTGTCCCTACTAATAGCAGTGGTGGTGGGAGCAAACCTACTAATAGCCAATCCAAGGGAGTAGCTGGGCTCACTTTTGGTAACTTAGTTGGGGTTGGCCTTGTTAGGGAGGCCACAGAGGCTGTGTTAGTCTCTGAGGGGGCTATTGATTTAGCCACCTTAGTTGCTTGTCCCCTTAATATGGATAAGTACAAGCAGCTACCCCTAATAAATGGTGTTGAGGTTCAGGCCTACAGGGACACTGGGGCCAGTGTGACTATGGTCATAGAGAAACTGGTCCACCCTGAACAACACCTACTTGGTCACCAGTACCAAGTAACCGATGCTCACAACAACACACTTAGCCACCCCATGGCTGTTGTTAATCTCAACTGGGGGGGGGGGGGGGGGGGGTTACTGGTCCAAAGAAAGTTGTGGTAGCTTCAGATTTACCTGTAGACTGTCTATTAGGGAATGATTTGGAGACATCAGCTTGGTCAGATGTGGAGTTTGAGGCCCATGCAGCAATGCTGGGCATCCCAGGGCATATTTTTGCTTTGACAAGGGCTCAGGCCAAAAAGCAAAAAGGACAGGGAAGCTTGGATCCTGGAACAATGGAACAAGTGCTCCCTAAAGCTAGGGCTAGTAGAAGCAAACCACTTCCTACTATCCCTCCCTCTACAGTGGATTCTACTTCTGAGGAAGAAGAATTCCCTCCCTGTGCAGAACCTACACCAGAGGAGCTGGAAGCAGACACTGCTGAGCTTTTGGGTGAAGGGGGGCCTGCCAGAGAGGAGCTGAGTGTGGCACAGCAAACCTGTCCCACATTAGAGGGTCTCAGACAGCAAGCTGTCAAACAGGCTAATGGGGATGTCAGTGACTCTCACAGAGTTTACTGGGAGGACAACCTCTTGTACACTGAGCATAGGGATCCTAAACCTGGAGCTGCCAGGAGATTAGTGATTCCTCAGGAGTACAGAAAGTTCCTCCTAACACTGGCACATGACATTCCCCTAGCTGGGCACCTGGGTCAAATGAAAACTTGGGACAGACTGGTTCCATTGTTTCATTGGCCTAGGATGTCTGAGGACACAAAGGAATTTTGTAAGTCCTGTGAAACCTGTCAAGCCAGTGGCAAGACAGGTGGCACCCCAAAGGCAGCCCTTATTCCACTGCCTGTGGTTGGGGTTCCCTTTGAAAGGGTAGGGGTTGACATAGTTGGCCCCCTTGACCCTCCTACTGCTTCAGGCAATAGATTTATCTTAGTGGTAGTGGACCATGCCACAAGATACCCTGAAGCAATTCCTTTAAGGACCACTACAGCACCTGCAGTGGCAAAGGCCCTCCTGGGAATATTTTCCAGGGTGGGCTTCCCAAAGGAAGTAGTATCAGACAGAGGAAGCAATTTCATGTCTGCATACTTAAAGGCCATGTGGAAGGAGTGTGGTGTAACGTACAAGTTCACAACACCCTATCATCCACAAACAAATGGACTGGTGGAGAGATTTAATAAAACTCTCAAAGGCATGATTATGGGTCTCCCTGAAAAACTCCGCAGGAGATGGGATATCCTTCTACCATGCCTCCTTTTTGCCTACAGGGAGGTACCCCAGAAAGGAGTGGGCTTCAGCCCCTTTGAACTTCTTTTTGGACACCCTGTTAGGGGTCCACTCACACTTGTAAACGAGGGTTGGGAACAACCTTTAAAAGCTCCTAAGCAGGATATTGTGGATTATGTACTTGGCCTCAGATCAAGGATGGCTGAGTACATGAAAAAGGCCAGTAAAAACCTTCAGGCCAGCCAAGAGCTCCAGAAGCAATGGCATGACCAGAAGGCTGTTTTGGTTCAGTACCAACCAGGGCAGAAAGTGTGGGTCTTGGAGCCTGTGGCCCCAAGAGCACTCCAAGATAAATGGAGTGGTCCCCACACAATTGTTGAAAATAAGGGAGAAGTCACCTATTTAGTTGACTTAGGCACTGCCTGGAGTCCCCTTAGGGTGCTCCATGTCAACCGCCTGAAACCCTACTATGACAGGGCTGATCTCACCCTGCTCATGGCAACTGATGAGGGACAGGAAGAAGACAGTGATCCTCTACCTGATCTCTTCTCTTCCACAGAACAAGATGCTCTGGTGGAAGGTGTAGTTTTGGCTGATTGTCTTACTGCTGAGCAGAAAGATAATTGCATAAATCTCCTAGATCAATTCTCTCAACTCTTCTCTACTGTGCCAGGTACCACTTCTTGGTGTGAGCACACTATAGATACTGGAGACAGTTTACCTGTCAAAAGTCAGATCTATAGGTAGCCTGACCATGTCAGGGACTGCATAAAGCAAGAGGTCCAGAAAATGTTAGAACTAGGAGTGGTTGAGCACTCTGACAGTCCATGGGCTTCTCCTGTGGTACTGGTACCAAAACCCCATTCCAAAGATGGAAAGAAGGAAATGCGGTTTTGTGTAGACTATAGAGGTCTCAACTTGGTAACCAAAACTGATGCTCACCCTATACCCAGGGCAGATGAGCTCATAGATACACTGGCATCTGCCAAGTATCTAAGCACTTTTGATTTGACTGCAGGGTATTGGCAGATCAAATTGTCAGAAGATGCTAAACCTAAGACTGCATTTTCTACCATTGGAGGAGATTACCAGTTTACTGTAATGCCTTTTGGTTTGAAAAATGCACCTGCCACTTTTCAGAGGTTGGTGAACACAGTCCTGCAAGGGCTGGAAGCTTTCAGTGCAGCATATTTGGACGATATAGCTGTCTTTAGCTCCAGCTGGGATGATCACCTGGTCCACCTATGGAAAGTTTTGGAGGCCCTGCAAAAGGCAGGCCTCACTATCAAGGCTTCAAAGTGCCAGATAGGGCAGGGTAAGGTGGTTTATCTGGGACACCTTGTTGGTGGGGAACAGATTGCACCACTTCAGGGGAAAATCCAAACAATTATTGATTGGGTTCCCCCTACCACTCAGACTCAGGTGAGAGCCTTCCTAGGCCTCACTGGGTATTACAGGAGGTTCATTAAGAACTATGGCTCCATTGCAGCCCCTCTTAATGACCTCACATCCAAGAAAATGCCTAAAAAGGTATTATGGACAGCAAACTGTCAGAAAGCTTTTGAGGAGCTGAAGCAGGCCATGTGCTCTGCACCTGTCCTGAAAAGCCCTTGTTACTCTAAAAAATTCTATGTCCAAACTGATGCATCTGAATTAGGAGTAGGGGCAGTCCTATCACAACTTAATTCTGAGGGCCAGGATCAACCTGTTGCTTTTATTAGTAGGAGGTTGACCCCTAGAGAAAAGCGTTGGTCTGCCATTGAGAGGGAGGCCTTTGCTGTGGTCTGGGCTCTGAAGAAGTTGAGGCCATACCTGTTTGGCACTCACTTCATTGTTCAGACAGACCACAAACCTCTACTTTGGCTAAAACAAATGAAAGGTGAAAATCCTAAATTGTTGAGGTGGTCCATATCCCTACAGGGAATGGACTATACAGTGGAACATAGACCTGGGAGTAGCCACTCCAATGCAGATGGACTCTCCAGATATTTCCACTTAGACAATGAAGACTCATCAGGTCATGGCTGTCTTATTGTCCTTCGTTTGGGGGGAGGGGGTTGTGTAGGAAAGTACCATCTTGCCTGGCATGTTACCCCCATTTTTCACTGTATATATGTTGTTTTAGTTGTATGTGTCACTGGGACCCTGGTAACCCAGGGCCCCAGTGCTCATAAGTGTGCCTGAATGTGTTACCTGTGTAGTGACTAACTGTCTCACTGAGGCTCTGCTAATCAGAGCCTCAGTGGTTATGCTCTCTCATTTCTTTCCAAATTGTCACTAACAGGCTAGTGACCATTTTTACCAATTTACTTTGGCTTACTGGAACACCCTTATAATTCCCTAGTATATGGTACTGAGGTACCCAGGGTATTGGGGTTCCAGGAGATCCCTATGGGCTGCAGCATTTCGTTTGCCACCCATAGGGAGCTCTGACAATTCTTACACAGGCCTGCCACTGCAGCCTGAGTGAAATAACGTCCACGTTATTTCACAGCCATTTTACACTGCACTTAAGTAACTTATAAGTCACCTATATGTCTAACCTTTACCTGGTAAAGGTTAGGTGCAAAGTTACTTAGTGTGAGGGCACCCTGGCACTAGCCAAGGTGCCCCCACATTGTTCAGAGCCAATTCCCTGAACTTTGTGAGTGCGGGGACACCATTACACGCGTGCACTACATATAGGTCACTACCTATATGTAGCTTCACAATGGTAACTCCGAATATGGCCATGTAACATGTCTATGATCATGGAATTGCCCCCTCTATGCCATCCTGGCATAGTTGGCACAATCCCATGATCCCAGTGGTCTGTAGCACAGACCCTGGTACTGCCAAACTGCCCTTCCTGGGGTTTCACTGCAGCTGCTGCTGCTGCCAACCCCTCAGACAGGCATCTGCCCTCCTGGGGTCCAGCCAGGCCTGGCCCAGGATGGCAGAACAAAGAACTTCCTCTGAGAGAGGGTGTGACACCCTCTCCCTTTGGAAAATGGTGTGAAGGCAGGGGAGGAGTAGCCTCCCCCAGCCTCTGGAAATGCTTTGTTGGGCACAGATGTGCCCAATTCTGCATAAGCCAGTCTACACCGGTTCAGGGACCCCTTAGCCCCTGCTCTGGCGCGAAACTGGACAAAGGAAAGGGGAGTGACCACTCCCCTGACCTGCACCTCCCCTGGGAGGTGTCCAGAGCTCCTCCAGTGTGCTCCAGACCTCTGCCATCTTGGAAACAGAGGTGCTGCTGGCACACTGGACTGCTCTGAGTGGCCAGTGCCACCAGGTGACGTCAGAGACTCCTTGTGATAGGCTCCTTCAGGTGTTGCTAGCCTATCCTCTCTCCTAGGTAGCCAAACCCTCTTTTCTGGCTATTTAGGGTCTCTGTCTCTGGGGAAACTTTAGATAACGAATGCAAGAGCTCATCCGAGTTCCTCTGCATCTCTCTCTTCACCTTCTGATAAGGAATCGACTGCTGACCGCGCTGGAAGCCTGCAAACCTGCAACATAGTAGCAAAGACGACTACTGCAACTTTGTAACGCTGATCCTGCCGCCTTCTCAACTGTTTTCCTGCTTGTGCATGCTGTGGGGGTAGTCTGCCTCCTCTCTGCACCAGAAGCTCTGAAGAAATCTCCCGTGGGTCGACGGAATCTTCCACCTGCAACCGCAGGTACAATTTACTTTGGCTTACTGGAACACCCTTATAATTCCCTAGTATATGGTACTGAGGTACCCAGGGTATTGGGGTTCCAGGAGATCCCTATGGGCTGCAGCATTTCGTTTGCCACCCATAGGGAGCTCTGACAATTCTTACACAGGCCTGCCACTGCAGCCTGAGTGAAATAACGTCCACGTTATTTCACAGCCATTTTACACTGCACTTAAGTAACTTATAAGTCACCTATATGTCTAACCTTTACCTGGTAAAGGTTAGGTGCAAAGTTACTTAGTGTGAGGGCACCCTGGCACTAGCCAAGGTGCCCCCACATTGTTCAGAGCCAATTCCCTGAACTTTGTGAGTGCGGGGACACCATTACACGCGTGCACTACATATAGGTCACTACCTATATGTAGCTTCACAATGGTAACTCCGAATATGGCCATGTAACATGTTTATGATCATGGAATTGCCCCCTCTATGCCATCCTGGCATAGTTGGCACAATCCCATGATCCCAGTGGTCTGTAGCACAGACCCTGGTACTGCCAAACTGCCCTTCCTGGGGTTTCACTGCAGCTGCTGCTGCTGCCAACCCCTCAGACAGGCATCTGCCCTCCTGGGGTCCAGCCAGGCCTTGCCCAGGATGGCAGAACAAAGAACTTCCTCTGAGAGAGGGTGTGACACCCTCTCCCTTTGGAAAATGGTGTGGAGGCAGGGGAGGAGTAGCCTCCCCCAGCCTCTGGAAATGCTTTGTTGGGCACATATGTGCCCAATTCTGCATAAGCCAGTCTACACCGGTTCAGGGACCCCTTAGCCCCTGCTCTGGCGCGAAACTGGACAAAGGAAAGGGGAGTGACCACTCCCCTGACCTGCACCTCCCCTGGGAGGTGTCCAGAGCTCCTCCAGTGTGCTCCAGACCTCTGCCATCTTGGAAACAGAGGTGCTGCTGGCACACTGGACTGCTCTGAGTGGCCAGTGCCACCAGGTGACATCAGAGACTCCTTGTGATAGGCTCCTTCAGGTGTTGCTAGCCTATCCTCTCTCCTAGGTAGCCAAACCCTCTTTTCTGGCTATTTAGGGTCTCTGTCTCTGGGGAAACTTTAGATAACGAATGCAAGAGCTCATCCGAGTTCCTCTGCATCTCTCTCTTCACCTTCTGATAAGGAATCGACTGCTGACCGCGCTGGAAGCCTGCAAGCCTGCAAACCTGCAACATAGTAGCAAAGACGACTACTGCAACTCTGTAACGCTGATCCTGCCACCTTCTCGACTGTTTTCCTGCTTGTGCATGCTGTGGGGGTAGTCTGCCTCCTCTCTGCACCAGAAGCTCCGAAGAAATCTCCCGTGGGTCGACGGAATCTTCCACCTGCAACCGCAGGCACCAAAAAGCTGCATTACTGGTCCCTTGGGTCTCCTCTCAGCACGACGAGCGAGGTCCCTCGAATCCAGCGACTCTGTCCAAGTGACCCCCACAGTCCAGTGACTCTTCAGTCCAAGTTTGGTGGAGGTAAGTCCTTGCCTCACCTCGCTGGGCTGCATTGCTGGGAACCGCGACTTTGCAGCTACTCCGGCCCCTGTGCACTTCCGGCGGAAATCCTTTGTGCACAGCCAAGCCTGGGTCCACGGCACTCTAACCTGCATTGCACGACTTTCTAAGTTGGTCTCCGGCGACGTGGGACTCCTTTGTGCAACTTCGGCGAGCACCGTTTCACGCATCCTCGTAGTGCCTGTTTCTGGCACTTCTCCGGGTGCTACCGGCTTCAGAGAGGGCTCCTTGTCTTGCTCGACGTCCCCTCTCTCTGCTGGTCCAATTTGCGACCTCCTGGTCCCTCCTGGGCCTCAGCAGCGTCCAAAAACGCTAACCGCACGATTTGCAGCTAGCAAGGCTTGTTGGCGTTCTTTCGGCGGGAAAACACTTCTGCACGACTCTCCACGGCGAGAGGGATCCGTCCACCAAAGGGGAAGTCTCTAGCCCTTTTCGTTCCTGCAGAAACCTCAGCTTCTTCTGTCCAGTAGAAGCTTCTTTGCACCCGCAGCTGGCATTTCCTGGGCATCTGCCCATCTCCGACTTGCTTGTGACTTTTGGACTTGGTCCCCTTGTTCCACAGGTACCCTAGATTGGAAATCCACAGTTGTTGCATTGCTGGTTTGTGTCTTTCCTGCATTATTCCTCTAACACGACTTCTTTGTCCTTAGGGGAACTTTAGTGCACTTTGCACTCACTTTTCAGGGTCTTGGGAGGGTTATTTTTCTAACTCCCACTATTTTCTAATAGTCCCAGCGACCCTCTACAAGGTCACATAGGTTTGGGGTCCATTCGTGGTTCGCATTCCACTTTTGGAGTATATGGTTTGTGTTGCCCCTATCCCTATGTTTCCCCATTGCATCCTATTGTAACTATACATTGTTTGCACTGTTTTCTAAGACTATACTGCATATTTTTGCTATTGTGTATATATATCTTGTGTATATTTCCTATCCTCTCACTGAGGGTACACTCTAAGATACTTTGGCATATTGTCATAAAAATAAAGTACCTTTATTTTTAGTATAACTGTGTATTGTGTTTTCTTATGATATTGTGCATATGACACTAAGTGGTACTGTAGTAGCTTCACACGTCTCCTAGTTCAGCCTAAGCTGCTCTGCTAAGCTACCATTATCTATCAGCCTAAGCTGCTAGACACCCTATACACTAATAAGGGATAACTGGGCCTGGTGCAAGGTGCCAGTACCCCTTGGTACTCACTACAAGCCAGTCCAGCCTCTTTTTGGTGCCTGCGGTTGCAGGGGGAAGATTCCGTCGACCCACGGGAGATTTCTTCGGAGCTTCTGGTGCAGAGAGGAGGCAGACTACCCCCACAGCATGCACAAGCAGGAAAACAGTCGAGAAGGCGGCAGGATCAGCGTTACAGAGTTGCAGTAGTCGTCTTTGCTACTATGTTGCAGGTTTGCAGGCTTCCAGCGCGGTCAGCAGTCGATTCCTTATCAGAAGGTGAAGAGAGAGATGCAGAGGAACTCGGATGAGCTCTTGCATTCGTTATCTAAAGTTTCCCCAGAGACAGAGACCCTAAATAGCCAGAAAAGAGGGTTTGGCTACCTAGGAGAGAGGATAGGCTAGCAACACCTGAAGGAGCCTATCACAAGGAGTCTCTGACGTCACCTGGTGGCACTGGCCACTCAGAGCAGTCCAGTGTGCCAGCAGCACCTCTGTTTCCAAGATGGCAGAGGTCTGGAGCACACTGGAGGAGCTCTGGACACCTCCCAGGGGAGGTGCAGGTCAGGGGAGTGGTCACTCCCCTTTCCTTTGTCCAGTTTCGCGCCAGAGCAGGGGCTAAGGGGTCCCTGAACCGGTGTAGACTGGCTTATGCAGAATTGGGCACATCTGTGCCCAACAAAGCATTTCCAGAGGCTGGGGGAGGCTACTCCTCCCCTGCCTTCACACCATTTTCCAAAGGGAGAGGGTGTCACACCCTCTCTCAGAGGAAGTTCTTTGTTCTGCCATCCTGGGCCAGGCCTGGCTGGACCCCAGGAGGGCAGATGCCTGTCTGAGGGGTTGGCGGCAGCAGCAGCAGCTGCAGTGAAACCCCAGGAAGGGCAGTTTGGCAGTACCAGGGTCTGTGCTACAGACCACTGGGATCATGGGATTGTGCCAACTATGCCAGGATGGCATAGAGGGGGCAATTCCATGATCATAGACATGTTACATGGCCATATTCGGAGTTACCATTGTGAAGCTACATATAGATAGTGACCTATATGTAGTGCACGCGTGTAATGGTGTCCCCGCACTCACAAAGTTCAGGGAATTGGCTCTGAACAATGTGGGGGCACCTTGGCTAGTGCCAGGGTGCCCTCACACTAAGTAACTTTGCACCTAACCTTTACCAGGTAAAGGTTAGACATATAGGTGACTTATAAGTTACTTAAGTGCAGTGTAAAATGGCTGTGAAATTACGTGGACGTTATTTCACTCAGGCTGCAGTGGCAGGCCTGTGTAAGAATTGTCAGAGCTCCCTATGGGTGGCAAACGAAATGCTGCAGCCCATAGGGATCTCCTGGAACCCCAATACCCTGGGTACCTCAGTACCATATACTAGGGAATTATAAGGGTGTTCCAGTAAGCCAATGTAAATTGGTAAAAATGGTCACTAGCCTGTTAGTGACAATTTGGAAAGAAATGAGAGAGCATAACCACTGAGGCTCTGATTAGCAGAGCCTCAGTGAGACAGTTAGTCACTACACAGGTAACACATTCAGGCACACTTATGAGCACTGGGGCCCTGGGTTACCAGGGTCCCAGTGACACATACAACTAAAACAACATATATACAGTGAAAAATGGGGGTAACATCCCAGGCAAGATGGTACTTTCCTACACAAGTTTATTTCCACTTTTAGGTTTAGGAAAGGTATTATCGACAATGCTCATGAAGGAAAGTTAAGCTTTTTGTGCACCAGAAGGCAAGTCAAGGAGAACACTTGGTGGCCGGGTGTAGACGCCATGATGGAGCATCAGGTAAGGCGGTGCTCTGCATACTCCTCTAGGGATGCATATGCCAAAGGGTCCTTTGCTGTGTTACCAAGACAATAGGGGTTTGGAATAGACATTGTGGACTTCTTTTCCAAGAGGCCAGAAATTCAAATGGTGAGAAAGGTCACTTCTGAGGCGTGGCTGAGTTTTTTTTGCAGGGAGAGTATTCATCAGGATATTGTGTCAGACAATGAGCCCCACTTTATAAGTAACTATACACAGAACTATCTTGAAAAATGTGGTATTGTGCATTAAAAAAAATTTGTGTTCAATCCTGAGTCAAACGGTCAAGTAGAAAGGTTTAAAAGAGTAATAAAGGAAGCTATTCAGCTGTCTGTTAAAGGTGGTTTGGACTGGAGGAAGGTGTTGCAATTCATGTCAGGACAGACCCTAATTCTGTGACTTTCATAAGTCCTTTTGAGCTGTTAAGGGGGCTTAAGGCAAGTACCAGTTTGGTTCCATGGTGGCAGAGAGGAAAGAGAAATGGATTTAAAATAGCAGATGCAGACTTTAACCTCTCGGGTGCCCTGGACGAGCTGGTCTTGCCCTCAGCTACGGTTGCCGTGTGCCAAGGACAAGACCAGCTCGTCCTGCACCTGGCCCACTGGGGGAGCGGCAGGGATGGAAGAGGAATCTTTTCCCCTTCCACATACCCCTCCTCACCCCCCAAACGACATCTGATGACGCCCGCATGCGATCAAAAGCCTCCCCCATTGTGCTGGAAACTCAGCTTCCAGCGCGATCGAAAGATGCTTCCATTTCTCTTCTGATTGGGGGGTGGGGGCGGGCTGAGGACATGAAAGGAAAGGTCTTTCCTTTCCTTTCACATCTATCTGATCATTTCTGCATTTCCTATGTTAATTAGGCCTATCTTCCCCCAAGGGGGGCAAAAACCACTAGGCACCAGGGATTTTTTTTATTTTTTATAGATGGGGAGCGACCCCTTGGGCTAGGGTCGCTTCCCTGGGGTGCAAATTTATTTTAGGCCATTTCTGCCCCCCTTGGGCAAGGGTCGCATGGGGGCACATTGCGTTTGGCCATTTCTGCTCCCCTTGGGGGCAGATCGACCTATTTTGTAAGACCCATCGGCCCCCAAGGGGGGCAGAAAGCCCAGCAGAGACCAGGGAAGAATTTCTTGTTAAAAAAAAAAAGAGGGTTGGGGGGAGGGAGTAGTCGAGGGTGGTGGCACCGAAAGCCTACTAGATGCCAGAGAATTTAAAAAAACAATATAGTGGGGTGGTGGCTACCAACTAGTATGGGCGCGATTATGCCCCCACCCGAACTAAAGGGGGTAAACAGTCTTTCAGTTCTCCCTCCGCACACTAGAAGATATTATCCCAATGGCAAGCAATAGGACATCTGATTCTTTTGGGTTTTGGTTTTACATTTGGGCCATGAGAGCTTGTCTAATTCTCAAAATCTTCCCACTTGAAATGGTGAGGGCTGCACTTTTTGGACTCTGTGACGCTGCCATGTAGAAAAATCTACGAGACCTAGACCAGGGCCTTGAAAAATCATAAATTTTTTACTAGACCTGCGGGTCGAATAACTTAAATAATTTACTCGACCTAACTGTAATGTACTTGACCCGTAAACGGGTCTCAAATTGTGTGGTCCTAGGCAAATAGTTTACAGTTGCCTTTCTCTTAATTCTCACAGATGTTTGCACTTTCAAATATGCGAGGTCAGCATTTCTGCAGTACAAAAAAACCTCTTTTGTTTGATTAAGTGGACTAAAGTTTGCTGCATGCATCAAAAGAATCTAGCCCACATACCCATGAGCTCTAGCCCACGTAACCTAGGACTTCTTTTAGTTTACTTACAACATTGCCATCAGGGCAGGAGTGTTTCTCAGTTTGTTTAAACCCTCAATTTTAATAAATATACTACTAAACCATGATTTGGAAACACATTGTCATCTACACACAGTAACCTTCCAAGAAATGTCCAAAAACCGCTCCACTAACTTGGAGCTTTACTGGTGAAACTATTTAGTGTATTAACAATCTGTGAAAACTGTGTTTCAGAAAACATATCCTTTGCACATCACCATGTAAAGTATTCTGATTTGTTTTCATCCTATGAAAATATTTTTTCATCACACAGAAATAAACAAAAGGGCTTTCACAACTACTGGAATATATTTTGAAATGCTTGCAGTTGATTTAGTCATTTAAATTATGTGTGTTGGGAAAACCCTGACACTCTACATCCCTTTATCTTATATTCTAAGCAGCAGGTCACACAGTTCACCTTACAAAGTCCTGGAACTGGGCAGTCAGAAGGAAAATTAATTGTAACAAAAACTGACTTTTGACCTCTGTCTGTGAACACAGAGCAAATGTAACATAAGAACAAGATTTAAAGGCATCTTTTATTGCCCCTCCACTTTTTAACTGAACAGAACATCTGTTCTGTGTCAACTTGCCAGAAGGGATGAGTAAGTACTAAAAATAGCTGGACCTGATCAAATAAGACTTGCCAAATGTGAGTGGTCCATTTATCGAACCCTGTAAGACACATCTGAAAACTAAACATCTGGGTGTGTCCAGGGTGGTGTGCTTCACATGCACCCCAATGCCCTGCAAACATCCCAACGTTGCTTGAAATCAAAAAATTCCTACCACCCAGCATTGTCGCATCTATACCAATAGAAATTCTGCCCCACTTGTCAGCCTAAAAATGTTTTTATTCAAACTGCCCTTTTGGACCCGCTTTGGTTTCCCCTCAACTTCGACATGTTTTTGGCTCTTTCCTGTAATTGGTACTTGGCCCACTGACACAAGTTAGGTATCATTGTTCTCGGGAGACTGAGGGGAACGTTGGGTGGCAGGAAATTTGTACTGGTGCGGTGATCCCACACAGAAATGTGGGAAAATTTTTATTTTTGAGCTAAATTTGAGGTTTGCTGAGGATTCTGGATAAGAAAACACTGGGGGATCCACGCAAGTCACACCTCCCTGGACTCCCTCGGGTGTATAGTTTTCAGAAATGTCTGGGTATGGTAGGTTTTACTAGATGGCTGCTGATCCCAGGATCAAAAACACGCCCCACCCCCGCAAAAATGGGTAGCATTGTATTTGATAATTATGTTGTGTTCACGTAGTGTTTTGGGGCATTTCCTCTCGGGCACTAGGCCTACCCACACAAGTGAGGTACCATTTTTATCAGGAGACTTGGGGGAACGCTGAGTAGAAGGGAGTTTGTGGTTCCTCTCAGATTCCAGAACTTTCCATCACCGAAATGTGAGGAAAAAGTGTTTTTTGCCAAATTTTGAGGTTTGCAAAGGATTCTGGGAAACAGAACCTGGTGAGAGCCCACAAGTCACCCTATTCTGAATTTCCCTATGTGTCTAGTTTTAAAAAATGCACAGTTTTGGTAGGTTTCCCCAGGTGCCCGCTGAGCTAGAGGCCAAAATCCACAGCTAGGCATGCTGCAAAAAAAACAGTCCAGTTTTCTTTGGGAAAATGTGATGTGTCCAAATTGTGTTTTGGGGCATTTCCTGTCGCGGGCACTAGGCATACCCACAAAACTGAGGTACTATTTTTTATTGGGAGACTTGGGGGAATGCTGGGTAGAAGGAAGTTTGTGGCTCCCCTCAGATTCCAGAACTTCCCATCACGCAAATATGATGAAAAAGTGTTTTTTTTTTTGCCAACTTTTAAGGTTTGCAAAGGATTATGGGTAACAGAACCTGGTGGGAGCCCCACAAGTCACCCCATTCTGGATTTCCCCCAGGTGTCTAGTTTTCAGAAATGCACAGGTTTGGTAGGTTTCCCTAGGTGTCGGCTGAGCTAGAGGCCAAGATCCACAGCTTGGCACGTTCCAAAAAACACGTCCGATTTCAATGTAAAAGTGTGATGTGTCCATGTTATGTTTCCTGTTGCGGGCATTAGGCCTACCCACACAAGTGAGGTACCATTTTTATCGGGAGACTGGGGGGAAGACAGAAGTGTAACTGCCCCTTGTCTTCCTCTACATTTTTTCCTTCCAAATGTAAGAAAGTGTGTAAAAAAGATGTCTGTTTGAGAAATGCCCTGTAATTCACATGCTAGTATGGGGACTCCAGAATTCAGAGATGTGCAAATAACCACTGCGTCTCAACATCTTATCTTGTGCCCATTTTGGAAATACAAAGGTTTCCTTGATAACTATTTTTGACTCTATATTTTACCAAATAAATTGCTGTATACCCAATATACAATGAAAAGCCATTGCAAGGTGCAAGTCATAGATTGCCTCTGGCTACCTAGGATTCTTGATGAACCTACAAGCCCTAAATATCCCCACAACCAGAAAAGTCAGGCAGACGTAATGGTATATTGCTTTCGAAAATCTGCCAAAGCTGGAAAAAAGTTATAGAAGAAAACGTGGACAGAAATGGCTGTTTTTTTCACCTCAATTACAATTTTTTTTTTTATTTCAGCTGTTATTTCCTGTAGGAACACCTTGTAGGATCCACACAAATGAGCCCTTGAGGAATTCAGAATGTTGTCTACTTCTCAGAAATGTTTTGCTGTCCGGGCTCCATCACTGGTTTCACACCCATTTCTGTTACTAACTAGAAGGAGGCTGAAAGCAAAAAAATAGTAAAAACGGGGTACTACCCACTAAAATGACAAAATTGTGTTGAAATTTGTGGTTTTCTGATTCAAGTCTGCCTGTTCCTGAAAGCTGGGAAGATGGTGATTTTAGCACCGCAAACCCTTTGTTAATGCCATTTTCAGGGGAAAAAACCACAAGCTTTCTTCTGCAGCCCTTTAAAAAAAAAAAAAAAAAAAAAAAAACGAACAACATTTTGGCTAATTTCTTCGTCTTCTCCATGGGAACCCACACACTCTGGGTACCTCTAGAATCCCTAGGTTGTTGGGAAAAAAAGGATGCAAATTTGGCGTGGGTAGCTTATGTGGACAAAAAGTTATGCGGGCCTAAGAGCGAACTGCTCCAAATGGCCAAAAAAAGCCCTGGCACCTGAGGAGGAAAAGGCCTGGCAGTGAAGGAATTAAGGAGAGGAGGAAGACGGTGGAGGCATATAAACAAAAGATTTTAAAAACACCTTAAAAGACAAGAGAGGTACACCTAGTAAGCACAGCGTCAAGATTGGGGAGCCTGTTCGCCTAAACAAAGAAAGGAATGTAACCATTTGAAGATCTTAAGTAGCATGTGCAAAGTGAGGAAGCAGGCGGAGGACTCAGCGCTGATTTGTGATTTCATGGTGAACTTGTTGTCAATGATGATTCCGAGGTTTCTGGCATGGTCAGAGGGAGTGGGTCCGCGTCCAGGGTCTGATGGCCACCAGGAGTGGTTCCATGTGTTACTGCTGTTGCCAAAGTTCAGTACTTCCTTCTTGTCTGTGTTCTGCTGCAGGCAGTTGTTCTTCATCCAATCAGCAATGCTTCTCATGCATCTGTGTAAGCTGGTTCTGGTGGTGGAGTCGTCGTCGGTGAGTGAGAGGATGAAATGGGTGTTGTCTGCATAGGAAATTACGTTGAGGCCGTGGGATCTGACGATGTTGGCCAGCAGGGTCATATATGCGTTGAAGAGTGTGGGGCTGAGAGATAAGCCCTGGAGGGACACTGCTGGTGATCTGCTTGGGTTCAGAGATGACAGGTAGGAGGTAGATCTTCTGGGTTCTTCCGGTGTGGTAGGAGGTGATCCATCTGAGGACATCCCCTTGGATGCCGATGTGGTGGAGTCTTTTGATCTGCATGTGGTGGGATACACTGTTAAAGGCTGCCAAGAGGCCGAGGAGGATCAAATCTTCTGTTTGTCCTCGGTCGAGGAGGGTTCGGATGTCATCGGTGGCTGTGATCAGGGCAGTTTCGGTGCTGTGATTGCTGTGGAAGCCAGATTGGGAGGAATCCAGTAGTTGGTTCTGCTCCAGGTATGTCATGAGTTGCTTATTGGTGATCTTTTTCCAGTATCTTCATTGGGAATGAGAGCAGGGAGATTGACCAGCAATTTTTGGGTTCACTGGGGTCGGCGGACGGTTGAGTAGTGGTCTGACTTCAGCGTGTTTCCAGGCGTTGGGAAATGTTGTGGTGTTAATAGGGTGCTGGGTTCCTGGCCGATCCTTTGGTTTCCAAGGTTTAAGATGTAGTGAGGGCATGGGTCTGCGGGAGCTCCTGAGTGGATGGATTTCATGGTGAAAGTGATGTCCTGGGTGAATTTGTGTAGATTACGGTGGTGGCGTAACTGTTGAGAAAGTCCATAGGTGTGGATTGGGGTTCAGAGTTTCTGTATATGGTTGCAATCTGGTCGTGGAAGAAGTGGGCAAGGTTGTCACAAAGCTCTTGTGGGGGTGTGACATTATTTTGGCTGGCAAGCGGGTTGGAGAATTCATTAACGCTGTTGAAAAGTTCCTTAAGTTCCTTGGTATTTCTGGCGCTGGTTTTGATGCGTGTGGCAAGGGCTGTCTTCTTTGTCACCCTCAGCAGGCAGTGATACATGTTAAGGGAGGTCTTGAAGGCTGCTCTGTTGGAGGTGCCCTTGCTGGCGCACCATCTCCTCTCCAGCTGTTTGCTGTCTTGTTTCGCTGGTCTGAGTTCTTGGATGTACCTGCTGGCCTTTTTGGAGGATTTTCTCTGGATGTTGCTCTTGATGGAGATGATGCTGTCGGCTCAATTGGTGATCCAGGTGTTGAAGTTTTTCACTCCCTGTTCGAGATTGGTGGCGGTGGAGGGGTTGGAGGTAGCATCTGCCCAGCTGGTCTCTGAGATTTTGTTCCAGCTCGGGGGTGGGATGGGGGTGGGGGGGCACTGGTCATCTTGGGGGTGGAGGTGCAAGGGATGGAGATGCTGAAGTAGATGGAGTGATCGGTTCACGTGAGTTCTGTAATATGGCTGTATTTGACGCAGTTGCTGGAGGTGAAAATGGGGTCCAGCGTGTGTCCTGCGGTGTGTGTGTGGGCTCATGGACGATTTGGGTCAATCCGAGGCTGCTTATACTGTTGAGGAGGTGTGCAGTGTTGTCATTCGGGTTGTCGGTGTGGAAATTTAGGTCACCAGGGTAGATGTAATCCTTGGAGTCAAAGGCTAGGGGCGCAATGAAGTCTGCGATGGTGTTGCAAAAGCTGGAGCACAGGCCTGGGGGTAAGGTATGTGAGGGTGCCTCTGATGGGTGTTTTGGCATCCAGGTGGAACTTGAAGTTGATATGTTCCATGGGGGTGGTGGTGTCGTCGGTGGTGCACTGTACGGTCTCTGTTGATGATGGCTGTTCCTCCCCCCGGCTTGTTGGTGCGGTCCTGGTGAGTGATTTTATATCTGTCTGGGATCGCTGTGGCAACGTCTGGGGCAGATGTGGGGTTGAGCCAGGTCTCTGTGACGAAGACGATGTAAGGTGCGAGGGTGGCAATGAGTTCCCATAATTTGGTGGAATTCTTGCATAGTAAGTGTGTGCTGAGAAGGACGCATGCAAGTTGGTGTTTTTGTTTAGGAGGTGTTTGTGCTGTGTTCGGGACTGGGCTGGAGTGTGTGCTATGACAGGTGAAATGACAGTGGGTGCAGGTAAAGGGTCCTAATGTGGAGCCTGGATCAGTGCAGTGACAGTGTTTGTTGTGGCATCCAGGGTCGAGGATGTAGAGCTCGGTGATGATGTATCTTCGAGGGGAGGGAGGGTCAGGGTTTGTGGCGCTGGGCACGGTCCAGGCGCAGACAGGCTTGCATTTGGCGTGCCAGTGGCACGCCCGCTGTGTGGCTGTGCTGCAGCCTACATTAAGAAGGTCCTGGGGTGGACAGAGCTTTTGTTGGCGGGAAGAGTGGTGAGTGGGAAACCCGGTCTGGAAAACCCCGGCAGGAAACCCAGGCAGCTACGGTGTCGCTGGACCAGTGTGGAAAAGCAGGAACTGGAAGCCGCAGGTAAGTGGCAGCTAGGTGTCCGGGTGACTAATGATGTGGTCGAGCTGTGACCTGCATTAAATAGGTCCTGGGGTCGGTGGGGCTTCTGCTGGCAGGAAGAATGGTGAGTGGGAAAATCCCAGCAAGAAAACCCAGGCAGCTGAGGTGTCACTGGTTCAGTCTGGAAAAGCAGGAACTGGAAGCCACAGGCGAGTGGCAGGCTAGGTGTCCAGCTGCCTACTCCAATGCTGAGGTCACCTAAGAAGAAAACAACGCAAGATTGGAGGTTTTGACATCGATAGGGGACTGCTAAAGATCAATGTCAGAAGGGACTTTAAACTTTTGGAAGGCTTGTGCAAGTTTGAAATCAGTGCTAGGGATCACCTACCATCAAACCAAAGAAGCAGCTGTGGCGCAATGATTGGTCCTAGAAACAGGTAAGTGGTGTGATGGGGAGAATTAATCTTATTAACATTCAAATGAATAGTGAGTCATTTACAGCTTGAACAACTAGTAGCTTCTAAAGTCATAAGACTTTTAGCTGACGGTACTGATATCACTTAATATTGAGAGAAAATGGCTACCCCAAAATCAATTCAAACAGATGGAATACTGGAGGGCCATACATAATCTTCCCCTCATTCTCTCCTTTTACCTCTCAGTTCCAGGAACCAATCTCAAACTGCCTCATAGCTGCCCATCACTTGATGGTCAATCACTCATTTAAACTGTATTAATCTAAAACCACAATAATCTTTGTTTCTACCACATATCCTTCCACCTGACTCACTCCACTTCCCTGTGCATTTCCCTCCAGATATCCTCACCATATAGCCCTCAGCTGACAATCTGGGAGAAAACTGATCCTGCAATGAACATGGAAACATTCCGAACCAGCACAGACTAAGCCAGAATATGCTAACCACTAAACATAAGTAAAATCTGTTCCAGCATTTTGTTGCATGCTCCTGATTGGCAAGCTTGGCGACTCACTTAGCCATTCGGACTCCCTCACATCCTTTCACATAACAAGAAAGAGTTCCAAAACTTGCCAACCAAGACCATTTTCAATTTTCATAAACACACTCTCACATCAGAATTCAGTCGCCAGGCCGACTATCTATTAGCAACCAATACAACCATCTATAAACGTCTAATTCTGGTTTTCATAGTCATAAACATAAATATCCCAAACTACCTTTCCACACAGGTTAATTGCTGTGCCGCTAATCATACATTATGATCAGCTAACCAAAACCTCTTTGTCGCATCTAAATTCCTGCTTCTATCTATTCGAAACACCTACATTGGAACTCCTCTTCCGGTGAACTGTGATCAAATTAAATTCACGACTTCCCTCTAAGACACCCAACCTCACATGAACACATAAATAACCATTTTCACAACACTATTACCACTCGACAGACAGCACCATAAATGTCTGCATTTAATGTTTTTTAAAGTTCTGTATAATTTTATTCTCACTCATCCAATCCCTACACAAACTCTATAGGGACTCAATGAAAATTACTTCTGACCTAAAAGCCATTGCTACTTTTCGTCTGCACAGCATTTGTTGTAGAAATGCTCATGTTGTTCATAAAAAGTATCACCCAGTCGCCTTCTAAGGGAGCTTTTCAAGTGTTTCCATTTCATTTGATGCAACTGGAGTTCACAGCTCCTACAGAAACATTACATCAGTTTAAAAAACTGATATCTTAATTGAAATTAAACTAAAAATGGACGAGAAAGTCGAGCTGAAAGAAATTAGTACAATTAAAGCAACAAGAAGGTAACAACACAACACTGTTTTAGTATGTTTATGAAGTATCTCTCAGGGGCGAACAATCAGAAGAATAATGTATATGAATACTTGAAAAATCTATTTGGAATCAGGCAAAGGACCAGATGACGCTTTTAAAAACGCCCCTAGTATTAAATCACTTCCAGTACACAAAAGGGAAAAAGAAAGCTGTCGAGCTAATGTCACACCTGTCCACTTCTTAAATTAGGAAACAAATTTATGGTTATCGGTAATATTAGCCCAAGACCTGACCCTGCTGAGGTCATTATCCTCTCGCTGACCTTTCCGCATAGGTGCACCGGGTTTCTTCTCCAGCCCAACCCAGCACGTTTCCCCTGTGCCATATAAAATTCCTGTAAGTTCGCCGGAGCTGTCCTTGGTCCTGACTCAAGTCATTTATTACAGATATCAGGACGCAGAGCTCTGTGTGCGCTGCACATCTGCAGTGTAATTTAGAATGTAATTTCACAGGCTACTGCCTCACCTGTAGGGGTGCCATCTGGAAGGAGAATTACACCTGACATTCCCTCCCAGAGTGCTCTGGGGCGTTCTCGCTTCCGCTAACAATGCTCGTGTTTTTTGTACATTTTTTTTTTTTTTTTACAACTTGCATTGGCAACCTCAAAATTAATTACTGTATGAAAAGGAGAGGCCTGTTCTGCAGAAACGTGTGACGGTAATATTAACACCACCCCACGTTTTCCAATGGGTGAGCCAAGAAACGCAAATGACAAAGCTGACTGATGAAAACCTGAACGACTGACTTACGCAAGACACGCTACGACCAATAAATGAGGCTTCCCATTGGAACAGCAAGCTGTGCAGGTTCCTAGTGTCGAGGGAGTGTTGCTTCACACACTATGCATGCTTATTCCAAAGTGGAACATTCGTCGAATTCAATGTGAGCTTTTCCATCGATGACACTGTGTAAGAATAGTGGCAGATAAAGGCACATTGGGTTTGCATAGTTGTGTAGTAAAATCAAAATAAAGGGGATATCACCACAATTTCCTAATTGGAATTGTACGAGGAGCTGAAACCGGGGCGTGCTCTGCAAACACATGCGCATGTAAAGAGAAACATCATGGAAATGGCAGCTTCTATATGTGGCGCTGTGAAGACGACTGGTCGGAAATGACGCCTTTGGGCGCTGTGCGTACACGCGGACCAGTTAAATGACTGCAGTAAGAGATTGCTCATTTCAAGCACGTAGAGGCAGGATCGGAGAACGCTTAACACCCAGGAACAGATGTGAACATGGGAAAGAAACGACCTCATCAGCGCGCGCAGATAGAACCGCGCATAACTGCGGAACTGGGCGCAGGTACAGAGCTCGCTACATCTTCCAGAAAGTACCTCACGCTGGAGCATTAACCGCGGCGTATCTCATTGTCTGAATCATAACAGACAACAGCTGCAATGGAAGAAGGAACGCACTGCAAACGCCCTCTACCCCCTGCGCCACAAAATTAACATCCTATCCATATTGTTACAAAAAAAGTGTGTGGATAAATTAGAAGTGTAACTCTGTCCTGGTTTTAAGAGGACGTTATTTCATCGATACAAGTTTATGCCCGAGCGGAGGTTATATGTGCACACATTTAATGAGCATGCTTGAAGCTTGCGGTGACTCGGCGCGACGCCCGGCCTTTACAGTCTCATAGCGGCCGGAGCAGATGGGGTGATGCGGGCGGTCCATGTGGTTTGCAAAAAGTGACATCCTTTACCGACCCTCCGAGCTGGGCCGCCCCTGACGTAAGCCATCCCCACGAAGGCCATCCGAAAGTATGCCTTCTTTAAAAAATAAGGACATATCACTTGCATTTCGCACTTACAGTAGTTCACTAAAATGGGAGTGACTTCAAAAAATATCTCTAAATGAAATAACTTGACGTCACATAAAATAACTTGGGTCATGCGCACAACGATGATGATGACTGGTATGAATCGGAAAAGCAGACTGTATAGAAACCATGGTCATTTCCCCTTCCAACCAAGCTAAACATCCTGCTCCCTACAGGTCGCCACAGCCTTTTGAGTACGGCTACATATCACGCTGTGGCTGGCCTGCAGAAAGCACCCACACAGAGAGCACCACAGTATCAAGGTGAGATGGTGGGCATGCTGTGTACTGGGCCGCAGAGCCCAGGACCATCACTGTAACGTTATAGCATCTGCGGCAAGTCGTGGAAGTCAGAGGGGACAGCCCAAGATACAGCCACACAACAAAAGAGCTGGACAAAAGGATAACTTCAAAATCAGAACATCATTATTATCAACCAAGAAGTCTGATTTTTTATACATTCACCAGTCTCTTACATCAATGCATGCTTCTTTTACCTAGAAGCAGGTAACTGGCACCTTTTCTGACTTGGGTCTACACGTCTGGATGAACCAGGAACGGTTTTGGAGAAACGACAATGGCAAAATAAATTAAACAGACCACCTGCCGAACTGCATGGACCCCGCTGTATTGCCCATGGTTCCACAGCACCCACAGGCCTTGAAATAGCTATTTTAGGACCTACTGGTCCTTTGAGTGAACTTCAGCTGGAAAATTCAGAAAATGAATGAACAATAAAGATGCCTTTACATCTTGTTTTATGTTTACACATTTGCTGTCTGTTCAAGGACAGAGGTCAAATGTCATTTTTTTTTTTTTGCTAAGTGCTTCTTATTTTATCCTGAAAAACTGTGTTTACTTTTTTCTTTTACTACATTTAGAGGATTTTGTAAAGTGAGCATTCTGACAATAATTGTGAAACAAAAGGCTGTAGGATGTCAGTTTTTTTCTAACACACAACCAGTGCTTAATTCGTAAATATAACGTGCCGGTGTCCAAAGCCCTCTTCCTAAACACCTGGCTGCTGCAATTAAATGTGGGAACATGGAATACTGAAGCAGCATAATCCTGAAGCCATCTCGGGTCTCTTTAATCCATTTAAACCCACTCCCTGCCCCTTCTGCTCACTCCTGCAGCTTTCTGCTTTCACCCATTGTGACACTTTTTAGTTTTTCTCTTCCTCCGTCTTTCCCATACGTGCCTTTTGCTCACGGCAAATGCTTGAGGCAGAAGAATAAGTGCCAGCCCTCTTAAATAAGTACCGGTGCTCCACACCGGAAACAACAAACACAAACTAAGCACTGCACACAACCTTTAATTAGCTCGTAAATAAATACTACACATATTAAAAAATATATCAGGAATTACAAAAGCACCTCAAATACTTAAACAGGAGCAAAACAAATCAGAATACTTTACTTGGTGATATCCAAATGACAAATATTTCCAGAAACTCGATTTCCAAACATTAGTTTGTTTACTATATAGTTTTATCATTAAAACTGCATGTCACTTGGAAGTTTTGTGGTTATTTCAATGTAAAATGTGCTGATTGGAAATGAAAGTGCACTACCACTTCATGCTTTAGTTACATATTCATTAATAGTGATAGTTTTGAACCATGATTAGAGAAACCTTCGTGTCCATCCCTGATGACAATGCTGATAATGAACTAAGAGCAGGGTCACGGGAATTAGGAAGCAGGGGATGTTCACATTATGTGGCAGGGTTGAGTAACTTATGTGGCATGAAAAATCAAATTATGCAGCATAATGAGGCATATTTTGCAATAAATTACTTCTTTATGTTGTCATTTTTAAACTCTGTAACACACTCTGGGCATTGGGTGTACCTCATTAGTGCCAATTTAACATCCAAATATAGCAATAGGTTTTGTCGCATATTTAGTAACTTTCGAACCATTTGCACTAGAAACAAAATGTATTTTTGTTAAAATCTTCAATATTGGCAGGAGATAGTAGACTCCCTCTCAAGGCTAATTGAAAGAGAAGTTACTAGGGACCCCACTTACTGCCTGTTGAGTGGCTTCCCTCATACCACCAAGACTAAAGTTACCAGCAAATGTCTGGACCTGGGCTTTATTGAAGCCGAGCGGTAAATAGCCCGCAACCGGAAAACTCCCCGGGGCCCCGAATTGTTAGTTTGGCATAAGGAACTCTTGAGATGGACGGAATATGAAGGGGAAGTATTGACCTTAGAGGCACAGAAGCGGGGCTGGCCTGTAGAGAGGGCGAGAGGGTGGACGATCCTAGTTGAGGAACTTAGGCAACCGGTAACACTGTCGTCCATTTCACCGACCGGATCCCCATAGGAAGCAAGAGGGGGGGAAGAACCAATAAGGAGCTGGGGCCTGATCACGGACCTAAATGGTAACACTGACCAGACAGGAAATGAGCCTGAACATACAGCTGGAGAACATTAAGTAACTCTGCACAGTATAAGGGAGAGAACAGTTGGGGGAGGGGAATGGTGACAGGGTTGAAGAGGGGAATTTGTCTGGGATAGACCATTGGCTGTTACACAACTACTGTGAAATTATATTGAACCAAGATACCTCAAATATCCTATGTACTCCACTGTTTATCTTTTAAAAGCAATAAAATGTTTTTTTTTTAAATCTCAACATTTTGATGGTCCATCTTGAAAGATACCTTCTCCACTATTGCTAAAAATGATACCTCCACCAACTAAACGTCATTTTGAGGTTTCCTAACCAATTTCCATAGGCACTTACTAGCTACCTTTTATAAGACTGACTGCATGCTACTGATACAAGAAAGACAGATGGGTCTATTTGCAAGGTAAATAATCCTACAACCAAATGCAAAGAGATATTATGCGTGTTTAATTACATAAGACAGCAACAAATTACTACAGGGTGTGTAGCAGACATGCAGAAAAAATATCACATGCAACAGCTAGCAGTTACACTACAGGTGATAGATACAACAAATAATGACAAAGGCAGCAATGGTACAGAAAAACCGAAAATGACATTGGTAAATCGAGGATAAAACAAAGGAGGCTAGCGTACAGTATTCATAGACGAATGTGTAAGGCTCACACTAAAATACAGATATAAAAATTAGCAGCTGGTATAAAACTGCATTGCATAAAACAAAGATATTATAACCCTACAGCCGTGACTGTGCATGTATGTTTTAAGATATTTAAGTAATAAATCTCAAGAACTACAGATGTCATGTTGCATGGTACAAACGGTCCATAAAGTCACCTTATGAAATTCTAAATTATTCAGCGTTTCAAAGAACATGGAGTCCAAACACCTTCACTTCTGGCATGAGCCATCGCTCACCTGGAAGTAGGGACTCAACCAATAGAAGGAAGGCTCAAGGCACATATAGAGTTTAAACTCAACCACCCATCAGGTCACAATTTTTCCATGTTCACTCCTTTACATCCTATATAAGGAGAATCACATACATGTACTTTCACTGATTCTTCTCAGAGGATTTAATTTTTTCTCACAAGAGTATTTAGAGAAATGCTGGACACGGGTGGAGGAACACTGGAAATGCAAAGAGGACTTGTAGACCGGACCTGTTTTTAGAGCAAGATCCGATCAGACAACAATTTAGGAGAAACAATCGTAGGGGGTCACCAGATTACCACTAGCAGCAACAATTATCACCCTGGTGTTAGTAAGGGTAGATAGTGAATAGGTTTTTAGCTGAATGCAGCAAGCATCCTTGAACAAACCTGGTCTGAGCAGCATCAGTCACAAGTATTTGATAGGTCGACAAAAATAGGCAGAGACTCGTACAAACATTATGTATTTCAGAACTTGTGCAGTTAGAACCAAGTTAAAATATGATACGGAAGTTAATTATACTAAAGTTTCACTGTCACTTTGTCTTTAACACTCCATAGTTTAGCTAAACCAAAAGGAAACATCCTTACAAAACAACTGGTGGAATGAGGTTTTAAGAGACTATCCGATCCGTTGCAGCATTTGTTGGGCAATGTGTCAATCTTAAGAACGTCACTACATTTCCTAGTTATTTGTTTAACTGTTAGGCAACTTACTAATAGCCACTACCAACTGGTGGACTTTGCGGGCAGCCCCACATCACTGGCCAGGGTCCATGTGAAATCCATTTTATATATTTGTCAAACTGATGTATTAAAACACGATTAAGTGACCGCTTTCAGGAAAGCTTGAAAAAATGCATAGAACGTGCCCATAGCTTTCATGAGAAATATTATTCTGGTTCGGGTCTGTTCATTCTACCCCCAAACAAGAGACAAAGTTAGCTGAAATGTATGCAAAAAGGAGTTCACTGCTTTTCGTTTAATGACTGAGTAGCTCCACTGCACTTCACGGGTATTTTCATTTGGCAGCAGATCAAGACTATTTTTACTTGACCACTGCATTCTATACTGTCCTCGAATTTTCCCATTTAATTTGTGCTCTTGTTCAGCTTGGAGGGATATAAATTGTCCTCTGTTGCAACCAAAGAAAACGTAATGAAAAACAATCCACAGCAGCCCACTCTTCTGTCCATCCCATTCCCGCTCTTGTCCATCCTAATATTTTGGCTGTCCACCCGCTCCCTCCTAACCACAGGTGCTCCTCTTCCACCTCCCCAGTTCCCCCCTCTCTCAGACTCCACCAAGCCCTTTCTTCGCTACTGGTTAGACCTTTCACTTAGACCTGGGCTTCTCCAACGAATAACGTGTGAGCTCCTGGTAGCTCACCAGCTACTCGTAAGTAGCTCTCTTGTGTGCCGCCTAGAGAACTGAATTAGAAGCTTTTGCTTGTTTGAATTAATAGATATGTAACACATTTGAAAAGTGTGCATTTGAAACACAAATGTGTGTAATTTCAGAATGCGTAAACTGATGTTTGGGGAAAAAAAGGCTGAATTTTGAAATTATATCAGAAGCTATTTGAGTGACAAAAATGTAACAGTGTTGGGGGACTATCACTTTTATTAATAACTTTGTTCATTAATAACTTGGCCAGTCTAGCTTTAGCTGTTATGTACTACCCATGCAGAGGCATCTCATAATGACAAAGGATTTTTTACATTTCTGCTGGCAACTGTGTGCCTGAGGCACAGAGATGATCGTTGCCAGTAGTCTTCATTGATGTGGTTACTACTACATCTCTAACAGTGGCAACTGGTTTGTATTTACGACCGGGGGGGGGAGGGAGTGGTGTGGGGGGTTGTTACAGTAATAAATAAAAAGAAAAAAAAGGCACTTACCTGACACAACGTGTCTCCCACTCTCTTATGGCGTTCTCCTCGTCGTGACTCCGGCACGGAGACCAGGAAACAGTGATACCAAATCCTGATTCTGGTTTCATGCTGGTGACCAGCATGAAACCAGCGACGGGATTGGTGGGAGCGGCCTCTCTCCGTGCTCACCAGAGTGCTGCAGACCTGTACCTTCTCTAACCCGGCTGTCATAAGAAAGTTGGGTTAGAGAAGCTTAAAGTGCGCATGTCTGGCTGGCTGTCGCAAGACGGCTGGCCAAAGGGACATGCGCACTTTAAACTAAAGTGCACAGCTGCCTGCTGCTGTCACTCAGCAGCAGAAGTTGCTCCGCCCTGACACGTCGTTCAGGATGGGGTGCTGAAAAATAAAATGGTAATAAAGAAAGTTTATTGCCATTTTATTTTTCAGCAATGGGGCGTTTTTTTTAGTGGGGCGACGCTCCTCCGCTCTCGTGGAGTAGCTGCCCGAGATCTCTAATAATATAAGTAGCCGGGAGGATTTTCATTGAACACAAGTAGCTCTTAATACGAAAAAGGTTGGAGACCTCTGTTTAGAGTAACCAATGAAGCCTGCTTTCCTCTGCCCCTCCCACGGTGAATGGATCCTGTGTAGGCTGAGGGATTCTTAGTAGCGGATCTGAAATCTTAGGGTATGGTGGCCCGCTGCTGTTGCCGCGCAGCCGGCAGCAGCCGTGAGTTTGTCTGGATGGTTGCTCAGTTGAGCCAGCCTTCACTGTCTGGAAGTGTTCTGGAGATTAATACCCATAGCTGTCAAGGGGGAAGCAGCTCTGTGCACAAAAACAGCATAATATAGCCACAAAAAAGTTACCTGTATTAATATTCACAACCTGCTGTGTTTCTGATTGAATGTAATTCCAGGCAAACAATCCACGCAAATCAATATGAAATTCTGAGAATATGCTTTAGTGAAATTAGTTTAAAAAACTATATTTGCGGATCCCTTTGCCACAATGAACAAACAAGTTTCAATTACTTTCTGTAATATGGTCTTGTCGAAAACAACTTATTTTGAAATTAAAGCAAAACAACTGAAAAGTAGTTGTAATTGATGTCACCTTTTCAATTGCAAAACATTCTATATCGCTACTTTCACAGGATGCCCCAAGGTACACAACAAATTAATATTTGTACATTTAAAGAAGTCATAGAGCTATGAGCTGCTTGGTGCTGCTGAGATTTTCATTTTCTGGAAACAAACTGCACATGCACAGCGGCGAACACAGGATATCGAAGATAACACTTGAGTGAATATTCGAAATAAGCAGGCATAGTCTAAACGTTCACGTTTAACCTTCATTACCGCACAAGTGCTACGTCAAGGGGAATTGTGGTGCCATAATCAGCTGTTTTTATAGGTATTCTAAACACTGGCATTTCTACAGCTGCATTACTTATGTATTGTATTGTAATAGTATTTATATAGCGCTTACTATCGCTGACGAGGCATTGAAGCGCTTTTCGGTGAGTAGCACGCTACTCTGGAATCCAACAAGAATTAGTGATGGATTAGTATTGGGAAATAATGAGTACAGTTTTAGTATTATTATGAGTTAATTTGAGCCGCGGATATGAGAGTTTGTTAGTTAGATTGACTGGAGTAATGGAGGGGTGGAGGAGGAAAGAAATCCAGAAGTGTTAATTGGGAGTATATCCTTCATTTACTCAACCCAAAGGCTTGGGATGAGTAAAGGGGGATGGAGGAGGGAAGAGTATGTGGAAGGGTTAGGGAGAGCATAGTAGCAGGGTGAGATAAATGAGGGAGAATTTAGTAGGGTTGTGTGGGAGGTCACGGTAGTAGAGTGAGGTTTGGTGAGTTAGATGTGGAAGCGGAGGGAAGAGCTTAGACAGAGTTATTTAGGAGATGAAAGTAGTAGAAAGGATTTGGGATGAGTCAGAGTGGGAATGGAGGATAGTTTGATAGAGACATGACATATGATGATGGGTAGATAAGTGTGATAAGATGAGAGCAGGAATTCATAGATATTGAGTATAACAACCCACCCAGGAGCCATGCAATGACCCACGAACATGCTAAGCACAGAAACAACATATACACGTACATACAAACATATATATATACATACACACATACAAACACACATGAATACACACACATATGCACATTCAATACATAATTAGAACCATGGGTAAATATACTTAGTCAAACAGGTTTAAAGAGTGTGTGTGTATTTTATTGTTATGACATAGTAGCGATACATATTTTCTAAAGAACTATACATAACTAGAAATATACACATAATCAGAAAAAAATATTTATCAACATAGGCATATGCATTCCATAGTTGTTTGAATATGGTGGTTATGAAGGAAAGAGCCAACTCTTGAGTAGTTTTCTGAAGACAAGAAAGTTAACTGTGGCTCTTATAGTTGGGGGTAATGAATTCCATAGTTTGGCTACTTGAACGGAGAAGGATGTACCACCTTTAGTCTTTTTCCTGTATGGTGGTGTTCTAAGGCGGGGTGCCAATCTTGAGCGGAGGTTTCTTTGTTGGATGTATTTGTTTATTTTGTTTCTGATAAAAAGCGGTCCTGTTCCATGTATAGCTTTGTGGGTGATACAAAGCAGCTTGAAAGTGCATCTTCTGGCAACGGGTAACCAGTGTAGTGCTCTCAAGGCAGGGGAGATGTGGGCTTGCTGTTTTACATGTAATAGTAGCCTGGCTGCGGAATTCTGGATACGTTGTAGTTTTTTCATAATAGATAGAGATGATCCATGGTAGAGGCCATTGGCATAATCCAGTTTGGATAGTACAAGCGAGATAGTAGCTTGCACCTTGTGTGGAAATCCGAGGTGGGGGAAGATGCGTCGTAAAGTCTTCAAGGTGATGAAGCTTGTTTGTGCTAATTTGTCCACTTGGGCATTCATAGTTAACTTGAAATCCATGGTGATTCCTAGGTTTCTAACTTCCTTGGATAATTGAGGAGGTGGCCCGAGATCGTCAGGCCAGACGCACAGAGGGTCATAACTTTTCCAGTCACCACATATGAGTATTTCTGTTTTGGAGGTATTTAGTTTGAGATGGCTCCAGGTCATCATACATGAAGTAAGCAGAAAAAGTCTGCAAACCTTGCAGTTTGTACTACAGAATAGCTCACAAAAACCGTCCCTAGGGTCACAGGTTTTTGCACATACCAATACAACCGAGTACTTGTTTTTATATAGCGCTTCAGGTCATATATTGCATTTTCTAAGCACTGCATGTAACAAGTGTTACTGATATCCAATTTCATGTTCCCCGGTTTAACAACCTTCACAGGCTAAGTGGTTAAGGTTTAGGGTGACAGCCTCCTTCCGGGTTATTATGCACACTGCTTTCGGTTCTGGGCTTTTGCTGCGATAACCTAGGGCATTCTGGATGTTCTATATCAATCATTTGTAGGTGATGATTTCAGGACTGAGTATTTAAAGACCTGAAGTGTGGTGGACACCCGAGCTAAGTCAGCCATCCAGGATTCAAACAAGTGTTGCCGCGGGACACAGCAGAAGTCACCAGCAAGAGGGCTGGTTAAGATCCATCTTACCAGCATACCATCAGTTGTTTTACTATGTTTTGGTTAGTTGCTCTCTTGAACATAGTTTCACACATCAGTGATGAGGCATTTCTGTTAGTTCCCAGATATGATGCAGCTCTGCATAGTTTCACGATTTGTTAAGTCTACTCTTAGAACAGTTCTTTATACCCCCCCTTCAATAGTCCGGGCTACAGGGTGAATGTGTTACTGATAGCAGATCCAAGAACAATATTAAATAAGAATTTGTCACTTTGTCCCTTATTGAAACAGATTTCCATGACATTTTGCCGATTATCAGAAGTCTGTGATACCATCTCCTAGATGCGGTGGGTTAAAAGTAACTTTTGTGCACCTGCAACGAAGTGCACCTATGCATCAACAGATGCACACAGGTTTCACTTCTAGTAAGGCAAAGGCTTGAGTGTGCTTATGTATGTTGCTTCAATGGAGTTCACTAAAAACGGGCTTGACATTACACTAACTAGGGGCACAGATGAAAGGATTAATGCATTATACTTAGTGGCATCCAGGGGGGCATGCTAAAAGAACCAATCCCGAATGTGATCTTAAAATTACCGTGTCATACAGAAAACCTGAGCATTTGCAGTAGAAGAAAATAATTCCTAGTTAAGACCTGGAAACTTGGGCTCTCTGGTCATTTTAACCTGCTATTTTGAACTGCTGAATAGGTGTTCCTTTCTAGAAAGGTAGTTTGGTAGCAGGATTCTTGCACCTCCTCTAGGGGGATTGATATTCCAGCCCCCTTTCTCCTGTAGAACCTACAATTGGTCTATTTCATCCTATATTTAGTAATGATCAGAGATTGTCTGCATACATACGTTGAGTGGTATCCTTAGGAGAGCCAGCGATGCAGATCAGTGGTGCCTGATCAGCAGGCAGTATGTAGTATGGAGCCTCAGGCATGCTATTTACTCCACCTAGAGCTGTTTATGTCTCCTAACTGGATGGAGTGATGTTGGTGCTGTTGAAGGGTGTCAAGCCCTTGCTGCTTTGGGTGTCACTGATCAGGGCAGGAGTAGAAAGGCAACAAAAGAAGAGTGCCGTTGCTTTGGTCAAGCCACGAACACAATAGTTTCATCGCCCATCTAAGAATGACACTCCACAACCTGATGAGTGAGATTTCCATCACCCGCCCCATCACTAAGTGCTGCCTCTGCTCAGGTAGATCTACTGACCTTAATCCATGAGCTTTGCGTCATTACCTTTCATTAAAATGGTTAAGGGAAACACACATTTCACAACTCTGCAACAGCTTTCCATCTGAGGGTCTGAGCCAAGGACGGGTTCTCATCTGCAGCCACTCTCCTTCTCTCAGGGGATCAGCCCTCCAGGCTATTGCTTCATATGTAGATCTCAGGCCCTAGTGGATACACCCCTCAGAGAACGGTGGTCTACCACGGTAAAACAAGAAAGAACCCCTAAGGTCCAACTCGGAGGCTGAAGCCACACCCGTAGGTGTGTCCTGCCGCGTGGCTGCCTCACATTTCGCACAGTATTTTCACATCAAATCACATACATTCTTCTAGCGATGAAAAACAAATCAAGTGCCGGGCAGCTGTATCGCTCTTAGCAGTCTCAGCCATGTGGACACTCCACTGTCAAGATGGAGAGTGACATCCCTTCTCCACAAAAGACAACCAAACGTGGCATCCTGTCGTGAACTAGCAGGAGCATCTTGTCCCACAGCGACCCAATAGCCTAGTTATGGCGTCCTGACAGATTCCTTGGCAAGAAAAGTTCCATACAAGAGGAAAAACAAAACCATAACCGCGTCAGAGGGCACTGTCTACAACAACCGGCTCAAATACAGCACCGAGCAGAAAGTGACTGCTAGGAAGTAGGTGCAGGGTAGATAATATCATTTGAAAGATAAAATTAATTTAACAATATAAATCATTTGCTTTTATGTAATACAGGCGAGCAACACACTGTGGCTTTGTAGAACAGTGACTAACTAAATGAAACAAATCTATGGTACTCTTTTGTAGATCTTGAAAGCAAGATGAATTCCTTAATCAGCCTGTTTGGATCCCAACTAGTATATTGTGCGCAGTTATTTGCTGCATGTGCATTAACCCATTATTATGCTACTCGAATAGGTTTTTGCTTTTAAAGATTGCAATCCGGAGATCGCACAGGCTATAATATTTTTTATGTATACACTGTCATTTTTCTGTCTGGACCCACCAGGCCTCACTTGACGGTCCTGGGCAAAAAAGAAAAAGGTCAGTTCACAAAAGCCAACGGCCGTTGCAATATGCTAAATGAGTTTCTACATATATTTTTGTAATTTATACCAATATCTATACTGATACAGCAAGGTTTAACTAACTCCAGAAAATGTTAATTCCCTAAAATTAGCTCAAATAATTACAGTAGCAACTGTAAAATGTAGTCTAAAATATGACACATTTGGCATGCATTTGTCACACATAATCACCAAATATTATTGTCAGTGTGGTGCAATCTACAAATGAAAGGCACGGGGCAGGTGTGAATTCATCAGCAGAAGTGGAGCAGTTTTATATTCAAACGTCTATTACTGTCATTACTGCAAGCGGCCATTGACTTGAGCTGCTGCACCTCAAGGGATACTGTGCTAATGACATTCTGCTTGCAAGAAGAGAAAGTCTGTAATGACTTTTTCAAAGAACAATACCCAACATGTCTGACAAATGAAGGTAATAAGTATTGTGCAAGTGAACGAGTGGATGCGAGGTGGTCCGCGGCCAATTACATGTAAGATCCCCACCTGTACAACATCATGTAAGACAAGCTGTGGCTGGCCAATTACAACAAGCATTGGCAATGGAAAAAGATCTGGCGAATGAATGTAAGCGCTTTTTATGTCATTTACGGTTTTTGGCACTCAGAAAGCCATCATACATGTACTCTGCCACTCATCATTTATCCATTCACTGACTCATTTATCCTGGCACAACTGCAATGAACAAGTTACACACCATCGTAAACGATCTTTCTGAAGGATACTCTAACTGCAGACTCTACATCTTGTGAATAATCCCCAGGCAATGAGAAAAAATGCATTAAAGGCATAATTCTGAAGGGAAAACTGTAGAAAAAAGGACTAAATTTAAATCCTACTGGAGCATTACAAAGGGTTTTGGTGGAAACAAATGTTGCAAACCTTTCAAAACTTCATCACAATGCGTGACCTGAATAACAAAGGCTGATCTTGCAACGCGAAAAATCCTGAAAGAGCAGACAAGTAGCCATTAACAATACCCAAGGTAAGCCGCTGCTGGGATGGGGCCAGAACAATCAAAACTGCAAACAACTGTGCCCACAAAGGGTAAATGAGTCTGGTGCCGCAACAATCCACAAATTTGTCCCAGCGGCTGGCGTACACTGATTTGTTAGAGAAGCACCTTGCTGACTAGATGACATCAAAGACCTCAGGATACAGGTTAAAGGATGGAAACTGTGCCGCTTAATATTCAATCACAGAGATGCGAAGTGTGAAGGCCCAGATTCAACACCCTGCCCTGCTGCTGCAACAGGGGATCCTACTGAAGTTGCAGCTTAATCAGAAGACAGATGCTCATGACCTTGAGTTTGGGGTACCAGTGGCAGCCACACGTATACATACACACACCCACACACCCATGCATTCTTCACACACATGCACACACACCCATTCACAACACTCACTCACAAATTCATCCATTCATGCATAGGACATGTACCAAACATTCAAAAACATAAAACTTACTTGCCCTGCAGATCAAGAGGGAAGCCTCAGAGGCCCCAGGAGTGTTGAGACTGCTTGAGACTGCTGAGACTGCTTCCTCCTCTCAAAGGCCAACCTTAGGTCAGCCAATGAGAAAAGCCAGCAGTCTTTCACTCGTCACTTAGTGGGGTGAATTCAGTGAGACTACTAACCCCAGCCCACTCTGTGAGGATGTGCCACTGATTGACACTATGCCCTGGACACTTCAGGGCTTAATACTGAAGTGCCCAGGTCCGAGGCAATCAGTGACGCCCCCCTCTTCATCACAAGGGGGACGGACTCAAGGCACTTTTGCCAGGCTGAGGTCACACCCATGGGCTGTAAAATTCACAGCCTGGCGAAGTTCAGCTCAGGCAGCCAGGTGCCTGCACATTTAGCGCATGTACAGCTCTTGGCTGCTAACCACACAAAAAAAGACTGCCACTCGGGCTGACCTTTGCTCAGCCTGACAGACATTCTTCTTGTTGAGGAAAAAGGTGAAGGTGCATGGCCCCTCTGCCTGTATGGACTGGCCACGCCTGCTGGGTACCACACTCTCCTGGCTAAATCTTGTGCCACTACAATGACTTGGTCCCAGATGTTCCTGGTCTTCTCCAGAAGGCAGGGCAGGAGAGGAAGGAGTCCTGAGCTCCACTTCAAATGGAAGGTATCCCCAGAGCAAAAGCTGTTTTGGAACCTCCAGGGCACCAAAGTACTGACATTGCATGTTCTTGGTGATGGTCAAAAAGACCGAGCCAGAGTTCTCATTGGTGAAAGACGGCCTGTGCCACCTCCGGATGCAATTGCCATTTGTGATCTGGTTGGTGCCTGTGGCTGAGAGTCTGCCCTGGCATTTAAAGATCCCGCCAGGTGGTTCACCACCAGAGAAATCCCTTGGTGGTTCAGGCACTTCCAGGGGCACAAAGCCTCCTGGCACAGGGCCCGGGACCTCACGATATCCTGCTTGGTGCAGTACCACACGGTGTTGGTGTTGCCCATGAGCACCTGCACCAGCTTTCCTCTGATCTCCACCTCTCCTAGATGGCTTCCTCCACCCAGCAATGATGAATCTTTGACCACGATCAGCTTGGGCTGGATACGGAGAGGGGCATACCACTGACCAAACACAATCAAGCAGCCACCACAGCAGATCTTTTGCAGTTTCCTCTGAAATCTGGATGCAATCGCACTGCTTTCCCCGATGTTGTGCCCACTGGGATTTTAGGTGCCACTTCAGAGCCTGCAAGCGCCATCTGGCAAGCGTCAACAGCAGGATGCAGGAGGCCAATAATCCCAGCAGCATTAGAGTCCTCTGCACTTAGGTGAAGGGCAGAGGTTTAAACATTGGGATCACAGCCTGAATATCCTGGACCTCCCATTCCTGGGGAAAGGCATGAATTTGTACCATAGCTAGAAAGCTCAGATTAAATGGAAAATCTGCAAATGAGTTAGGTGTGAGTTTGGCTTGTAGATAGTGGATCCCCAACAATATTAGGAGGATCACTGCTGTCTAGAGGTGGTTCACAACTGCCCAGGGGAGCCAGTCATCAAGGTAGGGGAAGACAAGTACCATCACATCCATAGATGTGCTGCGACCACCAGCATCACTTTCGTGAACACCTGAGGACCACTGGTGAGGCCAAAGAGAAATCCTGCAAACTGAAAATGCTCCTGTCCCACTATGACCTACAAGTAGCGCCTGCGGACCAGCAAGACGGGGATGTGAAAGTTAGAGTCCTGCAGATCCAATGCCACCATCCAGATAGGACCTGACCTAGTGCAAGTATTTTGAATCTGTCCGTCCGCGGGAAGGCGTTAAAAGGATGAAGATTTGAACTAAGATGAAGACCTCCATCCTTCCGTCCTTCTTCGGCACAAGGAAGAAAGGGGGTTGGAGCTGCACGTTATCCCTGCTGTCCACCCTGTCTGTGAGTCACTACCTCTGACACAAAGGGCTGGAAAGCCTGTTTGTGCTTGAACAGACTTGCACTGAGGAAGGGAAAACCTGTACCGTAGCCAGGAACGAGCAGAGCTCTACCTTTCTTGAATCTTTCTAAGGCCAAGTCCACTTTCTCATCAAAAAGGCGAGATCCATCAAAAGACATGTCCATTAAAGATACCTTTATCCCCGGAGAAGCATGTGGATGGCATCCAGGCATGACCCCAGCCACACTGGCACCCCCACATGTCCCAGACAATCAGTTGTGTCCAGTCCTGAGGGCACCACAAATGTCGCAGCATTGTGGCCAAACTGGATAGCCTTTGAGAGACACCCAAGTGTTGCCCAGAACAACCGGTAAAATATGAGCCATCGTATCTCACCAGGCATGGGTGCAACTGCTGAGGAGACAACTGCACTGACTGGTCTCAAAGCAAAGCTTCTGGAGGAGGAAATCCTCTTGCCATTCTATTCTTTGGACTTACGGTCAAGGTGGGTTGTAGGGAAGGCATTGTGGTTGACCCTGATGGTGGAAGACTGTACCACAAGAGTTTACGGAGTTGGATGCTATTTTAAGAGGACAAGATGGTCCGGTGTAGGACAATGGCAACACACAATCTGTCTATTAATGGGCGGCCCTGAACCAGGCTTACCTAGGTGTCCAGATTGGTATCAGTAAGTTCTCATTAAATGGCAGCAGTGGCTCAGTGGGAGTTTGGCCACATTGCAGATTTCTGCAAATATGTTAGTTTATGTTTCACTTCTGTGGTTGGAAACTGTAGACCTCACACCTTAGCTGCCCTTCCTATCACTATAGCAAAAGAAACGTTTTTCCTCTGAAGCAGGATCCGGGGTGGGGGAGACACAAGGCCATTATTAGGGGAAGTGTCAATACATTGGCATTTTGAAACTCTTCATATTAGTTGTCTTCATCATAGAGGTAATTTTCAGAACCAGTGCCAAAAAGGTTAAGCAAAGTCTGGGCCATACCAAGTGCTAAGAGGCCAGGTATCAGAATCAAAGGTGTTGTATATAGGCTGCACTCCCATCAGCACTGGCCTCAACTTTGGTAAAGGCTGTGGCAGGTTCACTTCGAAGTAGAATAGCATAATATGCTGTATACCTGCAATCTGGCGACGACAGCATTGATACAAGCAGAACCAGTACAAGGGATGGCGCTGGAACTGAAGGGAGAACCGGAGTCAAAGCTGAACCCGATACAGTTCCAATGGGCACAAAGGATGCCAAGGGTTAGCCCCCCAGTGGAAGTCCAAATGGAGGCCCTTGCTGATACTTGGGGCACAAAGGAGCACAGGACAGAGCAGGTAAAGTGATGAAAATGCAAGGTATGGCCTCTCTGAAGGCCTCTACTTGCTGCAGAGTCACCGACAAGCTGGCAAGTTCGGGTTGTATCATGGCAAGACTCAAATTGTGCTCCAATGGAGACAAGGAGACATGTTGATACCCTCACACCCTCTCTGGAGTTTGAGTGGCAGGAAGAGGCCATTTCCCCCTTGGATTTTTTTTGTTTTTTCGTCACCTTACCCGAAGACTTCAAGTGCGGACAACATGCCATCAGAACGACTTTGGGAGCAGGAACATTACTTTTGCAGAGTTTTCTTGTGTTTGTCGACATAGAGTTTGGCCTAGTGTCCCCGTATGGTGCTCAGGTTCATCTGGTGCAATTGCCGAAAGACTTGAAGCTGTGGTCTGGCCCCACACACCACAAACAGACTTTGTGAGCGTCTGTCACAGACATGTATTTTCGAAAGTCCCTGCATGGTTTGAAACCTGTGGTTTCAGAGGGTGGTATTTATCATGCACACTGGAAAAAAAATTTTCACAAAAAAATGGTCAAAGGCAAAGGTGAAGCCGGACACTATCTAGCAAGGCACAGGAGAAATGGTCTGAAAGTTTCCAGATTTAGACTGATACCTGGGGATTATTCACAAGTGGAGGGAATCAGCGGTTAGAATTATCCACCAAAAAAAACACACTCAACAACAAATGCAAAATAAATTATAATAAAACAAGTACATAAAGGAAACCATGCTGCTGTCTAAACATGGCCAGGATATGCTTGCAGTAACAGAGATAAATATAGCAGAGGGTGTCCATCTTGCAGAGGTATTGTAAGGGATCTATTAAAAGTCCCAACTTGGCCACCAGGTTCAGAGCCAACATATTGGCCATCTTGCAATGGTAAAACAATGCTACACTATGGACAACAGCATTTGATAATGGTCGCCTGCTTTAGAGGAAGTGGCCACATGGGATGCGGTGTACTACAGATTAAATGACCGGCAAGCAAGTGATCCACTAGCACTGTCTAGAGAGGTGTAGTGTCCTCTTAAGAAAAATTAAAATAAGAGAAGCAAAGAAAAGAAAGGGGAACTATAAAAGGAGAATATTGAAAATGGAAGGGCTCACAAACTAGACCTGACACTGAAACACATTCATTTTCAGGTGGATGTACACATGTGACCAGAAACTGCTGTCATTCACAGTGCAAGAAAGGCAATAATTGATGTGGAATTAACGGTTACCCCTGGCAGTACACAGCAATGGGGAAATAAGAGTGTACATGACACTCAGACAAATTACTCTTTGTATCTATATGGATATCTATTTATAAATTGATGCATGCATTAATTATTTTTTTATTACAAAATCCCGTCTGACAGCTGAGCCTGTCAGGCCTTCCGAGAAAGATTCTAGCAAGAATTATTATTCTAGAAATCTTCAACCAATAGGATTTGGCATGGAGGAGGGGGGACCAATATCAAAATACTTCCCTACAAATGTAATCTGAGATATGTAACTAAATACCTTTAAATCAAAGTAATAACAATCCACCTTTTAATGCCTATTGACTAACATTTGCTTTTCACAATCAATATGTCCGGCCTACCACATTTACTGTAACTTTTTATAATAAACAATCAGGCCTGTAACCTTTTTTATTGGCTTGATACCCTAACCAACTCATACCTACTGTGTTAAACATAAGCTTGCTCATAAGACAATCAGATGTACAGTAATAACATTAGAAATACGTACAAATTACAACTGTCAAAACAATATAGAATCCTTGCTAAAACAGCCTGTTAAGGATTACCATAGTGCACATTTTCTATTCCCATGGTTAATTGGGGTGAGTCACCAAAATCCCTGCCTACCAGTGTATTCAGTGTAACAAAGTATCTGCTCTAATGCAGTAATAACAATCAACCAAAAACCTATTGTCTTTAACACATGCTTTTCACAATAAGTATATCATGCCTACTTGCTTTATCAGAACTTTCTATTATACACAGACAATCCTAAGGCGTCTAACATAGCTAACATAGCTTTTCCCAGTGCACTGATATGGCCTCTGCTCTTTCCCAGTGGCTTAACAATCTAATCAACACAGGTACTGAAAGGGGGCATAAGCAGGTAAAGTGATGAAAATTCATAGTATGGCCTCTCTGAAGACCTCTATTTGTTGCGGACTTGTCGACAGGCCAGCATATTCGGAATATGTCAGGACAAGACTCAAATATGGCTCGGATGGAGAGCGGGAGACACACTGATACCTTCTCTGGAGTTCGAGAGTGGCAGGAAGGGGCCATTTCCCTCTTGGACTTTTTTGTTCACCTTACCCAAAGACAGTTATAAAATTACAAATATATACAAAAATATTTAAAAAATGCAGTTGGACAAACAATATACAATCTCTCCCATGGTTTATCAGAGGTAAAGCACACACCAAAGCTCTTGCCTACCACTGCAATTTGTGATCTTTATTGTAACAGAATATCTACCTGTAGGCTTTAATTAAGAGCAATAACAATCCATCCTTCAATGCTTATTAACTTTAAAATATTCTCTTCACAACAAATACATCAGACATACTACTGTGTGTGTAATGTTTCATAATGAATAGATCAGGCCTTTAACCATGATCTTTGGCTTGCCACCATAACCAATTCAGAACTAATGTTTTGAGTACAAACCTTGTCACAAGCCAAAAAGCGCAATACAAGCACTCTTTTTTAGTGGTACACACAACTTTGGCTCAAACAAATCTACCCAGGTAAACCAGCAAGTGGGTGGAGCTTTAGTCCATATTTCAGCAGTAATCTGAAAGCTCTTTTTGGTGATCACATGAGATCTAGCAACAGCTGCGCTGTCAAGTCAGACCTAAAAATGCATGTGGATTAATATAGCCCTGGGTACCCCATACTGCTGTCAAACACACAAAGCCACTCCGAATCTTAAAGTTATTGAAATGAAGGGGCTCCTCACATAAAAATAAACAACATAAATTATCTACTCTTCTAGAACACTTTAACAGTGCCATGCGCATGCCGCTTAAAGTCCAAGTTCATTCCCATTGTAAGCTTGATACTTTATGCTTCTTAGTGAGCTGCCTCTAGGCAGCCATACTGCGCTGGGTCATGAAGCTGGATAAACAAACAAAATAAGTGCAACTGTGTGGCGGGGGAAGTACTTTTTCTGTGGAACCACACAATGTCCCAATCAAGGTGTGTAGTTATGTGGGTCTGATTCGCGTAACACCTCCTAGAGGTTGGAGGGCGGATCTAACTTATAGTTTCGGTGTTTGGTGGGTGAGCAAAAGATTGCTGACTGGACCATGGCTGTGTTGTAGAATGAGATTGTGGTTCTTTATTCTGCTTCTTCAGCATCTATCATAGACATCTATGATGATGACTCAAGGCAGCAGCAGAATGATTTAGAGACAAATGGTAAGTACTTGGTCTTGCTTAGAAGGCATTAGTATGCACAAATGAAATGTCTGCCGGCAATTGCTAGTTGATAAAATCATCTAAGGGCTGTTGCTTATCTATTTTGATTTCACCTTCACGTCAGTTACTAATCTAATATAGAAGCAATGGTGCAGGCTCAAGTAACTGCATGGACTGCACTATTCTTCACCTCAACACATCTGAATATTTATACACGAAAGGTTAGGAGAAAAAAGGAGAGCCATGAATGGCAATAGCAGAACTGTGTCAGACAGTCCCTCTATGAATCACAGAGGGAATATTTCTGTATAATTCTGATGGGTATCAGCATTCATGGCTCAATCTATAACTGTAGAACGTCCCTGCTGTAAAGAACTAACTGTGCAAAGGGTAATGAAAAACTATATCTCAAAGGCATCATGTGGCGGTGCGTGCGGTATATCATGGTGGGACAGTGGGTAGTTTGTGGCACTGACAAGGACAATGAGCCCAGATGTGGTACAGCAAATACAATGAAATGAAGCTGAAGGCCCTCTTTGACATTCCTTCAAGGTCACGATTCCAACTCCTTTGTTTCATGGGATGGGTCCATGATGCAAGTCATTTCCGCATGCATGAGGCTGCTTCAGGACAGGGTATGATATTCGCTGCTATCCCTTGCAGGCTGCAGACGCGGTAGTGTCAGCACACCTGATGTGTCAGTAACTCAAGATGACAAACTATGTCCCTGACAGGCTGAGGCTGCTCTTCTTAAAGCCATAAGTACTGCTTGGCACAAGCGACAGCAAGACCTTCAAGGCATTGATCAACTGTCAATGATTCTGCATATATTCTGGTTGCACAAGAACCATTTGTACTCTGAGTCGAACAGCACCGCTGATGGGCTACAACGCCTGTCAGCACAGCCGCCCACAAGACAAGAGACATTCAGTAGTACATTCGATATTTCCTTCCTTTTCTTTACAACCTCAGTTTTTTGTTCTGTGCTCCTTTAAAATGCTATTCAACTTGCTATACCTTCGCACAGCTGTAGGGACACCCCACTTCTTCTAATTCTCTTTTAAGTTATGCCTGATTACATACCACAATGTAACTGCATCTTGTTTATTCTTAAGTGTACAAAGATTTCTACTGACACTACTGCAGCCAACGGTAAAATCAAAAGGAGACCAGTGCAAAGCATTACAGTCGTGGACATGCGTGACTGACAAACTATAAGCCAGTGAGAGTGACTGCATAACGGAGTGATAAACAAACACAATCAGGGTGAGTATTGTGTTTTGAGAATGTGTCAGATCGGTTCAGTGCAACTCACTGTCCAGTAATCTCCAAAGCAGCTGTAACCCATAAACTCACCTGCTTCCAAGCTTGAGTGCTCAGACTGTGCTTGTCCAAATCTGACACTCATCCCCCCTCAACGCCAATGGCCCTTTCTGCTGCCTTCAATCAGCAGCAGAAGCTCACTCCACGAGCACAAGTACTTCTTATTCCGATGCAGTCACCCGGGCACAGGGATTTCTTTGTTAGAATTCACCTGCTCCTGTCATTCCAAGGTAGAGGCTTTCAGCCGATAAGCAGATCTGAAGACTGGCTCATCAGCACACTGAGGCTCCCTCTTTCTTCTCTTTCAGAGGGGGGTTACCATCACTCACCGCATCCCTTCCCTGCTATGATCACTAGTGCTTTTACCCTGTTTAAGAGTCAAAATGTGACACCCCTGTGTGCCCACTCTCACCGTCTCCTTCTTTGCCTTAATCCAATGGCCCACTCCATCTTTCGACTCATTCCCGAAATGTTAATTTTCCTTCAGTCTCCAGTCACCCATTTGACTGCCCGGGTGTCTGCCACTCTCTACCCTTCCCTGCTTGCCCTCCAGACCTTCTTGCCCAGACGACTTGTGCTGTCCCAGTTATGCCACGCCCACGTGGACTGTGCTCAGACCTAGCTGTAGAACTATCGCTGATGCCAATCTTAGAAACCAGACAGATTCAAAATCGGCGTCGCTGTTAAAAGTGGGCCAAATCAGGAGTGTAAGGGGAGGGAACCCCTCCATTTGTTCCAAAACGATTCTGTGCCGTTTTTAGATGCCTTTAAGGCCAGACAATTCTAACAACTTCCAAGCACGGAAGCCACGACGCGAATAACGTCCACAGATAGCAATGTGTTTAAAAAGGCTCAGAAGTCTTTTAAGACTAGCCGATGGGCATGATTTTGTTCGTAAGATAAACATCGGCCAGCTCGGGTGCTCCGAGCACCACACTTCAGAATGAAGAACAAGAACAAGACGAAAGCGAGTCTGTTTTTATTTTTTCACCAAAATGCACTGAGTAACAAGTGTCTTGGGCCAAGCAAAGCAATGTCCATATGAAAACTTTACGAGGTTCAAACATATGAGGCACATTATGTCACAAATATTTCATTTTCTATTTATTCATTTGCAGCACGGGCCCAATAGACAGTATAGATAGGACATGTCAAAAAAATGGTATAGGTTGCATTGAAAAGAAACTATAACACATGGGATTGTGCGCTGGATCAAGCATCCATGCAATAAGTGCCAAAGAGGATCCAAAGAGGTGAGTCGAGGGTGCTGCTGCTTAATTAAGATGTATGTTAGAAGAACCGTGCAACTCGCCTCAACTAAATGGATAAAGGCTTTGATGGGAGCTATGGATACAGAGGAACCATTCAGCGGCCAGACAATGGCTGTCTCATTCAGTTTACGAGAGGTTCATTTCTCAAATTTTGTGCAAAACAGATCACGGAGGCCTCCTTGCAAGTGCGGGTTCCCTTCAGCAAGAGAACCGGCTTCAGCAGTGACCTCGTAGGGGCGTCGAGGGCAGGGCAGCAACTCCATGGATGGAGCCAAGATTCCTTACTGGAGTCACAGCCTGCAAGCCCCCTCTTTCCTGGCTGGGACCAGGCAGGATTAAAGTCTACCACGGGTATGGCTAGCAGGCCCAGGCACATGATGTCTTTACGGATACGAGGATTGATAGCCTCAGAGGTAGGGCTGAGGTCTTCCTACCAGGTAGGATGAGTTGGATGGGCGTAAGATGTCTGAAGCCCGCACAGCAGCAGAGCCTTGCTGGAAAGATAAAAGGCGCACCTGGTTGTTGTTTATCCTTATCCATGATGGAAGGTCAATGGAGTCGAGTGCCAAAGCTGCTTCTTCTATTTGAAGGGATTGAACTGCCCTCTGCACGTGCCGCTGCCAGGGGTTCCCAGGCCTCTCAGTGTGTTTGCTGGTGCTCTTAATATGCAAATGTAATATTTCAGAATGTTTGACGCACAGGTGCTCTTAGTATGCAAATGTAATATTTCAGAATGTCTGACGAACAGGTGCGCTTAGTTTGCAAATGTAATATTTCAGAATGTCTGACGCACAGGTGCTCTTAGTAATCAAATGTAATATTTCAGAATGTCTGACGCACAGGCTAGTCATTGACTTATCAGTCCAAATTCTAGGTGGGTTCTAGGTCTCCGCAAATGTGTAGGTAGCTGGTCTTGTATCCTAGAGCCTGCAAGAGGTCCAGAGTGATAGTGCAATCCTCGGGGAATGCCTGGTGCCCATAGTGGAGCGCCTGTAAGAGACAGGCCTTTATAACTTTTAGGATTGGAGCTGCAGAGACACTTCTTAGTTTTTTGTTGAGGCTGGCGAGCCTATACATTATTGCCTCCATTTTCTTTTTTAATGACACTTTGTGCGCTGTGGGCTTTGATGTTTCATTGAAGCAGACCCCCAGGTACTTGTATTTCTGCGTCGTTTTGATGGTTTGTGCCCCTATGTTCCACATTAGTACTTTCTTTTTCCTATAATGGCCAGATATTATGACCTTGGTCTTATCTCGGCTGATCTAGTTTGATGTAGCTGTAGAGACTGTTTAATGCGCGCTGGAGTCCATTATGTCAGTATTGTTGGCGTATTGTAATATATGTTGAGTCGTGGGGCCAAGTCTTGGGGGCACCAGACTACTGTTAAAAAATTAAAGAGCAGAGGAGCAAGTATGCAGCCCTATTTCAGACCGCCCTGGGTTGGGATTCTGGGGGTAACAGTGTGAGGCCGAGTTTTAACGCAGACCCATTTTTGTGAGTAGATAGACTATTACAAGTAGGAGGATAGGGGAGATTCCCCACGTGCTTAAGTTTCCTCCATAACGCTGAGCAGTCGACTTTATCAAAAGCGGCCCTGTAGTCGATAAAACAGCAGAAGAAAGGAGGCTGTTTCCTTTGGCCTGCCTGCTGACTCGGCATGGCAAAAGATGCAATATTGTCAATGGTTGATGCAGTTGCCTGAAAGCCTGTTTGAAAAAATGGGAGTATGTTGTTGTCCTGTACCCAGTCTTGTAGCTCTTTGAGTAGTAACCGTGCATAGGCTTGCTTCTCTAGGTCTGGCAGGGCTATCAATAGGTAATTAGATGGCTGTTGGGTCTCCTTTTTTGAAGATTGGGCACAGAATCGAGCCCCTCCAAGCCTCAGGAATTTGGGTGGTAAGAAAAGCTTGATTGTAAAGAGCAGTCAGCAACTTGGCCCAGTCCTCTATTGTGCATTTGAAGATTCCAGCAGGGAACCCTTCTGGTCCTGGCACACCCTCGTTTTTCATTTCCTTGGTAAGTTTGCAGACTCGGAATGGGTTTCTAAGATGCGACTGGTTCTGGGTCGGCAATATGGCCCTTTCCATATTTTCCAGGTCTGGTAGGGCAGTCAGATGGCTTGTTCATAGCGCTGCTACATGTGTTACCCAGTTTCCTTCCGGGACTCCTTGTTCTCTAGTACGGTATGGTGATTTTAATTTGTTGATATAGTTCCAGAAGTGAATTAGACTTCTTTCCTTGAGCATTTCATGGACATTTAACTATTCGTTGTCTTCCCTGGCTTTCTTTAATTTCCAAACTACCCTTGTATGTGCCTTGCATATTTTGCTAAGATGCCCTGCAGTTTTTATTGAACAGTGGGATTTGTGGTTGTGCCAAGCCCTTCTTAGCACATTTCTTGAGTTGCTATGTTGATATTATGCGGTCGTGTATTCTGCTCCTTCACAGCTGTCTTTGTGGAGACTGTGGGCCACAGAAACTTGCTGAGTGTCCATGAGCTCTGATAGAGGTTGCCTGAGCCGGAATGAAGTTCGTTCGGCTGACTTCTGGAGTCCGCTGTAACCACATTCACGGCCAGCGTCAAGGGACTGTGATCACTTGATCTCCTGTTGTGAATCTCAAAGTTCATGAGCATAAGATGGTTTGCTAAGGTTTCAGACAGAAACATGTAATCTATTGTCGAGATGTCCCTGAATGTCCGGGGAAGTCGTGATTCAACTGCAGTGGCTTAAATACTTGCTCCGCTGAGACTGGTTTGTAGGTGCTCAGGAGGTTGTTCAGTTTGTCCTGTGCCTTGGAGTTTCGAGCAGCTACTCAATTGGTTCCCAAGTTCTTCATGCTAAAGTCACCTGTCAAGAGGGAGGGAGGGAGGGAGGGAGGTGTAATCCAGGACTGTTTCCAGACTGTTACAAAAATTATCTGTTGCATGTAGCTTTGTAGTTTTCTGCAAGTTATAACAGTTAATCAGACGAAGAGAGATCTTTCTGTGACCGATGGTTAGCCATGAGACTGCTGCCACTTGCAGGGCCTGCGAGTTTTGTGCAAGGGGCACGGCTCTAGTCTTGCCATTTTCTTTGATGAAAATGATGTGGCCTAGGTCTTGTTGCAGGCTTGATAAAGCTGTATAAAACTGTTGGAGTGGACGCCCACATTTCCTGTTAACAGATAAAGTTGCATCCGTGCAGGAAGGTACCTGCCGATTTGCTATTCAGCACAGTCTTCAGACCTGCCACACTGCATGAAGTTATTGTGAGCTTGGTCTCACCTAAAGGCTTCCAAGGCTGCTCATGTACTGCATGATGGAGGTTAGGGATGGGTCTCAGGGGTCCCCCTATGAGACGAGTTCCGCTGGCTCTGAATATCGTTTCCGTGACTGCCTGTTGCACAGGTTACCGTTGATTGTGAGCAACTATTATTTTCAAGAAGTTTGAAGCTTTTGAGGCACTAGGCAGCCAGTCGTGTGTGGCACCCCATGACCCTCTTAGAAATGACCTCTTTGACCTTGATGTTGTGTACGGAAGTAGCACATTAGGATACTTGGGTGGGTGTGGTTTTAAAAGTTCAAGCCCCAAATCTTTAAAGGTCTTTGATTGTTTCAGGATGGCAGCAATGAGATCTACACTTTACCATGTCTATTGTGGCATCTAAGGAGCTTTTTCCTGCAAGATAATTTCATTAGAGGTTATTGTGTCCAGTGCAGGAATACATTGGAACAGGCGTAGAAGGTTCCCGCTGTTTAGTATGTGATGGGCCCCATTTGGGGTATAATGCAGGAGAAATGCCAGTTCGAACCCGTCAGCCACGTTGTCTTGCTACACATGGCTCTACCTGCTGTTGCAGTCTTTCTGGTTGTTGTAAATGGTGGCTTGAGTGATCCAGAGGAAACCTAGGCGCTAGATCATGTAGCTCACTAGGTGGTCGCTTTTGGTTAGGACTGAAACTGTTTAGCTTCCAGTATACCACCGAGCTTTGGATGCTCGTGCCTGAGGTTTGTTGTCTCTGTTATTCATGCTGATTGCTGTTCCACAGCATGTGAAATTCCCTTCCGTTGGGTGGGACTGTCTGGAAAGTGATTTAACTCCTATCTTGCCGTTCCAGGGGCTGATGTACCTGGCAGGCTGTTTTCTTGACAGTGCATGTTTTGGCTGCCGTTTGTATAAGTGGGAGGGCCTTTAGTCGTGCACCAAGGATTTGGTAACAGTGAAAAGGAGAGGCATTGGTGCCCATGTCGGTTTGCCCTTTGTACCCCAAGGGCTGATGTAAGTGAAATCACGATGTGGCATTGGGTGAGTGGATCGAATGGTAGGGCACCGTTGATCACGTCTGCGAAGGCTGTCAGAGTAACCAGTTGAGCAGGTGTATGTCTGATGTCTTCCGGTATTCATGATCCTGCCTGCATCTTATCTGAGTTGGTTTGGGAGTGCTAGGTAAGGTAGTGCTTCCTGGATCTGGTTCTGGGTGGTTATCTCAGCACAGGCTGCAGGCACTCTAGTCCATACCTCCAGAGTACTAATGGCCATTGTGGCCTGTGTGGGGAATAGCCCTGCACAAATGCCTTTTCTGTTTCTCTGAAGCACTGGTGATGGCAGCTTTTCCCCTGGGTCCCATTGCCCCTTGGTTGAAAGAATCTGGCACAATTTCAGGTCTATCAGATGGTAATGACGTTGTTGTTTCTGTGCTTCCCTTGTTTGCATTAGTAGCAAGGCTAAATATGGGGAAGAACTTTGGTGAGATGTCCCCTTGATTTGGTTGGACGCAGTTACAGACCCTGTGATTAACAACCTCCGTGTGGTGAGGCACTGATTTTTTTTTAGTATTTTCTCAGCCTCTTTTTTGCCCTTCTTTAAAGTTTGAATACATTTGATGTGCCACGTGAGGCTTTTGGGCCAGATGCCCAGACATTCGTACCCTCATCCGCCTGTCCTGGGGGAGGTGGTACCCTGCATGTAGATTGTGTTATTGCTATCTGAGATCCCTGCACAACGCTGACTGGGCTGCTGATCTTGTCGTGGAGGGAAATCTGGTGTTGGTGCCCGTTACGTTTGTTGTCTGAGCTCTGTCCGAGACCATGCTGTTTGATTCAATTCTCGGATCCCAGGATGGGGTCGACACTCTCAATGGGTGTCCACAGTATCTTGGGCAGCGTGCTTAGTTTGTCAATCAGTGGCAAACATGAACACTGATCGACCACGGTCTGCCCAAGTGAGTTTCCTAGATGGCTTAATCTGAAACCCAGCTCAGCCAACGTTCAAGCGATGGGTTGGATTAGATCAATCTGGATCTCCATCTTCTGTGATTGCCATAAGAGTGCCCTTGTTATTGTGTCTTGCTTAATACTGATGGAAGCAAGGGAGGCCCACAAGGGACTGGAGGGCCCAGTTTGAGGGGAATCATATTCGCCTGTATCTATCTGGCTAATAGATCTGCGGCTGCAGTAGGACCGGAGTGCAGGAGTATGTGCCATGCATGCCTCAAGTTGGGCTTCAACCTGGGCTTCCAGTGATGCAAGGAAGCAGTCTGAGAGGTTTCTTGATCTGATATGCTTTTCCTCCTGGGCTTTATTTCAAGTGAATGTACACTAGCGTGGGCAGGACAGCCCCCACTTTGTTCATTTGCATGCTCATTTTCTGATATCAGCAGTGGGATGCCGGGGGCTATCGTGCTATTGTGAACTAGTGCCATCACCACCAGTGCACGTGCCTGCTAATCACTTGACAGAGTTACCTTTTTGGGGCTCTGATTATCTGAGACCTGCTGATCCAGAGGGCATGCATCCTTCTGTGCTGGTATTGCCAGGGTTATTTCCCGAGGGCTAGGTGATGAATCAGCTGGAAGAGACCTCCCTCGTCTCCGACTGTCCCCTTGAAACCTCGGGGAAGAGTTTGGTCTGTGGGGCTCTGGTGACCAACCCAAATGCTCACTGACTGGTGTTGCAGTACCCACAGATTTCTCATTAGCTTGCCCGAAACCCTTTAGATTGATTGTATGGGGCCCCCTGCTAGGGGGAAGGGGGTCTTGAGAAAATATTCATTGATCAGGCCTTGTGTCAGATTTAGGGCCAAGCTCCCCTCAGGCTTGGTACTCGATGGTCCTATGGGTTTCTTTGTAGGAGTCGGTGATACGTTGCACAGACCTTGAGGGCCCTCTGTGTCAGAGTCCTCTAGTCCTTGCCTTCTTGACTTGGTGGGGGGCTAATATTGGGGCTGGGATAGCGCTCCCTGGTGGGTGTTGTGCGTGATGTGGTATTGCTCGGCTCCGACTGTCTCCGGTGCTTGTGATAAGGCCGGTGAGTCCACTGCAATTATGTTATTTTTTTCCGAGGACGTGCCTTTCTTTTTGGCATTGTCTGAGAACGTTAGATGGTTACCAGAAGTATATTTTTACTGGCACATTCTTGGCGAGATTGTGAAGTTGTAGGGCCACCTTCCCCCTTGCTTTGAGCCCCCTGCAGTAACCCGTCTGGGGGCTTCAGTGGAGGCTGAGGGAGAGGCACAAGCATGCTAGTCGCGCGACTCTTGCTGATGCATCACTGGCAGGTAGCTGGCTGATGTGTACGTGGCATGAGATTGGCCAAGATCTATTCCTGCATGCTCCTACTCACTATTTGCCGCTGCCTATATATGCTTTGTTATGCGCTGTTTGGTGGGCCCCAATGGACTTTGATGGCTTTGGAGGCTTTTATAGAATTACTTTCCCTTATGATTTTGTTTTTCCTTCTGTAATTCCTTATTATGTTTGTTAACTATATGTGTTATCTCCTTTGTTCTTCTTTAGTCTTCTTTCTTCTGTTACTCTGTTGGGAAGAGGGAGCGGCGTGGAGGACTTAAAGGCAGGCACCAGGCAGGCACAAGCCACAGCGGCCTAGTACCATCCGCCTCTGTGCTCTGCCAAGTGCCCGCAGGTACCAAGAGCTTGCGCTTACACCAGCAGCTACAGTTCTCCAGTTCGCTTTTCAACATGGTCAACAGTCCATCACAGAGGCAGGTAGAGGAGTGGGGGCGAGGAGCAGGGGGCTAAAGGTGGTGGCAACCACGGCGAGGAGGGCAGAACTTTTCCCAAACATCCAGGATTCTGGGTGCGGAAAACGCTCCCACCTGCTCGCAGCATGCTAGCTCTCGCCTCGCTGTGTCTCGCTCCGTCTCGTCTCCTCGCCTCCATGCATCACGCCATGCCTCACCTTGCCTTGCTGTGCTCCCACCCACTTTGGGCTCATAACCACTTTGTGCTTCCTGCTTCTTGTAGGCATACGTACCCTCATCTGTCTGTCCTAGGGGAGGTGGTACCTTGTTTGTCCAAGGAGTGCATGTAAATTGAGTTGTCGTTATCTGAGGCCCCTGCACAACCCCTGGATCAGACACTACTGACCCAGATTGGTGGTGGTGCTCGTTATGTTTGTTGTCTGAGCTCTATCCGAGACCGTGCTGTTTGATCTGATTCGCAGATCTCGGTACGAGTGTCCATAGTATCTCGGGCAGAGTGCCTAGTTTGCACAATGGAAGCCTCTTTTTATTGGAGTCCGGCAGAAAACAACAGCGCATCATCTGGTGGTTTTATTCCAGAGTATACAGATACCTGTTACACGCCGTGGTGGAAGCAATTGTGAGCGAATTGATGCAAGGGACACCATCAGAGGTCAACCTGGTGAGTTATGTGCTCCCTACTGAAATATGAAAAGCAAGTATAGAATCTCAATTCTGGCTGGCCAATTTAGCATTTAATCCCTAAGAGAAGAATAAACCACTAAAATGGGGAGCAGCACCACCTGCTATTTACAGTGCTAGGAGACAGCAACGATGTACATAAACCTACTCTTAGTATGACATTGGATTAGATGTGGACGAATCTTGGCAATCTGAAGTACAGGTAAACAATCAGTGAACAAGATGCAAAACTTGAATGTACCTAAGGAAAAGAGGCACATCATAATTAACAACGCATGGAAAAGGGCATGCATCAACGGTGAACATGGAATGCAGTATGCACAAAATTGAATTCAAGGAACAGGGAGTACGTGGGAGAACCTTAGGAACAGAGGCACAGCTGCGGACAATCCAGGAAACAAGAAAATTGAATCATCTCATTGATCAGTACTACTCAGAGGCGTAGGTCTGGCATAGGCGTAGGCGTATACCAGCCTTAAAAGGCCTTCCCCAGCGTTTAATAAGGGAGCGGGCCTTCAATGCTGGTATATCTCCGCTACAGCGGGCTATAATGCTATTAGAACATTCCGCTCCTAGGGGGCAGAATGTTCTAATTACTAAAACAAGGGCCTCACAGAGCCCAAGGGGTTGAAATCCCCTTGGGCTCTGTACCTTTGTTCACAGCAAAAGCTGTGAAAAATAAACATTAGAATGCTAATGCTCCTGGTTTCTACCAGCCATCAGAAGCCCTGAGCAGTAACTTGCCTTCAATGAGTGCTCAACATTCCAATGTTCTAATCAATGTCTGTCCAAGCCGCAATGTTTACACCAGCTGGTCTTTAAAAGCCAGGATCTGATGACTGGCTGCTTGAGCTCCCTTCTCAACATATGCTCACCAGCCTTGCGGTGTTCTGAATGAGACCATTATCTCGAACACTCCAACATTATTGTACGCCAAGAATAAGACGTGTAATTTCCAACACTGAATTACACATCTGGTAAAATACATTAAAATAAGCATCTCACTTCTATTAAACTTTTCAACTCCATAGGATTTACTAATTATAAATAATTCCCTTAATCTTCAACTGCAATAGATTACGCTAATTACTATTTTAAGGATTCTTTCACACGCTGAAGCAAAGAACGAAAGCTCTGCTCTTTCTAGGGTGACCACCTGGCACTGAGGCAAATTCTGGACAGGACTGTAAAAAATTCAGGACAAAGGGTCAAAATACAGGACAAAAATTCAGGACAAAGGGTCAAAATTCAGGACAAAAATTCAAGAACAAACGTCAGTTTTACAGACACACACAAGAGAGGCCATGCCTCACTATGTTGTCAGTGCATTTATTTACTCTTTTTTAACATAGCACTATTTATTCACTGTGGACCTTTTGTGATTTCCTCCTGGTGTGCTACATTCAGGTGTCACATTACGTCCTTGTTCAGTAGTAAATAATGCCCTTCACGGCAAGGCCATCACCCCTACCCAAATCTACCCGATCTTTCCTGAAGAGAAAGTAACAGCAACATTTTGATTATGTTTCTGAACATTTAAAAACCCCTGGCAAACAGTTTGGGAAACATTAAGGTAATTAACCTTATGCTAGTTTAAACAAATTGAACAAAAACATATGGCTTACCCCAACGGCCCATGGACTTTCAACCTAATTTTTTTTAAAGAGGCAGGGCGGATGGTTTGGGTGACAGTCTCACACCTAATGACAGGATGTGATGTAGCCATAACTTGTCTGTAGTCTCCCTGCACTAGAGTGTATGTTTGGGACTCTACATTTATCTCAGAAATGGGAGCCCGGACTACCAATCAAAGATAATAAAAGAGTAGGATGAAATCGAGATCAAATGGGAGATCCACAGCAAGTAATTCAAAGGGTTGTTGCTAACAACTGGACAAATAAAGAAGAGAAGAACAAGGTGGGACAATTCCTAAAATCAGACAAGATGGGTCCACCAAGACTATTTGAAGGTATTGGGTACCTGGGGAGTTGTCTGCACACAGGAGCGAAACAGAAGGGGCACTGTCAAGTGGTTGAACAATTAACACCCATCCACCTTGGCAAACTCTTCTGGTGCAATGGTTCGCTGTTAGTGCTTGTGAAGCGTGAGCAGGGGCCAGACCCCTTGCAAGGTTGTGCAAGGCAATTGCCTGCTTAGTCCATGTCTTTATATGGTTTTGAAATTGAGCAAAAGCCAAACTAGAGATCTGGGTTATCCCTAAGTGTCAAGTACACATAGAACCTTCAAAATAGTTGGGATGTAAATTGCACAAAGAAAATTTACAAATTTTAAAATTTAATTAGTGTTTCTTTAACATATGGCACTGTTTTCGCCTTCATGCACAATTTGATCTCAGATTGAACTGGGAACCAGTTACCTTTCAATACCTAATGATTAATATCTACCATTCTTACACTGATTTCCAGGATGAAAATCTCGGCAGAGCGAACGTTCCCTCCAAGCCCAGTTTGCTTTTTGGTCTTCTCTTCTGCTTTCTGTAGAGGCCATGTGGCACTAGCGAAGATGGTGTGCTACCCCAATGATAGTATTATTTTGCAAACCTTCCCCTGCCCGTCCTTCATTCCTTCTTCAGACAGGCCACACATCTGATTTGGTCGCTGCGGCGCCATCGGGAGCTCTTTCCACTCTAAAGCTAACTGTGACTGCGGGTGGATTAGATCTTCTGGACTTAGAATGCTTTTATTCAGCTGCGGATGTCCAATGGGTGGCTCACTGGCTTTCTGCCCACCTCCCTGCATGAGATGGGGTTTGCCAGTAAAGACTTTTAAGGAAGGCTTAATGCACTGCTCATCGTTTCCTACTGACCATTCTATGGTTCACAATCCGGGGTTATCATGCATGGCTTTCTCTTGCCTTGTCAGAACCTGTAAACTCACTGACACAAAGAAACCCTATGCTCCTGCACTACCTTTGCTAAGCCTTCCCACTCGCACAGGATGGCTGTGCTCAGAGCAACTCCATCAGTGGCATGTTGCAGGTGTCTTAAAATTGGGGACTTTGTTTCTGAACAGAGAGCTACTAAATTTCCAAACCCTTGTGGCAGACTACCATCTTCACCCCGGTCAACTCCTTACTTACAACCACCTTAAATAATCATTAAATGCCCTATTTCATGTCTGCTACCTAGCACTAACCCTACAAGAGGTGTGCCAGAAGCTCTGCACCATAGGAAATGGTGGCAAACTGATTGAATGGGTGTACAGACCTATCCTGCAACATGGAAACCACTCCAGGTCTTCTTGTCATACTACCTGGGTGATTGATGTACCAAACCTCTGCAAGATATGGACTAAAATACTGGACTTTCCCCACAAAGTATCCCACAGCTGTCACTTTAAGTACATTCATAGTGCTTCCTTGTGAATGCATTCTGCCCGTTGCTTGCCATTGGCCTTGTGGTTTGTAACTCACAATTTGTTGCTTTCAATTTGCTGGCTTTATTTGTTTTAGGCTATGCAGCTTGAATTCCTCCCTTCCCTTGCCAAAACCTTATTTACAGTATCCTGCCGAGTGCTCCCTTTCTGTAAACAGGCCTGTAAATCTTGTTCTTATCTTATCATATTTGCTGTGCATTCAAAGAACAAAGTCAAATGTCAGGCTCTGTCTTCTTGTCTTCTGTCTAATGGCTACAGCGTCTAACAGTAAGGACGTACTCGCGAGGCGTCCTTACTGTTAGACGCTGTAGCCATTAAATAAGGAGTGGCGGAATAATGGGTTATTGAAATACTACCGGTGTTATGGATCGAAATTTCGAGTGGAGAAATTCACATTTTTGACTGTTGACGATTAGTGCCTGAATTAAGAAGCCCTGAAGAAGTCGTAAGAAATATATAATTTCCCAAGACGAAACACGTGTTGGCTGGAAGGATTATAACCTGTGGATTACAGACTGTGTAATGTGAATCAGATTTGGAATAAAGACTTTGGATTCATCAATCAACTTGACTGGTTGACTCCAGGACCATTGTGATATATTTTGGACTGATGTATTGAAATTGAAAGTTTTTTTTGAAGTGTTCATTTAATATTCCTGGTTTTCTATATAATAAGAAGGGACCCTCGCCACATCAAGTCTGTAGTTGGAGGTGCTTTCCTCCAAGGGTAGGGTGTTTCCCTGAAGAGGTTCCCCGATATCTACTGGGGGTAGATCATTACCCATAGCGCCATTTATCCTCATTTTACACCCCGCTTTGTTGTTTCACTCCAGTCTAGGCAACACAAATCTAATCCACACAACTCCACTCTCTGCCACTCTGCAACGCTGCACTGTACGCCACTGCACTCTAAGCTAATACACTCTATGCTAATGCACTTTACTCTTTAACACTCAACTCTATGCCCCTGCACTCTACATCAATACACTGTACATCATTCTAATCTACTCTGCACCTCTGCACTCTATGCCACGGCTCTCTACACTACTTTACTCTATGACATCACACTCTATGCCACTTTATGCAACTCCACTCTAACCTGCACTTCTCCACTCTAAGCCACCTCACTCTACTGTGAAATAATCTACTTTATGCCACTGCACTCTGTGCCACTGCATTCTATGCCACTGCACCCTACCCTGCACCTCTCCACTCTATGCAACTGCACTCTACTCTGAAACAATCTATTCTACGCCACTGTACTCTATACCACTCTGACCACTGCACTCTAGTTCAATGCACTCTACACTACTGCAAGCTGACACTCTGCAACACTGCTCTGGCCGCCACTATACTCTACACCACTCTGCTCTGTACTACTGCGTTTTGCACCAATATACTCTATTCCACTGCATTCTATGCCACTCTACTCTATCCAATGCCACTCTATGCAACTGCACTCTACACCAGTGTACTCTAAACAACTGCACTGCCCTTTACTCTGCACCACTGTACTCTATGCCACTGTTCTCTGTACCACTCTACACCACTGCACTGACACTCTACTCTGCAACTCTGCACTCTACACCACTCTACTCTATGCCACTGCACTCTAGGCACTATACTCTATACCACTCTACAATACTTCACTCTGCACCACTCTACACCACTACACTCTATGCCACATGAGTCTACTCTGCACTCTATGACACTGAACCACTCTGCATTACTGCACTCTCTGCTACTCTATTGTATGCCACTCTACTCCACTGCACTCTGCACCAATGCACTCTAAACAACTGCACGCCACTGCCCTCTACTCTGTACCACTGTACTCTACGCCACTGCTCTGTGCCACTCTACTCCACTCTACATCACTGCACTGACACTCTACTCTGCAGTGTTGCACTCTCCACCACCGTACTATACACCAATGTACTATGTGCTACTGCATTCTATGCCACTCTACTCTGCATCACTACACGCTCCAGCACTTTGCCCTACTCTGCACCACTCTACACTACACCACTGCACTCCCTGCAACGTGAGTCTACTCTGCAATCTATGCCACTGCACTACTCTACACTACTGCTCTCTCTGCCACTCTATTGTATGCCACTCTACTTCACTGCACTCTATACCACTCTACTCTGTCCCACGCCACTCCACTCTAAACCACTGCACTCTACGCTAACGCAATCTAAACAACTGCACTGTACCCCACTGCACTGTACTTTGCACCACTGGGCTCTACGCCACTGCTCCTATGCTACTCTACTCCACTCCACACCACTATGCCACTAGCTTTAAGCCATGCTGAACAGCAGCTACTCTGGTGCATAACATGGCTAATGGCTAAAACACACTAGCAAAGCCAATAACTCTTTCGTAGATGAGACCTATTGCTTTGCCAATGTTTGTTAGTACTATGAGGTACCGAAGTACCTGAAAGAACTGTAAAAAATACAATGACATCATAATAAAGGCTGCTACAAAATGTGCAAATACATTTCGGTGAAATTAAAAAAAAACGCTTCTCAAATACAGATTTGAATAATACACAGTTTATACCTAGTGCTAAAAAAAATTTATAACACTCCATTAAAACCACACACTCCACAGCTCACCTTGGAACACCATTACAATACCTCTCTGAAAGAAATATCTTTGCCACCAGATAACTTCAAGTGGCTCCTTTTAGTAAAGTCAATGCAGGTTTTCAAGCCCCTTTGTATTTGCAGATTTACCAGTTACACACATTTGCATGTCTTTAGGGAAGGAGACCCCCTGGCAAGAAGGCCTTTTCTTATCTACCTGCCCCTCCCTCTCTCAAAGCACAGGAGACCCCCTGAATTCCAGCCGGCTGGGGAAACTCCTCTGCCCGTAATTTCGCCCTGCCTCCGTTGCCCTTTAGGTGAAAGCCTAAAATTACGGACAAATGCCGTCCGTTAAAGCTTTCATCACGGACAACGGACAGCAGGGCGAAATTACGGACAGTCCGTGAAATTTACGGACGGGTGGTTACCCTAGTCGTGTACTGTGAAAACGTACATAACAATCTTTGGTACTATCAATGTAGGATTAGTTTGATTTCTGGTCAGTCATTTAAATAACTTGTACAGGCCTTTTTTCAAACATTTATTATTTAGACATTCTTCCTGCACTGTCAGTGCATCAGTGCATTGTACATAAATCCAGTGGTAGACGATGCTTTGACACTCACAGAACATGTGAAAATCATGTGCCCAACAGACATATGGTTTAACAAATCAACTTAAGAAACAAGTGACGGTCACCAGGCACAGTAACTATTTGTCGGGAGTTCAACAGTAATCATGAGCGCATACACATCAAACTGCACAAATGGTAAGTCTGACTAGAACATGCCATGCAAAGGCAATGAAGTTCCATGAGCTCTGGTTGTGCCTGGGGCCGGGTAGAAGCTCACCTTGGAGTAGTCTCTAAACGAGAAAGACGGGTCTTCTCATGACAATCAAGCAATGGCATTTGTAAAGCATACCTGCTTCAACCGAAGCGTCCCGGCATCAAACGCAGAGACTGAGAATGAAAGCCAGTTTAACCTGACTCCTTTTGGTCAAAGAGACAAGTTTTTAATCCTTTCCTAAAGCGGTGTTCGGACTCAGCCATGCGAAGTTTGTTTGGCCGGGAAGTCCACATCTTCGCCGTTAGGACCGTAAATGACCTAGCACCACGCAAACCAGGCAATATGCATAAGTCACAGGCGGTTAGATCTCAGGGATCTGTGCTGTTGGTACTTGCCACGTCGGTATCTCAGGTAACAGGGTCCTTTGCCATCTAGTGCTCTAAATGCTAAAGTGAGGGTCTTAAATGGAGTACTTTTTGCCACAGGGAGCCAACAGAGCTGCTTCAGATGAGGTGAAATGTTTTGGTGGAACAAGACCCGCCGTATTAGCCAGGCAGCTGCATTTTGTATGATCTAGAGTCTGTAGATCAGTGAAGCCAGAAGACCCAAATAGAGGTTGTTGGCATAATCCAGGCAAGATGTCACAAAAGCATGGACCACAGTTTTTCAGGTCTCTTCCGGGAGCAGATGTAGCAGCTTCCTGATTCGTTTAAGCTTCATAAAGCAGGTTGAAAAGATTGGTGTAATCTGGGCTACAAAAGAGAGGTCAGAAGCAAACTCAATGCCTGGCTTTCTCACCGCTCGGGTGGGCACCGGGGTTGGGCTCAATTCAACTAGCAGAGATTTGCAGGGTGAAGGGCTATCTGGTTGAAGAAGAGGACCTCAGTTTTATCCGTATTCAGTTTTTAAAAACTGGAGTCCGTCCAGTTAGTTACCCCTTTTAAACTCTTAAATTTCAGGAAGGCCACTTCTGTGCTCTAGGAACGAGAACAAAGAGTTGTGTTTTATCCACACAGGCGACTACCTTCACTCCCCAGTTTTCAATGACAGTGGCCAAAGGGGCCAAGTAGAGGTTAAAGAGCAGTGGGGTGAGTGCAAAACCCTGAGGCACCCCACAGACCAGGGGTCTGGAGAGGACGAAAAAGGATGGAGGAAGACCTCTGCAAGCTCTCTTCTAAAAAGGACTGGATCCAGGGCAGGACTGTATGATGAAAGCCAAGAGCGCTTAGTCTCTTCAGCAAGGTGGAGTGTGCCACTGTGTCGAACGCGGCCGACAACATGCATGGTTTTGAAACTCACACATATTTACCATTGCTGAACCTCGGGGTTTACATGTTCTAATTTCTATTACTTCTTGGTTTTATGTCAGGGGCTCACAAAAATAATTTTCGGTGCCACCTCCCTAGCCTAGCAACACTGCCTCTATTGCTGCTTGGAACACGAGGCAGCAATCTAGCACTGCCATGCTCTACATTTTCATAACCAAAGAAAAAGTTAATTACCTTTGGAAATGCTCTTTCTGGTCAATATTCTATTTAACTGCTGATTCATCAGCTTTAGAGTATACCTAGGTGCCAGACTGGATCAAGCAAATTCTTCAGCAAAACTTCACAATGCCAGTCGATAGTGTTGTGCAGTTCTACAGGTGACTCCAGACTGCCCCCATATACATGCCACCCAGGCGCAGATGTCAGTTCTTTGTATACTTTTCCTTAGGGGAGGGTTGAATGAATATCTCAGACGTTTTAGGAAAAACATTGTAACTGGTGACTTAAACAGAAACAGTTGGTCAGTTAAAGACACGAAACTCGCTGAGCCGCCAGCTTAAGAGCCAAAAGACAAAGGCAAAAGATACTTATTACTGCAATTGTACAGCATTTAGCAAACCTGTATGACACTGTGATATTTAGGGCAGCTTCCCTTCAAAGTAGGATGGTTTGATTCTGATCCCCTTCCTTACATTGGCTTATTTCATGTCTCTGTGGCCTGTCTGTTCAGAATGAAGAAACCGCAAACCAGGACCCACCGGGCTTTTGGCTCAATTAAAATGACACTCCAGCTGTTGCAAATATTGGTGCACATCCGGTACCTTGTCACCAGACATCTCAATACCAGTTTCAGACCCTTGCTTTATTCTACTTTTAAAATAAAAAAATGTAAGGAGTGATGGCGCATGGAGTATGGGGAGGTGGAGCTTGGAGAAGCGCACATATGGGGCATGAGAAACCAACGCGCACGAACACAAGTATTAGTAAGGCCTGTAGGTCTTCCCTTCGAGAGCTGGTAAAATGGTTAGATTTTTTTATTTTTTATTGCACATATATTCCACTAAAGAGCAAAAAAAGAAGAAAACGTGCTGTCACTTAAACTTGACAACCACATAAGCTTGCAATAAAAGAAATGAATAAAAAAAAAAACTTTCACTGATGTGTCTATTTTACTATTTTTTTTTTAATATGGACCCTTTCAGTTGCGCCATGCATTGTGTTATTATTTTTGAAGGAGGAAGGAGTAAATTACCACATTTTCACGCACTCCAACCGCAGTCAGCTAGAATGTTACAAAGCAAGTTATACACCTTATAACAGCTATCTCACCAGTATCTGAAGTTCAGGCAAAATAAACAGGAAACAGCTAATATTTATATTATTAAAAAAATAATCACAATTCTCTTTGAACCAGCATTATCGTTTATATGCACGTGAACAATGTGCTTTTTGACAGAACATTCAATCTGAGTTGTGTAAATGTAAAGCTTCTTAGTATTTCTTTTGTACTAGTGGACACATGCTGCTGTGCCTGTTTTTACAGTAGTCATATGTAAGGAATTTGTAATGATAAAGCTTTTCCTGACATTGCAGCTAGTAACTTGGTCTGATGCATCGGGGTAGTTGGTGTTCTACTACAGCATGGATACTCGCAAACATGTGTGACCGAGGGCCGCATTGATGCTAGCAGAGTGGCGATCCAAGGGAGGAGGGGGATCTGGGTGGGGAGAAGTTATGGTGGGCGTAGGGGACAGGAAAGCATAAAGCTCTAGTAGCTGAATCGCACAATGTGAAACCAGAAAACCTGGCATTAATCCCAGTTTACCCTGTTTACCCAATTGTGTGATCCGAGGCAGTCGTTTTATTTCACGTGCCCTTCTTTTTCTTCATTATTGTATGCAAGAGGACCTCACAATGCATGGCTTCAGGATGTGCGCCGAGCAAATCTTTCTCCTGTGTTTAATTTAATAAATGATGAACTTGTTCATGTATAATAGGAAATCAGGCCAATCAAAGATTGCAGATAACAACTGACTTGCCTCTCATTTCACTATTGGCATTGTTATGAAGGTGGGGGAAGAATTAATGTTTCTGAATTTATGTTTGAAATCTATCACTTAAAAAAAAAATACTTCTCCATGCACTGATATTATCTGATGGACTATGATGAAATGGTTCTGCGTGTTAATGAAATGCACTTTTCAAATTTGTAAGCACCCTTATCATAGTTGTAGACATTTGCTGCAAGATTTCTTAAAGAATGAAAGTGTTCCTGCATTTAAGCAGTACAGGGCAACTTCCTTACTTCATCTTCAACTAATGTTTAAATAAAGGAGTGCCTGTTAATTTAACAACCTCTTAACATTAGTGCTCAGTAGAGTAAAGAGCAACCTGACCCTCTTGGTGTCCTGGGGGTCGCATGTAGAGGTCAAAAGGGCCGCATGCGGCCCCCGGGCCGTACTTTGAGTAACACTGTACTACAGCTAGGGGCAATTTCTGAAAACAAAAAATAGTTTTGAAAAACTTCTATATGCAGACTTCAGTATGAAGAGTACTGTTTCTGACTTAACCAATTAAAAGTGTATTACACAACTGTTATATTTTTATTTTGTTACATCTATGATTATAATACCTTTATCAGCGTCATCCCAATTATTTTCAGGGAGCAAAATGAAAGTACTCTCAAGGCCAGGGTTACATACCGTCACTCACCAAGAAAAAGTAACATAATGGGCAATAGGACAAGGGAGCCACAGGTCGAAAACGTTTGGGAACCACTGAGTTATGAGATCCAACTTCAATGTCCACATGTGCCACCTGGTGTTCAGGTGAGGAAAATGCATGAAGCCAGGAAGCCAAAAAGCCTCTCAACCATCCTAACTTAGACAGATCTTAAAACATAAGGATCATATCTTGAATTTCCCAGGCTTGCTGTGGCAGAGGAAAGGCACTAAGCTCCAGCGAATCCAGGACTGACCCAATAAATGAGACTCTTTGTGTGGGACTCAGGTGTGACTTACACTCATTGGCAGTAAATGCCTACAACAACAGAAACGCAGCAGTCATCTGGAGACTACCCAGGGTTGGCTCCAGGAAGCCCGCCTTCCGGAACTAGTTTGAATGTGGGTAGAGACCATTGATATCACTTTTGTGAACACAGGAGGGGGCCAGGCACGGCCAAAGCGGAGCATGGAAAACTCAATAGGTGAAGGTCCAGAATAGGCTTGAGGGCTCTGTCTTTCTTGGGACAAGTACATAGCAGGAGTAAATTACCACCCGATCTCTGAGCCTGGAATACACTTATTTGCACTTCTGGAGAGAAGAAGACTGATCTCCTGCACTGAAGTCTGTGTTCTTCTAAACTGTTTTCTGGTGTGGGTCAAGGAAGGGTAGATGCAGAAGTAAACAGTAGGGCATTACTTTTTTGGATGATTTTTAAAGCCCTTCTGTCTGATGTGATGGATCCCCAGCCAGGGAGGAAATGTTGTATCCAACCTATTGCCAGCCAAGCATTGGTTGTAGTGATCAAATTGAAGGAGCACGGTTGCCGCTTATTAGGGGAGGATGAGTTGGAGGAAAGCTGTGGCTTCTGAGTCACAAAAATTCTGCCAGCGCTATGAACACAACCTAAAAAGGAGTTGGTTGCTTGCTGTAGAACAGGCTGTGAGGGTTGATGTTATCTATAAGCTAGCTCTCTGGAGTAGCTACTGAATTTACTGAAATGGAATGGAAATAGTTTTGTTAGTGTGGGTAAGCCAAGTGACTGTGCTGTGGCACGACTGTCTTTGAATCATCCCATTGTCAAATCACACATCTACCCAAATAGCTTGAGACATCAAGGGGGATATTCATGAAAGACGCTTGCACTTCACAAGAAAACTCAGATGACCTCACCCAGGTGTGCCTTCTAAGTGCTAAGCCTGTACCAATGAGTGGCGCGATAGGGACAAGCTTCACTTTGTCTTTTTATGTTCATGATTGGACTTTGACCTACCAGAGACTCTGAGGGGGGAGTAGGCTTTTTTTGGGAACAGCGCAGAGAACAAGAACAAGACCACGATCATGACTGCCATTTGGAGCGTGACTGTGCTCAACGTCTTTGTGCTTGGTGATGTAGTTTCACCTCCTGATCCCAGGCAGCCTATGGGGGCACATTTGTGGTATGACTGCAGAGTCACGTGCGAAACCTAAGCACTACAGCCAGACACTGTGCTTGTTCATGACCAACATATGCTTCCTGCAGTCTTAACATGACTTGAGTGCTGTCACTTTCAGTGAGGGGGGTCATTCCTTAGCACCTGTGAAAAAATACAGAAACTTCTGAAGATTGACCAGGGAAAAGAACTCCAGATTACTATTGACAAGCACAGAAAGAAAGGAACTGAAACCAGCATGCAGGGCTAGAAGGGTAGCACTTGTACGTAGCTCTGCTCTATCATTTCCGTGGAGGAACAGAGTCGCTGCAGAGCCATATGCACCACCTACATGGGACAGAGTAGCACTGCTAAGGAGTTGTCTGGATCGAGGTTTAGTGCTCGGGAGATTCTAAGTGTGAACAGATCTGCAGCTAGAAGTATCCATCTGAAAAGAAAGCAATGGTGTTCATTTGCTAATCAAAAGCAAAGAACTGAGCACGTAAGCATCAGAAATAGTACACTTTACGTGTCAAGGACCTGAGCAGATAAATATATAAGTCCCGGCATTCTGCTAGAAACTCTGTCATGGATATATAAAAAATTCTACACAATTCTCAATTAAACTGACCTCTGTCAAAAAGTCTTATAAAGACCACAAATTGCAATGTCGCGCGTTTTTCAACAGTAGACTCGCTGCAGTAAAGATGTCAAATAATTCCTACATCTTACCTCCCCAGAGATGCAGTTAGTACAAAAGTTAGAGAAGAATAATGTAAATTTTATCGGGAGCATATTTCTTCTTGAGGAGGACAAAATGTATTCGTTAAATTAGATTGATATTTTAGCATCAATTCATTCTGGCTTTCGGCAAGGCAAGCGCGGAGACAGCAGTCTGACTGATAAATGATTTTCACTGTGCAGTTCAGAAGAATACTAGAAAGGATTTAAACAGGCACACTGGCAAGTGCAAGCACGACGTCCAAGGCTGTCACTTCTATGGGAAGTGCATCTTGTTTTCACTGGTAGCATTAAAGTAGTGCCATTAAACTGGCCAGCAGGACTATCCATTATTTTAAGCGCTTAAAAAAAGGCTGAAGTGTTGTGTGCAGTGTTGTATAGAGCAGGTTATTATTACAGTCCACAGTAGCGGCAAGGCAAGAAGACTGGTGTGTTACAGATGTGTATTAGGAACGTCAATGCCAATAGGAGCTTTTAAATCTCTGAGGGAAATGCAGCCTAAGGTAATGAACAAGTTACTTACCTTCTGTAACGCATTATCTGGTAGAGACAGGATCTAGCCGCAGATTCCTTACTTTAGAATATCCCCAGCTGCGAGTCTGCAGAGGTGCAGAAACCTTTTCCCATAGTATGTCCACGCATCGGTAAAGGGCGTCGCATGACTCCATATCAACATCGTCGGGGTACATTAACCCCTTTACCGGCGTCAGTTTCTTCTGTGACTATTTTAAACGCTTAAAACGTGGAGCCACACATAGAAACTGCCCATCACAACAATGTGCTTTGAACAAAAGACACCCTGTTGTCAATTACTCACCAAATTCTTAATTCTAGGTGTTGATTTCCGTAACAAAATGTTCTGAGACCAAAGAGGACTCTGTTTGCAGAGCGGGGAGGATCATTAAGGAATCTGCGGCTAAATCCTGTTTATTAAGCCTGGCATCCTTGGCGTGGTCTCTCCTAACTTTTTGCCTCTACTTCGCAGGTTGTTGCTGTGTGCTGGACTCTGTTTTTGTTACTTTGGGCACTTCACCGCTGTTGGCCAGTGCTAAAGTGCAAGTACTACCGATGTGAAATTGTACGTGTGATCGCCTTTTCCATGATTGGCATATTTGATGTACTAGTAAATCCCTAGTAAAGTGCACTAGAAATGCCTAGGGCCTGTAAATCAAATTCTACTAGTGGGCCCGCAACACTGGTTGTGCCACCCACAATAGTACCCCTGAAAACATGGCTCAGACCTGTAGTCTGTGTGTGCAGTTGTTAAACTGCCAATTCGACTTGGCAAGTGCACTCACTTGCCAAGCCTAAACCTTCCCTTTTTATAAATGTAAGGCACCCCTAAGGTAGACCCTCGGTAGCTCCATGGGCAGGGTGCAGTGAATGTTAAAGGTAGGACATGTAGTTGTCTGTTTTTACATGTCTTAACAGTGAAATACTGCTAAATTAATTTTTCACTGTTGCAAGGCCTATCTCGCTCATAGGTTAACATGGGGGCTGCTTTCAATATCCTTAAGTTTCCCTTTGAGAGCAGATAGAAATATGGAGTTTGGGGTCTCTGAACTCACAATTCAAAAATACATCTTTTAGTGAAAGTGTTTTTTAGATTGTTTGTTTGAAAATGCCATTTTTAGGGAGTGGGCATTTTCTTGCTTAAACCGTTCTGTGACTATGCCTGTTTGTGGATTCCTTGTCTGGGTCAGACTGATAGTTGGGCTGTTTGGGCATCTCATCTAGACAGTGACACAAAGGGTCCTGGGATGTAACCTGCATATCCTAATGGGCCATCTGGGCTAGGCTGGGAGGGAGGAGTGGTCACCTATACTTGAAAGAGCTATGCTGCCCTCACACAAAGCAGTCTCCAACCCCCTGGTGTGCACTGGGGCCAGGGCTGGGCAAGACGGGATCCTGTAAACAACATCGACTTTTCTTTGAAGTTGAGCAACTTTAAAGGCAGAAAGTGGTGTAAGTATTGGACCCAAAACCCCAGACTTTAGATTACTATAAGGATTCAAGAGGAACCTCAGCCAGGACAAGAGCTGAGGAGAAGTGCTGCCCCTTCCTGTGACTGTGCTTTGTTGGGCTATCGTGCAGCTGCTGCTTCTGCCTGTGAAAGGGGACAAAGACTGGACTTTGTTGTGCATTCCTGCTTGAGAGGTATCTCCAAGGGCTTGGACTGAGCTTGCTTCCTGTATTTGAAGCTTCAAGGACAGCAAAGGCTTCACCAACCAGTCTCTGAGGCTGCATGCTGTGGACTCTAACATGCCAGAGGGTGCCATTCCAGTTCCTGGGCCCTGTGAAATGACGCCGGATGACTCTGTACGTCTTCGCTAAAGACGCCTCTGCCCGAAACCGGCGACACTGCCTACACCTGGATTCGTGGACCTCGCCGATGCGCAGTGACCCCACAGTCAACGTAGGCCCAACGTTGCCACTGCCGCTGATGTCCACACCAACTCATGAGTTGGAGTGTCGTACACCTGACGTTCATGACACCGGACTCCATCGCAGTGCCTGTGATGTGCTTGGAACCCAGTGAGGTCGCCCCGCAACAGTGTGACTTCGCAGGACTTCGACTTTGCCGGAGGTGTCACGGGGCCGACTCCTCGCCACCGATTCCGCATCACCTCCACTGCTCCGCAGCAAGGACCCGACGCCTCCACTCCTTCGCCCCGCAGCATCGGAAGCGACGCCGCATCGGATCCAGCGGCACCTCACTCCCCGACTCCATGTACAGGCCTGTTTTCCCCACGTTTAGCTTAGGTACTGTACCTGGGGGTCCGTGCGACTCCGTAAATGGCACCAGTGGCGTCGCATTGTGGGAAACGACTCCGTCAAGGCGACGCTTTAACATTAGATTCCAGCATTTGTGCCTCTAGGCACTATGTTTGTGTTTTTAATTGCTTAAGTCATATTTTTGCTTGTGTATGGTGGATTTTTATCATATTTGGTCCTGTTTTATTTAGAAAAATATTTATTATTTTTCTAAACTTGTGTGGTGTCCATAATTTAGTGTTTCACTGTATTACTTTACACCATGTCTCTGGGTTAAGCCTTTCCACTTGTGCCAAGCTACCAAGGGGGTGAGCAGGGGGATTAATCAAGTGTTTCTCCTTTGCCCTGACTAGAATGAGGGTCCTTGCTTGGACAGGGGGCAACCTGACTGCCAACCAAAGGCCCCATTTCTAACACTGTCTCTAGCAGATAATGCGTTACCTGAGGTAAGTAACTTGTTCATCTGACAGAGCCATCTAGGCTTTAGAAACCAATACCAAAGCATAGTAGGGGAGGGACTGCAAACTGAGTCCTTTGAAGAAGTCTTAAAGTAACACAAATGCAGTCTAAAACAAGGCAAAAACTACCAGACAATCATAATAATTAAGGTGACTAATAGTATACAACATCAAAACCTGTGGAAGGAACAACAGGTAAATAAAACCATAAGTCGTGAAAAGCAAATCTGTGTCAGAAGTGACCCAACAACATTGTAAATTTCTAACCAGAAGAAAACTGTTCTAGTACAAGAGGAATAGACCTTGCATTCATAAGAATACCTATGAGGAAATATATCTTCGTTAGTAAAAGAACAGTGTAAAGGACCACAGTAAAAAAAGCTCATAAAAGTGTTAATAGTATGAAGATAGTATCACCAATGATCGATACCATAAAACATTTGTCAAAAACTGGTCTAGAGCAAAGCAAAAAGCATAATAATGTAGTTGAGCCGTAACATATTCCACGACCTAAGTCCTGTGGAAGGAACCACATATAAGGAGTCATGAACATTAAAAAATCATGGAATAAGGAAAAACCATGTTAACATGACCAATCAGTGTTGGAGGCAAACTAACAATGAGGAGTAATAAACTACTTGCTCTCCTAAGGGGATGCAAACCCCTCCACGAACACCTCATCAATACAGTTGAAAGGACCACAGCAATGATATCACAATAATAAAGAGAATATGAGTAAAAAGCTCTACCCATGACCGTAGGACAGTATTACTAAATGAGGTAACGGATATACATACATTTGTTCCTATATGTAATGAGGTGATGAATATGAATGTATTTGTTTTTATATGTAGATCGAAAGTGCATGTACGACTGTTGAAACACAGAGCAGCAAGCATGCTATTGAACAATGCCTCTTACCATATAAAAGTATATCATACCAGAACTACACAATAAGACATACAATGTTTATCTCTTGCAGAAAAACATACAATTGCCTTCTTTAACAAGGAGTTGAAGACAAAAATAGCGGCCATTTGGCATATAAATATACTCCCCCCCCCCCAGTAAAAGTAGCTATAGATGATAAAACATCTTCAAGACATTTTCAACATGCTAACATAAGAATGTAACACACGAATACCCATGTAAGAAACACACACACACATATATATATATATTTATACATATATATATTTATTTATTTTTAAATGGGACTTTGGTAAAATGGCAGAAACCAAGGTGAATATGTGATTCTTATACTGAATAAGACTACAAATGAGCTAGAAAAGTTAATTACGCAAAAATTTAAAAACAAATTACAAGATTCTTAAATAAAAAGAATCATTTTGATGACTGTATATTGAGTATTATGACAACACTTACTAAATTGTGATCCCAACCTTTAACAAGTGGAGTCAAGACACGATGAAACCAGCTGTTCCAAGATGAGGCATAAACACCTAAATGCACAACAGAGATAATTATCTTCATAAAGAAGAAAAATACCCGAGAAGAAGGTAAAACCCTTTGAAAAGAAGGAAATATCTGAATGCAAACACAAAAGCGCAGAGTAACTCCTAAGAGTCACTAATATTATTATTATTATATATAAGACAATGAACAAAATCTAGAGAGAGAAACTTCTCAATAAAGATCCATGATAGCCTGACATAAGCCAGGAAAAAGAAGAAAGTTCAAAGATCATGAACATACAAATGTCTACAACAAAGTGCAGAAAATCCAACAAACTACGATGGTTATCTGATATAAAACCTTTAAAACTAAAACAAAGTCTTATAGTCCCCAAGGTGATCTGATTTCCAATGTATCACATCTAACAAAAGTAGAAAACTGATGCCATCATATCATCAGTAAAGTAGAATGTATGAACAAATAACGTAAAACAACAGCCACCTTGTTTGACAGTTTACGAAAGACATAGGAAACAGACACCTTCAAGGACAGCAAAGGCTTTTAGTGCTGTATAATCCTTATAAAGAACCCGAAGGTTGCATTAACAATTAGAAGAAAAAGAAAAACATCTTCACAATGAATAATATACCATCACTCCTATGGAGTTGGAAATATTACAAATTCCCTATAAGGGATACTCGACCTTATGAATACAAGACCTCACCTTCTGCAGAGGGAGGAACTCTATCCCAAATGAAGGTGTTATAGCCCACAAGCTAAGGAATCCCAGCTGTGTAAATATATATATAAATGCTCACCGGGCATACAAAACATTTCTCTACTTAGATTAAGGTGCATACCATGAAGGTATCGACTCTTGAGCACAAGCTCTTCTTCGGAGTTAAGTAAACAGCATTACCTTTAAATCAGGTTTAAAAAGAAATAGACAGCTAAGAAGCTTCCATGGACAAGCCTGATGTGGAGAACTACCACTTTCACACAACGTAATAAAGAATAATAATAAAAGTAGCCTTGAAACATCAGGCATGAACCTTCTGCATAGGGGCCTAGGATAATATCCCAATACTTTATACTTAACACCTGAAGGAAGGAAAAAATTGAAGAAAAAAATTGAAGGAAAAAATAACACCTGCCGAAAGCACTGGGTGCCACCATTAGGTGGAATAGATATACAACAGAAAAAGTTTCACAACACTGCCGAAGCATGGTTCATCTGTTAGTACAGGAAGTATTAACTAGAGCAAAGGATAGGGCGGAACAAACCTAATTCACTGTTCCACCCCTACTATCACGAAAACTCCTTAAAGCGGAGTCAGACTGTGTACCAAATAAACTGGCACCATCATAAGGCATGTCAATTAATGTGGCTTGAACTGCCTTTGAAAATCCAGGTGAGTAACCACGCTTGGCGACGTAGTGCCATTGAAGAGGCCATGCACCAATCCACAGTCACAGCAGAATCCCTACCCCAGCCAATGATTTAGTTTAGCTGCCTGTTGGGCATCTTAAATCATAAGGACAAGAGTGCCCCTGATATCATCTGGAAGCGTAGGTAAGATATTTGCCAATGAGTCCCATAATGAATGTGAAAACACAACACAAGACATATTCACAGAACGTAAGGCAGAACTCGTGGAGGAAATAATATGCCTTCCACAAACATCCACACTCCTGGAATCTCTATCAGATGGCACATGTGTGAGAGCCGCAAAATCCTGGGAGGCTAAAGCAGCCTGTACCACCAAACTACAGTGAGTAGGATGTCTAATTAAACAAACCCGACACCTGGAGCTGGTCGGTGCCTATGAGATTTAGCCTGATCAACAAGGCCCTCCACACCAGGCTGAGCCCAAGCACCCAACAAAACGTCTTGTAGGTCTTCACTGTAAGGAAGTATGGGCTCAACTCCCATTTGTCCTTGATAAAGAACATCAATGAGAGGATCCAAAGACAATTCCACTGAAGGAAGTGTCAAATCCAAAATCACAGCAACCCTTCTTAGCATGTCAGCTACAGAGAAATTTGCCTCCATAGCAAGACCAGAAGGTGAAAGTAAGCAAGAGGCTGGGGAAGAATCCACACCACTAGCCGTAGCTAGGTTAGCTATCCAGCTGTCCTCCATATGAGGCTGCTCCACCTGTGAAAGCGGTGTGGTATATCCATAGCCTCTTCACCATGTCCCTCAGAAGTACGAGCATGACGGGACTCCCCAGGATGAGGAGAGCAGTCAGGGATAGATGACATGACTGGTGCTGTACCCAACGTTGATGTCGAATTTAGACTGAGAAAGTGATGCGAGGTCTACTGGTGCCACCAGTTGAGTTGGCTGTTCCACTACCGGTGCCGAAGGTGTGAACCCCAAAGGGCAGTGCACCGGCGCTGTAATGGCTCTGTCAACTTAAGCCAGAGGCCTAACTGGAACCGAGGGCAAGCCCTTCCGTTTGGAGACAGTCAAGGCCTCTGCACCTCCTTGGGACCCACAGGCTCTCCAGGGGAAGGTGATTTCCCTAAAATACCATGAAGGGAATTGTAGAATTCAAGCATCTGGGTCACAGTCACCCCAGTACCAGAAAAGGGAGGGAAACAAGGGGCAGACTTAGGCCTAGGCTCCTCAGCCGAGGAATGATGAGAGACCGAATGCGGGGATGTCGGTAACTTTCGTGACTTCGACCGTTTACATCGGGACTCACCTAGTGATGTTGATGGAGAAGGACATTGACAAGAAAACTCCTTGAAAGGGCCCATTACAGGTCTTTGGTACGAGGAGACAGTGACTGACGTGAAGACTGGGATCTCTCCGACATCCACAACGCTAGAAGCTTCATACAGTGCTCCACAGAACCTTCGAATGGAGACTCCAACAGGATTCGCATTCTTTGACGCTGTAGTGCTCTCCAGGCACTATATACAAAAACAGTCGGAGTCCGCAGCAGACATTTGTTGTCCACAGGACTCACAGGGATTAAAGTCTGAAGACCTGGACAGTAAAGCACACTGTTCTGTCGACGAAAACCTCAAAGTAGGCCAAAAAAGTCCTAACCAACCGTTACCGGATCTGCGTTGCAAGTGCAGAAAAGAGGGAACTGATGTCGGCGAGGGGGTTATATGGACTCTCCTGACGTCACATCCGGTGGACGACGTCAATATGGCACTGCGCCCTCTGCCAACGCATGGTCATTCTATGGGAATAAAGTTACCAGATCCTGGCTCGCGCCTGGGGAGGATTCTAAAGTAAGGAATCTGCGGCTAGATGTCTCTATCAGATAGAAGCATATTACATGTTTATCATAGCAAAAAACAAAAGCAATGTTTAATTATTCCGAAGTCTTTAGTCAAGTTCTGTATGCACGATCCACATCTGCACAAAGTGGTGTATATAGGCCCGATCAAGCTTGGCTGCAAAATACAGGTGCAATCTGCGCACCAACAAAACAGCATACAAAAGTTTTATGCTACTTAGATAAAGCGCATGGCGCGATAATTACTGATGAAATGCAATTCGCACCTTATTGTGAGCCTGGCACCTAGGAATGGTGAAAAGTGAGCTATTAGTGAATGTTATGGACATTCCTAAGTGGTTAAACAGAGGGGCCACTAACCTGTTGTCTCTTTTTCTCTTAACTCCTCGAAGGCGATCAGAAAGAAGAGGATAAAGAAGAAGGTGTTTTAAATGTAAAGTAATGGAATGGAATGTATTGTTTTTTGAATAATGTGACCTCTTTCCTTAACAGGTAAAAGGTCAAAAGGATAGCTTGTACCCCGGCTGTCTAGTTTCTTACTTATGGTCAAAGAGGTCTTTGTGAGAGGTGAATAATGTCCGTTTCTGAACCAAACAAGAATTTCTGACAAAGGGAGGGAAACAAAATTGGTTCCACAGTTTGTGACAGGCTTCAGCTACCACAAAATTCTGATTAAATACCCGTATAGCAGCTAATCTGAACCCAGTTTGTAACCCTGCTATTGGTGCAGAATTTGGGTTTGCACTCAAAGAATGATTTGCAGCCACATTCTATTCGGGTTAATTAGGCATTCAGTACCCCTATGTATTTGTCAAAGGGAACAAGAATGCATATTACTTTTTCCAGACCTTTTGGTCACCATTAGGTTTTATAGCACATTGGGTAAACCTGCCAACGGGCTAACTATATTACAGTGAGAAAACAGTTATTAGCGTGTTATGATTGAGCAACTAACGGAGCAATTTGAAAATCAACTCATTTCAAATAAAACAGAAGAAAAATGGAAAAATGTATGTTCACCTGCATTTTGGAAATTAAAGAGGCTCAAGCCACTTTCAAACAAAAAAAATAATGCGCTTTAGAAAGCTCTTGAATGGAAATCTGTCATTGAAGACTTGAAAAACATTCACCGTCTGGCCAGACTGATTTGGGCGCCAACACTCCAAGCCATTCTACCTCGAGGAGACAAGAGACACTGGGCGACTTGATCTAGGTTGGTCCCTTCTGTGAGGCACAGCAGACAGCAGGAAGGAAGGGGGGGATGCTGCTCTGCAGTGTTTAGCTGAAATCAAAACACATCATTCACTGCTGGAACACTTCAAATTCTAATAAGTCAAGAAAAAAGACCCTTACTTTGGAAGCAGGCATTTTTAATCAGATATTCCTGCACAATGCAAACTGTGCTTTGGTGTGTTATTATCCAATGAAAATACTATTATAACTGAAGCACAGTCTGAATTATGAAACAACCACTGGAAAAGCCAGGAAACAGGAGGTGACTCTCCAGCTTCTAGGAGCGTACGGAGACTTTTTAAAGTTGCAATGATGAAGGTTGAAGGCCCTTTACCCACACCCCCCCCCCCAAAACAAAAAATTGAGATAGTATCCACCAAAAGCAGTATTATCTAGGTCAAGGTGCGCAGGTTGCACTGACCCATGGTAACACTCCCCTGCCCAATCTTGAAGGCTGTTGCATCCTAGTAGCCTTGGCCTGGCCTTTTCCTGGGCAGAGGTCCAAGTTGCTTTCTTATCCTTCACACTGTACTAAAATACAGTAGAAGACAGGAAGGAGTTGCCACAACGAATCGAGCAGTACCATCTAGATCCTCTGGTAGCACAAACGATGTTTAAGAATCGGCGTTGCAGGAAGGTGGTTCCTCATTACACGTTTACAGGATAACAACCAATCAAGCAGTTCCATCTAGATCCTCTGGTAGCACAAACGATGTTTAAGAAGCGGCGTTGCTTGTAGGTGGTTCCTCATTACATATTTACAGGATAGAGGCAGGACGATGCTAACGGCCAGCTGGGTTCTGACAGGATACTCGCTGGACTATGAAATATTTAGCTGCATCCTCATTATCGAGAGTTAGGTCTAGATTCTAATCTTCCTCACTTTGGGTTCCTTCTGTGGTGTTCCAGCCACAATTCTGGGATTCCAGAAGAAAAAAGGCTGCTGGTCGTGGAGGAGCAGCTGGACCAGTCAATAGGGGCCTGCATTGAACGCCTCCCGAAGGCGGGCAACTGGGAGTGGGAAGGACCGCAAAACCTGCGATAAGCGGGTACCACGATTGGCTTGCAGCATTTATTTGTAAGGTGGGCCTTTTGCGTAGGACCCGGCTAAAGGGGAAAGCGACGGCACAGGGGTCAATGTGCCATGTCCCCAGGAAGATTGGAGCTGCCCCAGGAAGAAGTGCCAACAGTGATGAGGCCATGGAACCACTCATTGGACCTCAGGAGGATAGCATTGGATCGTGGAGAGGACCCGATCGGACCCTGCTAGGTGGTCCTGCTGTAGTGTGGAAGTGACCCGCTGCATCACAGTATCAAGACAGAGCCTACGACCATAAGGCAGATAACCTAAACCATGCAGAGCAACTTACCCGAGAAGAGGGGTGGCTAGGGCAGCCCGTGGCAAGAGCTGTCAGAAATGGGTAAAGTGTGTACAGGACTGGGACAGCAGCGGCTTTAATCCAAAGGCCTTTACTTGGCCTCACAATAGAGGGAGTTGCAATGCCAAAACTGGGAGGACTTCAACTAGCCGGGAGAAGCTGATGTAATGCTGCTGTGATCGTCATCTGCTACCACTGCAGATAGGCCGGATGGAGAAGGGTCCCTCCTCTTCTCTAAAACTCAGGAGAGCATAACTACATATACCCCAAGCGTGATACAGTGAGCTACAGGAAAGAACGACCGGAGAGCGGGGAGCGAGAGTCCAGGACAGAGGCTCATAGCTGGGTCTTCAGAAATTGCATACATTGTACCAGTGGCAGCGAGAAGGATTGTTGAGTAGCACAGACTGCTGCAACTCGAAGGAGCAGACCGGACCACCACACGGGTGTCTACAGCCAAGATAGCGGGCCCGGATAAGGCACCGGGGGAGCAAGCTCTTCCGACTTTGAGCAGGACATCGCAGCAAGCACCTGGAGCTGGAACGGCAGTGCTTATAGCGACCAGGATAGGCACAACATGACCAGTGAACAACATGGAGACAGCTAACTTGTGGAGACGGGTGAATTGCTCAAGTTGTGTGGTATGAAAGGAGGTAGGGTTAGTACTCCCCAAGACAAGGATGTAAGAGGTCTAAGCAGGCCCGGTTCTAGCAAGGGGCCCACCCAGTCACAGTATAAGAGGCCAGCTGTTAAGTGCTTCCTCCTTGTCAACGTCCGAAAGTTGTGATGTTTTTTCACTGACTTTAATTATCAGTCAGGGGTCATTGAGGAACCTCTATAACACACTTTAGAGCACATTGTATGATTAGTATTTTAAGTATATACTATTAAGTGGAGAGAATACCGGCTTTAGATGATTTTTACCTATTTTTGTACTATCTGGTAATGTTAGTAAAAAAAAAAAAACACACCAGGTGGGAACCCTAGCTCGTCTCTGAAGCAAACTACAACTGTGCAGTGTGTGTTGGGTGTAGAGGTGGGTGAGCCAATAAATGAATGGGGAGAGCCAAGTAAGAGCTGAGCTAAGGATCTGGCTTGATTCTTAGACCAAGAATCTGGCCTCGCTCTTAATGCACAACATGAGCCAAGCCATGAAATTCTTTCTATTTAAACCATACAACAAACATTACATAAAATATGATAATCTTTTCACAATCCAAAAAAGTGCATTTCTTTAAGATGTGGAAGCTTTAATATTAGTATGTCAAACAGTGCTGCACTGAGAAGTACTTATTAAGAGTGATAGTTTTTAAACATGAACTTAGAGTCAATGGCTACCCCTGTCCTCACACTTGGTGACAGTGCTATTAGTGAACCAAGAGGCAAAACAGTTGTCACAGGGAGCAAGTGGTCTAGATTATTATACTGCTTTCATGTGCAAATAGGAAGAAAAACGACTTTTGGTGAAAGAAAGTATTGACCTTAGATCACACATTTCAAGTGCGGAATTTGCAAATTTTCTAGGTTTTTTGGTTTCATGTTGTACAAGTTTTTATATAGTGCAAACTCACCCTGTAAAGACCACAAGATCACATTCATTTTCTTTAGGCATCAGAAACTTGCCCAGAATCACAGGATGTTGAGCCAATGCAGGGACTCAAACCTGGCTGTTTAAGGTCCAGAGTTGGAAGCTGGCCATACCGCCACATCCCAGTTAGATCGAGGGTGGCAGACAGAAGGTACATTAAAGCTCGGGTTGTTATGAGCTCAAAGTTCCAACAGGACCTTGAGCTGAGCCAGAGCAAGGCTTCGGGCTCAATTCTGGCTCGAGCTTTCTCTGGGTCCTTCATCTGTAGTTGAGGGTGTGGAACAGAGATTTACCTGTCAATGGTGCAGCAGGTACAGAGACACCAGGGCCCAGGCCTTTGAATGGCCTTCTCCACCTCAATTACAGCTTCTGTGAGGGTTCTGAGAGTATTTATGTTTTTCAGTTTGTGTATGATGCACACAGCAATATACTTTAGGATGGGGCATGCCTAATACTATTGAGATAGTACCACTGCATGCCTCGTTGAATGAGCAGCCACAAGGGAGAGGAAATCATAAATGTCCCACCATTACCCTAGAATTCATGTGGAAATAAGAAGCCTAATAGAGTAAAGGCCTGATTCACAGCGGTAAACGACAAGTTTATTTTTACTAACAGTAATCTTATGACTCCAAAGATGCCGCAGTTAAGGAGGACAGCTCCACACATAAAAGGTAGCACAGCTCTAACTTTTTATATGTGGAGTCTCCCCAGTCGTAAAATGTATGTTAGTAAAATTAAACTTTTAGTATATGAATACCAAAAAAAGTACATTTACACAAAAGAGTAAGTTTGCTTTTGTGAATTAGGCGCTAAGTGTGTCTGTCTGTGTTCTGCCAGATGCTGTGGTAAAGTACATAACTGTGTTATCTTAAGTAAGATATTGAGCGGGGCAGAATTTATTCTCATCAGTATGCCAGAGTTACAAATGTAAGCGCTTCATATTCAGATATGTTTTTACAGTACAATGCATGCTCCCAGGTTATAATCAGGGGCACAGGAATTATAGAATGTTATGGCTGTGGTGTTTTCAGCAAAATTATGGATTTGCTGTATTTGCCACAGTCTATCATCTGCTGCATAATCGGCAAATTAAAAAAAAAAATTCTAGCTTTAACGGATCAAAAGTTACTAAACAAAAATGCTGCAACACATGTTGCAGCACAGTTGAAGACCCTCTGCAAAGGTTGACTGGTCACCTTTCTGTTGCTTATTGCTATACTTGTGTTTTGAACCTATGCTAATGAAGTATAACATAGGCCCAGACTGTGTTAGCAAGTGTAAATAAATACAAGATAATTTAGTAATACTATCACGAAATGCTGCCACATTACACCATATAATTTGAGTTTTCTTGCTGCATAATTTAGCCAATCCTGCAACAGAATTTGGTCCTCCCTTAACACATAAATTCAGTGGCCCTGGATATAGTGATACTCTTTGACTAACTACATCTACTTGAAATGGGACTGATGAGAATTCAGTTCAATAAACGACTACATTGGATTATGTAATGTGGCATGATATAGAAATGGTGGAAATAATGCTAATTATCTAGATTTACCACAGAACTAAATAACCCATGCCAAGTACTATCAGATCATCATTGACTGCAAACTCAACAGTACAGCCCAACTCAACGCTATTGTTGCCTGACGATACTGAGGAATATTTTCAAATGTCTCCGAGTCAATACCCAGAAAACCATCACCCACATTCATGCCACCAACAAACGAGACTGCAAGAACACCCTCTATGCAGGGATCAACAAGCATCTTATCAGGATGCTGTAGAATATCCAGAATTCGGCTGTCAAATCACTCTCAATCTCCCACGACACACACACACATCTCATCTCACTGAAAGGAGCTACAATGGCTGTCCATACATAAATGAGCACATTACAAACTCCTCACCCAGAATTTCAAGGGACTCAGATCCAGCATATCTCAACAAAACCATCTGCTTTCACAAACCTTCCTGTCACCTCAGCAGGACTCCTTTTTGCAGACAAACCATACATAGAGAATACTAGATATTGCTGTTGAGCCTTCTCCTACCTCGTACCTAAAGAGTGAAAGGATGTGCTGTTACACATCCTAGTCGCCTACCCACTTCTTGAATTCTACAAGAAGCTGAAGACTGGGCTTTTCGAGTAACCATGTTAGGCCCTAGGCTTGGCTGATCTCACACCTGCTCAGTGCCAGGATACCCTCCAGGGTGAGAGTGTGCTTTACACATCAACATGACGTGACATAACCCTAGAGAAGCAAGTGGATGTTACGGAGGATTTAGTTCAGATTGGTAGAAAACCAGACCATGGCTGGGGTATTGTGGTAGTCTGGATAATTGCCTTTGTTTCCCATGTTGTGTGTCTCTTTGCTTTTGCATCCACATCCATAATACGGGGCAGACCAAGAGGCAAACTGATAGCCTCCTTTGTGTGGGGTCAATCCCCATGCAAATGAGGGAACACCCTCTGAATATAGCGCAGGCTATACATGTGCGCCAGCAATATCATTATTACAGATGGGGTTCACAAGCACCTGCTTGCATTAGGTCCCTGATAACAGGGACCTAATACAATCTGCTTGGAATCCAGCTGCTTGTGTTGAAGCTTGGCCTGCTGCATGGGGCTGGTGAGTATAGACATCAGCTCTTACTGTCAAATAATTGTCTACATTCACTGTATGCCTGTTTGGAAGATGATGTGATGTAAATCTAGTGCCTGTAGGCTACCTCCAGAATTGACAAAAAAATTGGGCTCACGTTGGCCCACCCGAATGAACCCTTGGTCCATCCAGATAAAAAATCCTGAAACCAGGCCTGGGTCCTAGTGGCCTTTACCACACATAAACGATAAAGGCACTGCCACTTACTTCATGGCATCTAACCATTTTTTGCACAACAGGAGGCTCGGGCAGAGGCGTTGCCTTGACAAGGTAAGCACGGTGGGCTTCATGAAGGCCGGAAGCTTATACCCCCAGTCACTTTTGCTCTGCGGGAGCTTGCTTCTTTCATACGTGGGGTAATTGTCCACCGGCTTCCCCTTTACAATGCTGTACACGATACCGCGACCCTACTGCCGCCATACCTAGTGTCAGGAAGGTCCACTGCGGAAGGCAAGCGACGGGGAAGTGTCAATCGGAACAACATGGCGTTTGTGCAAACTCGCGAGCTCCACCTCATAGAGGGCAAAGGTTTGCCATAAGGAGTTGCTAGAGTTTTCTTTGAGCGCTGCAATGCTGGGATAGCTTCACCATGGCAGGGCCAATACCCCCAGGTCGAGTTCTCTCTACAGAGAACCGGTGTAATGCGCAGAGGTAAGCAAGGCCTTACATCAAAAGAAAGGAAACAGACATCCATTTAATGCATGTGTGGTGGAGGAGAGCCAAAAACGAGTATAATTAACGTCTCCCTCTCTGGTTCCGTGAGTTTAGGCAGAAATGCAGTAAGCGGGCATTAATCAAGTGTCTCCCTCTCAGATTCCGTGAGCTTAGGCAGAAAGGCAGTAAGCGGGCATTAATCGCGTGTCTCCCTCTCAGATTCCATGAGTTTAGGCAGAAATGCAGTAAGCGGGCATTAATCAAGTGTCTCCCTCTCAGATTCCGTGAGCTTAGGCAGAAAGGCAGTAAACGGGCATTAATCGCGTGTCTCCCTCTCAGATTCCAGAGTTTAGGCAGAAAGGCAGTAAGCGGGCGTTAATCACTTGTCTCCCGCTCAGATTCAGCGAGTTTAGGCAGAAAGGCAGTAAACGAGCATTAATCCGTTGTCTCCCTCTCAGATTCTGCGAGTTTAGGCAGAAAGGCAGCAAGCGGGCATTAATCGCGCGTCTCCCTCTGAGATTCCGTGAGCTTAGGCACATATTGTATTCCACCTGGATTCTCCCTTATCGTTATGAAAGCACGTTTGTGATACGTGCGTTCAGAATGCTATTCGTACAAAACCTATTGCATTGATTCAATATGCTGTCTGTAATAATCGGAGCTACGCGAGTTCTCGCTGAAGAGAACCTCCGGAAATAGGCAGAGGTAACACACAGCCTTAGCAAAAAGAGAATGCACACAGTTAACCACTCAATGGCTGTTTGGTGCTGAAAGGAAGCAGAATCTCTCTCAAATTCTGTGATCTCAGGTAGACCTTTCACCTGGATTTTCCTTCACTATCACGTATGAAAGCACTTTTGAGCTATGCCTGTTCAGAATGCCTTTTGTTCAGAACCTATTGTACTTGTTCAATGTGCTGTGCTGGAATAAAAGGCGCTAGATTCGGGGTTAAATGACAGCTGCCTTGGCTATTCACTATGGGTCGTGTTTGAAGCTATACATACCTCGCAGTCCAGGGTTATAATGTGACTTGTAATGGACGTATAAAAGGCATTAGGCCAAGCACGATTTAGGGGGACAAAGAAAGGGAATCGCAGGATCAAATAAGTCATATTTTCCAGGCTGGTGTCAAACGCCATTATCCGGCCAGTCTTGATCCTGCCGCAAACTTCATATATGTGGCTTTGGTCAGCTCCATGAATCTGTAGGTTTTGACGGACAGACCGATGCTTATTTCTATTGGTGTTACTATTGTGTATGATAATTGGGTTGATGAATGTATTTCTTGAGGCGCGCTGATGCCTTGACAGCACACGGTCGATCTACTGTTCGTTGTTCCCCATTCGCGGTTCACTCACTTGCGGCCCACCGGGTAAAGCTTGGCACTGGCAAACACAAGGGCCATTGTTCAGGGAAACTATAGCTTGGCATTCGCGCAGGTTTGAACCGGCCTATAAGGCAAGCGGCCTGGTCTCTACGTTTTGGTCTGATCGATCAGTATGCGGGACACGGCAGTTGGTGGGTGAGTTCCTAAGGTCAGGCGGGGCGAGTGTATCACTGTCAGTTTCTCCGGTATCACTGCCGGCATTGCAACACCACAAAATAAAATTATGGATGGAGTGTTGAAATTTGTTAAAACACTGACCCCCTGTCATAGATCTATGTTTAATCCATCGTTATTTTGCTTGCCACTTTACCCCAGTTTGGACCCAGCTATTTGCAAATCAGTTCACCCTGCTCCCATAGGAACAGTCCAGCCCAAACTGCCAAGCCAGGTCTTCCCTGGACTGGAAACAAGCATCCTGGGAGCGGCTTTAGGGTATCACCCCTCATCAGCCAGGCTAGCTTGAATCCAGTGGCGCAGCAAGCAGGGGACCCACATCTGGATATACGTAGGGACTTAGGGCACACATAGCAACATCATGTTGCTATGTGTGCCCTAAGTGACTAGGACATGGTCCCCGGGTATCATAGTGTTGATGAATGGGAGAGTGTGTTCTGATGCACACACTGAAGGAGAGGCGGGGAGGTCTGAGGGCATGCCCTGCCACCTGTACCACCTCAGTATCTGCTTGCCAGATAGACTAGAAATGCAGTGTTGACGCTCATCTCATGTCGCATCAGCCGAGGGACAGGGTGAAGTCGAAGGCCGACGGTATCTCTTAGACTTCTTCTTACCTTGACCCGAAGACTTTGGAGAAGAATGGTGGTGGCTCTGCGACAGGTCTCAAGACCTTCCCCTCGACCGAGACCAGGACCTAAGTGGAGTCGAGCGCCGGACTGCCATAAGCTTGAGGGACCGCTTCCTCAAGCCCTTAGGGTGCATGGCCCAGCACTCGGAGCACAACTTCGGGTCGTGGTCGCGCTCCAGGCACCACAAACAGACCCGATGCAAATCCGTCACCGACACCATGCAGTGACAGTCCCCGCACGGTTTGAAACTGGTCTTCGGGGACATCCCTCGACGCATCAAAAAACTCACCAAAAACTTGACAAAAGAGTCTAAATCAGTCAAAATACGACAAGGGTAGCTCTCTCCGGATCAGCGCGTGGCGTGGAAAGAAAGAATTGACGTCATTGCCCGAGGCAGCGTCTATGTACTACCCCCAACGTCATCACAGCGACTACGATGCCAATGATGCCTGTGGAGTCGACTGATGCCACCTACCAACACAGCAGGGTATTGCTCGAAGAAAAAAATCTCCTGATGCAGTCTGACGCCTGGGGGAAAATTCTACGGTAAGGAATCTGCAACTAGAAGTCTCTATCAGATAGCTACAGATTATTCAATGACCTAATATGCAGAATAGTGCACTCTAATTTCCAGCCTTGTTGTGTACGAATCAGTGTATGTATTTTTGTATCACGTAATATGCCAGTACAACCAAAAGGATGCTTTAAAAGACCGTGTGACTTATTCAGAGTTTGGCAGATTAGGACATTTGTAAAACTAAATGGTGAATGTTCCATTCCACGTAATTAGAGTGCCATTGGCATCAGTGAACTCTTAAAATGCCTGACGAGACATCAGCCCAAGTCTTAAAAAGGCACTGTATTTGTACATACTGAGTTACAGCTACACCTTTCTAGATAAGCCAGCCAGAGTTCCTCTCAGAACTTCGGGTCAAGCTCATTATCTGGCTCTACTTCTTAATTGTGACCTCTCTGTAAACTAGGGACACTGGAAGCAGAGCCAGTGCAAAATACCTAAACTACTACCTATCGTGAGTATGAGTCTTACTTCGTGGCTAAAGACCAAGAGGAAACCTTGCAAAAAAAACATTGTTCACTTACAGGAAGGTCAGATAAAAGACATCCAACAGTCCAAGACACTGAAGAGGACGCAAACGTTCTGGCTCAGATTCTGGAGACACATATTCATTGCTGCCCGTGTTGAAAACTCATTGTTCAATAAAGATGCCAAGATTTCTGAGCACTGTGCTTTATTTCCCCCATATCAAATGTATGGACCTTCAAATATGGACAACCAGCATTCAAGAAGTCGGCTCGTTCTTTGGCATGAACGTTTATTGCTTAGGTTATGTAGACTAATGTCATGATTAGTTTTTTAAAACATTTTCAACTAGAACATTACACAGTTTGGCAAGAAGAGGAAATGAGAAGACATCTTTACAACCTTAAATAAACTCGAAAGGCAGAGATAATCTTACTCCAAGAGAGACATATGCCTTATTCACAACAAAAACCTTTGATACTTGGATGGGCGGAAGAACCAATACTTACTTCACAACATTTAACTATACCAATGGCTGCTCTTTAAATAAAAAAGATAGTGCCCTCGTCTTAAAGAAACAGATCACTGACTGTACTTCTGCTTGCTTTAATAATTCTTATACAAGACAAACGATTAATGTGAGGTAAATGCTATTCTGACTGAATTAGGATGGCTTCTGTTCACCGAATACTGGAACACACCATACAGCTAGAACAGGACGCATCAGCAGGACACGCATCTGGCAAGCCTAGTATCCAAGCTGCTTTCCCCCAAGTGATCAGTTTATTAAGGCTGTCCTATCATTTGATGCTCTTTCTGCACGTCTTTATACCCACTCGGGATGGAGAAAACAACCGCAGGCTGGGCATCAAAAAGCGGCTATTCCAAGACTAAATTTATTGAGCAGATGTCGATTAAGCCGGCAGAATGCTTTTTCATTATATTTTTTTATTATACAAATAATAATGATGGGTCTGCTGAAGTGTATTGTTTGGGCTACCACCAATGCCCGTGACTGGGTGTTTTTTTCTAAATTTCATAAGTGAAAAGTGGGTGATGAGAAGGTCCAGGTTCTGAAGACTACATAGATGACACACCAACAGGGGCAGGAGCATTTAAGCAGTAACACTTTGGAGGGGTAAAAAAAGAACTAGTGAATAAATGTCAGCCGCGTCAGAGAGCTACTGCACATGCTAAAATAAATCTATGCAGTAGCCCTGACATTTTGCTGGCAGGATGTTCTCCACCTGATTAGGAATTATCTCATACTTTTAACTCCATTTGGGACTCTGGAAAAGGCCCTGCATCTTGATGAGAAACCATTATTACTATTTTCCAAAGGAATCCCTGTGTTTCCCATTTTCCTATTTCCCTGCTGCATTTCAATGGCAAGGCCTTTGCAAAAGTCTTGGTGTCCAAGTTGGAAAAAGTTCGAAGAGTAATTTCCAATCTTATTTGAGAAAGAAATAAGGGGATGAACATCTTTGAACTGTTAGCGTATATCGATAATGCCTTAGTAGCACTTGATCATGTTGAGTGGAACATCATGTGCTCATTCTTGTGTGCATCCCTTAGAGCTCAGCATTTCCTACTGGATTTTGTGAGGAAACTACGATATTTCTACTGTACTCCTGCTAAGCTAAGTGTAAGCCCCAGGCTTATGGCATTTTTTGGATTACACGGAGACACACATCAGTACTTGAAATCATAGACTCGGAGGTTAATGAATCACTAAATTTGATGCAATTAGCAACAAGTTATAAACAGATTAACATGTAGTTATTACAGCAGGTGGAAGGGTCACACCCCATGCTAATTTGGGTACCATGATGTTTAGAAAAATGGTTACAAGATCAACAGATAAAAAATGCAAGTCATTGAGTGGAACAAGGAAGTGTACGCATTACAGTTACTTTTTTAACATGTTCCTATTTATATTCCCACATGCTGATATAATAAAGTTGAACCAAAAATAGTCAGATTTCTCTGGACAAGTATTACCATACATGCATTTCGTAAAAATGCACCCTCTCAGCTCTACCACGGGAGGCAAACAAGAGTGGATCTCAGGAAAAACGTCTGAGCCTTTTGCTTGAAATTCAGTTCCTCCTCACCAGTATATCGAAAATATCCTGAAAGGGAGTTTTTGAAGACGTGCCTTTCCTTATCTCCTACTGGGTGTTTGTTTAAATTTGGATCTCAGAAGTTTCTCAAGGCTTCTCTTAAGATTATATTAGTAACATACTTTGCATGGCTGGAGATGAAGTTTCACGTGTCTTCCAGATCTCTTGTTAGATGGGTAACTAAGAAATACATTTCTAAACGGAGCTGCTAAGGAGAAAACGGAGGCATTCAAAACAGTCTGGGGTTTTCACGCTGTGTTTTGCTTTACACAAACACTGGCGTACAGCTACCATTTGTGACCTATGCCAATACAGATGCATTTATTTGCGGCCGAAATGGAAAACTGTGTTAATGGTGCATCTGGTAGAGTTATCAATATGTACAAATTAATCTGTTAAGTACCAAGTACAATTCTGGTACTAACTCCCGAGCGAGGGTGAGAATATCTGAGAATGACCAGGGAGTCCCTATTATTAGGCAAGCAGAGGGTTAATTTTGAGAAAATAAAATCTAGAGGGCTATGTTCTGGCTAGTAAAGTGTTTAGCATGCTCAAATATAAACAGCAGCAGATGGGCTCTATCTGCTGAGACTATTATTGTCCTATTGTTGAACATATTCAGTGGGAGGGAGCGGTACTCCATACCCTAGATCAGAGGTCTCCAAACTTTTTAATGCCGCCCCCCCCCCAGGTGAAAAATAAAAATCATTGGCCCCCCTCTTAGAATTTTTCACAATTATTTTATAAACTTGGCAATGTTTAAATGTGTCTAAACCTACTTAAACATTGCAGTTAAGAACTGTTACCTTTTTAAAACTGCAATAACATGCTTCTGCTTAAAACAAAGGCCTGTTATATGTATAATATTTATTTTGGCCAGAGTCTGGGGCCCCCCCTGGGATCACTTCAGGCCCCCCTAGGGGGGCCCGCCCCCCAGTTTGAAGACCTCTGCCCTAGATGATTGGGGAGAGGGGAACAAAGGTGGCCCACCACAATATGCAGGGGCCGCCTGCAACTGCAAAGGTTCTTGAAAGGTATTTTTATAACGTCTTAATGGGGCCAGTAAGACTAATGTCCATCTCGCCAGGGAACTGGTGCTAGCTGGTACAGATGTGTTGACAGCGGATCTAGATCCTTTACTCAAATTGCTGGACATTACTGCTATTACCTTGCAAGACGAACAATAGCACGCGCCTGTGAGAGACGTGGGCCTCCTAGTATGTATGCATGGGCTGGGATTAATGATTGATCCAGAGATTTACTTAACTGAGTTGACATCCTGGGCACGTTAATAGGTCGAGAGAGTTGGATTACCTTTTGGGATGTGCGAGAATGTGCTTTTTGCATATCACTATAGGCTTTCCTTGAAGGTATGGTTGGAGACAATGAGTTTCTCAAATAACATCCAAGATGCACAGTTATGTTTTGCTGGCAGATTATTAGCAGATGCTGGGAAGGGCAACCTCATTGATCATCCATCATCTATATCTAGCTATGCCCGTTTCCAGCTGATATGAGGGCACAAAAAGGAAAGCACTTTTGGGAGGCTAAGTGCATAAAAGGGTGTGTGGCAAGACACGTTTGCTCTTGAGCCATTATCTACCACACAAAGAGCCACATGTGCAAAACCGTTTAGCAGCCACAAATACTACTATTCACAAAATCACAGGGTCTGCGACCTGAAAAAAGTGTTTTATGATGTGCAAACCCCCTTCTTTCTGACTCACAAAAGGTGTTCTGTGACTAATGTCGAATATCAGTTAGGAGGAACTGTCAAAGAGACATTCCATCCTAATTTCGAAGAGCAATGACATTATCAATGTTCCTAACCGCAAATGTGTTTGCAAACCATTGATCCGAGACAGACACCTGTACTGGGGTCTGATTCACAAAGGGGAAGCTGTAACTCTGGAACAGACTTGGAGGGCAGGTGAGGAGAAACAGACGGTGGCCCTGGGGCCCATTCCACGCCTTTTTTTTTTTTTGTTACTTAAACGTAACACTTGTCCCTTAAATGGACACAGGGCTTTCTATTACAAAAAAAAGTTTAATTTTTTGTAATTTGCTAACAGGTATGGGAGTCTAGAGTCCCTTGCAGTGCATCATCCCTTATTTCGTAGTCAATTCCAGTTGGTGGCACATAGCAACCTGCCTTATTAACACTCATTAGATGAGTAGTTTGCGATCCTCGGTGAATGCTCAGTTTGTAATGCAATTATTATTACTTACATAGTATCGCAAATTGAATTGCTGTTTGCAAACCAGTCGGTGTGCACTTTGCACATCACAGTTTGCGCCTTGGATTGGGCCCAAACTCTTAGCTTTATCCATCTCTACAATGAAACATGCAATTACCATACTCCGGATGACGAGCACCTGAGTCATTAAGATTGTGCATGGAGCGGGCCCAAAAACACTGCGAGATTCAGGGCATACCTCAACAGCCAATGAAAAGGGAGCTCAAATTAAACGTATTATGATGTAAATTTACCCTGCTTTCAGGACCGTAGCCAGCCTATAGAACAGAATCGCACAGAAAATGCTGAAGTGGCAGGCACAGGCCAGCACTCACATCCGAAGGGATGAAGATGAATTGCGCCAGCACAGTCATTTTAAAAGCACATCTCTGCAGCAGCAATGTGCCCGATTAAAATCTGCAGCAATATTTATTGTAAGCTAAACCCATCAGGAACGTGTAGGCAAATTTAGGGCCTTTCAGAAGAAAACAAAGGACATGCCTACATCCTTTATTTCCTATTTGTATAACAAAAACTCAAAACGTGATGTGGTTTTCTAGGCCCTCATCACCCACCATACAGAAAGGAAGCCAAGTGTATAAATTCAGGAAGCAGGGCAGCCTCGTGTGATACTCCAGCGACAACACTCTTAAACAACAGAGGGTAGACTCAAATCTACTCATCACAAGAAAGAGGCACAATCCCAAGTATTGTAAGGAACAGCCCTCATACATGAGAGCAGGACCAATCTCCACATACTTGTCTAGCAGGACCTAATCAACTTGTCCTGCTCACGTGCACACGTCTACACTTCCACAAACGTGCCACTATAATAAGGTAAATAAAAGCAAAGAGAATGACGCATCTCAAATCCGCTGAAAAGCGCATAGGGCCAGATGTATCAAAGGATTTTAGCCATTCTGTCTCTATGGGAAAATGTGTTCGTACATATGGACCATAGAGCTGTACTCGGTGCTTTACTTGTAAATAAATATAGGGGCCCCAAGTTTTTTTTAGGAGCCCGCTGCTAACGCTGCAGATTGTTTGGGTCGCAGAATACCAAAGGGGCCTCCTTTTGATTCTGCCTATGCCCCTTTCTTCCATCACACCACCCTTATCGCCTCTTTTTCTCACTCTTGCAAGTTCTTTTGTGGATTTCTCCCTTTGTGACTTTTTTCCTATCTTTCTCCTTGTACCTTTTCTGTCTTTCTCTCCCTTGCTTTTTGCAAACAACTACTGTGAAGAGAGAATGTAAGTTCCAAAATGTAATGGGTGAGAGATTTCTCATTTTCTGCTTGGTGTTTATGAGCATGAAAACATAACATCTTAGCATCACCTTGCTTTTCTCTAACTCAACTCCGAAACTTCCCGGCAGCAAAGTCCACCTTTTCTGAGCTTAACATCACTATGGGACACACTGACAAATGAAGGTACTTAACACCTCAATTGGAGTAGGCCATAAATGGAATACTCAGTAAATATACAGTTATACATTCTCTATCAAATACGGCATTCAGCATCAGCTCACAATTACAATCTGGATACTCTCCTTTAATGTTTTATTGAATGACTCCATAACCATGTAGGTTAGGGGGTGGTACTGTGTCTAATTCCTCTTCTGCACCAACAACCATCTATTCCCTTAGATGTTAATTGTACTCTGCCAGGCAACAGATTCTGGCTGTTACTCTCTTGGAAAAATGTCCTTCACATCGATGTAAAACCTGCCATGCTGACTTCCAGCCTTATAAAGAAAAGGCCATTTGGAATTATTCAAGAAGGAACTCAAAATGTTCTTGAAGAGGAAGCTATAAAGTGATGTTATTTTGTGATAGCTAACGGTGAGCCAATTTTTCCTGAAGACATGTCTTTACTGGTTTTGGTTTCACATTTTGAGATTTCAAACCATATGAACATAGTTTTCTTATGTGTGTTAGTTTTAATAAACATGTCAAAATTTGGTTACACACCTGATCAGGAAGCAATAGAATCTGAGCAGAAGTGCATCTCTGTCGAAATTTGAGATTAAAGTTGTAGCCTTTGATGGGAGTCCAAATGACTTTACTAGACATTGTTTTTGCCATTGCCCAGTCCAAGAGAAGAAATGCAAATATAAAAATGTACTTGACTCAAAGGGCTGTTTATGTTCTAGGGTGAAAGGATCAAAGACTTCTGCAAATTATCTTAAACTCCAATGCCCCAGATTCTGTTTTAGCCATCCAGGAGGATGAGAAGACTACTTCACTCATCTGTGAGATTCCCATAACCTTTAGTGATGGACTGGAAACATTAACAGGGTTCATGCATCAAATAAGAAACACAGATATGTACCAGTTAGGCAGTAAGCAAGGAGAGTACCTTTATGTGTAAGGAAGGACTTCCAGAATGTATTACATTATCTCCTATTACAAGGTGTAACTGAAGAAGAAGAATCATCCAAGTGGATATAACCCATCATCTTGACAAAAAAACCAACAATGGAAGCCTTCGATTGTGTGTCGACCTCAGAGATCTGAATTAAAAAACTTCCATAGACAAACATCCACTAACTAAGTGAACAAACATATTTCCATTCTCAATGGAGCTATGGTATTTCCACTCAGGATTTGTAACACACATATCATCAGGTGAAATTGACGGAAGACTTCAGATCATTAACTGTCTTCATAAACTCTTCTGGTCTTTTCCAGTATAGGCAGATGCCCTTCAGCCTGGCATCTGCCTCTCATCTTCCAGAGAGCAATGTAACATATGTTCAAGGACAAAGACAGAGACTTGAGGTACTTTAACATTGACATTCTTATATTTTCCAAAAACAATCAGCAACATCTTGAGATTGAAAACATAGTCTGCTCAAGACTGGAAGCCCCTCAAGACAAAGCTGCAAGGAATGATTGCTGTCCTTTTGTGGTCCATGTGAACATAATTCACGATATGTCAAAAGATTTACCACAGTCATGGACCCCTTAAGATGCCTCCTTCCCAGAGATGTGAATTGGGAGAAGCATTCAATTCGATAAATGAAAACATAACTAATGCACCCACCTTGACACTGTTTACAATTGAAAAAGACTGCACCACCGCCCGTTGATGCCAGTGCATAACAACTGGGTACTGTACTGTCACAACAGCAAGGACACAATGAATGGGTGTTTGGTTATGCTGCCAGAACCCTTCCCAACAGAAAGACCTTATGCAGCAATACAGTGAAAACAGCTGGCTTGTGTTTGGGGCGTGAACCATTTCAGACACTTCACATGGGGCAATAAAATTAATTTCCAAACAGGGTACAAAACGTTTGTTCGATATCTTGTCTGGGGGGCTGTGGCGGGAGGAATACATTCTACAGCAAATATTTCAAGATTACGCTCAAAATTACATGAGTATTGTTTCACAGTCTTGCACGTTCTTTGTAAAAGCAACAAATGTGAAGACTTCTTATCACGCCTACATTGCCCTCTAACTAGTAGTGAAGAGTATGATCTTAATGTAGTTGTGAGTGTGGGTGAAATCTGTTTTAGAAAATGTAGAGTTAACAGTAAAAATGTGGTTTGGTGAAGATTGTAATGATGTGATACTGCGCAAGGCAAAATAATATTATTCTTCAGGGTGGCCACCAATCAGGCATTTTTGTGAGGAGTTACACTCCTTCCTCCAGTTTCTTGATGACCTAAGTCTGACATATAACATATTTTGCTGGAATGATTGTGTGCCACCAGAAAATATCAGGAGTGTTATCATGAAAGCCAGCCACCAATGATACATGAGTATGTCAGCATTAAAAAAAGAGCACAATTTTAGTAGATCGTGAGCTTGACTCGTGTGAGAAATTGCTTAGAAAGTTCAAATTGTAGAAGAATCTTTAAATGTATTATACCTCCTTGGCCCCAATCAACTGGAGGAGAAGCTTGCCTTTGATGTGGAAGGTATCTTTAAGGGATTAAAGATTTGTAGGCAATATGCCATTGTCATGGTGGATCATTTCTCCAAATGGCCTGTGGTAACATTTGAAGAAAAAGAGTCAACCAACAAGGTCATGAGTTTCGTGAAGGAGATATTCAGCAGAGAAAGTTTTCCCGAACCCATTGTTACCAACAATATAATTTAATTTACATATAACAAGATGGTGAAGTAATCAGTGTAACATCAAACACACCTCAACTGCTGCCAATGTACTTGCTGAAAGGTTTAACCTCTATCTTAAGTACAGCATTTACATGGCTTTTCAAAATATTATTCTTGTCCATAATTTGATCAGAGAAATATTGTGGGCGTACAGCCTAAGTTCCAACTCTACTTGTGGGATCAGTCCCTTCAAGTACCTAAGGGGAAGAATTCCCATATCTAAATTATGCCCATGGTGGGTTCTCATAAGTTCACTGAACAATGTTTTAGTGAAAATGTGAATTAAGGGCATAACAGAAGAAGAGTGGAAAGGAAGCAGTAAATAGCCAGCCATAGGTATGATATTGTACACAAAGTTAAACATCTTGATCTGTCTGTGGATCATATGCCACATATAAAGATGCCAGTGATAGTCCAGAAAGGCAAGTCTAAATTTTCCAAACCTTTAAAGATAGTAAAATTGAACAAGAGAAGTGTTGTCACACATGTCAAATCTTGGAGTGCAGGAGGGAAACCTAATATGTGAAAGAAAGAGGGCATTCTGATGGAAATGTTGGAGCTGCATGTTGATGGTGAACATTCCTATCCTGATCAAGATTTCGCACCTCCTCCTATGCAATGTATCAAGTCTACTAATGATCATAATCTTGCAAATAAATCAAACTCTCTTGGCATTGGAGTAGGTGGTCAAAAGCCCAACTCTTTACAAACGGATCTTGACGGCAAAACTAATGCAGATGGGTAAATTATCCTCCAGAACAATATTCCCCCTACCTCCCTTGTGGAAGGTCCTGCAGGGATAGCTTGTATTTGTAATTGGAAGGATGTGTTATATTCCCTGACATGTTTTTCTATAATGTATATACATAGCTATAGTCCCTTTCCGTTCCTTTGTTTTTCACTTCCTCTCCCTCCCTGTTCCCTTTTAGCAATTATATGTTCCATAAATGGTTGCGAAAAAATATAAAAGTTAGTGGCAGCTCTTGCAGCTGACACTGGATGTTTTACTTTGGAGATTATTAATTAAATAAATATCTGTGTTACCTCGTTGTGTGATTCCTTCGTTGTAAGAGTCTTCATGGGCTACAGATTCATGTTTCTCCTTCAGGATCTTCACGGAAGCCTGTCACCCTCTGTTAAGAACACCTTCCCCGTTCTCATCTACATGTACGAACTCTCTCTTCGGTACCGCTCTGACACTACATCAGACATTAGGCACATTCGTTTTTAAAATATTGGTCTCTATTTTCAACGCACTACAGATGAAGATGCCTTTACTTCTTTTGTAGTGGATCTAGACGAAGACTCCTCCGTATGTACTTGCATTTGAGGCACTTAAACATCTAGAACTATGGTGGAAGCTGGAAAAAGCAGCACCATCACGAACTGCCTTCCTTACTTTTGTGTTACTCTCACTCCAGCTACAAGCCTCCCTGTTTATATGCCGTTTATAGTCTTCGTAAGCAGATGTTTCAGGATCAGAAAGTAAACAGCTAGAACACTGTCAACCAAACAAAAGGGGAGAAAGATGGAGGGTATGGTAAGAAACTACAGTTTCACATTCTAGAATAACCAATATTAATATTATCGACCTTTGCATAGCACACAGCGAGAACGTTTTTAAAAAATCATGACAATGGAAACATTGACAAGGCTAAAATGCTTACCACCAACGCCAGACCTGTTAGATTTGTCAATGCTTACTGTTACCTGCAGGAAAACAATATGGCTGTCTTCTATGGGCGGTACACACACAAACCCAAATTGTGAAACCTCGTTAATACACAGTGTGAGCCCAGCACACTGGATTCCATTGCTACAGCTTATGATTTGCTTTACACATTTTCCAAAATACTTTCACTCCCTGTACCAGGTTAAGTGATCAACAAACGACTCCTCACCAGTTATAAATTAAAGCTATGTTGCTCTATCAACAGATGTATATAGATGCTAATACTCATTACAGGCAGTCATATGTGTACTTGAACCAGTGGCACTTAGTGCTGCACTACCATTGGCTAGTTGAGCCCTTTTGATGGTGAGAAAGGCCGTTCACTTTCCTCCAATTATGGGTGGCAATAGTAAAGGGTGACTTTCTTATTGAAACTTCACTATTTGACCATACTGGGAGATAGGACAATAAACTTGCCAATTAGGGTAATGCATATCAAACATAGTGGTATGCCCATATAACCCCACTACACCTGGACGAGCAACATTATTATACATAAAAGTAGGGTATATACTGGGGACAAATCACACAAAAATGAGGCCTCAAGAGTGAACTTATCAATTGCTCACTGCCTCTAGATGCAACTATTTATCAAGAAAATACTTTCACACTATTGAAATTACTGAATAATCCACATTCTCTGTATTTGAAAGTTATTCAATTTTATATCATGAAAACTTGTAGTAATATATAAAGCGAGCAAAAAATTACAATACAATTATGATTAAAAAATAAAAAATGCAATCAACAAACAATCAATTTTTCAATTCATATGTCTTCTAATTAGCTGTATGTGGCACAACACATTATGTAAAAACAGGTGACCTCGCCAAAGGTTGAAAAGGGGAAGGAGTGAGCACATCATATTGAGATGACTATATACATGCGGTAACTCATGGTAAACCGCAGGTATTGTTTGTACAATAGGGATTACAATCGTTCATACAACCGAGTATAAATATACACATGAGCCTATCCTAAAATGTAAAATGCTATATACTATCAAATCCATGTGCACAAGAGCCTATATAGAATGTAAATGTATGGGATCTTAGGAGTGTGTTACTCAACAAGTATTACTAGTACATTAGGGATTATAATCATTCCTAAATCAAAACTTCCTCAAGCTCTGTTTCTCACCCTGAGCACTGCAATGCTTTGCCTTCGCTGTTTCTAATGTCAGTAAGCTGTGGAGGATTCGGACTCCTGTTGTTCGGGCCATATTTCTACACACCCTGCCCTCTTCTCTCTCTGCTCATCATCCTACACTGCAGTGGTTGCCCCCTCCCAGAAGAATTACACTCCGGTTCTAGATTTCTTTTATGCTGATTCTCACACCACAACAACAATCAGCCACTCAGATCCACCTCCCTCCCAATTATTACTGAATATTCCTAAAATCCTGCACTCCTGTGCTGCTAGTCCCTCTTTGTCCTACCAATCGTCCACATCCTGGAATCCCCTTCCGCTATTCTTATGCCTAAATGATGACCATTTGGACTTCATGACTTTACAAACTCATAATTTCTCTGCTCCATATTAACGGTCTTTCTGTCAGCGTGTTCAGTTGCCGTGAGCGCCAGGATGGCCTTAATGGGTGATAATGCACTCTACAAATCTCTGTCGTTTACATTTATTTCAGAAAGGAACCAACCATATGCAAATCATCCCTGGTCCTGCTCCAATAGGAAGAGTCCACCGTCTACTGCCAGGCCAGGTTCCTCCGAACAAGAACACATGCAACACAGACCTGTTTCGGCCTCATCAGGCCTTTTCAGTGAGGTTCCTTTTAAGTCCTATGGCACAGAAAGCAAGAGTACCCACAATTCCACATACCAGTCATTGTAAGGGCACTGCACTAAGGAAAACAAAAAAGTGATGGGTGGAATACTTGAAATAATCACAGCGATTGGTAATTACCTGGGGCTACATTCCTGTACATCATATTTTGCCCAACATGCAACCTCAGACAGGAACCAACCATATGCAAATCATGGTTCTGCTCCAATACGAAGATTCACGCCCAAGCTGCGAGATCAATTTCCCCTCAGAATGCATACACAAACAACCCAAGGCCCATTAATCCCTTGCAGCAGAACAGGTCCTAGGCCTTATTCACTAGAATCCATAATTACAATACTCTCATCATTCTAGAGGTGGGGCATTCACCAGGTCTGCCTTCTCTGTTTGAAATCCGATTCACAATTCCAAGCCCTGAGCATTTTTCACTCTTCCTGAGTAAAACCCTAAACAGTTCTATTTTATCAGAGAAACTGAATAAGTCTCAGTAAGACCCAAGAAGGAGCTCATCGGATCCTTGCTAATATGGCTTGGCATATTTTACATGGCTTGAGTCACACCTTCCTTACAATAAACTCCCTTATTGGACACGTAAAATACCAAAAAATCCACTCCATCTACTGTGAATCTGTAATTTCCCATCACTGGTTCATGCCATTCTTACACAACGCATTTTAAAACTTTAGAAGGTTGTATAGTGCTGAGGCCCATCTTCTCTAGATATCCAGAAAATATGAAACCCCTATCAACTCCTTGAATATGCTACAAATTGGTCCTCTGAAAATTTGCAGATGGTATGCTGAAGGGTATTCTTTAGGCCACCTTAGGTGTCACAAACAATGTCACATATCATGCCCAACTACGAAGCCCCATCTGATGAAATGGTGATAACCAATACAACGCTAAAAACACAGACGGCCTGACAATAGCAAATTAATGGCGACTCACCCAGATGTTTTTATCAAAGGTGCCCAAGACAACACACAACATGAGGTTGGGATTGGATCCTGAAACCAAGGACATCCCCACTCCAAACTCTCAATTTCATCTATGATATCTTGGTTGCACAGTTTCTGGGACTCATTCTTGAGTCCATCAAAGTGCCCAGTGAAATGAAGTGAGATGTCGTCAAACAGATACACTGTGCTTTAACGGAGATAGTCTCAACAGGTCCATAATACCAAACATAAAATACGTATATACAAGACTCCTTGTAGAGCTAGCACACAAAGCATTTTCTACCACCAAAGAGCAAACAAATGGCTAGTTTGGCTTTAATATTAATGATATCAATGGTGGTGTGGCGACAAAAGAAAACATATGTATCATATCACTGTGAAATCCAACTTATTCTACAAGTCACTGCATGTGCTGCAGAAAGTGCGGTACAGCAGTTTGGAAGCACTGAGAAGCCGTCGCTGCCCCTGATTTTTCAGGTACGCCGAGACACAGGTCCACAGCTCTCTGTGCCGCAGGACTTAAGCTGCACCACACTGACGAATCACAACATGGCCAAAACAAGTCTGGGCGTGCTTGAGCCCTGTGCAAAAGGAAAAAGGGATATGTGACCTAGTGGAATCGGCTAGTCGTTTTGGGGTTGGGCCAAGCCTGAACTGCATACGGTTTGTCCTGGTCGGTAGTGGCAGTGAGTTTACCAATGGATGGCCTAGAATGCGGTTCCGGATAAATACCAGTGGCTGAGATTTATTTAGGCATGACGTTCATCACAGTGTGCTCTTCCGGTTCACCAATGTGCCTTTTGCATTTCCCATGTAAAATCACCAGATCAATGATATCCATAGATACAAATAAATGGTATTACTCTGTCATAGCCATCTCTGCCTGTGTTAAGAGAAAAGCAGGTCCCATGTGCTTCAAACACTTGAGAGAAACTGCACATTTGTATTCGTAATGCGTCAAAACATCTCACAGAAAACCGTCCCTCCTTAGAGAGCTGTAATTACAAGTGTGATCATCGCGGTAATAAAAAGCACATCTGTCATCTCTCGGCGCTTCCTCGGGAGCGCAAGGATGCCGACGTCTGCAGAATACGGCTGTGCCGGGAAACAAAGCCTGCACGCCCCCCCAGCTCAGGACACCTGAACGCCTTCCTAGAAGACTAGGGCGTGAAAGTTGTGGTAGAGATGCTTTGCATTCGTGTCATCTTTTTGGGCCCCCTCTTCGGAACAGCTCTGAATTTTATTATATATTTCAGCTACGTCAATCCCACATGATACCAAAGATTGAATCATTTTTACACTATCAGAAATGGGGCATACGAAAAACAGCTGAAATGTGTCTTGTCCAGGTTCTCAAAAACACTTATAGTGAGTCTGAGTAGAGAGAGACAAAGCGAGAGGTAGAGGTAAGCAGTGAGAGGGAGACAGGTTGAGATAAGGAAATATCCAGAGGTGAAGCGAGAGAAAGACCACTTTTCTAGGGGGGGCCTTTGATGATGGGGGATGAAGAGCAATTGCCCCCTTTGGCCATGCCTTAACACGTCTATGGTGTGAAACCTAATTCTATATTTTTTTTACAATACAGAAAGCGTGTATAATGTTATAAGGAGCACGAGCATCCCCACAGGTACCTCATCAGATCTGTACATGATTACAATGTTAATTATTGTTTCACTGCAATTAAGTACACTCCATGAATTTACAATATCAAGACATTTTAGGTGCATTCCAACCCTGGGTTATGGTTAGAGGCTGGGGTTGTGCTTAGACTTAAGGTTACAGGAAGTGGCTATGTGAAGGTACTGACAAGGTAAAGGTGCTGATGTGTTGCTAACGTGCATGGGAGGTAGGCAGAAAAGATGTAGAGGTGAGAAGGTCAAGGTGACAATTTAAAAAGTGACGAAGTAGAAGTTGTAGAAGTGGTTCATTCAACCTTGATTATACACAACAATTACTTCGATTGTTCCTTGGAATAAACCGTCTCCATCTAAGGTCATGATAACGTAAATGCGATTTATTCAAACCCATTTATTACAGGTTTAAAAAGGTAGGCTTTCAGCTCTTTTCAAAGTCACACACAGCTCCATGGGAACAGGAAACGTGTTCCAAGCGTTTGAAGTTGCCAGGGCAGAAAGCTTAGCATACCAGAGCTTTGGAATGAGCAGGCATATTTATTTGGGCTTCTTGTTACTCTGAGCCCCATGCCTCGCTCTCAGACCCCTCTCACATCTTCTTTAACATAAAGTTGGATTTAACATAGGCAGTGCAGAGGAGAAAAGCCTTTGAAAAAGTGATCTCTAAACCTGCTGCGTCCAAAAGCCCGCTAAGGAGGTAGAGGATGCTTTTATTTATTTTTAAGTAATTTCCACATTTTTCACAATTCTGAAATTTGGTACCATAAGTTCTCAAAATGAACAGATAAGCAGAAATGTGGGTAGGGCAAGAAAAAAGGAAACCATCAGACCTAGAAGAGACTTATCAGGCATCACCCGAGATCTCTCATATGCAAAGACTTAGGGCCCTATTTAGAGCTTGGCAGAGGGAGTTACTCAGTCACAAACGTGATGGAGATGACAAAACGGCAGAGGGGACATCTGTCACATTTGTGACGGAGTAACCCGTCGGCCAAACTCCAAATCAGGCCCTGAATCTTGCTGTTGCAGTGCCTGAAATCAGTCTTCGGGCAGGGCGCCCGGCGCTGCATTTATATCCAACACTGCACCAAAAATAAGGTTGCATGAACGGAAGAAACCAGGCCTGGACTTCTCCCAATTGTTGAAGAAAATAAGAAACTAAATCAGCTCTTGTCAGTCTTTTTACTGTATATGTGATCTGCAGTTTGAAGAATGGACCTCAAGAAAGGGGTAGCAGATTGTGTTATATTAACACATATTTATGTAGGTATGAGTGCTAATGCCAGGGCCTCTTAGTAGTGAAATGCTGCTTGGTATTATTATTTTTTAGATGTCATTATTAAACTCTGGGTGACAAAGAATCCAGGAATACTTTTGAAATACAAACATCCCTTACATGAAGCTAGGACAGGGGAGCAATCACCTGGCTAGCAGTGCATCGACCACTGAGTTACAACCGATGAGGCAGACAACAGTTAATGTGCAGGCCATATTGAGATAGCACCACACTTAAGAAAGATGGGCTAACTTTATGGAAGGTCGTACGCATTATGTTCTGAGGAATGAACTCTACCATTTTCCCAAGTGAGAATCAATGAAAAATGCTATTCTACCAGTTATCTTTGCATCCTCTGCAGGCATGTCAGCAGAAAGGAAAACAATTTTATTGCCTGAACTACCTGTGTACTTCAGCTGACCTTTACTGATGCAATGAATACTTTTATTTGGTCCAGGAATTCTTCATAAGGAGAGGCTCTTTTTACAGTTAGGAACTTTTGGTTACTGCACTTTCAATTTGTGGCTTCACAAAGAGCTCAGAATCTAACATAACTCGTTTTGTAACCAATTGAACCGGTACTTAATGAGTTGCAACCCAGACACTGCAATTTATTCAGTAGAGTTCTCACTATTACAATGTTGATGTGCTTAATTAAATTACTGTTTCAACAGGCAGTCTGCAAATAGCTCTGGGCTCAGTGTAGATGATTATTTTACTTGATTCAAAATAAGTGCATTGGCCACTTAGTTAAAGGGGAGACAAAACCCAGGTACTAATTAGGCAAGCCAATGAATGTAGATAAAAGCTAAACAAAAGAGATAACAGGGCAGAGTACTGCGGAGAAACCTTGGTTGTTATAAAGGATAATATTTAATGAATAATAAGGAAGAGTACATCTTTCAAAACCACGGGGAGTAATTTAAGTCCACTGTCATCCAGATACTTAATGTTAACATTCCGCAAGGAACACCATACACCTGTGACACAAACTTCCATTCAAACGGCACACAGGCACGAAATGATGAAAGAATATAACACATGCGCATCGAAAATCCCTGAAATCATATTTGCATAGAACTAGCTAGTGAAGTTTGATTGCTGAAATTGTAAAAGCGTGGTTACTGGCTCAGGAGGGCCAAGGTTCAATAAACGGGTCTGTGGGTGGAAAGAGACCACAAGGCATGTGCCGAAACTAAGACCATGATAGCTCACAGACATACTGTTAGACGGTAAGTCCGGTCCACACAAGCACACCGCCATAGGAAGTTCTTGGAAAACAGCATAACACACTGCACAACGAGGTTGTTATTACTGTCCATACAGGTTTGCTTATCACCAGGCTTAGCTGTGGAAACTGTGCACTCCACATAGCAAGGCATGGCTGTTATTACGGCCTGTGTGAATTTATGATAGGCCCTAACGTACAAGTTACTTACGTTCAGTAATGATATATCTGGTAGAGACATATTCAAGTTGCAGATTCCTTACCTTAGAATTTTCCCCCAGGCGTCAGACTGGATCCGGAGATTTTTTCTTCAAGCAATACCCTTGCGCGTCGGTAGGTGGTGTCAGTCGAGTCCGCGGGCGTCATTGGAGTCATGGTTGCCGTGAAGACGGCGGAGTAGTACATAGATAACGCCTCAGCGCAGTGACGTCAGCTTCTTTTCCCGACTTTCCACGCCAAATCACAGAGCAGCGAAGAACCCTGAAATTGGTGCGCCAGAGCTAAAGCCCTGAATGGGTAAGTCCTGTCCCTAGAAATCAGTTCGCAAGCGGGGAGGTTGGGTGGGTCGATGAGGAATCTTCAACTAGAATACATCTCTACCAGATATATCGCTGCTGAAGGTAAGTAACTTGTACATCTGATAGAGACTTCTAGTTGCAGATTCCTTACCTTAGAATAGATACCCAAGCAATGCCTTCCTCGGAGGTGGGCTGCAAACCAAGATCATACTATAAACTCCTGCAGGACCGAACGACCAAAGTAGCCATCCCCTATGACCCTGAATGTCCAGGCAGTTATGTTTAGTAAATGTATGCAGGGATGTCCACGTTGCTGCCTGGCAGATATCCAGGACAGGAACTCCGTATGCCAACGCAGTGAAAGCAGCAGTTGCTCTGGTGGAATGAGCCTGCAAGCCTTCATGGGGTTGCTTCTTGGCCAAAACGTAGCACAGTTTTATGCAAAGAAGTACCCATTGTGAGATGGTACGTTTTTGCACCGAGTTCCCTTTCTTTGCACCCACATATGCAACAAAGAGTTGATCGTCCACCCGGAAATCTTTAGTACGATTGAGATAGAATGCCAACTCTTTTTGGATCCAGGCAGTGGAGTCTCTCCTCTTCATGAGAAGGATGTGGAGGCGCGTAAAAGTGGGCAAACTGATGGACTGGCTTACATGAAAAGGTGTAATGACTTTGGGAAGAAAGGCAGCCTTAGTGCGTAACACCACTTTGTCAGGGTGCACAGATAAAAATAGGGGCTTAGAAGATAGAGCCTGAAGCTCACTCACTGTGCGAGCAGAAGTGATAGCAACAAGAAAACCAGTTTAGAAATTAAGGAGCCGTAAGGGACAATTGTGCATCGGCTCAAAGGGAGCACACATTAAGTAAGTAAGGACAAGATTGAGGTCCCACTGAGGCATGATAAACGGAGTGGGAGTGAACAAATGGGTGAGGCCCTTAAGGAATCTACTAACAATAGGAGACTGAAAGAGTGAAGGCTGATAGGTAACATAAGAAAGTCTGAGATAGCTGATAAATAGCCCTTAAGTGTACCAAAAGCAGAGCCCTGCTGGGCCAAAGAAAGAATTAACAAAAGAACCTCAGAAAGAGGGGCAGAGAGGGGAATCAACAGATTTGTTGGAACACCATGCCACAAACTGATGCCAATGACAGGCATATACCGTTTTGGTGGAGGGCCGCCTGGCTGCCAAGATTACATTACAGACTTTGGATGGAAGGCCGAAAGCGGTCAACTGCTGACGCTCAATCTCCATACACGAAGGCAGAGATTGGACAGGTTCGGGTGAAGAACCGTCTCCTGCTGCTGCGACAGAAGTTCCTCCCGAAGGGGCAGTCTGATTGGAGGATCGGTGGCCATTCTCATTAGCTCTGGATACCGTACTCTCTGTGCCCAGTCCAGAGTCACCAAGATTACCTGGGCCCGGTCATTCTTGATCTTCTTGAGAACTCTGGACAGAAGTGGTATAGGCGTAAAGGAGGCCGGAGTTCCACTCGAGCCGAAAAGCATCTCTGAGCGAGTGCCGCCTTGGAAACTCCAACGTGCAAAACAGCTGACACTGCACGTTCTCTGCGGAGGCAAACAGATCTAACCACAGCTTTCCCCACTGCTGAAAGAGACCTTGCTTCACCTCCGGATGCAGACGCCATTCGTGATCGGCTACGCATCGACGGCTGAGTTAGTCTGCTCTGGCGTTCAGAGAGCACGCCAGATGTTGAACCACAAGGGTGGTGTCCTGATGTGATAATGTCCAAAGGCGTAGCACCTCCTGACAAAAGGTCCAGGACCCTATTCCGCCCTGTTTGTTGCAGTACCACATGGTGGTAGTGTTGTCTGTGAACACCTGCACTACTTTCCTTTTGAGAGAGGGAAGAAATGCTTTAAATGCAGAAGATTGATATGGCGCACAGTGGCTGGGGAAGGGGACGTGACAGGGAGCCCCTTTCATGGCCACAAAAGGGGTGAAAGGAGGACTGTTGGGGATGAGGGGCAGTAGAAAGGACAAGGGACTGAGCCGTAGCCCGGGAGTCCTTGAACCTCTCCAGCGCTGAGTCCGCCTTGTCTCCAAAGAGACCGGAGCCATCAAAGGGCATGTCCATAAGAGCCTGTTGGACATCCCCTGAGAAACCAGATGTACGTAACCAGGCGTGGCGCCTCAAGGCCACAGTCGTAGCAACCGATCTACCTAGAGAGTCGGTTGTGTCCAGCCCACATAGGATAGTGAACTTTGCCATGAATCTCCCATCGGTGACAGCTTGGGAGATGATAGCACGGGCCTCCTCTGGTATCTGCGACAGAACTTGTGTGACCGTATCCCACAGAGAGTGAGTATAACGGCCCAAAAGGGATGCAGTGTTCACTAACCACAGAGCGAGACTGGAGGAAGAAAACAGTTTCTTCCCAAATTGTTCCAGCCTTTTTGATTCCCTATTCGGAGGTGCGGAAGGGAATGTGCCCAAGGATGAGGGTGCCTGGATGACAAGGCTCTCAGGTGTGGGGTGTTGGGACAGGAATTTGGGTCGTTCAGGGCAAGCTGATGGCAGCGTGCAATGGTCCTGTTCACACAAGCCCCTGTGTTAGGTCTAGACCAAGTACCCAAAAGGACATAGGTGAGGGCTTCATTAAATGGAAGAAGAGGCTCAGATGTGGAAACCCCTAGCTGAAGCACCTCCGTCAGGAGATTAGACCTGACCCGAACAATAGGCAGCTCAAAGCCGAGGACCTCAGCCACCCTACTGACCACATTGGAATAAGTTGCTCGCTCCGCCGTAGCCAAGGTACGAGGAAACAGCATGCCAGCGTCTGGAGAGGTATCCAGACCACTGGCCTCGCCCAACTCATGTGCCCAGTCCAAGTTAGGGTCATTCTGGTATTCATAAGGGTCCAGGAACCCCTTCAATCCTTCCCTGAATTCAAACCCATAAGAATAAGGGTCAGAATCCAATCTGGGGTGAATAGGCCCTATTGAAGAAGGTGGCGTCATTGGCCGATGCTGGTCTAACTCCCAGTCGTCGGGGATCAGGATCGGGTCGAAGTTGACAATCGAACCAGCGCAAGAGAAGGTCTCGATGGTACGACCGGTGCAGCTCTGGAGGGGACTTTGGTGGCTCAGGCCACCAGTGCGGAATCCGAAGGCCCCCCCATCTGAACCCCATGGGCACAAAAATGAGGTGCATGGCCTCACAAAACTCCCTCAATTAGGCAGGGGTCGCCCCAGCTCCCGGAAACTTGGGGAGCAGACCCAGAAATAGGCTCCGAAGACAGAGGCCTCGAGCGTCGATGCTCCTTCCATGTCGCATCAGCCGATCGACGGGGTGAAGTCAAAGGATGACGGGACTTCTTTGGCTTCTTACCTTGACCCAAAGACTTCGAAGAAGACGAGTGGTGGCAGCTCCGCAACCGGTCTCGAGACCTTTCCCTCGAGCGAGACCAGGACCTATGCGGAGTCGAGCACTGGGCTGCCATAAGCTTGAGGGACCGCTCCCTCAAGACCTTCGGGTGCATGGCCTGGACCTCGGAGCACGACTTCAGGTCATGGTCTTGCTCCAGGCAGCACAAACCGACCTGATGCGGATCCGTCACCGACCTCATGCGGTGACAGTCCTCACACAGTTTGAAGCCGGTCTTCAGTGACATCCCTCGATGCAGCAAAAACTCAAAAAAAGTCAACAAAATAGTCGAAGTCGGTCAAAAAGTGACCAAGGGTAGCTCTCCCCGGATAAGAGTGTGGCGCAGAAAGAAAAGAACTGACGTCACTGCGCTGAGGTGGCGTCTATGTACTACTCCCGATGTCATCACAGCGACCACGACGCCAACGACACCCGCGGAGTCGACCAACTCCACCTATCGATGCGCAAGGGTATTGCTCAAAGAAAAAACCTCCAGATCCAGTCTGACGCCTGGGGGTAAATTCTAAGCTAAGGAATCTGAAACTAGAAGTCTCTATCAGATATCACTTTATTCTTAAAATGTCTCAAGGTTGAATCTCACACTCCCAGGACCCCACTGCACTTACTCAAAGGAAAGATCTCAGGAGATCAACCTCAGGGATGTGTATAAATATAGAAATGCTAGGCAAAATGGAATGTCACAACTCACTGTTGGAGTTCTGTTCCCCACACAGCTTCCCCGTCGACGATACAAATATTTTTATGTTAAATAATAATGCAAATAATTCTGTATATTTTTGTGCAGAGCAAAACCAACAAAAGTTACAGCACTAGTAACCTAGTTTTCTACTAAACAATAAACTTACATGTGAGGATATTCCCATTGAAAAGATGAGAGAGGTAGAGGTGAACATTTACACCGGCACCAGTAGGTTGTAGGTTTGTGAAAAGCATTTAGTAGCACTACTGTAAAATTACTAATCATACTACAAAATGTAGTTTTTAAATAGGCCACAGTTTTTATTTTTTTATGTGATCTCTGTGAATTGTATTTATTTCCTACATAAAAAAACAGCAAGCTCATCACATGGCTCTTGTGAGGATCAAACTATATTTTATTATAAATTATTCCCTAAACATATTCAAAATCCTGGAAACTGGGGATTATAATGATCTTGTTCATTCAGAATTCTGTGGGTACAGTTAGGCAATTGTATATAGAAGCAATCAATGTTCTACAGCATTTACGTTGTAGAATGAGGGATTAGTTTAGTCAGAGTTTAATCTCTTTTAGGAGAACATGGCAATCAACAGTATTTGTATATGGATCATTTAACAATGTTGGAATTGCAGTAAACCTTGGCTTGCCCATAGAGCACTATGTGTAAGAAAGATGCAGTGTAGGGGCAGAGTTAAACACATGGAAGGTTTGCTGGAGGGATACACAGGGCCAGATGTAGTAAACTCCGATTTTGCGAATCAGAAATTGCGAGTCGGTGCGACTCGCAATTTCCGATTCGAAAAATCAGATGCAGAACGGTGTCTCAGACACCGTCTGCGAATCTCAATGGGGTTGCAAAGACCCACCTCATTAATATTAATGAGGTGGGTCGCATTTTGCGACCCCATTGAGATTCCCTGCACTCACAGGGATGGTGGCCTGCTGGAGACAGCAGACCTCCATGTCTGTGACTGCTTTTTAAATAAAGCAGTTTTTTTTTTTTTTTTTGTATTGCAGCCCGTTTTCCTTAAAGGAAAACGAGTTGCAATACAAAAAAATAACGAAACCATTTGGTTTCGGTTTTTCAGAGTAGGCAGTGGTCCATTGGACCACTGCCTGCTCTGAAAAAACATTAATGGCGACATTCACAAAGGGGAAGGGGTCCCATGGGGACCCCTTCCCTTTTGCGAATAGGTTACCACCAGTGTGAAACTGGTGGTAACTGCGAATTGCTTTGCGACCGTATTTGCGGTCACAAAGCAATTCTGCATCGCGGTGCGAGTCACAAATAGGAAGGGAACACCCCTTCCTATCTGTGAGTCGCATTCCCATTTTGCGTGTCGGTACCGACTTGCAAAATGGGAATGTGCATCGCGATGCGTGTTTTGCATGGCGCAAACTGCGATCTTCGCAGTTTGCGCCATGCATAACGCTTCCTACATCTGGCCCTAAAACACAAAGTTCTGACTTCAGAACTTATGGCACATTAAGGAACGTCAAAAGGATTTGCCTGACTTAGCCATGATTGATATTCTAATGCAACTTAGCTCTTAGACAGCTGGTTATTACTTAGGTAGGTTTTTAAACTAAATGGGTTTGCCCTACTGTAAGAAAATGGGTTATTAGTTGGGAGATGTCAGTTCTATCCAAGTAGTAAGTGTCAAACTGCTGTCATGTCAAGCAAACAGTTTTAATAATTTAAACTACTAAAATGACACACAGTAGACAGGCTTAAATCAGGAAAATATGTAAAGTATTTAGCAACACTAAAACAGTCACAAAGTCAAAATAAAAAAGGATAAACATCCCACAATCAGTTTGTAAATATTAACAAAAATGTAATAATAAAATACCTTGTGAAAATCAGAAATCACTGGTCATAGTTGATTGGGACCTATGTGCAATTTTAGGCCAACTGCTATGGAGTGTAGATCGGATACAACAAGCAGGGCATCCCAGTCAAAATGGTTACCTTCTAACTTAGTCTTTTTTACAGAAGTCGAGATCCTAAAGTGGTGCCAGTTGACAGCTGTATCTGAAAAGTCATACTGAAGTTGGAGAGCTGTTGGACGAGTTCTCACTAAAACTGTTGGTTTTGGTAGGTAAAGCTCAGAGCGTGAAAATTCAAAATTTGCACCTGCCAAAGTCTTCTTGTTTGCCAGATACTTTTCATGTCTTTACCTAGTCATAATTTCTACATTGCGGCCTGGGCTCTTTTTTGGAGCTCAAAAACCTGCAGTGTGATAAAGCTAGAAACTATAGCTGGTACGGTTATATCATGGCCCTCTGAAAGGGATTCTGACACCAGTCGTGTGCTTTATTTATGCCTCCTGGTCACTGATAACACCTATTCTGATGAAAATGAAGCATGTAGCTATCATGTGTGCTCTCTAGTTAATGTGGTGAGGCCTGCACAACACACGTCATTGTCTTGCTGTGACTACTATTGGCAAAATAAATCACCAATTTATCAGGTTTCTTTCACTCTGCACAATGCCAATGCTACTTTTAGCCTAACCTACAATTTAGTGTCATATATTCCTATAAATATTTTTGTGAACCTGTTGCCTTCTGTAGTGTTGTATCTTATAAACTCACAGAATAATGAATCTCTCACCAATTTTTTCAACTTTTGCAGCCCGGCTGCTGCTAATAGATGTCCCCTTGCCACTGTATCTGAGATATCACCTTCCTCAGAAGTTTCCCTTGCAAGTATCTGAGATATCACGTCCTCCCCAGAGGTTCCTAGACATGTAGCTCTTCAAACACCTTAACAATTCAGGCCTCCCAAAGAATTCCTTCAGAGTGATAGTCCCCCAGTCTCCGTTGTTTGAGGGATTTCGGACTCTCAATTTCCAGGTCAACCCCCACCTCCAGAGGGGGATGCTCTAAAATAGAAAGCTCTCCAATTCAGCAAAACACAACAGCCTCCTAAGGTCCCAAGTGGTGATATATTCAAGTGGAGCATGTGGAGCATATAAATGGGGATCACAAAGTATCATCATGTTCTCAAGGCTGTTCTGCTATCTTACACTTTGATTCCATGGCTAAAACACCTGTTCCTTCCCATAATGTATCCAAATCCCTAGCAACAAGCAGGTTGAGGTCACCAACCAGAATCAGCTCACCAAATGAAAATCAAACCAATGAGGGTAAAAGGTTTTCTATAAATCCCTACTGTACCACACTGGGGCACACATTGTGGCCATGGCCAACATCCACTCCCTATGGCTCCCATTAATCATTATAAATCTTCTACCTGTGTTGGTGAACATGTGCTTGTGGTAAAACATAAAAGCAATCCCAATAAGGATTCAATTGCTCTCCACTTTTCGTAGCAGATGCAAAGAATTTCTCTGGCAACATCTCAGATTAGATGTGTCCCAGATTACTGACAGTCTGTGACTTATGTTGCATTGTCACATAAAGCTTAAAAAGAGTGCAACACATGAAGTAGACTTGAGCTGTTGGTTCGGAAACTAACCCCCCACTAATTGAACAATAGATGCTAACTATATCCTTTGCCCAAAAAAGGCAAGAATGTTCGCATGTGGGCATCATCCCATTTAACAAATGATGCCATTAAAAGAAACATTGTGAGTGGGAACTTCTATACATTTCCCAACTTATATAGGTGCTCTCTCCAATCACCCGCCCAAGCATCAACACCAAGGAAACTGTAACCGTGAATCACTGGACTAAGTACTGGAGGGACCAAAACTCAATGCATCCACCTATTTATTGGGATCGCTGGTCGACAGGCTTCCTCCAAGCAAGTAACTCAACCACAGCCTCAGAAGGTCCACAGAGTGAGAAAATATTATTTTTCTCTGTCCACTCAACTGTGAACTGCTGATATAAGAAGCTGGTCACATCCACCGCCAATTCATACACATCATTGTCCTCAAGGCATGGACTCGAAATCGAAGTTCAATTCTCAGACAGATCCTTACACTCTACAGCTTGCCATATGAAATAGAACTCTGTGCCCACCATTTTCAGTCAACTGTAATTCCTTGTTTTCATCCACATTCATCAAACTACATCAATGCACAACAATCCCTGGCACGGAAAGTCCATCTTATTCCCACCCTTCTTAGCATGCTCATCATCTGCAAGGAACACGCGTTTGGGATCCCTGCGATGGACCGCCTCCCTCTTAACATGGACTCTCAAGAATCCTTGAAACTGCAATCCCTCTATTGGTGTTCAAATAGAGTGAGGCGCTTTGTTCTGATGGAGTAACAGGCCAATCAGAACATCCAAGGGTAATTAAGCTTAACTTCCTAGTGCCCAGTCACGTAGACTATTACTTCAGAAGGGTCGCCAGCGACAAGTTCTGAAAAAGCTCCAGAACTGGTACCCAAATTTTGATTGTACCCACTCCTTTGCCCTTCAAGAATGTATTCCTTCACCTAGTAGGAATGAGCCTTGGCCAGAACCTCTTTGAAATACCTAGCATTAGAGGAGTGCTTTGATGTCATCACAAAAGTCCCTTATAGAAAAAGATCAATCAGTAAGTCGATTTACATACTGCTGCTTATACCTGAGTGGGTATCCAGGTGCTTGCAGGAGCTGAGAGATTCAGTCAAATAGCCAGATCTTGAGCGCCCTTTGGAATTCTGGAAGACTAGGGGAGGTCCAAAGCTGCAGGGGGAGTTCATTCCGTTTCTTTGATGTGAGGGAAGAGAAGGAGTGTCCTCTGCTTCTGGTTCGGTAGATGCAAGGAGTGTGGGTGAGTGAAAGAGACATGGAGCACAGAGGTCTGGCTGCAGGTGGAAGTTCAGGCAGTGGTTGATGAAAGTGGGTCCTTGGTTCTGTAGGGCCTTGTATGTGTGGGTCAGCAGCTTGAATTGGTGTGGGTCAGTAGCTTGAACAGGCATCTCTTCTGCACTGGTAGCTAGTGGAGTTCTGCGGTGAGGGGTGATGTGGGTTCATCGGGGGAGGTCAAGAACGAGTCTGGCTGGGGTGTTCTCTATGGTTGATCTCTGGAGGTGAGTGGTGATTCCTGAATAGAGAGCACTGTCATAGCCCAGTCCGTGGGTGATGAAATCTTCACCTTTGTGTCCCAAAAAGTTTCTTCGTGTATAGTTTGATATTGGGAACTTCTGCTCCTGCCTTTGAATTGTAGACCCAAATCATGTCCTACCATGATCAGTTCTCAAAATGTCTGCATTATTTGACTGAGCCTTCACTGAGTTGACTCCGGTTTCAATAGAAGCGATATTTGTTACAGTGATGGTGACTATTGTGTTCTCATTCGCTTCCAGTTGAAAGTCCACAACTCTCAACACAGTCCTAGTTGGCTAAAAGATATTTCCAATATGCTTAATGTTGGCTTTCATGCCACACTGGAAGCAATCAAAATAATGCAAAGCATCAACTTTAGAGAATGGGAACAGTCTGGTCAGTCTCTGTGTCCCCCAAAATGACGGAAGGTGTATTTTTGTAGGCTGATATCAGCCTCGAAAATGGGTTTGAGAGCTGGTGTTTAGAGCCTGGGTTTGGACAGACTGATTTCTTGCACGGTGTGCAGTCAGGGGCGTGTTTACCAATCTTCATAACAATGCCTGGCGCACGCAGAGTGTGATCTAGTGTCCTCGGGGTGGGTACCAACCCCTGGGAGTGAGAAAAACCATTCAAGTGAAAGTTGAGAAAAAGAAGCCGTCCGGAAAATCCCATTGTAATAAAAGGAAGTTCCGTGTAGTCCCAAATAGTGGGAACAAATGAATACTCATCTGGGGTTACTGTCTACTTTTTCTGAGCGGAACAAATCAGCCAATGTTAAATAGTAAAATTAGAAAGGAGTATTTAACATCTTCTAAGACATGCTCCGTATAACCTTCTGACAGAGGATGTCGCAGAGGCTGGAAGGAGGAACCGTGTGATGCTGTTCCAAGCTAGAGCCACAAGGGGTATAGAAAAAACACAGATCTGCTATTCATTACACTCTGCTCTGGATAACTAATCGATAGTTGGATTAGCTTGTCACTTTGCTCCTGACAGATTAATCAGATGGTCTCAGTGTTGCCAGAATGGACCAACACAATAGCCTTCCACTTACATGTTAATTTTAGTAAATAAACTGTTTTCTTGCATTTCCTTACATTGCTTAATCTAAAGCAGCGTTCCTTTCCCTCTGGCAAACAATCTATTCTACAAAAAGTATTTTAACAAATAAATCTCCCCATTTGATTGAATGCCCGAGTAATTATCTCATTCATCAATTCATTTCTTCAGAACGAAATAGAATATTAATTTCGTTAAACAAGCTGGTCACATCCATTAGCTGTGCGCATTGGTATTTTTAGCAGCCGCCTTCGCCATGATGAAGCCAGGCAATGTACATCAGACGTCGTTTTGCTTCACATTAATTCTACTTCAACAAGCAGCCCGTCTTTTAAAGAATCAGCCTTGTAGCTTTGGAGAGTTCACAGAAGCAGAGCATTTTAGAAACCTAGATTCCTTGGTGGAAACTTTATTTTATGCATGCTAAATTAAATGGATTTAGTAATCTAATATTGTTTTTTACTTTTGCTGCTCTTAGTTAAGTCAAGTTAAGGGGTGCAAGAAGACCACGTTCGTTTTCCAGCACCTGGATAATGAGGTCGAGTATAAGAACTTGCTGGTTTGGAAACAAACCCCGTGAAACAGGGAGCAGAATGCAGGAACCGGTGCATGATATCTCATTTGCGAGCTCCAAAAGTGCATGTATCTGACTTCCACTGAGTCCTCGCCACACGAGGGAATCTGTTATCAAGTGCTCCTCGCACTATCACCAATACGCAAGCTAATCCTGGCAAGCAACGTCACCAGACACGCGAGACAGGTCCTAACACACCACCTTGCACATACTTTAGAGCTTTAGCAACTTTTTCTATAACACCTAGTGTCACATTTCACTCATTTTCAGTACAGTAAATAAAATGCGCTATCGGGACTCATGTGGTAGTCAACTTACGTAAGTTAGAAGGATGGAAGTTTGAGCTGCTCATCCCAGGGCATGAACTAATGATTTGCAGATCACAGCAGATGTCAGCAGTGAGTGTTTAACTCACTGAACCATCCTGCTGATTCGAAAAAGCGGCATTGTGAGCTTATTCCATACCCGTCCTACTCCATCAGGGATCTTAGAGTTGCATCTTCTTAAATCCCTTAGATTCCCAAAGCCATCCTTAAAGGACTGGCTGGAGTAGGGTCATTTACTCTTTAGAATGCGATGACGTGCTTCCTCAACTGGTATAAGCCTCTTATAGTGAACACCATGACATATCTACGCACCGTAAAGACCACACGGACCTCACACCGAACTTTCAGCTGAACTGGCCTTGAATGGATTCCAGGGTGCTCTGCTCTTGTCGCGTCATTTCACTTGACGTCTCAATGCTTATTACAGTACAGCTGAACCAGCAGCGGGGGCGTGGTCTTACATGATCAGAGGATTCTCTTTGGTTATGCTGAACCTCCAAGTCCGTTCAACCCACGATGGAGAACGGGGGACGACGACAGCCTGACCTAGTGAGTCACTAGACTGACAAAAGGTCAGAGTCTGAATATGACAAGCATGAGCAACATCAAAAGGCTTCGCCTATGAGAGACCTAGATGCTTTGCCAATGTCTTTTAGACATCCTGCACAGCAGCGTGGGCTGCTGAGCAACATGGCTTACATTAAACAAAGAAAGCGCTACGATGCGGGCAGCGCAGGCCGCCTCGTAGTGCTATTTGCGGTACTTCCAGCCATGTTGCACGGCAGCCCGCGCTGGTGTGTAACATATATGTAAAACATTGACAAAACTAATAGATCTCGCATAGGCAAACATATTGGCTTTGCCAACATGGCTGAAGGTGAAGAAAATAGCGCTATGGTGTACATAGCAGAGCTACAGATAGTGAAGTTGAACCTGAAAATCCATTTTGCAGCTATACGAACCTAATGTCAGGTTTAAAATTGTGAATTTGACATTCATACCAGTTTTTCAGAATGAAAGGGGTATTTAAAAATATTTTGCTTTCTGAAAACAATAAAAAAAAAACGTTTTTGGTACCAGAAAGTCGTTTCCGGAGTCCATATTTTTTAAGGGAACGGTACGGTAGCAAATACATATTTTGGAGGAGGAGCTGGGGAAGATAACGCTCTGTACGTCACTCACCTCAAACACACGTGCTCACAGCCAGTGGGCCACCAACCTCACACGTACACCTGCAAACATACACAGATACACAGGTGTACAACGGGAGTCCAGGCTCGATGCCTCTGATCAACTGGCTGCTGGGCGAGGGACTGATGTGGTCAGCTCAGTGCCACGTAGCAGATAACTGCACTCATTCAGGTACATTCAAATAAAAAAAGTGTGAGTGGACTGATTAAAAAAAAGACAAAGAAGTGACAGCCACAGTTGTCGCACTGACAACTGAATGAATGAACAAGTACCCCACAGGTCGTCCCGGCGTTGAGATCAATGCAGATTATCTTGCAAACAAAATGAAACCAAAGCAAAGAGAAAAAGCAAGCTTTCCACGGCGCACTAAAGAAAAATAGTATTGTTAGAGTTGAAAACTTTTCACAAAAGGCAGGTTAAGTCTCAGACAGCATAAAATGCCAAAGTTAAGATACAGATGCAACGTGTTGTCACTAAAAAATACAAATCTGTTAAAATAGGAATTTCCTTAAAATGTTGAAGCTACGCCACCACAGCAACCCGGATTCGCCATCAGTTACGTACTAATGCCGAATACTTTCTTCGGCTCTTGGACAGGTACCATCGCAAAAACCCTTTAAAACAAGATACGTTTTAGCCTTGGGAGGGACTATTATATTTTGATCAACCTTTACAACTGAACCTGAATTGTAATCATCACCTCTGTTGACCACTGGGGAACCTTTCTCCTCTACGTGGAAACCTGAGCTCAGTAACAGGTGCATTAACCCACAGAGCTGCGCCACTGTGAATGGAAACTTGGGCTTGCAGGCGACAGGTCCATGGAGCAAATGTTTCCACCCGCTCAGCAGTGCCACAGGAACTGAAATGTGTGACCTGGGGGGGTGTCCACAGAACAGTGCCGCAGGTGCCCCATCCCTCTTGGTAATCCCACTGGATTTGGACCTTGTTCCATATATACGAGAATCGGATCGCTTTAAGGGATGCATTATTCTACTGTGCTGTGTTAATGAAACTGGAAATTGCGAAAGACACAATGCAGGCAGATCTCTGCCGAAGATGCAACCTCCCACTGAGCTAAGATTCGGGGACTGAGACCGTGGATCTGCAGGCAACAGTCATACCTATAACCCACAGGTTTTACACAGATGTCTGCAGCAGATGCATTATCCTGCCGAGCTATCTGACCCACGAGCGGCGATAGTGCATTCAAGAAGTAGGGAGTTATTACTGCACACACCCTCCGGGAAGGCAAGGCACGCTTCAGCTGATGGAGAGCGGGATGAACTAAGCGATGGTATGAGGCAAGCAACAAAAGGGCACAGGATGAAGAGGGAGGGGGCAGCAAGACAACTCAGGGCGAGACGGGGGCGAAGAAAACAACCATGAGAGGTGGGAAAACAGCAGGTGGGAGGGGACAGTTGAGATGAGCCAAGCAAGGACAGGAGGCGTTCGATTGGTTGATGCGGGGCAAACAACAGTAGGTGGGGGAAGGAAAAAAAACAGGCAAAAACTGTTATAGATATATATCCTTATGCAAAGGCTCTTACTAATCTCCGAGCTTCGGCCCGCCAATTAATTCAGAAAGAAGTCCAAGACAAAGAAAAAAAATAAACTCATTTGAACGGAATCTGGCACAATCAACATCTATGCAACACTATGGGGGTCATTATGAACACGGCGGGATTCCTTGCCGTGTTCCTGCTGGTATTCTAAACACAGACTGCCAGCCCACAGAAAACCCCGCCGGCCCTATAATATACATTCCACACCGGCCCAGCAGAATGCTGGGCCAGGACATTGCTGATGGCTCCACATGGAACCGTCGTCACTGCAACAGTGCAGCAGCACCCATCGCACATATCGGTTGTGCACGGGGGCACCGGAGCACCCCTTCCGCCAGACTTTCCCTGGCAGGGGGAACCGCCAGGGAAAGGCTGGAGGAACAAGGGTTCTTTATCCGAAGGCAGCACTGCTTGCAGCGCTGCCCTGTCGGATAGAGAAATCCGCCATCGTTAGGCTGCCTGTCGGCGTTAGCCTGGCGTAGCGGAGGGCCGCCTATGGCAGTCTTCCTTTGTTTATAATATGGCGGTCCAGACCGCCATGCCGGTGATTTCCGCCATGTTCATAATGAGCCCCGAAGTACTAAACAGCAAGAAAACTGATGGACAATGATGAACTTCGAGCAATCTCTTTATTTACAGGCTATAACGTACTCGGGAGGTAGCTGTACACCAATCTACATGAGATTACATTACTTGCTCTATAACTCTTTACTTGATGGCATCAGCCTAGTATTATTAATAAGTTAATAGATTATTGATGTAATATGTCAGATGGGATGATACACCTTCCTTAACTCGTGGGATTCAATTGCTTTTCTTAAAAAAAAAATATACTTTAAATGTTTATGCCAATACAGCTGAGGTCATAACTTTTCGATAATTCACTGAGAAGCTCCTACAGAAGAACTGTCTGTAAGACTTTAAAGCAGTGGTCTCCAAACTTTTTAATGCTGGCCCCCCCCAGTTGAAAAATAAAAATCATTGCCCCCGCCCTCAGAATTTTTTCACAGTTATTTTATAAAGTTGTGAAAGGTTAAATATGTCTAGACCTATTTAAGCATTGCAGTTAAGTACTGTTACCTTTAAAAAAAATGCAGTGACATGCTTCTGCTTAAAGCAATGGCCTGTTATCTGTAGAATGCTTCTTTTGGCCAGAGTCTGACACCCCCCCCCTCCGGGACCACTTAAGGCCCCCATAGGGTGAGGGGGGGAGGCGCCCCCCAGTTTGAAGATCTCTGCTCTAAAGCTTTGTGAGTACATTAATTTCAGTCAATTCAAATAAAATAATCAAAATGGAGTTTTTTTTTTTTAATTGCAACAGTTCTGTTTCAATATTTTCTTTCGAGAATAAAAGTACTACAAAAACTTATGCAGGAATGCAATTGTAACATTATAAGGGACTGAGTATTTTCTCACATGTATTTATCAAGCTTCACCTTAAATCTACACTTTTATCATCAATCAAACATAGTATTATTTTTATAAATTGTGTGAAAATGACTCCCAGCTTATTTTAGCACGTTAAGCACTAAACTAATGGATGATGTAATTATTCACTGTCAATAAATATCCTGGTCGTTCACACGCTGCAATACATTGGTGGGGAAAGTGCACAAACTTCTTGATGTTTTTAATCTATAGAATGTTGAATACAGGTAGCCCTGCAGAGAAATATCATGTCCTACTTTCAGATCAGCAAGTCCAAAAATGCAACTCCTGAAAAAAGGCAGCCTTGAGCACGGAAGTACAGCTTTAAATTGCTTTAATGTTGAGAGTGTTTACAGCTTGAAGGAAAGTATTTATCACGGCCTCTAAAAAGTAATTACCGTACATTAACACTTTAACACAGGAACTCTTAGAATCCGTAGAGCTGGAGACGATGGACACCTTCCCAGAGGCACAGAATGAACAAATGAATATTCACTATTACATAAATCAATGTCACCGCCAAAACAAAAAAGCCAAAGCACAAATTCAAATGTCTCTGGTGGATTTCCAGCATTAAGAACCGAACTTGGAAGTTTTAAGCAAAGTATCACACACCTAAATATCATATAAAAATAATTTTTCTTAATTTCCTTCATGATACTGCCATATGCTTTGGGAACAAAAACACATATCACCCTAGTCTACCCTAAAACAGTTTTATTTCACAGTAGAAAACACGTATTGACAAATCCATTAGTAATTTGCCTCTTGTGTAATAAAAAGGGTCTCTGCAGATTCAGTAAAAAAAATAACAACAGACCTGCAGAGAACAGATACAACACAGGACGTAGCAGTGCAAGCTCTGCTCCCACGAAACATGTAGAATATGTGTAAGGAAGTGGGTTATTAGTTGGCAAAGTAATAATTCAGCAACCTTCCACACCTGGAGAAGTGTGGCACAATAGGTAGAGCGCAGAACCTAATGCAGAGATCTGGCCTGGGACCAGGGTTCAATTCCTGCCTCGGCGGTCTTGGGCTCAATTCCCTTGTACCAGATAATTCACGCCTTGGTGCCTCATCTAATTAATGGGTCCCACTGTGCAACTCTGGGCAATAGCTTGCTTAATCTCCACAATGGCCCTCACAGCGCTTGGATGCCTGGCTTCACCCTGGGGTTGCCCAGGAGTGGGCGCCTCACAGGGAAAAGCCAGGAGTGGTTGTACAGCGCCTTGAGACCCTAACGGGTGAGTAGTGCGCTATATAAGTGCAAAGTTTATGTTTCCATCTACCAGGGACCAAGTACCCCGTTGTAGCACATGACACTCTTAGGGTAGCAAGGCAGGGCAGTCCAAAGCCTATTTAGAGACATTGGTGTGGGTAGTTCCCCAGTCCGCTGGCATGCAACAAACATCACCCAATGAATTATTGTGCAGCAGGTGCTTCTACTTATAAAAAAGAAAAGTACTTTATTATGCATAAACTAGTCTATACTATACGCTAATTTACAAATATATATACGTGATGGCAGGTGGAAATGCCTACTATGACATGCTCTTAACAGTTCACACCCCTAGCGAGACCTGAACCCTATACTAGACACAATACAATAGAATATAGCTATCAAAAGGCAGGCCTACTGGCTTTGTCATGATGCCACCACAATAATATATGCAGAAAGGTGTCATAAAAACCAATGCAACACAATTAAAAAAAAGCAAAGGATGCTACCATCGTACAATGCTATTCACTACAACATGTAATGATTCACTGTTAACTTTATGGATGTTAAAAAAAGTGTTTTAAAATCCTTTATTAAAATATGTATTGGATTCACTGTTAACTTTGGTACTGCCAATGGAGCTTCACAATTTTCAATAAATCGGGTGTAAGAGTCTTTCTTTTTCTTTTATGATGGCAGCAACAAGACCTTAAGACCCACTAGCAGGGGACCCTGCACTTTCGAATCTCTGGGCAAATCCCCAGTTGCAGGAGTGATGAAAGAACGAAGCCAGTCTTCCGGGATCATCAATTTAACCACATGATATAATTTCTGAACCCTTTAGGAGCGTTCTTCCAGGGGCTGAGCATTTCTGGCAGTGCCCACAAAACTTTATGTTGGTCACGCCTGCCGGACCCTAGACCCGAGCACTGGAGTGGTGAAGGGAGGCAAGAGAAGCGCTAGGGTTTGCTGTCCTTCCTCTTGGGTGCACCAGGAGATGGGCTTCCATGAACAAATCTGAGTATCAAAGTGCCATGGTGCTCATTTAGTTTTCCTTGGTTTTCGCGTTGTATCGTTCCCAGCATCTCCTCCTTTGATTTCTGGGGGAATAAGGGTTCCTCCCATCTTACATTTTTTTACTTGTGCTAACTCCCGAGGTCTCTCGTCCTCCTCTGGGGTATATTTGAGAACATATAGCAGGATGCTACTTGCCTTCAGGTCAGATTCGGTCCCCATTGGGGACCACACGTTTTCTCAGGCATTTTGGGTCGATTTGGACGATTCGCCTGTCGTTTTGCCTCTGTTGGCCACCCTCAGCTACCAGGAGGGGTTTTCCTCAGGCTGACTGACCTCTGAATTTTATATACCTTCAGGGAGCTTGATTTTTCTATACTTTAGCTTCATACTTGGGAGCGCCTGGTGTTCCGGTCAGCCTGGTGTCACGCCCTCACTCATCATGTCAGAAGATCCTTCATGCCCGCACTCTGCAGGTCTCATAGCCTCTGGGGCCACTTGAAGGACACCCAAATGGTAGCAGAAACCAGGATCAAGGGTCCTCTGGTGTCCGAGGTTTCTTTATTCAGTAAAACTGGGTCTTGTTTCATAGCCTAGGGTGGCCAACACAGAACAAAAACTATTGCTCCATATTGTCAATGTGCCCTGTACCTTTGAGTTCAGAAGTTTCTCATCATCCCTGACATAACAGAGGCCCAAACATGACATACCGTCATTCTTGACAACTTCAAGGTTACCCCTGGTATAATTGTGGCCTAAACGTGTCACTATGAGCATTCTGATGTCCTAGGCATAAACGGGGCATATCTTTGATATAGAGGCATAAACTGAAAACACTTTGGTTCTTCCAGGCATAAAGTCTGCCTGATCTTTACACAACGGGCATTTGTGTGCCATTGACATTAATGGGCATTCTTACAAATATTCTGGCTGCCCTTGGCATAATGATTGGCGAACCTCTACACAGTCGACATGCTTGGAAGCCTTTTGGCTATCCATGGCATAATGGCGGCTAGCCTTTACACAGAGTACATTTTGTCTCATATCGGCAAAATAGTGGTCCATCCTTGGCGCAGTGGCCTTTTTCTAAAGCCTTATGGCTTTCCCCAGGTATACCGGAGGACCATCCTTGATATACTGGCCATTCCTGGCATCAATGTGTCTGGGCATGGCAAAATGGTAGCCCATCCCTGATATAGTAGACATTCTCGGCAACCTTATGGTTGTCCTTTGCAAAACAGTGGTGCACCTTTGACATATTGTGGAAGTTCTTGACATAACTGTGTCTACACTCTTACAACAGTGCTCACCCTCCATTTACTGTGGTTATTCTTGACATAATTCTGGCTATCCTTGGTACAATCGTGGTCAAAATCCCCTGCCAGTAAATGGGAATCTCCGATATTTGATGATGGCGTCAACTAGGAACGAGAGGTAGAATCCATCCAAATATATAAGTAGCGAGTGCTTGGAGGAAAAAAACAAAAAAAAAACTGTTGTTTGTGGATCAAACATGGACTGACTGAAATTGAGAACCTGGCATTTCAGGACATAAATGCTGTTCTTTAGTCGACAGGGAGTGGAGGGAAACTGAACTTATTTATTCAAAATGAAACTTTTATATTTCACAAGAAAATATGTGAACTTTTTAAAAATAGCAGGCTGGTGTTTTAAACACAAACTATACCTTTCAGTATTAGATCTAAACCTAATATTTGCTGGATAATTCATATACAGCTAAGGGAGCTTACTGCCAATTTTGCCTACTTGGTACAAGATAGCATTTACTGCTGTGGCTATAGTTTCATAACTAGACTGACAGCGTCTCATCATCTATACTGAAAATAACTTTCTATGATATTGCTACTGATGTCTGGGGCTTAAAAATGTAACCCTGAAATATCTGCTCCCTGATTGTGTATGGTTAGTTTAATTGAGAAGTAGAATTACTGTATACGCCTGTAGGATTCGTCTAGAGCACGATTATGAGGTTTGTAGAACTTCATTTTAATATTTCTGCCTCGCCCCAGCCATCCGTTTTTTTTTTTTTTAAAGGGGCAGGGTTGAAAAATGAAAAACGATGCTATATACATTTTGTGATAAACAGACCATGTAAAACTACATAATTTTACTTTTATTATCTACATTAGCCAACTCTAATTATATGATATGTGTTGGAAAGAATCATTCACACCAACAGGTCGCTTAAGCTGTCTTTAGCTAAGACCTAAAAAAGGAATGATCCCTGTAAATCTATCTGAAATATTTCCTCTGATAATATCTTTGAGGTATCTTCTACTTTTCAGCCTTTACACTATAGAAATGAATTATAAATTGTCATGCTGACTCATGTCTTTTAAGTTACACAATGCTCACTAATTAGATAAAATCCAAACAATTAACTTTAGTGTGTGGAACCTTACGGAATAAACATAGACGAGAAACACTTTTTCAATTTGTACTTTAATTTGTATTACTTCACTAAATCACAGACAATACTTAAACATCATCAACAGAAGTAAAGACAATGTGAGGAAATAGATAATGCAGGGGTCACCAACCTTTTCTGTAACAAGACCTACTTTTAATCAATGAATACAGTCCGGAGCTACTAATGACTTTGATCATTGTTACTGGCTTTGATCATTGTTATGGTAGTGACTACATCAAATACAATACAATCACAGTAGTGACCACACTTTGCAGGATTACTAGTAGTGACCACCCATATGTACGTCACAGTATTGAGAAAAAAATGCCATACCAAAATATCACATGTAGAATATTGACTAACACAATATCATTAAAGTATGTATATACAAGTATACATTTACCACTCATAACTCTACATCTATATACCTTGAAGATGCATGTATCTTCAAGATAAATAGATTTGGAGATCAGAATGTAAATCAAATTAAACGTACCTATAAATACTCAACTTCATGACACTGTGGTAGTCGATATTCAGGATACAATATTTTGGTTGCAGATATACAAATAAGCTATAAATTTCTTGAACATGTCCACAAATAGGCAATGTATAATCACAGTATAACAAGCTGCTATTATGCCATAATTAGTCAAACAATCAATCAGGGTTCTGGTAGGGCATGGCTAATCACCCTTCAGTCTCAAGGCGCTGGGGCAGTAGTGGGAGTTCAGAAGAGCCAGGTCTTAAGGTCCTTCTCGAATTGAGGTAGTGAGGGTGACTGCCTGAGATGTAGCGGAAGAGCGTTCCAGGTCTCTGCGGCAGGTACGAGAAAGATCTTCCTCCACCTGAGTTCTGGTTATCTTTGAGGTTGTGGTGAGGGCCAGTTGGGCGGAGCAGAGGTGTCTGGTGGCCGTGTGGAAGGTTAGGCTGTGGTTGAGGTACGCAGGTCCGATGTTGTGGAGGGCTTTGGTATTGTTTGATCTATGAGGGGTGGCGTAGGTATATTTGTATGGTTGGAATGGTAGTGAGAAATGCTGCTTACTGGTGTAGGTGTTTTTTTTTATTACCATTATAGAAATGCCACTTTTAGAAAGTGAGCATTTCTCTGTGCTTATGTCTCCGGTGTTTTGAAGCCTGACTCCAATCCACGACTGGGCAGAGTGATAGCCCGGGGCACAAGCAGGCACCAACTCTGGTGCATTCACGCCACGACCCAACAGAGGCAGGAGGAGGAGCACCGTGGCCTTCCAGCGCATCCCGGGGAGAAGTGGAGTCGCCTCCAGCACCAGATGTGAGCACTCCAAAGTGAGAGAAGCCTGGGGAGGTCGTCGCGCCCCACAGGAGCCCCTGGCTAGGAGTATTGGGGTCCAGGAAAAAAGGAGCCATTCTCCAGCTACACTGCATACTCGTGGGCACCGGACCTCTCCCCCTTTTGGAGATCATGCACTGGGGAAGCCAATGAGGGCTTCCCCACCCTTTTTCTGCCAGAGGTGTGCCTCCCTGTGTGTCCGTGCCCTACTTGTGCCTAGGGGCCCGTGTTTAGTACATAGCGGGATGGGACAAATACCTCGACAAAGGCCCTGTCCCCGATAGGAGAAAGTCTCGCTTTGTTAAAAATAGGAGTGCAGAACCACCTAAGCACCCGGAGAGTGTTGATGGCAATTACCGTGTACCCTCTAAAGGAGGTGCAGGTGCGTGGCAAACCTCGTGAAGGAGGTGTCTACGGGCATTCACTGCCCTGATATAAGTGGGTTTATTTATTTCCTTAGCTTAGGTAGGATAAGGAATACAATCTCAAGGGCAGGATGATAAGCACAGTAGTGTTCCTTCCATGATGTTCTTGTAACCCTCGTGTATTCAGCATCTAGCTACTTCATGCGGAGCCCTGATGTGATGATATCTACAGAGGGAGCGTAGAGTGTTATGATATACGTGATATGGCAATGTTTCCATGCTATGTGCCTTTATGATCGTGTCTTGGCATATCTGATATGATATTTATTCTGACGTGCATTTTTGGTGATAATTACAACCTGACTACTGCTTGTGTTGCAGAATACCAGTATCCTATATGTTTACCTGACTACTACCAGCTTTAGTAACCTGCGTGATGTTGATAATTGCTTGTGCAGCAGGGCAGCAGGGTGTTACGGATACATGTTGTGTTTGGTCTAATGATGGTTTATGCAATACAGTTTATTTTTACATAACTGTTAGAAATGGGGTCTTTGGTTGGCAGTCAGGTTACCCTCTGTCCAAGCAAGGACCCTCACTCTAGTCAGGGTAAGTCACACACAATCCAAATTATCCTGTGCCCACCCTCTGGTAGCTTGGCACTGAGCAGTCAGGCTTAACTTAGAAGGCAACGTGTAAAGTATTTGTGCAATAAATCATACAATAACACCATATAGCACCACAAAAATACACCACACAGTGATTAGAAAAATATATAATATTTATCTGGATATTTGCAGGTCAAAAGCGATTAAAGATGCAATAAGAAAATGTAAAGATATCGCTGAAAAGTGATATAAAGTGTTTTAAGTCTTTTAAAAGCAAACAAAGTCTCTTTCAAGCACAAAGTACCTGGTTGGAGTGACAAAATCTCCACAAAGGGCCGCAGAAGAGGAGATGCGTGGAAAATGGTGTGTGCGTCGGTTTTGCCCCTTCACACATGGACTTGCGTCGGTATTTTCCACGCGGGGAAGACGTTGCGTCGATTTCCGCCACATGGACGGGTCTCCTCTTCGGGTTGTGGGGTTTTCAGACGCCCGAGGTCTGGGCGTGGAATCCTGGGTTTGTTGACCAGCTCTGCGTCGTTCCGGTGGGCGATGCAGGGAAATTTCTCCCTCATGGCAGGCGCTGAGTCGATTTCACTTCTGGAAGTCGGGCGGCGTCGTCCCAGGTCGGCTGTGCATCGATCCGGTGGGTCCTGCGTCGAAGTTCCGGTCGCACCGCAGGCGCCGCGTCGATCTTTTCCTTGCGAAGTCAAGCGGCGGCGTCCTGGTTCGGCGTGCAGTGAATTTTTCACCGCGGAACAAGCTGTGCGTCGAATTTCTCACCGCACAAGAAGTCCAGTTGCAAGAGAGAAGTATTTTTGGTCCTGAGACTTCAGGGAACAGGAGGCAAGCTCTATCCAAGCCCTTGGAGAGCACTTCTGCAGCAAAGCAAGAGAGCAGCAAGACAGCAGGGCAACAGCACGGCAGCAGTCCTCTGTAGAAAGCAGTCAGGCGAGTCCTTTAGGCAGCCAGGCAGTTCTTCTTGTCAGGGTGCAGGTTCTGGTTCAGGTTTCTTCTCCAGGAAGTGTCTGAGGTGGTAGGGCAGAGGCCCTGTTTTATACCCAAAAGTGCCTTTGAAGTGGGGGAGACTTCAAAGAATGGCTTAGAAGTGCACCAGGTCCCCTTTCAGTTCAATCCTGTCTGCCAGGGTCCCAGTAGGGGGTGTGGCAGTCCTTTGTGTGAGAGCAGGCCCTCCACCCTCCCAGCCCAGGAAGACCTATTCAAAATGCAGATTAAAGTGCAGAGAAGATTTTAAGTGCAGAGAAATGCTCACTTTCTAAAAGTGGCATTTCTACAATAGTAATATTAAATCCAACTTCACCAGTCAGCAGGATTTTCTATTACCATTCATGCCATACTAAATATGACCTTCCTACTCTTTTCAGACCAGCAGCTACCGCTTCAATAATGTATGAGGGCATCCCCAATGTTAGCCTATGAAGGGAGCAGGCCTCACAGTAGTGTAAAAACGAATTTAAGAGTTTTACACTACCAGGACATGTAAACTACACAGGTACATGTCCTGCCTTTTACCCACAAAGCACCCTGCTCTAGGAGTTACCTAGGGCACACCTTAGGGGTGACTTATATGTATGAAAAGGGGAGTTTTAGGCTTGGCAAGTACTTTTAAATGCCAAGTCGAAGTGGCAGTGAAACTGCACACACAGGCCTTGCAATGGCAGGCCTGAGACAAGGTTAAGGGGCTACTTAAGTGGGTGGCACAGTCAGTGCTGCAGGCCCACTAGTAGCATTTAATCTACAGGCCCTGGGCACATACAGTGCACATTACTAGGGACTTATAAGTAAATTAAATAGTCCAATTGGGTATGATCCAATGTTTCTATGTTTAAAGGGAGAGAGCATTTTCACTTTAGCACTGGTTAGCAGTGGTAAAGTGCGCAGAGTCTAAAAAACAGCAAAAACAGTGTCCAAAAAGTGGAGGGAGGCAGGCAAAAAGTTAGGGGTGACCACCCTAAGGCTGTCACGTCTAACAATAACAACTTGTTGTAGTGTTCCCTTTGTGGTGTATTTCTTGTGTAACATTTGTTGTGTGTGCTGAGCAAATGCTTTACACATTGCCTCTGGGATAAGACTGTCTGCTTGTGCCAAGCTACCAAGGAGGTGGAGCAGGGGTTATCTTGGGTGTGTAGCTCCCTTGCCCTGACTAGAGTGACAGTCCCTGCCTGGCTGAGGTGCCTACCGTAGCCAATCAGGAACCCAATTTCTAACAAATATATAGATTTTTTTTTAAATGTAAGTATTGTTTTCAAAAACATGAGTCTAGAGGAATAGCTAAATATATTTTAAAAGCCAGACCTCATAAGTGGTTGGTTGTAAGCACAGGACTTCTCTGTGAACGTAACAGAATCTAAACTTACCTTTTCACAAACAATGAAAATCTACCTAATGTCCACTACTGCCACTTTGCTTCTCGGCATGCTTGCTCCTCAGTCAAACTCTCAAGATGCTGACTCCTAAAAATTAGCCTTTCACTATAAATTAATGTAATTTTCTAATCTGTAAGACTTAATGAGAAGAACTCATCACACTTTTTTCCCCCTGTGATGTCCTGTCAATGTAGCAAATGAGGGGGATCCTACCGGATACCACTTCTGGCAGCTATTTCAGAGCCTGATCTGGAATCCAGCCAACCCAGTGAAATATGCTGGACTTGTCTCTGGGTAATTTGCTGACAGAGAAACACATTCAGAAGCACATGCACGCTGTCTGCTTTCCGTTAGAAGCAGCAACATGCAGGCAGTGAAGGGCTATGTTATTTTCACTTCCAGCAGGGCCCAAAACAAAAGCCTTATTTAAAGGGCCATCAGCCCTTATTTTGCTAGAGGATCATCTTGGCAGCCCTGTCAAGTTTTCCAGGTCGTGTATGATGTGCTCCTCCAGTTCAGGGTTTACCTTTTATGAATTATGGGACTTAGAGTCCTGTTTTATAATGGTATAAGCATGACTACAAGTCAGTCTTAGAAATCAAAGATACAACCTGGGATGGAACAGTATATAAAGCATAGACCTGGGAAACTTGGCACCTATGTCCTGGCTGGGATCTAGCCGAAGCCTAGCACCTAGATGCCTATGCAATGGTGGAAACAAAGGCCCACAGTTTATCATTTCACAAGTGCCTAAGAGAAACTATAATTTAGAGGGAGGCTTTTGACTCTGCACAATTCCCCCATGTAGAAGATATGCATACACTGAAAAAATGTCAAATGCTACTGTGAGGATGAGTAATTACACAAATAATTCAAATGGCATTTGTGAATTTATTTATTTTATTCTTTTATAGCACTACTCGTCCCAGTTCAGGGCGTCGGAGCTCTTTGCATCACACATGGACAGAACATAAATCACATCAGTGGGTAAATCCATGTACAGGAAATGTTGCATAAGACAATGAGGTTTATGAAGTGTAGGAATCACGTAACATCCATAGTTACAGATATCAGATGTTAAGATTGCATGGTCAGGAGAAATAGAAAATCAGGATTTAAAACATAACACAGTAATAGGGGGTTGTTTGTACCCCTTCCTGTAACTTAGAATAATAACAAATTGAAAAAAACAATAAGGATCTATACCCATGACTTGCAGTTTGCATGCAGCTCCTTGATTCCAGTTCATAGTTCACTGTGCTATGTTACAATGATTGAAACTTAAGAACTGGAATTCTGTGATCTGCATGCTACAAAATGTGTTTTGCAGCGGCGCTTTAACACTCAATGCTACTTTTAGTCAAGAACTGTGACTAGACAAAACACACAGATCTCTCTAGAATTAACCACCAGTTATTCTACCATTCCTATTATTCACTGAAATTTGCTGAGTACATAGATGTGTGTGCAGCAGATGCTTTCACACAAGTATAATTTTAAAATAGCCTCTTTGAGACCAGATAATCAAGTAGAGCAGATTTACTGTCAGATGTGTCCTTGCCAATTTCTTTGCAACAGATTTTTCAAAACTATGACTCCTCTCCACTTTTTATTACTCCATCCCTTGTGAATTCATCTCCTTTCCTCTGCCATACCTTGACCCCCAATTTATAGTTTCCTGGTATAATTTATTTTGCAATTGCAGAACTGTGGCTTGTGCTGCATGCATTGTTGTTATTGCTGTAATGCAACTTTCCTGCACTTAATATTCCTCTAGTTAGGTGTTACAGTGCTTAGAGGACCGACTTTACAGGTGATTTTGTGGTTTCCTATCAGGCAGCAGTATGTTTTTCTTTGTGAGTATGTGCGATGTGTGCAGTGAATGATCATGTATCTGTTAGGTGAATGTGCCAGCATGTGGGATACTGAGGGTTGGATGCATGAAGTCGCTGGATTATACCAAACGCATTCAGAGACTTCTTGGTAATACATATGGTCAATGAGCAGGGGATGAACGCGTAAGAACCCATGCTCACGGTCCAGGAGATGGTCATGTAAAAACCAATGCTCACTGAGCAGGAGATGGACGTGCAAGAATCCAGTCTTACTGACCAGGAGATGGATGTGCAAGAACCCATTCTCACGGGCCAGGTTATGGACATGTAAGAACCCATGTTCACTGACCAAGAGATGGACGTGTAAGCGCCCATTCTTTCGAGCTAGGAGATGAACGTGTAAGAGTCCATGCTCACAGACCAGGAGATGGAAGTGTAAAAGCCCATAATTATGAGCCAGGAGATGAATGTGTAAGAGCCCATGTTCACAGGCCAGGAGATGGACGTATAAGAACCCATGCTCACTGACCAGGAGATGGATGTGTAAGAACCCATCCTCACAGGCCCTGGGATGGGTGTGTAAGAGCCCATGCTTAACGAGCCAGGAGATGGATGTGTTAAAAGGCCATGCTTACGGGCCAGGAGATGGATGTGTAAGAGCCCATGCTCACAACCAGCAGATGGATGTGTGAAGAGCCCATGCTCACAACCAGCAGATGGATGTGTGAAGAGCCCATGCTCACGGACCAGGAGATGGACGTGTAAAAGCCCAGGCTTACAGGCCAGGAGATGGACATATAAGAACTCATGCTTATGGCCCAGGAGATCGACATGTTAGAGCCCATGCTCATGGACCAGGAGATGGACGTGTAAGAATCCATGCTCACAGACAGACATGCAGGGGTAGTGACTCCATTAGGGCATTGGAGCGTTGTCCCACTTATAATATGGCCCCCATTAATGTAAGTTGACTACAAAAACAATGTGTTTTGCATTGATTCTGCGAATCTGGGCAGGTTAGAATGTCAAGACCTGAGGCGGGTCCTGACTCAAGGAGAAGCCAGTGCATGCCTAAGGGGGTGGGGCTTAACCATAGTACTGACATCACAGACTGACACTGTTCGAGTTAGCCAGCGGCAGCGCATCTGGGGCACAAGTGCGCATGTTGTGTTAGACTGCTGCCTCTCCCCGGCCAGCCCGACATGAACACTAGAAGCTGGCTCAGAGTCTCTCACCCTGCGCCTCCTGGAGCTGGGGGTGACTCATAGCAGCAGCCCCCGGGCTCAGTAATGAGCGTTGATGTTCTCTGCCCCACCCAATCTAGACGCTGCTCCTGCTGTTACAGCAGCACCTGGATTGGCTTAGAGATGCGGTACGGTACATTTGTTAGGGACCTCTGGCAATGTGTGTAATTGAACAGTGCGAGGGTGGGAGAAGGCTGTCTCTCCCTCTCTCTCGTTTTCGTGCAGCAGTGTGTGCCTGCAGTGAAGTTGAAATACAATTCACCTCGCTGCTTTCCACCGCCGTCTTCGCATTCACCACCACCATGTGTTGGTAAGAAGCTAATATCAACTGGACAGCACTTCCCTTCCCGATCGTGTGAGAATTAATGCAAAGTCACCCGAAGAACAAAGGTAGCGTAGAGTGCACACACATTTCCCCAAGAAGCGTTTTAACCCACTGAGCTATCTGAACAGCTCTTCTTTTTTTTATAAGGCGCACTCCACAAATAAAAAGTGTTTAATGATTTGCATTTAAAATAATAAGACTGAGATTTAAGAATACTGATGTCAGGAGATATGAGGTAGCAAATTAAATGCTAAGAAAATGGCATAACTTGCACAGTGAGAGGGCCAGACCTGAATGTTAATGGGAGGGTATGGCAAATTTAACAAAGTCCGGGAGATGCTAAATATGTTAGATCACGATGACGTGGGGCGGTCGGAGGGTTCTGAGCATTTAAACATTTTTTGGCACAAACAGCGCGAGGGCCGCCATGGGAGTCCCGTCCGGATCCGTTCTGTCTGCATTGCCAATTGTGCTGGATGCTCAGGGCGACCAGTGAGCATCCCGCGCTTTTTTTCCGCTTCCCAGCATTTCTGAAACACGGAATGAGACGGATTGACGTTTCAGGCGCCCAATACAGTACAAGAAAAAAAAAAAAGAATAGTCCTACACGTCTGCTCTCGTTTTGCAGAATTGTAACTAATTACATGGCTGAACACACTTCGTTTTACTAACTTTAATGCAAAAATGCAGATCCCTACAGCGAAGTGGAGTCTAGTAAACCAGTATTCTCTCTGCTACGTTTATCACACAGAGGGGGTCACTTTGTCCATCGTTTAAATACCTGCAAACTCACTAACTTGCCTGTGTGAAAGGAAGCACGAAGCAGCTCTTTTCATGCATATCACTGGGTGCAGGCTGTCTCCCTCCTGCTCATCTTTGGATGCTGATGCAAACCAGATCCCAAAGCAACTTCTGGTGTTTTTCCACAGCTTTGACTGCACACTGCGCTCTAGAGGTGATGTAACTATAGTTCCCCGCATTAAACCAGCAGCAGACCAGGTGCATCTAGCATGGATATGACTGCTTGGAATGAAGGGCGCCCTCAGCTGGGTTTGAGGTCCTGTCTCTGGGAAGGCAGTGCAGCGCCTTTATGTCTACACTGGGTGGTGACAACGTCACTTGTTGGGTGAGATAAAGTGGTCCCTGCCACAGAGTGAGTGAATCAGAGACTGCAGTGAGCAGATCACTAGCACACTTGGCATCCTTAGGGGAGTGATGTGAACAGACTGCAGGCTCCTTGTTGTCCTCTCGAGAGTGGTGTAATCACTAGGAGGAGTGACAGGGTAACTGGCATTATCATATGGAATCTCCTTATTGATGTCATAACTACACTTTCACAATTGCTTAACCTTCTTGCGTTCTCAAATTTAGTTGAAAATGCACCATTTGCCTACTTCTTTTTCACAATTTTGTTGGGGTTGGGGGGAGAACAACCTAACCCCCTTTTCCCCTCCCCTCCACTCCATCCCAAACCCACCTTATGATGCGCAAGCTTGCTCGCTACTCTCAGTCGCCACTGGGCACTCAGAACATTTACGCTTTACCACTTTCAAAGGTCACCATCCACCATAAATAGGCCTGTAGTCGGTCTGGTAATCTCCACTCTTAACCCCTCCACCAATGCCCTGGGCATCAGTAATTTCTGGGGGTAGAGAATCGTCACCTATTTAGAAGGCAATGTGGAATGCCTTGTGTGAATTGGCCTTTTACCACTTTTGACTGAAGTTTATCCTTTGCACTTCACTGCTTCCAGATGGAATGTGAAATACTCCAAACTCATGGAGATCCAGCGAGACTTGTAATCTGGAGGGGGTGGCATGGGGGAGTGCTAGCACCCAGATTAACAGAAGCCGCAGCATGAGGCCCTATGCGGAGGATCTGAGCTGCCCTGGTCAAGTTCAGAGTTCACTGCACTGTAGGGCTCTCACTTTTACCTGTTCTAGTTCCTATAATGCGATCTCTTGCTCCACATTTAGGCACAAGTTTCCATGTGCGACTGTAGTGTGCTATTACTTAGTCTACTAGGATATTATGTGTTACAAGTACAAAATACCTTGTGATCTGCAACAATGCCCCCAACCACAGAAGATGCATATCACAGGGACAGAAAACGTAGGAAAGAGAACTTCAATATGCCCGTTTCATGTTTTTTCCACCATGTCTTTTTTCTGAAATAATACTTGGATCCATTCTTTCCACTGTATATTTCATAGTTGGGAAAGCTTGGCCCCTCTGTCCAAACACATCTTGAAATACACCATAATTGTTATGATAGTAAAGACTGACGTGCAGATAACTCCACACTGAATCAATCGCAATCTGCATGAGAGAGGACTGTCTCCAAATCCTTGGTTCTACACTTTTAAAAAACACCAACAAAAAGTATTAAAAAATGAAAGTACACAAGGTCCTCAATGACCAGAATGTAGGTATGTTTAGCTTAATGATGGGCAAATCAATCTGTCTCCAGAACCTTCAGTATCTCACTTCACTGTAGCCTCTCTCTCAGCAGTGAGGACCGCCTGCAAGTCCTCTTACCAGCAAGTGTCTAACCCTCTGTGTTATCTTTTGGTAATAGAATGATGCGTTTTTTAAGGAAATGCCTCTTTTTGCATTTTCACCCCCACATGCACTGATGATGCTGGTTTCTCGACTCTGAGTGCACTAAGTCCTGCTAGTCAGTCCTCAGTGACAGTGTCTTAACCCAATACAAATTGCATGTCGAGTTAGACACATCCAATTAGCAAAGCCTGACTTACTTATAAGTATCTGGTGTAAGGTTCTCTGGGCATGTAAGACAGAGGGCTGATTTAGAAGTTGGTGGTGTTATCGCCAAGCCGCGTTGGTGGTGGGCCCAAGAAAAACATCAAGGTGGCAGTGTTCCACCCGCCGTATTTAGATGTTACAATCCTGTAGGGGTTTTACTGGCAGTGGCTTGCTGACGGCGGGAGACAGCAGCGGGACTCAATGGACTTCATACAATGGCAGCAGCTATGGAAGGGAGGTAAGTGACACACACACACACAGACACACACTGTCCCTTAGCCACAGGTGTAGCCATGCACTACATACATTTAGACATTGCCAGTCTGCCACAACACAACCCGTACATGCCGAAGACACATATTGACACACATTCATGACAATATACACACATCATTGGCACTGCACCCACCCACACACCACAAACTACACACTCAGCTACGCAAACACACACACACACACACACACACAACTGCATTTTCTCCATGGGTCAGTGGTAGCAGTGAGGGCAAGTGTTGTCCAGTCTAAGACAGGGGTGGCGAGTGGGTAGGGGGTGAGTTTTCACCCTTTTCCCCAACATCCGCCAAATAAGGAGTGGTGGTCCTCCACGTTTTTGTTGGTGAGGTGGTAAGGCACATCTAAATCTGCACAGCTGGAAGACTGACTGCGGTCCTGCCAGCATCCCCTTTTCCCTTTCCCGCCATCAGCGTGGCTGATGATTCTTGGCAGAGACGGCAGTTCAAATGCGGTCTTTGGTCTATAGGACAGCCAACATCTAAATATGGCAGGCGGACAGTCACAGTTCACAGTTGAAAAGTCGACAGCGGAACCGTTACTGCCAACATCTAAATCAGGCCCAGAGTGTCCACTCAGGGCTGCAAAACTGTTTGTGACACCCTTCATGTGACAACGTACAAAATGGCTCCCAGTCTGTCACTGCAGACTGGAAGGATAGTGTTTGCACTGCCAGCTCGACTTTGCCATTCAACCCTATGGCCAAGCCACTCCATCTCTTAACATTATATGCAAGTCTCCCCTAAGGAAGGCCTATCAAGCCCTATGGCAGGGAGCAATATTTAGCTAAGACATATGTTTTACAATATATCTTAGTAGCAACATTTCCAAATTGTAGTTTTGCTGCACGTAAGGTTGGTAGCCCCTCTGGCAAGTATAGGGTAACTGCATGACATCCCCACCGAGCTAACCTTTTACTGCGGCTACCAAACTAAGTCATGTAATGTATCAAAATAATTGTGACATTATTTGCGACATGAAGTTAAGGTGACATTTTTGTCACTATCAATGATGAGCAGCTTTTAGAAAGTTGCCCTTGTGTGCATACACACTCAGACACGTTTCTGATCGCCTGGGGAGATGTGTGAACGTCCGCCAGGCTTGAGAGCAAAGAGCAGTGCTTCAGCAGCGAGTTGTCATTTCCTCTTTCCAGATGGCCATTCGGGATGGGGAAGGTGGGGAGTTAGGGGGGAGAGGTTAGCCCAGAGGCAAGCTTCATAGGGGAAGCCACCTTTGATGGGCTGCCTGGCCAAACACCACTGAGCAGGATGTCTTTTGTTCCTGTAGACAGCATGGAGACAAGGCCAGAGAGGGGAAACTCATCCCCAAACTGGTTTTTACCGTGGGCGTGTTGCCGTCTAGAAGCCACACCTCTAGGGTGGACTACCTTGCTCCTCACACCCGAGGAAGGGTTGAGCCATCTTGAAAGGGGTAATGTGACACATCACAGTAACTTCGTCACTCGGTAGGAGGGGACCCAGTAACCCACTGGCTAGTGATTGGGTGGTCCTCTCAGGTGCTCTCCTTGGATAAATGTGGCATCCCTGGCACGTTGACCCTTACTACTCTCTGAACTTGGAAAGAGGATGAGAAGAAGATCACTTTGCACACCCTTTAGAGGCACACAAAGAAATACTGTGATGCCAGAGCAACTGCAACTGCTGTTCTTTCATCCTGTGAAGTTTGCATCTTGCTTTAAAAACGTTCTGGTGGCCTGGTAACTGTCCAAAGTGACCCTTCTGTCCCCCTAGACTTCTGTCCTGCTGGACTTGGTCAACCAAACCAGGTCAGAGTGGTTGAACTGTTTCAAACTTCTTAAAGGTTTCTAAACTTTTTGTTGGTGTTGGCCAATGCTTGTTTGCCGTGGATTTAAAAGCTATTTATTGCTTCAAACATCTGTATCTCTGGAACCCTTTGGTGGATTTTGATGATTAAGGTCTCTAAAAAATCATTAAAAATAGGCTATACTTTCTATAAATTGGTGTCTTGTTTCATTCATTTCATGTAACTTTCTTATTTACTTGATTGGTGCTGTTAAATGCTTTACACATTGTTCCTTTGCTAAGCCTTACTGCTCGCAGCCAAAGCTACCCAGGGTTGAGCCTAAGGTTAAGTAAACGCACCTGACCAGACCCAAGACGGTCCGGTATTTGCATGATAAGGTTACCCTGCCATAGCCCAAATTCTCATGTTTCATGCAGCTGGACTTTAATAGTCATACCGCAGTACATCTGTAACACAGGGTGTTAAGTTAAATGTTTCTTGGTGGGGCCTTATGGTAGTAACCCGTTATGTTTTTTCAGGATCCACAGCCTGCCATACATAGACGCTCTCTCTGTTGTCTGCATGAATGCGGATACGGGCACACGAGCCGTGAAACAGAGTGCTGATACTGCAGGGACCTAAGAAGTGTGTGAAAAGGTTGGTATTGGGTTGACCATTTATGCAGTGTGGTCAGCCTGTCTCTCCCCTTAAAGAAGGGGCTTTATAATGACCAGTTTGCGGCCTGTAATTTTAGGAGGGAGGGGGGCGGGCAACAAGCACACTCACACTTATTCATTCACACATGCACATCCATTCACAACACTCATCAAAACACACACACAAAAAAAAAAAAAAAAAACCTTCAGCTCGGAGGTCCCAGGAGAGGTGAGACTGCTGCCTTCCCTCTCTGGATGAGGGAAGGCAGCAGTCTCAACTTCATCACAGAGTGGGATGGGGTCGTGAGACTTCCGACCCCACCCCACTCTGTGATGAGGTGTCACTGACTGACGCTCACCCAGGGCTTAAACCTGAAGCACCCAGGTCGAAGTCAATAGGTGACGCTTCCCCTCGTCACCAAGGGGAAGGGCCTCGAGGCACCTTTGCTGAGCTGAGGAGGTCACGCCCATAGGAGCTGTGACCTCTTCAGCCCAGCAAAGTTCAGCTCAGGCAGCCACGAGTTTGAGCAAATCGTGCATGTATCGCTCCTGGCTGCCTGAGCTGAACATGAAGAGTTTTTGTTAGGCTGACATTGGTTTAGCCTGACCGTCACTCTTCATGAGGGGCAAAAAGTGGAGGGGGGGTGGACATGGCCCCTCCGCCCTAAAGGACGGGCTGCGGCTGATAATGACCCAGTTAAGTGGAAGTCATTTTCACAAACTCTGAGTGACAAAAACGCTGAGTCGACCACACTGAGATTGCATCCAACTAAAAACAGGTTAAACACAACTCTGTGTTAGAGATACACCATGTTCCTTTCTCACTTCCATGTCTTATTCTTCTTTATCCATCTCACTCTTCCATATTTGTCAACATATCATCAGACACTCAACTGGCACGTTTGCACAGCAAAGACACACATCATCAAAGACAGGAGAGAAGCTTTCTTCACTGCGGCCCATGCTGTACCTATTCCATGTGTGTGGACCTGCACTGTGCCAAGTCTCCTTCAATTGTCCTGTGTATTCAAAGGAACCTTGTACTATTTATGTAAGAGGATCTATGCAAGGGAAGCTGGCACTGCTGATGACAGCTGTTGTTATCTGGAGTATGTAAGGAAAGCTTATAGTATTTATGTAAGTGGATCTATGCAAGGGAAACGTCATGTCTGGCTGTTCAGAACTGATGTAAAAAGAGTTTTTTGAAATTGTGGGCACCTTTAACAAGAACAGACTCACTCGCTACTGGCAATGCACTTTTTATGCCTGTTTTGGCTATACATTCAGATGTCGGACACGTGGCACCATAAAGCTACAGCTGACATGATAAATTCTGAATTTCTCTACACATCAAAATTGATAAGTGAGGCTAACACAATAAAAGAGGACCCCTTCACCAAAAAAAACTATACTTTTTTTTTTAACAACTTACCATCCATTCGGATATGATCACATCTACTTTTTCTACTGGCAAATCAACTTCTTCAATTCTTCCTTTGACCAAAGAAATCACATTTTCCATCTTATTTAACCTGAGAGATACAAGAAAATGCCAAGGTCAGTGTAACATGTTTCCACCTTTTAAGCAAGTGATCCTTCTTTGACAGAAGACATAACAATTCTGTTTACAATGGACTGTCCAGTCCAGGGGCATACCAGTTTTCAAATAAAGCAATCAGATTTTCGCATGCTTTCTGATCACTTTTTGGCAACGTTTCCAATTTCACTTTCCATACGCCAAGAGGAGTTTTACACTAGAGCGAAAACTATCAACATTTACCAAACATTTTGTAAGCAAGGGTATACACCTTACTTACCTTTTCCTTGAGAGTGAATCGACACTTGTGAGCCACAGGTACTGCAAAAGTTACACTTGCATAGAAAATGCTTGTGAAAGTTTTGATTATAATGTGCATGTTCAACCCTTGCAAAACCTTGCAAATTTTGTGTACTTTTCATAAAGGTCTCATAGAGGAAATAAATTTGAAAGCGTGCACACTCCTATTGTCCACTATTTTCCATAATGGTCAGCATTTAGGATTGTTGGAAATGGAATGAGTTATTGAGGGTGTACGAAATTAGCACCTTTCTGGCACAGTTAACTCCACTTTTTGCCTGGTGTCAGTGTGTTCAGATTGTAGTACACTGAGATCCTGCTAACGAGTACCCTAGTGTCAGTACTCTCTCCTCTAAATTTTGTTGTAAGGTTACTCTTATACCTCACAGTTGGCATACTGGTGCACCCATGTAAGTCCCTAGTATATGGCACTTAGGTATCCAGGGCATTGGTACACCAGAGGTTTCCCCATGGGCTGCAGCATGTATTGTGCCACCCATGGAGGCCCATACAAACTGTCTGCAGGCTTTGCCATTGCAGCCTGTGTGAAATTGTGCAAGCACCTTCAGGGGTGTGGAATTTATTAAAATATCTACTTGTCCAGGGGACAGGTTGCTTCTCAAATCTACTTGTCCTGTAAAAAGATCTACTTGTCCCTTTGGTGCCATGTAGTGTGGCGACAAATTATGGCAGCAATCTCATTATGTAAGAGCTCTGATAATAGCCTCTCTGATTATGCCAGGGCTGCTACCATGGTAGGGCTTGAATACTTGCAGTTTCAATCCCTACTGTAGCAATTTCCTTATTTTGCCACCTTTCTGCAGATCTGCATACTGGGGCTGGAGGAAGCAGTAAGCAATAGTTCCAGGGCTGGAATTCCTTTGAGTCTGCAAACCTACCAACCTGCATGTTTTAAAGATTTTTACCAGCTTCTCTCTAATATTTTCCCATAATAAGAAAGGTTGGACATTTACTCCTGACAATGGCAGAATTAGAACTTCTTCCAGGGTTGGGAAGAAAGTGGCTGGAGGGAAAATGAACTTGCAAATGCTCAATAGATTTTCACATGAGCAAATCTACACATGCGTATTTACCCATGCTAAAATACAGTTCACAAATATTTTATAGGGGTACGACATATACCATGGGTGCACTTTTGTGACTTTCTTTAAGAATTTGGGGCCACATGTAGGCAGGTTCAGATTTGCGACCCGCAAATTGCGAGTCAGAGCGACTCGCGATTTGCGAGTCGCAAATCCGAATGTAGGATGGTGTCCCTGACACCATCTGTGATTCGCAAGGGCTTCGCAAATGCCCACCTAGTGAATAATCATGAGGTGGGTCGCAATTTGCGACCCCCTTGCGAATAGCGGCCCTCACAGGGATGGTGGCCTGCTGGAGACAGCAGACCACCATGTCTGTGACTGCTTCCTTAAAGGAAAACGAGATGCATTACAAAAACGAAAAATGAAACGTTTCCGTTTCATTTTTTCAGAGCAGGCAGTGGTTTACAGTGACATTCACAATGGGGAAGGGGTCCCATGGGGACCCCTTCCCTTTTGCGAAAGTGTTAGCACCCATTTTAAATGGGTGCAAACTGCGATTGGTTTGCACCCGCGGTCACAAAACAATCCTACGTTGAACTGTGAGTCGCAATTAGGAAGGGAACACCCCTTCCTAATTGCGAGTCGCAAACCCGTTTTGCGATTCTGTAACCAGGTTACTGAATCGCAAAACTGGGTTTGTGCATCGCAATGTGCTTTTTGGACGTCGCAAACAGCGAAAGTCACTGTTTGCGACATGCAAAAAGCTACCTACATGTGGGTCTTGGTCCCTAATTAGGTCTGGTGTCTCTCTTTCGGCTGGCTTTACTGTGAGTGATCGCATTCTGCTCTTCCACAAGGAGCATATTGGCACACAAAGTAGTTTTGTTCAGTGTCAGGAACTACAGTGGCAATCAGTGACGTAACGAAACTGGAGGGTGCCCCTTTGCAAAGAACATGGAGGAGCCCCCTCTCCAGACTCACTCAGGGCAGGTGCTGTGCTGAAGGGGCCCCCTGGAGGGCAGCTGCGGGGCCTTTGTTATGCCACTGGTGGCAACGTGTGCTTTTAGAGTTCAAAAACTTATTTTTTTTTTTTTGCCAGTGTTTGTTACAATATTGAGGGTCTGGTAGCTCCCACAACAATAAAGTGTTACAAAAGCCATGTCAAAACAAGCATTGCATTGATGAAACTAAAAGACTTATAAAACTATGTCAGACCAGTTGGCTTTGTCAGTGTTTATTTTCATGCTTCCCATATTCGTGTTGAAAATGGTTACACTGATTTTCCATTAGAAATATTTTTGGGAAATACTAGCATGCATCAACACATTTTACTAAATGACACTTCATTTGCATCTAATCAGAGAGCATTCTGGGAGCATTATACTTAGCCTCATAGCCTAAACTTTTCAAACATGTGTATACACGTTTTTTTTTTGTACTGGAACCAACGTCAGTAGTGAAGTGTGACCTTAAAACATTTATTTACAGCACTCACCCTAATAATGAAGGCTTTCAAATAATGAACCATAAATACAAGTTCGGATAGCATTATCTTTTGGAAACACATTACCTCAACTGCAGTGAGTTCCACTCTCTGTAAACATGCAGCCAAAGGGATTGTGCTGCAGAGGGTTGGGCCTACTTGTCCCAAGGACAAAGTAAACATAAAAACTTGTTGCCCTTGACCGCAAACAAGATGTCCCGGGCGTCGGGCGGTAGGAATTCCACATCCCTGCACCTTTAATTCCAGATATAAGGTTTGCCTCATATCAGGGTCACTGCACTCTGACCCTGTAAGTCACCCTTAAGGTAGGCCCTTCAGCCCAAGGGCAGGGTGCATGGTTCTAAGTGTGAGGGCACCCCTGCAGGAGCAAAGGTGCCCCTACAAACCCCAGACTACATTTCCTGGGCTTTGTAAGTGCGGGGAAGCCATCTTAAGGTATGTAGTGGACACTGGTCTACACAAGTTGTCCTATTACATAATAGATTCACTGAACCTAGGCATGTTTGGTATCAAACATGTTGGAATCATGCAGTTACACCAATTCCAGTGTTAGTTGCATGATACCATGTACCATGATCCCGCAAAGTTTGCCTACACAGCCTTGCAGGGTTTGTATGCCAGCCCGATCTGCTGCTGACCCCAGACACTTTTCTGAACTCCTGCTGATGAGCATACCTCAGGCAGGGGAAGGCAGAACAAAGGATTTCCTGTAAGATAGAGGTGTGACCCCCTCTTCTTTAGAAACAAGTGCCTCTGGGCTGGGATGGGTGTGCCTCTGAGCGCCTCCAGACTGCTTTGAAGGGCACATTTGGTGCCCTCCTTGCATAAACCAGTTTGCACCAGTGCAGGAACCCCCAGTTCCAAACTACACAAAGGACAGGGGAGCTACTCAGAGCTCTGCCAGGTGGCCACTTGATTCTGCCACCTTGGACATAAGATGACAAAGGCCCATTGGGAGCATCTGACTGGTTAGTCCAGCTGGATGACGTCAATGACCCCCCTCTGATAGGTGGGTCACTGCAGTAAGTGTAGAACCCCCTTCCTGGGATAATTAAGGGCTCTCCTAAGGGTGGGACTCCAGATTCATCTGCAAGACTTCAGAAACCGTCTGCAAGTCTCCTCTGCAAGACACTTCTGCAACCTGGATACCGGAACCGTTGCTGTTCTTCGCTGGAACCAAGAGCAAGATTACAACCAGTAGGAGGGCTCCTACTGCCACTTTGTGTCCCAGTTCTGCAAAGAAGACTGCTGCAACTCCGTGGCACTGCATCCTCCAGAGTCACTGGGACTCTGCCTGCACTTAGAAAAGCAAGAAGGAATCTCCCGAGGAGTGAATGAGTCACTTCCCAACATCAGCAGGCACCTCAACAATGACCACCGGCTTGTGGATCCAGCTGTCTCACGGACTCTCTAAGGTCCTACAACACAGGTGGTGGTTGTGTGGCTCTCCAGAGTTCTGACCTATCTTCCTTGCAACTGGGAAATGTGTGGTCCCTCGTTGGAGCTGCTTGGCTGGAGCCCCAGTGCACTGCGTCTGCTTGTCATTGCCAAGGCTTGTTGGTCCTTCAGACCAGAGACTTCCTATCTCCAAGAAGCCACGGCTTCCAGCATTCTCCAAGAACAACGTCCACTCTGTGATGTCGGCATCCCTCTATGCTGTGCTGTTGAAGCCTCCCTGTGACTCCCGGTGCCTGCTGCCAGAGGGTCCTGTTGGGGGCTCCACAGATTCCTGCTGGCTCTCCTGTGTGCTGCAGGCTGGCCCTGACCTACCTGACCTTTCTGGTGCCCACAAATCCTGCAAACTCCATGCAGCGATTCTCTGGATTTGCCAAGGCTTGTTGGTGGTCCCGCTGACCTCTCTGCAATTCGACGACTGGCGTGACACAGCTCTTGGACGACTCCTGGAAGCTTTCTGCATCGCCTGGACTCCAGAGCTGCACTTCTTCGGCCATTGTCCTTCAGGAAGCATCATCAAGAAGGGTGGGCATTGCCCTCCTGCACCGCCTGGTCACCTCTGGGGGTCTGGACTCTGTCCCCTCTCTCCTTAGGTCTTCTTCTCTCAGAGTCCACGCCCGGGTTCCACTGATCCACGGGTCGCAACAGCAGCTGGACAACCAAGATCCTTACTGACTTCAGCGGGACGTTCCGACATTACCCTATGCACCCGGGCTCGCTGGTGTAGGTACTCCACTGTTCTGGGTATCCACAGGTGGGGGCACTATCCAACCTCCTTTGTCCCAGCAGGTTTCCTCGGGGTCCTCTGGGAAGGGTCCTGAAATGAGAAAACTCGAACCACAACTTCCCTATGCTAGCCTAAGGACACTGACCTGAGATTTCAACTCTGCACACGGGCACCTGGGGAATCCTACCTACTTACCTTTGTGGTTTTAGTACTTCCTCAGTCCTAAGGGTCCTTGGGTGGTAGTGTGGGTTAGGAATTAGTTTTGCATTCCATTTTTTTAGTATGTGGTTTGGCACCTCCATAGGGGCCCATGTTATTTTCTGCCTTTACTTACCTGCCGCTAAGAATATTTTTGTATGACCATATCTCCGGTTAGGAGATATACCTAGGTTAGTTCTATAGTGCATTCCATAATAAATATTACATATTTTTGCAACACTGGTGTGGTTCTTTCCTGTGTTTTTAACTGACTGACGTGTGTGGTATTTGAAACCGCTTTACACCCTCCTGGATAAGCCTTAGCTGCTCTCCACAGCTACCCCTATGAGAGCTCTGGTTATGTAGAGCCAGCTACACTATCACTAAGGGTAGCCTTGACTCAGTACCGGGTGCCTCACCTATAGGTGTACACCAAATCCTGAGCAGGCCTCCTACATAAGGGAAGTGTAACCCTTTTTAAGCAGCAGCCACAAATTCTGTCAGGATGAAGTCACAATCAAACCCCAAATTAACCTGTGCTTAAGCCTGCGGTAGCGTGGCACAAAGCAGTCAGGTTTAACTTAGAGTCAATATGTAAAGTATTTCTGCAGCACTTCAATCAGTAATCAACTAAAAACACAAGAAAAATCCCACCCCAATTTAGAAAAATGCAGTTACATTTAATGCATTATTCAAGATCAAGATGACAAATATCCAATAGGTAGAACCAGAGAGATGCAATTTTAAAGAAAATTGTTTTAAAGTGAACATAGCACTAGAAGCACAAGGTGCCAATTGTGGCTATCTGGTCTGACTGGATCAAGACAAAGTCACAAGTTCAGGCTAACCGGGATGGAGTGTGGGCCAGACACAGGACCAAGATAGGCCTGCTGAACAAAGTAACCTTAAATCCTGCTTTAGGGAGCTTTGCGAGATCCCTCGTCAAAGATGTGTCAAGCACTGGTAATTTTGAAGAAGCTGCAGGGCTGCTATGCAAAGTCCTGCATCGTCATTGAGCATGCTGTCGACAAGGGGCTTGCGATGTGAAGGCCTGGGTCAAGGACTGCAGGCAGTAATGCAAGGACCGGCATTGGGGATGAGTCGAGCTGCAGCGATTCGATGCGACTGCCAGGAGATGCACCGCGCTGTATCGGTGCTGCCTAAAGTACCACAGCTGGGCTGGCAGAACATCTTCAGGCCCACTTCCAAAGGACCAGGAGTGTATGGCACCACTCGAGGGTAAGACTTACAGCAGGCAGAGTTCAGGTGCTAGGTTCAAGGTGGTTGAAGCCTTTTGTGTCCCTAAGGCTCTAATCAGGTGGCCAGCCAACTAGCTTGTGGAGTCACTTGGATGGTCTTGGGATCAAGATGCAGGTTCAGTACTTTCTATCAGGCAGCAGGAAAACAGAGCAGCAGTCTTTCTTGCACAGAAGTACAGCACTCCTTTCTAAGTCTTTCACAAGTCCAGAGGTGCACTGAAGAGTTGGGTCACTGGGTTTGAGGGTCCATTATTTATACCTGGTGCCAAATTTGAAGTAGGAGAAAGGTCTAGAGGTTTCCATACCCACATGTGATTGGAATTTCCTGCCTCTCAGTCCTGCCCTAAGCTTGCCTGGGGTAAAAAATCACTGGTGTCAAACCCTTTGAGAGTGTGCTCAGGCAAGGACTTGTGATTTGCAAGTGTGGTAGGTGCCAGCTCCTACTCCTCATCAAGTCAGAGATGGCCCATCCTGCCAACACCTATTTCCCCTTTGTCTCAAAGTCTGGGAGTAATACACAAAGTTACATTGTCAGCTAAACCTAGTAGTGGGACATGGGATACAGACAGCAAGAACCAAATGTTTAGGACAAGGAAACAGCAACTTTCTCAAAGTGCAATTTTCAGAATTTTGACTCAAAGAGGGCTTTAAATTACCATTCTTTAGACACTGCACCCTGACCTAAGGGCTATTTAGGGCCTTCCCTAGGGGTGACATACATTAAAAACAAAGGTTTAGGCCTGGCAAAGTGTTTATTTTGTCAGGTTGAGATAGCAGTTTAAACTGCACACACACAGGCTGCAATGGCAAGCAGGAGACATGTTTAAGGGTCTACTTGAGTGGGTGGCACAATGGGTGCTGCAAGCCTACTAGTACCATTTAATTTACAGGCTCTGGGTACATGTAGTACCACTTTATTAGGGGCTTAAAAGTACATTAAATGTGCCAATTTCACCATATTTAAAGGAGAGAACATACACATGTTAACACTGGTTAGCAGCAGTAAAGTGCAGAGAGTCCTATTGCCAACAAAAAGGAGATCAGCAAACATGGAGGAGCAAGCAACCTTTTTGAGTGAAGACCACCCTACAGCTGGCCAGTCTAACACAGATCATTACATGAAACTACTGAGATACAGGAAAAGATAATAGATCATATTATCTGATTTTATACCCTCCTTGCTACATGTATCCCCAGGGCTGCATCACACCGTGATGTCAAATTCAGCAGGAATTTATGAGCAAGTAACCATTCTACAATCAAGTTCCGGCTTAACAACTACAGTCGGCCCAGTGCCACTTGAAAAGAGGAGTCTTGAGAGCTTTAAGTGGAATGGTCCTCTATCTGGTCCAGCAGCTACTAAAGCCTGTTCCAGAAACTAGGGCAAGAAAAATGCCTTTTGGTATGTACCAGACCCTATTGCGATTCGGTAATAGATTACTATCTCTATTACAGAATCGCAAATAGGGTTTGCAATTTGGTATTTGGAAGGTTGTGTGTTCAGGGCTTCCCTTCTACTGAATCACAATAGTATGTGTGAATCCCACGGACCACCGCCTGAAAAGATATATATATTTCTTTTTAAATGCTTACCATTTTCCTTGAAAGAAAACGGGCTACATTTTTTAAAGTTGCTTTATTGCTAAGCAATCACAGACATGGTGGTCTGCTGACCACCATCCCTGTGATTTTTGTGATTCCAAAACAAGACCTATCTCATGAATGTTATTTGTGACAGACTGGGAATCGCAGAAAGTGTAAAGGACACTTTCATACATGGGTGTTTGCGATTGCCAAATAGCAAATCACAAAAATTCACTATTTTCGTAATTGCAAACCTGTCCTTACATACATCTGCCACTTATCACACAAAACCACAATGGTGCACCCCACCACCCCCAATAAGGAGTCTTTGAAACCGTGGTGCGAGAAGACTAGGGGGCACTTTCTGTCCATAAACAATGTCTATCTCTGAGTCTTGGTAACAACTGCCCAAGATACACAGGTCCATTTCCACTCGCAGCCTTACGAACAAGAGATTGGTTCTTAAGCTTGACACTGCCCTTAACTGACAAACAATGAACTGTAAAGGAAAAGAATCACATATGTGACAACACTGCCCTTAACTGACAAACAATGAACTGTAAAGGAAAAGAATCACATATGTGACAAACGTTTCTTCTTATAGGACACATTGGTGGCAAGGATATCAAGACTCTTTGACCACAGTAAAGAACGTGCTTCTTCACCAGCTTGATTACTGCACAGGTGGAAGGGCTTCATTTCTTACTGGAAACAAGGGTCTCTGATCAAGGCTCTTTGACGACAGTGGAGAAGATGCATCATCATAGGCTGGAATGCTTTGTACGTGGAAGAGCATCCACAATTTTCTTTAACCACAATGAAGGAAGTGCTCCTTCACAAGTTGGAATACCGTGCACATGGGGGCCAAAAAGAACTCCGCATTTCTCTGGACATCATAGCTACAAGGAGAAAGAGGCTTCCTCACGAGTTAGAATATCATACGCATAGGATGACTTATCTCAAAATACTAGGACAACAAGCACAGGGAGGCGCTTTGACCAGCTGGAAGGACATGAAGACTTTGTAAAGTCCTTACCATTTTCTTTTATCTCAGCCAACATAATGCCAACTACAGCAGACTGATCCCCAGAGGCGGCTATAAATATCCAAACGTTGGGCTTCAATCATACATTTTCATTGCCATCAGAAACTGAACTCGTAAAATAAATTTATTATGCTGTACACTGTTCAGTCCATTGGAAAATAACACAACAGCAAGCTTAATGTGCTGCGGGTTACAATTCATTACCTCCCTCCACTCTAGCAAGTCTGCAAGGTGAGGAGGATACAGTGACTAGGTAATGGTCAGTTACACAGAGTGTCAAAGCTGAAATTTCACACAGTGATGTCTGATCCACTGATGAAATCTGTATCTGTTGTAAATGGTTTGTACGTCACCCTAACCAGTGCATTACCTCTAGCAATGGTATTATAATGTGTCACAAATTAGCAATGTCTGATGAAATGTAGTATGATGGGGGTAGTTGATCATTTTATGACTATATTTGTTAAGGAAGTTAAGTAAAGAGATTATGCAGAAGTTACGCCTGAGTTGATGGACAGACCTGAAGCTGGACGAGCTAAAAACCATTTTGACGCGTAGGAGACCCAAAATTGAATATGCTTCAGACAATCAAATTGAGGTTTAGCTGCATATTTTTAGCTTGTATGAGCTCCTGTTTTATTCTGTTGGAATGATGTACATCTGACATCCAATTAACGTCCCTGATACCCAACACTGTAAAAAGAAACATAATTGGCTGAAATGATCAACACTGAAAAATATTATTACCATACTTTTATAGCTTGGATAGTGACGAGATATACTTGTTTAGCTAAAAGATGTTGTGTGTTGCGCATATGGATGTCCCCTCGTACCTGATGTTTGAGACAGACTGAATAATACAGCACTTTTATACTGAAAAGCAACTCTGTGCACTAAATGAGCCAATCCCAAAGCACATTTTTATCAAGAAGAGGAGCTGCCAGGCTTTTACTTGTGTGTGTGGAGTGGCAAGAGCCACCAGGCCCTGTGAAAGTTGGTGCCAAGTGTCCCTATTGGGGAACCAGGCTTATAATCTGCAACAGAAGGCTTGCTTCACTATACCGCTGTCTCTGAAGGTATACAGAGACAAGCAGTCAAGGACTAGCTTGGTGGTATGACAGAATATTGCCAGCAAAAATGTCACAGTACCAAATGTCGCCAGAAAAGATATCAAGGATACAAATATTGACCTTACATATTTTGCATGTAAAGTACCAAATGATAGACTACATTTTTTTTTTAAAAGAACAAAATATTGTCATAAAATAGGAATGGATATTGAATTTTAAACATTATATTAACTTTAAAAAAAACTACTAACTTTATAAAATATCTTAATTTTAAAAATATATACACATATAATCTAAAAATATTTATAACTTACATAAAATAAAAATGTATACTTTAAAATAAATAAATGGAAACAAATAAAATAAATTGAAAATAAATATTTTAACATAATATAATTTATATACAAAATTAATACTAACATTATTAAATGAACAAATAAAATCATAAGGAAATTATATTAAAATATTTACCAATTAAACATTAAAAGCAGATTTAAAACACTTCTCTTCCCACAACCTAAAAAAAAAAAAAAAACTTCCCCAAAAATGAATTTAATTAACAGTGGAAAAATACATTATTTTAAAATATAATACTATAAAATAAATTACATAACAAACTAACAGAATTGACACAATAAAACAGCTCTGGAAACACTGGTAAGCTAAGCAATGTTTTAAAAAAAGGAACAATCACGATCATCAACTGCTTGTGATCAGCCTTGTAAAGTAGAGTATCACAATCCTGTTAAAATGGAGTTACAAGTCAAAAAGATTACTGTTTGACATCCTAGCGTTGTAGAGCCTTTGCTTAGCCTTCATTTTAGATTTCCTTTTTAACTTGACATCTTTTTCTAATGGTGACGTTTTACATATCTCGAACATAAGAATGTATTACATACACATTTACTCTTAGTAGGCATTGTTGCCCTGGACTCTGCACATTTAGTTAGAGTGGTATAATCAGAAAGCGATACCTTGTTTTACTCGTCTGTGCTCGTCGTAGACAACTATTTCATTACAGAGAAACCAAAGAAGTACCTCTGCCACGGTGCGCTAAGGACATGTTTTATTACATAAACGGCATCCGTGCTAAGCTTGGTGAGGTTATCATGGAACTGATGTAAATGAGATGCGGTCCTGCTGACTCCGACCTTCAACCTGCGAAGGAACATAGTCTGCACAAACAGACTGGCTTCCTGACACATAATACCAAGGTATGGGGGTTAGACATCCCAAAAGGTCTGGCAGAGGATGCTCCCACTATGCTCTCTTTAGTATAGATATTAGTGACAGATAAGAGTAGAGTAACATTAGTAACAATTAACATGGTTGAATTGTTTGTATTTTTCACTATTCTAATAATGCTGATTACAACATTGTGTCTCATCTATTTAATTATTGTAGCTTATGTTCTTACTACAAGAATAATATCTGTTTGATAAAAATTTGAAAATATATTTTCGGATATTTTCTTGATGACATCTTGGGCATGCAGAAGTAAGAAACAAAAGAGTTAGATATTTTTCCATGAATTTCTTGGGAATCAGAGCGGTCATGTTCAAGGTTATCAATAACTATCACTCTGGACAGGTTAGGGGTTTAGATCAGGTACTCTGAGTTAGCCAAATCAAACCAACATTTACTGTTTGTTGAGATAAGTAGGATAAGCCTCTATATTGTAATGCTATTGTTGACACAATACACAGTCCTACTAAACCCGGAGGAACCATATAACATTAGTGCTTGTGAGCAGAAAGTGTTTCAAAGTTCTCAAAGAGTTTTATTGAATCCAGGCGGACAAGTCTACCTCCTGTGTTTAGGGTAGGCAAAGCTAGCTTCTCAAAATTGGTGACATCCCACTACATGGGTGTCCCAGAGGTGCTGGGTTGGCTGCTTCACATTAGGTTTAGGTGATGATAGGGAGCAGAGCACAGTTTGACCTAATCTATTGTGCCCTCAGGCAGAACAGGTTAGGCTCAGAACATACAATTCTCTCTATATTCAGCTAGCTGGCACATCACTAAGTGCTTTACCACTGCAAACAGCAGGGTCAATGAAAGGAAACAAATACACATTGATATAGAGAGGTGTGTTCAGCAGGCAAGGTAACCACTCAGCTCACCTGCATTTGTAGCAGTACCTTCTTTGGACATTCCTCCTCCAGTCTTTAGTGAGTGATAAAGAGAGCTTTAGGGCACTGCACCTGCATCTCTGAGCTCCTAAACCTAGGTGGATACGTTCATGCAGCCAAGCACTGCAGGAGAGCGGAGCTTCAGCAGGGTTTGTCAGGCTTGTCCCTAGACAAGAAGCAATAGCCAGCACTCTGCTCACCATTCTTGAAGCACAAATAGCATGATCCATGCAGGTCAAAGCCAACAAGCCCAGGTGAATTTCAGTTTATCTGCATAGGTTTAGGAAGGTGTGCATGCTGAATTGCCAGTCAGTTTGGGTGCTATCCTTCAGATGCAAAAGATCCAGGCATTCAGGCAAGGGAGAGTTAACCTCCTCTTAAAATGAATCTAGGAATGCCCTTTTACCAGAACGCCTTGCAGTGGCCTCTGTCTTATACATACAGATGACCAGATACAACTAGTATTCCCAAGAAAAATAGCACTAGGGTTAGTGGGAGTGTCTACTGTGGGCAGCACAGATCTCAATCGTGCAACAGACATTCCTATAAAAATATTTGTAAGTAGCTAAGGATGACCCTAAAGACAAGCTGTACCATCAGTTCTCACACACAATTTATTGAGCTCATACAGCCTGATGAACATAATATTGCGCAACGGTTTTCATGCTGTTTGTCAACATCCAAACCCCACAAAACATAATGAAAATGAAGGCGCTCCATCTACCCCAGTCCAGCAGCTGCTTGTGGTGAAACTCATGAATCTTCAAACTAGAGTCTGTTGCCAGTAGCCATGGTTCGGGCAAAAGAGGTCAAGGACGGCTGCCCATTCGAGACTACTGTCTGCTGGGTTGCAGCACTAAAATGCACCAATCTGCAGCTTAAGAGATCCCTCTGGATCAGGTGCCCCATAAGCCTAACATCAACAGAGACAGGGGAAATTCAGGGACAAAGGAAAAATGCAGAGATGGCGCACCCACACAGCCACGGGGCAATCTTTTTCTAAGAAACTCTGGATTGAATCAGTACTATAACGTGGCATGTACAGGAACTTTTGTTTTTTTAATCTTGTGTGTTCACAGAAGTGAGTTTCAGGAGAAAGTGGACTGTTTATTATATTGGTGTTCAATGTATAATGTGTATGCAAGTGAACCAGACAGAACCATTTACTAAAGTGTATTGTGTGAAGTCCAGATTCTGACGAACACAAGATCAGCCCATAGTTAGACACGGTCCTCAGAAACTAAAGAAAAAAAGACAACAGAGATATATCCTGAACTCTGCTATGGTCAGAACTAATGCACAATGCAAGGGGTGACATATTCAGAGCCCTACCATGCTTAGAAAGCTTGGCTAAAATAGAACCCCTTAATATATAGATCATCTCCATATGGAATCCTGTGAATAGTTGGAAGATATGAGAAAAGTAACGACCTACTGTAGGAAGCTGGCCTGGTATGTGGTAGGTACCTATGGTACTTATACCTTATACCAGGTCCAGGTATCTCCTCTTAGTGAAGTGTAGGCAGTGTCTAAACGGCAAGCTTTCCAGAGGTAGCTGTGGATGAGCAACCAGGGCTTATCTAAGAGACATGCAAAGCTCATGCAATACCAGTGTAGTCACACAGCACTATTACACATGAAACAAAACACTCAGTTGTACAAAAATAAAGGTACTTTATTTTTGGAACAAATTACCACAAGATACTAGATAGGTAACCCATCCTTAGGAGGTAAGTAATACACTAAATATGAACACTAGTAATCGGAAACGGGCATAGAAAAGGTTTGAAAACAGCAAATAGCAATAACCAATAGTGACCTTAGGGGGAGCACAAACCATATACTAAAAAAATGGAATGCAAACAAGGTACCCCCAATGATGTAGAATGTGTAGAGGGGATCTGGGGGTATTTCAGCACCACAAAGTTAAGTAACACAGTACCCCCCCAGCGTCCAGGAATGAAGGAGTAGAATTGAAAATGTCACTTACCCAGTGTACATCTGTTCGTGGCATCAGTCGCAGTAGATTCGCATGTTCTGCAATAGCTCGCCATCTGGTGTTGGGCCGGAGTGTTACAAGTTGTTTTTCTTCGAAGAAGTCTTTCGAGTCACGGGACCGAGTGACTCCTCCTTTTGTCTCCATTGCGCATGGGCGTCGACTCCATCCTCGATTGTTTTTCCCCGCAGAGGGTGAGGTAGGAGTTGAATTGTAGTAATAGTGCCCATGCAATGGAGTGACTAAGTATGCACTTATTTAAGGTTGAGATGATACATATATAAATAATTGAAGGTAACTTCCAAACTGCTACAGGCTCCCGGGGAGGCGGGTGGGCACATGCGAATCTACTGCGACTGATGCCACGAACAGATGTACACTGGGTAAGTGACATTTTCAGTTCGATGGCATCTGTCGCTGTAGATACGCATGTTCTGCAATAGACTAGTAAGCAGTTATTTCCCCAAAAGCGGTGGATCAGCCTGTAGGAGTGGAAGTAGTCTGAAATAATGTCCTTAATACAGCTTGACCTACTGTGGCTTGTTGTGCGGATAACACGTCTACACAGTAGTGCTTGGTGAATGTGTGAGGCGTAGACCATGTGGCTGCCTTACATATTTCTTGCATTGGGATGTTTCCTAGAAAGGCCATGGTAGCACCTTTCTTTCTGGTTGAGTGTGCCCTTGGTGTAATGGGCAGCTGTCGTTTAGCTTTAAGGTAGCAGATTTGGATGCATTTAACTATCCATCTGGCTATACCTTGTTTTGAAATTGGGTTTCCTGCATGAGGTTTTTGAAATGCAATAAAGAGTTGTTTAGTCTTTCTGATGTTCTTTGTTCTGTCAATGTAATACATTAATGCTCTTTTGACATCTAATGTATGTAGTGCCCTTTCAGCTACGGTATCTGGCTGTGGAAAGAACACCGGAAGTTCCACTGTTTGATTTAGATGGAACGGTGAAATAACCTTTGGCAAAAATTTAGGATTGGTCCTTAGGACGACTTTATTTTTGTGTAGTTGTATAAAAGGTTCCTGTATAGTAAACGCCTGAATCTCGCTTACTCTTCTCAGGGAAGTAATGGCGATGAGAAATGCCACCTTCCAGGTTAGGAACTGTATGTCGCAGGAGTGCATGGGTTCAAAAGGTGGACCCATAAGTCTAGTTAGGACAACATTTAGGTTCCATGAAGGAACAGGTAGTGTTCTTGGTGGTATAATTCTCCTAAGGCCCTCCATGAATGCTTTAATGACTGGTATTTTATATAGGGAAGTTGAATAGGTAGTCTGCAGGTATGCAGATATTGCTGCAAGGTGAATCTTAATGGAAGAGAAAGCTAGGTTAGATTTTTGTAAGTGAAGCAAGTAACCCACTACATGTTCTGGAGTTGTGTGTAATGGTTGTATTTGATTAATATGGCAGTAGCAAACAAACCTCTTCCATTTACTTGCATAGCAGTGCCTGGTGGATGGCCTTCTTGCTTGTTTTATGACTTCCATACATTCTTGGGTAAGTTGTAAGTGCCCGAATTCTAGGATTTCAGGAGCCAGATTGCTAGATTCAGCGATGCTGGATCTGGGTGTCTGATCTTTTGGTTGTGCTGTGTCAACAGATCTGGCCTGTTGGGCAATTTGATGCAGGGTACCACTGATAGGTCTAGCAGCGTTGTGTACCAGGGTTGCCTTGCCCAAGTTGGTGCTATCAATATGAGTTTGAGTTTGCTTTGACTGAGTTTGTTTACCAGGTAAGGAAGGAGAGGGAGAGGAGGAAAAGCGTAAGCAAATATCCCTGACCAGTTCATCCATAGGGCATTGCCTTGGGATTGTTTGTGTGGGTATCTGGATGCGAAGTTTTGGCATTTTGCGTTCTCCCTTGTCGCAAACAAGTCTATCTGAGGTGTTCCCCAGAGTTTGAAATAAGTGTTCAGTATTTGGGGGTGAATTTCCCATTCGTGGACCTGTTGGTGATCTCGAGAGAGATTGTCTGCGAGTTGATTTTGTATCCCTGGTATAAACTGTGCAATTAGGCGAATTTGGTTGTGAATTGCCCAATGCCAAATTTTTTGTGCTAACATGCTTAACTGCGTGGAGTGCGTCCCTCCCTGCTTGTTTAGATAATACATTGTTGTCATGTTGTCTGTTTTGACGAGAATGTATTTGTGAACTATTATTGGTTGGAAAGCTTTTAGTGCTTGAAAAACTGCAAGAAGTTCTAGGTGATTGATATGCAGTTTTGTTTGATGTACGTTCCATTGTCCTTGTATGCTGTGTTGATCGAGGTGTGCTCCCCACCCTGTCATGGAAGCATCTGTTGTTATTACGTATTGTGGCACTGGGTCTTGGAAAGGCCGCCCCTTGTTTAAATTTATGTTGTTCCACCACAGAAGCGAGAGGTAAGTTTGGCGGTCTATTAACACCAGATCTAGAAGGTGACCCTGTGCTTGAGACCACTGTGATGCTAGGCATTGTTGTAAGGGCCTCATGTGCAGTCTTGCGTTTGGGACAATGGCTATGCATGATGACATCATGCCTAGGAGTTGTAATACCATCTTTGCTTGTATCTTTTGTGTTGGATACATGCGTTGTATGATGGTGTTGAAATTTTGAATTCTTTGTGGACTTGGAGTGGCTACTCCTTTTGATGTGTCTATTATGGCTCCCAGGTATTGTTGTACCTTGCGTGGCCGAATTTTGGATTTTGTGAAATTGACGGTGAACCCTAGTTTGAAGAGGGTTTGTATGATATGATTTGTGTGATTTGAGCACTCTATTAACGAATGGGCCTTGATTAGCCAGTCGTCTAAATATGGGAACACATATATTTGCTGCCTTCTGATGTGTGCAGCGACTACCGCTAGACATTTGGTAAAGACTCTTGGTGCGGTTGTTAATCCGAAAGGCAGTACCTTGAATTGGTAATGTATTCCTTTGAATACAAACCTTAGGTATTTCCTGTGCGATGGGTGAATTGGTATATGGAAATAAGCATCCTTGAGGTCTAAAGTTGCCATGTAGTCGTGCAGCTTTAGCAATGGCAATACTTCTTGTAGTGTGACCATGTGGAAGTGGTCTGATTTGATGAAAGTGTTGACTACTCTGAGGTCTAGGATTGGTCTCAGTGTTTTGTCCTTCTTTGGTATCAGAAAGTACAGTGAGTAAACTCCTGTGTTTATTTGTGTGTTTGGCACTAATTCGATTGCATTCTTTTGCAATAGTGCCTGCACTTCTATCTCTAGGAGATTGGAATGGTGTGTTGTTAAATTTTGTGCTTTTGGTGGTATGTTTGGAGGGAACTGTAGAAATTCTATGCAGTAACCATGTTGGATAATTGCTAGAACCCAAGTGTCTGTAGTGATTTTCTCCCATGCTCTGTAATAATGACCTATTCGACCCCCCACTGGTGTTGTGTGGAGGGGGTGAGTGACATGTGAGTCACTGTTTAGTAGTAGGGGTTTTGGGGCTTTGGAATCTTCCTCTATTTCTAGGGAATTGCCCTCCTCTATATTGTCCCCGAAAACCTCCTCTATACTGTCCTTGGTAACTGGACGGTGTGGCTTGTGAGGTGCTGGCTTGTGTGCTTTGACCCCGAAACCCCCCTCGAAAGGGCGTTTTACGGAATGAGCTGTAATTCCCTCTGCTCTGCGGGGAGTAGAGTGCGCCCATGGCTTTGGCAGTGTCCGTATCTTTTTTGAGTTTCTCAATCGCTGTGTCCACTTCTGGACCGAACAGTTCTTTTTCATTAAAAGGCATATTGAGAACTGCTTGTTGAATCTCTGGTTTAAATCCAGACGTTCGGAGCCATGCATGCCTTCTGATAGTTACAGATGTATTAATTGTCCGTGCAGCTGTATCTGCAGCGTCCATGGAGGAGCGGATCTGGTTGTTGGAGATGGCCTGTCCCTCCTCAACCACTTGTTTTGCCCTATTTTGGAAGTCTTTGGGCAGATGTTCAATGAGATGTTGCATCTCGTCCCAGTGGGCTCTGTCATAGCGCGCAAGTAGTGCCTGGGAGTTCGCGATGCGCCACTGGTTTGCAGCTTGTGCTGCGACTCTCTTACCAGCTGCATCAAACTTGCGGCTTTCTTTATCTGGGGGTGGTGCATCTCCAGATGTGTGAGAGTTGGCCCTTTTCCTAGCTGCTCCTACAACAACAGAGTCTGGTGGCAGCTGTGTTGTGATGAAAGCCGGGTCTGTAGGAGGCGGCTTATACTTTTTTTCCACCCTTGGTGTGATTGCCCTACTTTTGACCGGGTCCTTAAATATGTCTTTTGCGTGCCGGAGCATACCAGGGAGCATAGGCAGGCTTTGGTAGGAGCTGTGGGTGGAGGAGAGTGTGTTGAACAAGAAATCATCCTCGACCTGTTCTGAGTGGAGGCTTACGTTGTGAAATTGTGCTGCTCTAGCCACCACCTGAGAGTACGCGGTGCTGTCTTCTGGTGGAGATGGTTTTGTAGGGTATGCCTCTGGGCTGTTATCTGACACTGGGGCGTCGTATAGGTCCCATGCGTCCTGGTCTTGGTCACCCTGGCTCATGGTGGTGTGAGCTGGGGAGTGTGATGGCGTTTGTGCTGGTGAAACGTTAATCACGGGCGGAGGAGAGGGTGGTGGTGTAACTCTTTTCACCACTTTTGGTTGTGGTGCTTGTTCCGTCTGGAACTCCAACCTTCTCTTTCTCCTAATGGGGGGAAGGGTGCTTATTTTTCCTGTCCCCTGCTGAATGAAGATACGCTTTTGCGTATGGTCCGCATCAGTTGCTTGTAGCTCTTCCTCAAACCTATGCTTCTGCATTTGGGAGGTTAGCGAGTGCTCTTCTGTATAAGAGCCTGAAGCTGGGTCGCTTGCAGTTTGTTTCGGCGTCGAAACTTTGTCTGCGTGTTTTTTCGGCTCCGAGGTGACTTTTTTCCTTTTCGGGGCCGAAACCTCTCGGCGTCGATCTGTTTCGGTGCCGCTGTCTCGGCGTCGAGCCGTGTCCACACCGGCATCTCGGTGTCGAGGCTTGTCTCCAGCACTTTCTCGGTCCCGAGAAGGCTGCGTGCCGGTGTCTCGACCGGAGTCGGACGATCTCGGCACTGTTTGGGCCTTTTTCGGTGCCGACGGTCGGTCACCGATTTTATGGGTTGAGCCATGGCCTGGTGGCAGTGGCGTCCCCTGGGCCTTGTAAATGTTTCTTTGTGTGGTTTTCGACGTCTTACTCACGGTTTGTGTATCGTCGAATCCTTCGGAGTCTGAGTCTTGGATCGAGAAGGTACCTTCCTCTTCCTGTTCCTCGAACTCCCGTCGGGCTGTCGGTGCGGACGCCATTTGAAGTCTTCTGGCTCGACGGTCTCGGAGTGTTTTTCGGGACCGGAACGCACGACAGGCCTCGCAGGTGTCTTCGCTGTGCTCAGGTGACAGGCACAGGTTGCAGACCAAGTGTTGGTCTGTGTAGGGGTATTTATTGTGGCATTTGGGGCAGAAACGGAACGGGGTCCGTTCCATCGGCGTTCTTCAGCACGCGGTCGGGCCGACCAGGCCCCGACGGAGGATCGAAAAACTACCCCGAAGGGCACCGGAGCTCTTCGATCTTCGATGCGGTGTTGAATCTAAGTATGCCGATCCCGAACGCAACAATACCGACGAAAATCTTCCGAAATTAACTATTTTTTTCTGTTCCGAAACTCGGAGCGACAGGAACACGTCCGAACCCGATGGCGGAAAAAAAACAATCGAGGATGGAGTCGACGCCCATGCGCAATGGAGACAAAAGGAGGAGTCACTCGGTCCCGTGACTCGAAAGACTTCTTCGAAGAAAAACAACTTGTAACACTCCGGCCCAACACCAGATGGCGAGCTATTGCAGAACATGCGTATCTACAGCGACAGATGCCATCGAACACTGGATTTTCCACCAAACCACCCAAAAGGAGGAAAAGAAGAAAAAGAAGACACCCAGAGAGGACTGCAAGAAAACCAGCGGTGGATTCCTAAAGAAAAAAGACCTGTGGAGAGAGGGGAACAAGTGCAAGAGTCACAGTGGCGTCCAGAAGGAGTAGGAGCTACTACCCACCCAGATGTGGATGCAGGAGTTTGTCGACGGTGATAAAGAACAGGTTAGCACTGCAGCCCTGGAGCCGGAGAAGAGTTCCTGATGGATGCAGATCAAGCCCCACGCTGGAAAAAAGATTGCAGACGGGTGTCGATACAGGAATTCCACCAACAAGCCTTGGCAAAGGCAAACTTGTGGTTAGTGGAAAGGAAGTGCTGCCAGGGACCAGCAAGGCCCAGGAGGACTCAACCCAGGAGGTGGAGTCACAGGGGACCCTCTGCGTCGGAGGGAGTCCATAGGAGCAGAGGCAGCACCCAAAGGAGTCCCACAGGAGGGGGACACAGGAGCCAAAGAAGAAGCCCACGCAGCACTACAAAAGAAGACCCCCACGCCGCAGGAGATACGCACAGGAGGCTGTGCTTTGCAGCATGAGTATTGGGGGCTGGAGTTACACGTCACCTGAAGATCCATTGGAGGTGTTGCAAACAAGCCGTGGCATCTGCAAGGCACCGCGCAGAGGGGTACGGTCCTGCGTGGGAAGGCAAGGGCTTACCTCCACCAATGTTGGATAGGGGCGGGGAGGACCAAGAGGACTACTCCGGACCACCACCTGTGATGCAGGATCCATGCAGCTCAGCAGAAGAGCAGATCCATGCAGCTGGTCAGCGCTCGTCGTTGGTGCCTGTGGTTGCAGGGGAGTGACTCCTTCACTTCAAGGGAGATTCCTTCTTCTTGTGCAGGCTGAAGAGTTGCAGTCTTTTGGGGATGCACGGTGAGGAAATTGTTTTAAAGCTGGCAGGAGCCCTAGAAACAATGTTGCTGAAGAGTCATTTCTCCTTGGAAGCAGCTTGTCGGGTCCTGGAGGTTCCAGTTGCAGTTCCGGAGGCCAGAAGTCGAAGCGGAGGTTGCACAGGAGTCCTGCTGGAATCTTGCAAGCTGAATCTGGGGACATACCCTAGAGAGAGACCTTAAATAGCCCTGAAAGGGGGATTGGTCATCTAAACAGGTAAGCACCTATCAGGAGGGGGCTCCAACGTCACCTGCCTAGCCTGGCCACTCAGATGCTCCCAGAGTTCCGTGCCAACCTTGGAAACAAGATGGCAGAACCCAGGGAGCTCTGGGCACCACCCCTGGGGTGATGATGGACAAGGGAGTGGTCACTCCCCTTTCCATTGCCCATTTTCCCGCTAGAGCAAGGACTGGGGGGTCCCCCGAACTGGTGTGGACTGGTTTATGCACGGAGGGCACCAAATGTGCCCTTCAAAGCAAACCAGTGGCTTCGGGAGGTTACCCCTCCCAAACCAGTCACACCTATTTCCAAAGGGACAGGGTGCTACCTCCCTCTCCCAAAGGAAACCCTTTGTTCTGCCTTCCTGGGATTGATCAAATCAAGCAGCAGCTGGGCTGTCCGTAAACCCTGTAAGAATGGTGGTAGCAATGCTGGGGGCCCTCTAAGGAGCCCCCAGAGTGCATGGAATCATACTTCCAATACTTGCAACAGTATTGGGGTATGATTCCGACATGTTTGATACTAAACATGCCCAGGTTCGGAGTTACCATTATGTAGCTGGACATAGGTAGTAACCTATGTCTAGCAGACGTGTAAAATGATATCCCCGCTCTCACAAAGTCCAGGAAAATGGATCTGGAGTTTGTGGGGGCACCTCTGCTAATGCAGGGGTTCCCTCACACACAGGTACCTGCACCCTGCCCTGTGGGCTCAGAGGGCCTACCATAGGAGTGACTTATAGTGAGCTGGTGTAGTGACCTGCAGCGAAAACGGATGCATGCACCCGTTTCACACAGGCTGTAATGGTAGGCGAGCAGAACCCTTTGCATGGGCTCCCTATGGGTGGCAGAATAACTGCTGCAGCCCATAGGGATCCCCTGGAACCCCAATTCCCTGGGTACCTAGGTACCATATACTAGGGACTTACATAGGGGGACAAGTATGCCAATAGTGGGAAGAAAAAGGTACAGTTTAGAGGGGAGAGCAAAACTACTGGGGCCCTGGTTAGCAGGAACCCAGTAGACACAGTCAATCATACTGACAACTGGCAGAAATTTGAGGTAACCATGCCAAGAAAGGGTACTTTCCTACACCTACTATGTTTCGGATAGGGTATAATCAGAATACTATATGATAGGAAGCTGTCTAGTCTCCAAACCCTGAGAACATATGCCCCCTAGCACAGTCCGAGAATATATCATAATAAGAATAAGGGATTCTATCATAATGCAATATAATGCTATAATCTGGCCACATATCCGTGATCTTCAAAGGCCTTCCCTCAGCAGTCATCATATTTTCACTTCCTAGTACACATTTCTGAAGAGAAACATCATACAAAACATTTCCTATAAAGTCCAGTTGGATATTTTTGAGAAAACCAATCCGAGATATGACAATTACTGTGGGACGGGGGCAGGTTGTGGACTGCACTCTGTAAACTCCAGAGAGGAGTTTATGATGAGGTTCTCTCAGTCCCAGTTATGTTCAAGTATTATTGGGCTGTGCAATTACTGGTGGTCAACTAATGGATATTTGCAGATCGCTCAGAACCAGCCCCCCGCATGGACCAAGAAGCGATGTTAAGTGGGGATTACCCATGGGTTCTCTATCGAAGGATGCTAAACCAAAGCCTGTCGTGCATACTCTGAGAGTAGTGAGTGTTTGGCATTATGCCATGGGGAATTGGGGATGGGAACATAAGCTGATGGACATGACCTCCTTGTGAGTCAGCGATCTACGGAGGGAGGTGGGTGACCTGAGGGGTTTTGCAATAAGGGCGTTATTAAGCGCAGAACTCCTGTGGGACGTCTGTAGGGGCTCAGCCATGTTAATGTTTGAGGAACTGAAGCAGGAATTTGGAATGGCAAAAACTCAACGTTTCTAGTACTTACAGTTGCAACATGCTCTCCGATGTCATGTCCCAGAGGGTGAGCAACTGCCTGAGGTGGCTCCATTGGAGAACCATCTGTTACTAGACCCTGTGACAGACAAAGCGATCTCTATCACCTACAAAAAGCTAATGAATAACTCCCTAGACTCACTAAAAGCTCTGCGAGAGGCATGAGAAAGGGACCCTGGGCCGACTGGAGACGATGACTGGGCTGAGACGTATCAGAGCCCCAGGGAAGTGTCAATACGAGCCAGTGATTTTGTCTGCTCTCCTTCTGATATATTCTCTACGAATGATTTACCACTGTATCTGTTATCTACTGAGCATCTGTTTAATAAAAACAAATTCGAAAAACATTTTTGAAGAGGAAACAATGCTGAGAGTCTCAGAAGCAAGAAAAGTGGCCCACCCACGCTCACCTGGCTCCCTCCCAGACCCATAATTTGGACATCCCTGCATGTATACAGATATTAACAGGACCTCTCAAGCCCCATATTTAGGCCTTAAGCCTTATCAGTTGTTACTGCAGCAGGATGTTATAGGCTACTTATGAGGAAGAGGACTCACTGTCCTACCTCCAATGGGACGAGGAGTTTTATGAGGCAGATGACACCTCAATATATAGGGTGGTTAATGAGCTTATGGGCCCCACTGAACAGCACCTCTCAGAGAAAACTGCGGAGTGTGCCAAAACTGCCCCCTCCACTGCCCCTACCTCGGGAAAGCCTCCATGGGACAACCCAGGCAAGGGGTCCACGTCTCCAAAGAGAAAGTGTGATCAGGGGGTTGACACGGACACGTTGGCGTAACTTAAGCAAGCATTTCTGGCTAAAACTCCCCCCTCCCCTACAGAGAGTCCTGAGGAGCATTCAGAGGCCCATACCGAACCTCCCCGCCCTGTTACCCCACAGCAACAGGATGGCGATTCCCTTGGGGAATCATACGAAGGGACGAGCTCCTGCAGATCTGTTCGCCCTGCTTCGGACCCTGTTCCCATTCCAGAAGGGGATTCAGATATTCTGGGCCCAGATGATATCAACCACCCCAGGTCAGCCGCATGAGTCCCCGCCAATAAGGTGATGAATTATGTTGCGGAACGCCTTAGGAAGCCCCTAGAGAAAGATGCCTTCAATCGCCTTAGAGCAGAATGTCTCCGCCCCACCTTAAAGGGAAAAGTGGCCCCCACTCCCAAAATAGATACTAAAATGGCCACCTTCCTGGCAAACTTTGTTAAAGATCCTAAGAAGGGCATTGATAGATCTTGGCGTTTGTGTCCAGACAAACCTTTGGATGCCATACGGTCCTATGACCAAAATATTGGATATGACGGAAGAGGCTAAGGCATAGGGTTCCCTCATTGCCCAACGTTCGTTCCAACTGGGCACAGTGTGCTATCCTCTTTATGGGCAACACAAACTGCACCCTGTCCACAGAGCGACGTCGCTCCCTTCTCATCAAGGTAGATCCCAAGATGGGGGACCTTGCCACTTCAGAGGCAGGGGGAGTTGCACCAGAGGGACTTTGTAAAAGAGATGGGGAGGTTTGTGGCAGAGTTTGCGTCGCTAGACAAGGTGCAGGCTAATACCAAACCTGTCTTAATGCCCTGGGTTCTCCAGCGTGGCAGTCATGGCAGGGGCCGCTCGTCCGGCCGTTTCCCCTACTCTTCCTCCTCCAGGGGACAAGGATCCAGGTGTGGTCATTATCAGGCTTACCTACACTTCAACAATTTCACTGGAACAATGCTTCTGCAGCCGTGGAGGCTACAAACGACAAGCAAGCAGCAGTGCTGGAAACAGTAAGTATCCTTCCTTCTGCTCAGATAAAGGGGGAGTGTGGCTGGCATTATTCTTTTAAGCCTTGGTTTCTATTACGTCAGACATATGGGTCCTACAGGCAGTGCAGGGGTTCCAAATCAAATTTTACAGTTCCCCTCATCAATACGCTCGTCTTCCACCCATTTACTTCTTCGTCCATGAAGCAGTGCTCATAGATAAAAAGGTTTTAGCCCTCCTGCAGAAAGGAGTCTGTAGTACATCTCAAGGGGTTCCTCAGCAACCTCTTTCTAGTCGACAAATCCGATGGGGGCCAGAGGCCTGTGATCAATCTCAGGGACTTCAATGAGTGGCTGGTATACAGCAACTTCAAAATGGAAGGCATTCATCTCTCCAGGGACATGCTGCTTCTATCCGACTGGATTGTGCACCAGGGACCTAAAAGATGCATATCTGGAAGTTCCAATGTTTCCCCCAATCGTCATTTTCTGCAATTCATATGACAATGCAATTCATATGACGGACCTTCGAATTCCTCACTCTCTCCCCTTTGGCCTGTCGTTACCCCCTGTGTTTTACAAAGGTCCTGACGCCAGCAGTAGAGTTCCTTAGGGTGTAGGGAATCTGGCTTATCATCTATATGGACAACATACTCATCCTAGCCCAATGCCCCAAGAAATTGATGGCACACCTCCAGACAGCAATAAATCTATTGCAGGGGTTGGGATCAACAAAAAGAAGTCTCTTCTCATCCTGACTAAGAGGGCAAGCATCCTGGGGTTCGCCATAGATTCCACCTGTTCATCCACGAGTCTCCCATTTCGGAAGATTGTGAAGATCAGGCACGAACTCTGCCAAATGCTGGCCAAACCGTGCACAACTCGCAGACAAATTGCTCGTCTTTTCGGGCTCCTCTCCTCCTCGATCCAAGTGATTTTTCCCCACCCTCTCCATTATCAGGCCTTGCAGCGACTAAAAGCACATAATTTGAGAAAAAGCCTAACGTACTCTCAGTCGGTTCCGTTGACAGACGAAGCCAGGGAGGAGACAGAGTGGTGGCTTACTCATATGGAGAACTGAAACGAGGGAGCACTCTTCGGTTCCACTCCCGATCTGGTGGTAGAATCGGACACCAGCAGGTCCAGCTGGGGTGCCAGGTGTGGGAATTTCTCCACAGGAGGAAGTTGGTCACCTCTAGAACAACGCTTACATATAAACTGTCTGGAGCTCCTAACAGGGTCCTAATCAATTCAGTCTTGGACAAAAGATCGCATTCAGTCCTCAGTCCTATTAAAGATGGACAGTGTCTCAGCAGTCAGATATATCAATCACTTAGGAGATACATGATCGCAAGCACTGGCAAACATGGCAAAGGAGTTTTGGAATTTCTGCCTGTAAAAATCAGGTCTCGGTCATGGCGAGTATCTCCTAGGCCAGGCAAACCAGGTAGCAAAACGGCACTCCTGTTACCTTTGGGACTCGAGTATTTGAAAGCTGGACCATCAGGTCTTCCAAGGGATAGCCGACAAGTGGGGTCCATTTTCAATCAAGCTGTTTGCCTCAGACCTCGATCACCACTTGATACGCTTCTTCAACTGGAAACGGGACACACTAGCAAGGCGACAGACACGTTCCACCAAGACTAGAGTCAGAAGAAGGGTTATGCCTCCCCCCCTCTCCTTCTTGATGATCATCCAGGCGCCAGCTCAGGTTTGCAGACAAAAGGCAGAGGTGGTTTTCATAACACCCATTTTGAAGTCTCAAGTGTGGTTTCCAGTTCTTCAGAAACTTTTATGGGATTCCCCAATCAGACTCCCTCACTTTCCTCACATTCTGCTGAATCCGGATCGCGAGCCGCATCGGTTGGTACAGAGGGGTCCTTACATCTGATGCCATGGCAGATTACAGGCAACGCTGGAAGCTCCCAGGCCTTTCGAGCCACAATGAGTTCCTCCTGCCCAGAGCTTGGGTGGACAGTACAACTAAATGCTACTGCTAGTCATGGACGAGATGGGTGTGTTGGTGTATGCAACAGGGTGTGGATCCTGTGGTATCGGATGTAGTCCAAGTCCTCAATTTCCTGTGAAGCCTAGTGGAAGATGGACTGGCATATCAATTAACGCTTTCCGTTCAGTCATCTCATCAGGACATGCTCCTATAGATGGTGCCCCAGTTGGTGAGCACCCTTTTGTTTGCAGATTGCTCAGAGGGATTTGTCTCTCTCTCTCCCACCAGAACCGCCCTATGTGATGCTCTGGGATGTTAATGTGGTTTTGAACCTCTTCTTGTCAACCAAATCTGTTTTTGTCCAAGAAAGAGCTTTAAGCTAAGTTGGCAATGTTGCTATGTCTCTTCTCGTCCAGGAGGGATTCATGCGTGCGAGTCTTGGATATAATGGCCAAGGTGTTTTTACAATAAGTAGACACACCAATACCCGCACAATTGCTTATCCAGCTTTTAAAGTCTCTCTCAAACTATGTGTGGTTAAATGCTTAAAAGCATACAAGGAAATGACTGAGGAAGACAACTTATCATTGCAATAAGAAAACCATACAGGGCAGTATCCTCATCTACAATAGCCTGATGGATTCAACGGGTGATGCAAGAAGCTGGTATTGACACTAAGGTCTTTGGAGCACATTCAGCAACAAGAGTAATGGCCTCAAAAGCTTTTTCTCTGGGGGCACGCTTAGAAGATTTCATGCCTGCAGCAGACTGGTCTTTAGAATCTACTTTTAAAAGATTCTATTTTAAACCGGTGGTGGATGTAGCCCAATTGGTGGTAAGTAAGCTTTGAAATAGCATAATCTTAGTCTCCAGCCCTGCCACAAAATGAAAATTTGCCAAGCTTAAATGAAGGTAAGTTACAATTCTATTAATGACACAGAGGGTCTAAAGAGGACGTATGAGGAAAACTGCTGACGTGATTTGCACAAAGAAAGAGGGAGAGGAGGCAGTGACAGGACTTTGTTGGGACCAGGTTATGGACACTAAAGAAGGAATATCGAACTCTTGTGGGTTTTTTTTGCCCTAGTATTCATGGGAAAAGAGGCTTTGTATTGCTTTAACGGCTGCTGTGTTGTTAATTATGTGATTAAAGCGAAGAAAGAAAGCATAATCCTCACCTCTGTGTTCTTAATAGAACTGAAACTTACCTTCCCTTAAGCTAGGCAAATTTTCATTCTACACAACAGGGATGTAGGAAGGTTTGCCAAGAAATCTGTGGTTAGATTGAGTATCCACCATTATGGAGTTAAGTAACTTGTTCTTCTGATGAATACTTCTAACCACAGATTCTTCACCTAATGAATAGATACCAAAACAGTACCTCCCCAGGTAGGAGGTCAACGGAATGGCTCAGATCAAAAAGACCTGCAGGGCCGAACATGCAAAATGGCCATTCCATCAGACCTGCCAGTGAAGACAACAGTGCTTTGTGAATGTATGCACTGATTCCCACTTAGCAGCCTGACCGATATCCAGAAAAGGCACTTCTTGTGCTAATGCAGTTGTAGAAGCATTGGCTCAAGTCGATTGAGTCTTTAATCCTTCAAGTGGCTGCTGCTTAACTAGCACATAGCAGTTTTTTATACAAAGAAATATCCACCTAGAGATTTTTTTTTCTGCACTGCCTTGCCCTTCTGTGCTTCAGAGAAGCTGACAAAGAGTTGATCGTCCATCTGACAGTTCTTTAGAGGCCTCTCTTGGGATCCAAAAAATGGGATCCCTCATCCTCTTTTGAGGGGTGAGGTAAGGCAAAGAAAGGCAGAACAGTGGTTGCTTGCCTGAAAAGGAAAGGTGTTACCGTTTGCAGCAGAAACGTAGCTCGAGTTCTCAACACTGTTTAGAAACAATGTCTTATAAGGAGGCTGGACTCAGAGTCCCTGCAACTCACTCATGTGACTAGAATGACTGTTAGACCTTGCAGCTTCTTGGCATGTCTCCCCTGTCTTTTTGCCTTCTGACCTTCTGTTTTTATGATATACTGGATTCTGTTTTCGCTGGTTTATTGGCTCTGCACACTTGATCACTGCTAATCGGTGCTTGCTTCCTATATAAATTGTACTGTTGATTGGGTTATCCACGATTGGCATATTTGATTTACTGGTACGTCCCTAGTAAAGTGCACTAGAGGTGCCCAGGACAGTGCTTAATTTGTCAATAAGAAGGTGCCGGTGTGTAGGAGGCTGGCGGCCTGTAGTGGGTACCAGAGGTACTTACACCTTGTGCCAGGTCCAGTTATCCCTTATTATTATAGAAGAGGTGTTTCTAGCAGCTTAGACTGATAGAAGGTAGCTATGGCAAAGCAGCTTAGGCTGAACTAGGAGACATGTAAAGCTCCTACTATGCCACTTATATCATATGCACAATATCATAAGAAAACACAATACACAGAGTTACTAAAAATAAAGGTACTTTATCTCAGTGAGTACCCTCAGTAAGAAGGTAATATATATATACACAAGATATATGTACACAAACCAAAATTAGGTTAAGTAATAGCAATAAAAGTAATGCAAACAGTGTAGAATCACAATAGGTTGCAATAGGAACACATAGGTATAGGGGCAACACAAACCATATACTCCAAAAGTGGAATGCAAACCACAAATGGACCCCGGACCTATGTGAGCTTGTAGAGGGTTGCTGGGACTGTAAGAAAACAGTGAGAGTTAGAAAAATACCCCACCCCAAGATCCTGAAAAGTAGGAGTAAAGTGCACCTACTACCCCCAGAGAACACAGAAGTCATGATAGGGTGATTCTGCAGGAAAAACACACCAGCAGTGCACTGACAACGGATTTCCAGACCTGAGTACCTGTAAGGCAAGGGGACCAAGTCCAATAGTTGTTCCAGGGACCACGCTCGTCAGGATGAGAGGGGACCCAGAGGACCAGTGATGCAGTCTTTTGGTGCCTGCGTTAGCAGGGGGAAGATTCCGTCGACCCACGGGAGATTTCTTTGGAGCTTCTGGTGCAGGGTGAAGGCAGGCTACCCCCAGAGCATGCACCACCAGGAAACAGTCGAGAAAGCTGGCAGGATTAGACGCTACAATGTTGCTGGTAGTCGTCTTGCTACTTTGTTGCAGTTTTGAAAGCGTCCTGGAGCAGTCAGCGGTCGATCCTTTGGTAGAAGGTGAAGAGGGAGATGCAGAGGAACTCTTGTGAGCTCTTGCATTCGTTATCTAAAGAATTCCCCAAAGCAGAGACCCTAAATAGCCAGAAAAGGAGGTTTGGCTACCAAGGAAGGAGGATTGGCTACACAGAGAGGTAAGAGCCTATCAGAAGGAGCCTCTGACGTCACCTGCTGGCACTGGCCACTCAGAGCAGTCCTGTGTGCCCTGAACACCTCTGTTTCCAAGATGGCAGAGGTCTGGGACACACTGGAGGAGCTCTGGGCACCTCCCCTGGAAGGTACTTGTCAGGGGAGTGGTCACTCCCCTTTCCTTTGTCCAGTTTTGTGCCACAGCAGGGCTGGGAGATCCCTGAACCGGTGTAGACTGGCTTATGCAGAGATGGGCACCATCTGTGCCCATCAAAGCATTTCCAGAGGCTGGGGGAGGCTACTCCTCCCCAGCCCTTCACACATATTTCCAAAGGGAGAGGGTGTAACACCCTCTCTCAGAGGAAATCCTTTGTTCTGCCTTCCTGGACCCCAGGAGGGCAGAAACCTGTCTGAGGGGTTGGCAGCAGCAGCAGCTGCAGTGGAGACCCCGGAAAGGCAGTTTGGCAGTACCCGGGTTCTGTGCTATTAGAGACCCGGGGGATCATGGAATTGTCCCCCCAATACCAGAATGGTATTGAGGTGACAATTCCATGATCTTAGACATGTTACATGGCCATGTTCGGAGTTACCATTGTGATGCTATACATAGGTAGTGACCTATGTATAATGCACGCGTGTAATGGTGTCCCCGCACTCACAAAGTCTGGAGAATTTGCCCTGAACGATGTGGGTGCACCTTGGCTAGTGCCAGGGTGCCCACATACTAAGTAACTTTGCACCCAACCTTCACAAGGTGAAGGTTAGACATATAGGTGACATAACTTACTTAAGAGCAGTGGTAAATGGCTGTGAAATAACATGGACGTTATTTCATGCAGGCTGCAGTGGCAGGCCTGTGTAAGAATTGTCAGAGCTCCCTACGAGTGGCAAAAGAAATGCTGCAGCCCATAGGGATCTCCTGGAACCCCAATACCCTGGGTACCTCAGTACCATATACAAGGGAATTATATGGGTGTACCAGTATGCCAATGTCAATTGGTAAATTTAGTCACTAGCCTGTTAGTGACAAATTTGGAAAGCAGAGAAAGCATAACCACTGAGGTTCTGGTTAGCAGAGCCTCAGTGAGACAGTCAGGCATCACACAGGAACAAATAAAGGGAACATACTTTTGAGCACTGGGGCCCTGCCTGGCAGGGTCCCAGTGACATATAGACTAAAACAACATATATACAGTGAAAAATGGGGGTAACATGCCAGGCAAGATGGTACTTTCCTACACGGTGCCCAAAGCCCTCCTCTTAAACATGCGGCTGCTGCAATTAAATGTGCAAACACAGAATACTGAGGCGGTGTAATCCTGAAGCCATCTCTGGCCTCTTCAATCCATATAAAGCCACTCCCTGCCTCTTCAGCCCACTCCTGCAGCTTTATACGTTCTCCCTTCGTGACGCTTTTTCGTTTTTCCGTTCTTCCGTCTTTCCCATATGTGTCTTCTGCTCGCAGCAAATGCTTGAGGCAGAAGAATAAGCCCCGGCCCTCAAAAATAAGGGCCGGGCTCAGCACCGGAAACAACAAGCACAAATTAAGCACTGGCCCAGGGCCTGTAAAGCAAATGCTACTAGTGGGCCTGCAGCACTGATTGTGCCACCCACATAAGTAGCAATGTAAATATGTCTCAGACCTGCCACTGCAGTGTCTGTGTGTGCAGTCTTGCACTGCCAATTCAACCTGGAAAGTGTACCTACTTGCCAGACCCACATCTTCCCTTTTACTACATGCACCCCAAAGGTAGGCCTTAGACAGCCCCAAGGGCAGGGTGCAGTGTATGTTAAAGGTGGGACATATACTTGTGTGTTTTGCATGTGCTAACAGTTAAATACTTCCAAATTCGTTTTTTACTGTTGCAAGGCCTATCTCTCTCGTAGGTTAACATGGGGGCTACCTTTAATTATACTTAAAGTACAGTTTCCCTTTGAGAGCAGATAGAGATTTGGAGTTTGGGGTCTCAGAACTCACAATCTAAAAATACATCTCTTGGTAAAGTTGGTTTTTAAATTGATGTTTGAAAATGCCACTTTTAGGAAGTGGGCATTTTCTTGCTTAAACCATTCTGTGCCTCTGCCTGCTTGTGTTTTCCACATCTGGGTCAGACTGCCAGCTGAGCTGTTGTGAATTCCCTCTAGACAGTGACACAAAGGGTGGGGTTGGGTGTAGCCTGCATATCCTGATGGGCCATCTGGGCTAGAGTGGAGCGGGGAGTGGTCACTTACACCCGAAAGGGCTGTACCTGCCCTCACACAATGCACTCCCCAACCCCCTGAATTGTGTCTGGGGCCAGGCCTCGGCAAGGTGGGATCTTGTGAACAACAGAGACTTTCCCTTGAAGTATGCCTACTTCAAAGGTAGAAAGGGGTATAAGAAGTTGACCCAAAACCCCAGACTTCTACAATCTTTCTGGATCAAGAGGAACCTCTGCCAAGGAGAAGAGGTGAAAAGCTGGAGGAGGAGTACTGCCCCTTTGCTGTGTTGCTTTGCTGGGTTGGCCTCGAGTTGCTGCTTCTGCCTGAAAAGAGAGCAAACGGTAAACGTTGCTATATATCCTACTTGAGAAAGTTCTCCAAGGGATTGGAGTAGAGCTTGCCTCCTGATGGACGTCTCAGGGACACCAAAGACTTCAGTTTCCTCTGCTTACAGCAGTGGGAACTGTGTGTTTTGTGCTGTTCAGGAAGAAAAACCACCATGACGACGCCAACACTGCCACTGGCCTTCACAGTGACCTACCGAAGCCGCAATGCCCCGCTTCGCACTGCAACCCTGGTATCACCGACGTCGCCATCTGAAGCCGCCACTGTGCCGCTGCTTGCACCATGACCTGTGGGCCCGCACTCCGGCATCGCCTTGCTCACACCGCAGCCTGGACATCCCCTATGACGCCACTCCTGCTGGCACCAGCGCCGCTGCCTGCTCCGTGGCCACTGCTCGTTAGGTACCCGAAGCACCGTCCCATACTGCAGCCCTGGTCCACCAACGTCAGCACCATCGACTCCACTGTCATCACCAGGCATCCCTGTCTGCACCGTGACACACGGACGCCGCACGGAGCCCGCCCCGCACCGCCGACTTGGGCCTACCGACAACAGTACTTCAGCAATGACGCCGCTGCTGCCTGTACCGTGACCTGGTGACACTGCATGTTGCACCTTCCCACTTCACACCGCAGCCCTGGTCTCAATGACGCTGCTGGACGCCGTCACTGAGCTGCTGCCTGTACTGCGACCTATGGGCACTGCACGCCGCACCATCCCGCTTCACACACAACCCCGACGTCATCCATGCCAGCGATCCAGACTTCATCAGCCCGGAGCTCGATCTGCAACGCGTGTGACTTCAAGGGTTTAACAACCCCCGCACCGACTTCCGGAACCAACGCCCACAAAGCCACTCTACGGATCTCATCGCAAGGATCACGACTCCCTGCAATTCCAAAGGTACTGTTAGAAGGTCTTCCCAACATCGTAGCTGGCCCCTGACACCGCGGCTGGCCTGAACTGTTGGTTTTGTTCATCACAACGCCGTGATAGCCCCAGGTGGAGCTATCAACTTCAAGGAACTGTATTTTTAAGTTAATTCTTGCACAATTCATATCTTTATTACTGTATGCTGGATTTTTCTCGTTTTGGTCTTGTTTAATATAGATAAATATTGGTTATTTTTCTAAAACTGGTATGGTGTCCATTTGTAATGTTTTCACTGTCTTACTGTGTGATATGTGCAAATGCTTTACACATTGCTTCTGAGATAAGCCTGACTGCTCGTGTCGAGCTACAAAGGGGGCGAGCAGGGGTTATCTGAGCTGGCTATCTCCTTTATCCGGACTAGAGTGAGGGTCCCTACTTGGACAGGGTGCAAACCAACTGCCAACTAGATACCCAATTTCTAACAATGACCATTTTCAGGGTCAAGAGATGTGGTGGACAACAGTGCATTGGTTCAAACAGGAAGGGCATTGGAAAAGTGAGAACCAAATTCAAGTCCCACTATGTCATCACAAAGGGCTTTGCTGGAAACGTGCAGTGAACCCTCAATCAATCTCACTACAACAGGTGATTTAAACAAAGAAGGGTGATTGGCAACCTCACAAAATCCAAAAAAGCGGGTAAATAGCCTTTAACAGTGCCCAACATAAATCCTTGCTAGGCCAACAACAAAATAAGCAACAACACTCCAGGAAGCTTATAAATGCCACCCATGCGTGCTGTCTGTATTTTTTTCCACGCCTTCAGATGTGGATCAGTTGCTTGGTGCTGGTTTGATCATTACTTCCATCCAAAGTATCCAATGTGCAAGGAAAAATGTCACCACCGTAAGATGACATGGCTTAAACCATATAGGGACTATTACAAACTGGTGCCTGTGACAGACCCTCACGAAGTCTGTTTATGGTGCCTGAACTCCAGGCCCTATGACGACTGCGCCCAGATGAGCCTGATGGCCATACAGGGACAGTGAGGTCAATCTTTATGTCCCTAAACACAAAAAAAGGAAGATCCAGTTATCAAATTTGTTCCTGTGGCAGATCACGGTCAAAGTCTTTGGGTGAGTCCAAAAAAAAGGCATAATTAGCGGGAATTTGCCCTTTCCCACCACTCTTGGATTTCAGAGAGGGCTTCAACTTGTCTCCCAGTCTCTATTTTAATCTCCATCGGAGAGAATTCAGAGTTTTGTCTCAGTATACCCTGCATTCCAGGTCCATTAACGACACCACAGCAAGTAAAAGCCTTCATAGAGGCAACGCTGAGAAGATTCTGCACGTTGTCAGTTCCCTCTGGTACGCCTTTGGGCCCCAAGGATCTGCGGGGGCCTCTGGTTGGACTTTCGCCAGCAGGTCCACCCTCAGTGCTACTTGTGCCCCTCATGTTCATCAATGACTCTGGTGCTGACTTCGGTCCTGACGCCACTGGGGCCTTGTGTTCCCTCTGGTTCTGCCACAGAGGAAAGCACCTCTTTCGCTGCTATGCGAAGAGTGGCAGAAGTTATATATTTACAGCTCCCAACATTGGTAGTGAAGACCAGTGTGATAACTGATGTACATCAAAGTGGTCAGGCTCCTGCACAGCCCCTGTTACCATTTAATGAGGCCCTTATGGATATCCTTTGGGCACTTGGTCAAAACCATGTTCATGCTCTCCTACTCCCTAGATGTCATTGTCCAACACTACTTTCTTACTCAACAACTATTATATGAGAGAGCCTGGGTGCACGGGTGCCTACCAGCAAAGTCAATGGCAAAGCTTTTATTACCACTAGGCCGGATAGTGAATCAAAAAGAAGAGAGACATTTGGCAAACTGATTTTTGACTATAGGAGTATGGCCCGGAAGTCTGTCAATACCAACAGCCTTCAAGGCTGCTACTCCCAAGCCCTTCGGGATACCATGGGACAAGTAATACCAGCTGTTCCGTAAGTCCTTCATGTGCAGGAACGGGGAAAAGGGGAAGAGGGTCTTAGGCAATTCACATCCTTAGCAGTGGTCATGGCAGTAAGTTGACACTGCCCTCACTGCCACCTGTTGGCAAATTCATGCTGGATATGATGGTACTTGGGGGAAGTTAGAAAGAAAAGAGAGAAGTCTTCTTGTTTGTCAACATTCTTGTATCAGGCTGTGAAACAGCAAATCTTCATACTGGTAATATTTTGCAATCGAATTACCTCACAGCAGCGCATGAAGCAGCAGGCTTGATGTTCTGCTCCTGAACAGAGCAAGTTCTCAAAAAGACAGGAAGTCCAATACCTTATTTTTAATGTTGTAAGAACAGCAGGCCTTTTGTGCAATCCTGGACCCTTTTCCAGAATCTAGCAGGGGCCATCAGGCCCAATCCTATGTCTTTTTGGAGCACAGAGAACAATGAGACAGATTATATTTTTTTTAAACACAGTGGCAGTTGGCTCAAAACTATGCCAATCACATTCAAAGTTGTCCCCAAATATTTGGAGGGATCAAATCACTCACAAATGCTTCTTTGCTCAAGGCATTACTCAGCTCCACAGAACCTGCTACATAAAGGTGTACAGTCACTTTGGTTTCCTTAAATATGGTATGCATCCCATAGTGTAGAGCGCTATGTGCATCAGGATAGATGGCTTCCAGAAAATCAGAGGATGTTACTGGGTTTCTGCTTGCTTAGTAGATATGGATACAGGGCACAACTGCCAGGAAGCACATCTCCTTTGTGAAGGGGTATACAATGGCCATTGCTTTGGTCTTAGGTGTCCCTCATTCTAGCACTCATAATGACTGCATGAATTGTTCTAATCGAGGAAAGGGGCACCAATCAACTTTCTTGCACCACCAAAGAATACATGAATGCAAAAGTAGAGACATAGTCTGACTTAAAATGGCTATTGCAGGGACTGAAGCAATGGAAAGAGTATGTAAGGGGACCATGGAATGAAGGGGACTACCAATAAAACTATGAAACATGCTACAGTCTGAGTATACATGCAAACAATAAAACTTCAAGGCTACAGCACCCCACCAATCTTGTATGTAAGCACTACTTCATACACCTCCTACATGCAGGAGGATAAGGGAATCAACCAAAGCAATCCAACGAGCCTGTATCCACATATAGGCGTGTAGCTACAAAGGCCAGTAACATTACAAATGTAGATTAGCAGCCACCAGCTGTGTCATGGCCTTGTCCTGAGGCCAGTAGTCAACAATGATAACAAGCATTTGCAATGCAATAGGTCTTGCATTTGCGATATTGGCGTTGTAAATGACAATGTCTTTTACCTATGTGTTTTGCTTAGGTTTCACTCAAGAGCCTCATACCCGCAAAATGATCTGAAGAAATGGTTCTGGTAAAACAACTTAACAGATCTGTTCTAATGTCAACGTGTTAAAAGAGTACGCCAAGTTTTGCAAAAAAATTACATTGGGTGTTAATGGGCAAAAGAACCTTTCCTACTTTTCCTCCAATTGTAAAAGGCGAAGACAGTGTCCCAGAGGTGAAAGTTGATTGCTGCACCCAATAGGTAGGTTTCCCCCAAACAACAGATAAATAATTCAAGCACAGGGAAACTGCACTTGGCCAGTGCTCTTCAGCCAAGAATGGAAGCGACTTATCGGCTGTGTGAACCGGTTAGGAGGCAACAAAGAAGAGCAACACTGCAGTCAACCTATGGTAAGCAGCAGCCTGGATCAAAGTACTTTTACTGAAAACAGCGGGTCTTGCAGATAGCACATGCCCACTGCCAAGGCTCAACCTAAAAAGAAATCTGGCATTTGGTACTGAAGCAGCAATTGCAGCTGTTACTTCTGCAGATTTCATCTCGGCCTTTGCTTGTGGTGCTGTCACCTCAGCTCAGCTGCCTAAAAGACAGTGATAAGCTCACAGTCCCTTGATGAGGGACAGATAAGGAGAGGGCGGAGCAAGTTGGCAGAGCCCCTAGCTTCATTTTTCCTCACCCTAGGGCCCAAGACACGAGCCTTGAGTGTCCTGTTGTAAGAGTTAATATAAACCTTCAACTAAGAAGAGGCCTGAAAGGACCTATGCAACCTGGGTGGCAACTGGATGGCACAGACTGAGGCTATATAAACATATTTAAATAAGTGCTAACTCGGAGATCAAGCAGAGACCAAAGAGATAAAATTGCTGTCCAACAAATGACTAACATAGTCCGCTCTGAAGGTCCCAAACAGTCAATACTCTGAGCAATGATACCCTATTATGACAAAAACATTCAGAAATGATAGTAAAACAGTCTATCAAATCTCTTCAAATGACACCTCCTAATAGCATTCATATAAAACAGCACTATAATGCAATTTATCCAAACAGATCTCAGATTGTGCCTCTATGTCTATCAACGCCTGTCACCTTTGGCAGGATAAATGAGATTACAGCGTGAATGACCTACTGCCCCAGTCAACACCGGAAATAGGCTAAAGAATGTAAAATATAACAATAAAGGGGCATCAGAGCTAAATAGAGCTGCCAGCATAACAGTATACTCTGCCTTCCACACTCGATCACAACACTAAGCACTGCATCCCATTACATGATAACCACACGTTTGTGGTCACCCCACTCAAAGTGGAAACACTTTCAACAATGGTTCAAAAGGCAGACAACACTCTTCCAATCACACCCCCACATGGTATAGCAAACTAACCTCATTGACAAGCACTTTAGCACCACACAAAGGGATATCAAGCGCTATATAAATACCTTGTTACCATAAAATGAAATCATACTAACATTCAGCCCTTTCAGAAGGGGCACATCCGTACAAAGTAGCTACTTAAGTCCAGGGACTATTATGGCAATAGGTGCATTTCAACTCCAAAACACTGGGCCCTCATCAGTCTTTCTGACTGATGAAGATCCAACAGCTTTCGCAACAATAACATTTTTCAAAAGCCATGACAAAGCAAAACAGGCATTAACAAAGCCAGAAAGCCTGGCGACCAAAGCAGACCTATTGAGTTTGTCGGCCTTGCTTTAACGTTGCATTCTGCTAGCTTAGTACTGCTACTTTCACAAATGAGTTTATTGTTATTCACTACAAAAGTAACTGTACAAGAAGAATAGCTCTAGTAACACTCTTGTGTGCACAAAACCATGTGTATATATATAATACAAGCATTTGCAATGCAACGGGTCTCGCATTTCGCCGAGTTAGAGCTATTAGCATTGTAAACTACTAACTGGACTTTTCTTGCCACATTAAATGGAAAGAAAGAAAACGAGCACAATCGCGCGGTGTAAAACACAGCGAGATCGCATTGCGAAATAAAGTGAAAAAGTAGTGCAGAAAGCTGACGGAAAACATTGAGCCTCGTATGTTTTCAGTAGTTGGCCGGTGCGGTCGAGGAAGGCTAAACACCGGAAAAGTCATGACATATGCATGCCTTTCACATAGGAAAGCAAGCGGATTTTAAAAGGTAAGCCCACCAATCAATGTAAGGAACTGACGTGACGCGGGCGTGGTTAGAAGCCCAAAGAGAGATTACATCAGGGAACAGAGCAATTTGCGCTCGCCCCTTAAAAGGAGGAGTCCTTTGGCTGGGCCACTGAAGTACACCTGGACAGGCAGCAACATACAACTGATGTAGCTCACCTGTCACAGGTCTCCTAACAAAGGTACTCTGAACATGAAAGTACCGGCCCCACCAGAATGGTGAAAGGAAGAGCAGAGCGGGACACACCACTTTTAAAACCTAGAGTACACTGCCTGGCCCACACTTACCTCTCTCTACAACAGATTTACACTTAGTATAGAGTACACAACAGGCCCGATTCAGGCGGGAGACTATTTTGTAAGCCACAAACGGCTTAATTTTGGCTGTCTCCCGCCTGAAATCGACTGTTTCTATAGAAGTCAATGCGGAAATACATAATCCCCATTATTTTTTGAATCCTCGCATTTACCGCTTCTAAAATGTTGACGTGTACGCTACAGTTCGGTTAGATAACAGTACAGACAGAACACATCATGCTTGAGTGTCTGCCCCACAAAGGAAACCACCGTGTAGAGCTTCCCTTGCAAGTGAGAGCCCAAAATGTACTCCGTGTTAATACAATTCAAAGTCGCTACCGTAAATACAATTCAAAGCAGCCCTCGCACCAAAAAACAGGAGTTACGCTCCCTCCTGCACCCGTTTACAAAGCCACCAGGCACTCTACTGTGGCATGAATCCTGCTGCCTTGATTTATGCAGAAACTAATCACGACAAAATCGTTCCGAGCGAGAAAAAAGAAACTCGAGCCACGCTGCTCCGCCGGGGCACTCTGCAGAATAAGAGCAAACCTCTGAAGCGAATGCCTAAACAACTCCAGTTCCTGGGTTTTAATGATTTCCCCATTCTCTGTGGCGCGAATATCAATCTTTCGGCGCGCGCCATTATCGTGACAGCTAATGTTAGAGAGGACAGAATAATTATTCAGAGAAGTGGAATTTATTTCTGCTGTGCCCGTCTTATCTCCGTCTCTGGCTGCTATCTCTAGCTCCCACCCTCCCTCGCTGCCTGCCTCTCACGGCGGCCCGGGGAGCTCATTACAGCTGTAATTGAAAAGGACGGGGCCCCAGACAATGGGATGGAGAGATGATAGGGGTGAAAGGCTGCGTGAACTTTTGAACCGCCCCAGATCTCGGCTATGATCGGGAAACCCAGGAAATAGTCTGCATGCATTGCAGGGCCCTAACCTGCCCGAGGTTTACGAGCTTATTAAACAAAAAAACACGTCCTGCACACCCAAAATAAGGAAAATAATGGATATTGCAGGGTGGTGGTATTTGAATATGCACGAGCACGTGTGCTACTGTGGTGGCCACTTGGCGCTGCCGATGTGTTTTCACTGCGCTGAGACAAGCCTTGAAGAACTCTCTGGTCTAGTCAATGCTTTTTGCCTCCTTTTAAGACTGCAAAACTGACACTGGGACATGGGGATACAGGGACAGAGGGTCACCGAAAATTGTACAAGGTCACCGACACTAGGACAAGAGCACACAGGTAAGTAAACTAATGTTTGTACACAGTGCCTAGGCCAACAAAACAGACTTGAGGACAGTCACTTAATTCTTAAACTATAATAAGCCAGACTATTGGGTTGCACAATGATACCTCTACCTTGCCCAAAATACATCCAACCCCTGACTCAGCCAGGGTGAATTTCCAAAATATATATTTTCAGTTTGCAGTACATGGAGGACACCTACTTGTCTTCTGCTGATGCTGTGCAGAAATGCCAGAGGGGAGGTTCTATCACATTAGGCCTGGTGCTTGCGAAGACTGTCAAACACCACAACTACCTAGTTTTGATTCTACCTCATGCCCCTTACAATTCAGGTGCCTTTTTTTTCTTACTCTTGCAGTGTCTTTTCATCCCTGTTATACACCTTTGTCACAATCTCCCTAAGTTTCTCTACCCCTTTTCTCCTTTATCTGCCTTTCTGCATTTTTCCCTTTCTCTTTTTTGATCAGAGTCAACGTTTGAAGACGAAAAATAACTGTGGATCTCCACAAATGAATGCCAGAACACAAAACCCTGAACCACCTGCACAAAAAAAAGCACAAGGAGCTGGAACAACCGTTTGCCAGGTGCCTGCAACGTCTTGCTCCTTTGATTAACAGAAGTGACCTATCGCCAAGCTCACTCCCTGGGCTGCGCCCATGCTCCCCCAACACCGTAGAAGCAAGTACTCATCAACGTATCCTGCTGTTGCATCCAGACCTCTCCTGCAGACGCCAGGTAGAGTTAGCGCAGTCCTGTCGGACAGCAGTACCAGGTCTTTGAATGCACTATGACTGTGCACTCATAGCTGTATGGCAATGTGTTGGGAACTGCATTTAAAACCCATTCAATTGTTATCAATGTTTTTTAGTGCTTTGAGGGACCAAGGTACTGTTTGTTGCACAACCCTATCCATATTTGCATTTATGACTTATTCAGATTTCATCAATTTTTCTTGGCTATAGGTGCTCTCAAAAAACCATTTACCATACATTTCCTGAAGAAAAAAAAATCGAACGTTCTAGACTCACTGTGCTTTCGAAACCACAATACACTACTGATTATCACGAACGCTTTAAAATCTATAATACGATTAATACATGTAAAAAAAATACAGCACAATATGTTGAGGCCCTTAAAATCTCAATATGCTTTGCCACGTTTGAAAACATACTGCATGTGAATTGCACATCTGATTCAATAACGAGACGCGAATTAAGCTCTAGTCCTTGGGGGTATGGTCCCCCTATGTAAACCACATTGCCTCCACATCCTCACCCCAAAACATTTAAAATGACAACAGGCCTGATAACGATAAAGGTTGGACAAAATGCCAGATGTCTGCATTAGTCCCTCAGACACAGTTAAAAGGCCCAAAATGATCTTCATAATGAGAGGTATTTTAGTCCACCACAGAGCCGTACATCTTTCCACTTTTACATTACTATGCCACAGAAATCCCATTTTAAATCCTACCTTCCTCATTTTTGATAAAGAAAGAGCAAACTCAAAACAGATACACAGAAAAACTGCTTTGCACACCAAACATACTATTGCAAACAAGGCAATGAGCCTATCTTTCAAGTAACCTTCTTTAAGACAAAGGAATAGAATATAAAAAATAATTGCCTTAATAGTTGAGTTGACATTTTCCATCACAGTACATCTAGATTGGTAGTGTCAGGAAGAACACCTAATATTTTCCTGTTGAACAACTTGACTCAATTGGATGTGTTTCATGAAGAAGTAGTCTGCCTAGGAAGTTTCAACTTGAGCAAGCACAAAAACTGCTAAACAGAATTACACCAAATTCGTCAGGAAGCTTGATCTTGGTAGGTAGATTGCGCTTTTTGTGATTTGGTGTAAATCCGTTCTGTAGTTTTTGAGAAATGAAGGTTGAAAAATAATTGTATACATGGACGGTTGAGTCCACAAGAGTTTTGAGAGACTCTCCAGAGAGTGGCAATTTGAAAATAGAGCTTTATTTCCCTTGGGACATCTTGTTCCCGCAAGAGTCGGACTTCCGCAAGAGCTCTGAATGGCTGCCAGAAACATAGAGAAACGTTGCTAGCAGCTATTACAGGCGCCATGAGGAAGACACCGAGGTTCATCCGCAGATCAAAAAGTAAAAAAAACAGTTGGCATAAAATCCTGTGAGACTCTCGCAGATCAAAAAAAAAAAAAAATGGCGGCCAGGTTGCATTTCTTTATATTAAGCCCCAACCCACTTCCCTGAGCTTCCAGAGGCCCCGGGGAGCCCACTCCTGGGGTCAAAAACAATGCTTATGAAGAGGGGGGTGTGCAGTTCCCCTCCTCGACCCATGAGAGGTCCTGAGGGGCCCACCCCCTGGGGCCGACTCAGATGTTTTGTACCGGTGAGCCCACCTCTGAGACATAGCAGTTTCCCTGCCTGCACCAGTGGGGACAGGGAAACCTGTGTTTGCTCTTGCTTGGCAGGGGCATTTTCAAAACTCCAGCCAAGAAGGAGCAACCCACCAAGTCCGCTCTGCTGACAGGAAAATGCTGACAATCTCTGTGAGCGAGCTTTTGATTTGTTTCACTGCCCGCTAGGATGCCAGCAGGGTAACTGATCAAAATATTGCTTTCGCCTGCAGGCAGAATTAAAAACTACCAGAGTGCTGGTTGGTTGGGGGCGCAAAGCTCCCCCTACAGCTCCCCTCGCTGCCCCAGGTACCGCCACTTTCCTGGAGCTTTAAGGTAATTTGATGCGGGGGAGGGGGCAATGCGGCCCCCTGTGCCACTATCGGTCTGTGGCAGGGGGTCACATGGTCCCGTTTCCCGAAACAAATTTATAAATAATTAGGCCACACCCCGGGAGACTGGGTTCCTGTGGCCAAGATCGGCCTGGGAAGGGGAATCCGAGGAAGAGCCCTGGAATGGATCCACTCCTTCCTCTCCAGGAGGACGCAGAGGGTCAGACTCCCGCCCTACACCTCCAGACCCAGAAGAGTCAACTGCGGAGTCCCCTAAGGATCCTCACTGAGTCCCACACTGTTCAACGTATACATGGCCCCTCTTGCTGTCATTGTCCGAACCACGGTATGAACATCGTGTCATATGCCGATGACACACAACTCATCATTTCCCTCACCGAAGACCCAGACTTTCATTCAGGAATGGAAGCAGTCGCCACCTGGATGAGAGACAAGACGGAGCTCATCATCTTTGGAAACGCAACCTCAGCTTGGGATGACTTATGATGGCCCACATCCCTCAGCGTCCCCCTTGCGCCGACAAAGCACGCCTGCAACTTAGGAATCATCCTCGACTCCTCCCTATCCATGACCCACCAGGTAAACTCTGTTACCTCCTCCTGCTGGCACACACTCTGCAAACTCCGGAAAATCTTCAGATGGATCCCAGCAGACTGTCGCAGGACAGTCACCCACGTCTTAGTCACGAGCAAGCTCGACTATGGCAACACCTTCTATGCCAGCACCTCAACTAGGAACGTCAAAAAACTTCAACTCATCCAGAATGCCGCCAGACTCATTCTGGACCTCCCTCACCGAGAACACATCTCCCAACACCTGAGGACCCTCCACTGGCTACCGGTCGAGAAGTGAATCCCTTCAAGCTCCTCACCCACACAAACAAGGCCATACACAACGCAGGACCAGCCTACCTGAACCACTGTGTCTCCTTCCACACCCCCGCCAGATCCCTCCGCTCCGCCCAGATGGCCCTGGCCACTGTCCCTTGCATTCGCAAAACCACAGCCGGAGGATGATCTTTTACCTACACTGCAGCGAAGAGCTGGAACAACCTCCCGCTGCACCTCAGACAAAGCCCATCGCTCGTCACCTTCAGAAAGAACCTCAAGACATTGCTCTTCAGATGAGGCCTCTCCCTTCCCCCCCAGTGCCTTGAGACCCTCATGGGTGAGTAGCCAAGCTTTACAAATACTGATTTATTAATTGATTGTCCCCCCCCAACCTGGAAAAAAATCTAAGAAATTAGGCCACGCCCCAGAGGATGGAGTCCCCTGGGCCAAGCTCGCCTGAGGAGGGGGTCCGCACGCCCCATCCCCCTAAAAAAGAATACTTAGGCAAGGCCTCGGGGATGGGATCCCCAGGGTAGAGATAGGCTGGGGGGGAGGTGCCTGCTGTGCACGGTCAAAGGCTGTGCACAGCTGCGGGTTGGGTTGTTATAATGGTTGGCCACAGGGCCTGGCCACAGGCCAGGCTCTCGATGGTGTGCGGCGATGGTTGGATTAACTTATAGTAAAGGTAATTACTTTATGTTAAAAAAAAGTATAAATTCACTCAAAAAAACAAAGGTTACAGGGGCGTTGTAGGAAGTTAGCTCTGTATATACTATCTCAAAGTGAGAGATAGTGTGCACAGAGTCCAAGGGTTCCCCTTAGAGGTTGATAGTGGCAAAATCAGATAATACTAATACTCTATTTTGTGGTAGTGTGGTCGAGCAGTAGGCTTATCAGAGGGTAGTGTTAGGCATTTGTTGTACACACACAGGCAACAAATGAGAACACACACTCAAAGATTTAATTCCAGGCCAATAGGTTTTTATACAGAAAAATATTATTTTCTCAATTTATTTTAGAACCACAAGTCTCAGAATTCAAGTAAGTACATAAGTTGTAAGGTACTTGGCATAGGTAAATATGGAACTTTGAATTAAAACAATAATGTACACAATTTTGGCAAAAATGGCAATAAGCTATTTTAAAAATTGACACTGCAAAAATAAACAGTTCATGGGGAGGTAAGTATTAGTTAGTTTTTCAGGTAAGTAAAGCACTTACAAGTTCAGTCTCTGGGGCATAGGTAGCCCACCGTTGGGGGTTCAAGTCAACCTCAAACACCCAGCACCAGCAACTCAGGGCCAGTCAGGTGCAGAGATCAAAGTAGGGCCCAAATAACATAGGTGCCTATGGAGACTAGGGGTGCTCCGGTTCCAGTCTGCTAGCAAGTAGTACCAGCGTTCTCGGGGAGCAGATCAGGGGGGTTTTGTAGAGCACTGGGGGTGGCGGGGTCATAAACAAGCACACAAAATACACCCTCAGCAGCACAGGGGCGGCAGGGTGCAGAGGGTGACGTAGGTGTCGGGTTTTAGGTTGAAATCAATGGAGGGACCCAGGTGTCACTCTGGCGATGCAGGCAGGGCACGGGGGGCTTCTCAGGCCAGCCACTGACTGGGCAACGATGAGGGCCACCTGCTAGTCACTCCTGCACCAGTAGTTGGTTTCTCTCAGGCCTGGGGGCTGCATGTGCAGTGCTTCTTCCAGGCGCCGGGTCCTTTGTTATCGGGCAGTCGCCGTCAGAGGGAGCCTCTGGATTCTATCTGCAGGTGTTGCTATGGGGGTGGAGGGAGGTCGTCTCAGGTGTCCGCGTGTTGGAGTCACCTGGGGGTCCTCTCTGCAGTGCTGGTTCTTCTGGACACGAGCTGGGGGCGTTGGTTGCAGAGTGTTGGGGACTCACGCTTCCGGACTGAGGCTGTAGTCCCTTTAAAGTTGGTTGTTTCTTAGTTGCTTGGACAGAGCTGCTGTCCACAGGACTTTCTTGGTCCTTTGGGTGCAGGGCAGTCCTTTGAGTCAGCAGAGGTCGCTGGTCCCGCTGGATGCATCGCTGTTGCAGGTTCTTTGAGTCGGGAGACTGGCCGATAGGGCTGGGGCCAAGTCAGTTGTCGTCTCCGTAGTCTCTGCGGGGCTTTCAGGTCAGCAGTCGTTCTTGTTTCAGGTCGTCAGGAATCTGATTTCCTGGGTTCAGGAATACTAAATTTAGGGGGGTGTTTAGGGCTGGAGGGCAGTAGCCAATGGCTACTGTCCCTGAGGGTGGCTACACCCTCCTTGTGCCTCCTCCCTTTGGGGAGGGAGGCACATCCCTATTTCTATTGGGCTAAGTCCTCCAAAGCAAGATGGAGGATTTTCTGAGGAGGGGGTCACATCAGCTCAGGTCACCATAGCGGTGAACCTGGCTAAGGGGGTGACTTCTCCTTGTTTTTCTCATTATTTCCTCTGGACTTGCTGCCAAAAGTGGGGCTTTGTCCGGGGGCTGGGCATCTCCACTAGCAGGAGTGCCCTGGGGCACTGTAAATACAAAGCCTGAGCCTTTGAGGCTCACTGCTAGGTGTTACAGTTCCTTCAGGGGGGAGGTGTGAAGCACCTCCACCCAGTGCAGGCTTTGTTTCTGGCCCCAGAGAGCACAAAGGCTCTCACCCCAGGGGGTCAGAAACTTGTCTCTCAGTGGCAGGCTGGCAGAGACCAGTCAGTCCTGCACTGAAGGATTGGGTAAAATACAGGGGGCATCTCTAAGGTGCCCTCTGTGTGCATTTTTTAATAAATCCAACACTGGCATCAGTGTGTGTATATTATTCTGAGAAGTTTGATATCTAACTTCCCAGTATTCAGTGTAGCCATTATGGAACTGTGGAGTTTGTTTTGACAAACTCCCAGATCATATACTTAATATGGCCACGCTGTACTTACAATGTCTAAGAATGGAATTAGACACTGTAGGGGCATACTGCTCATGCAGCTATGCCCTCACCTGTGGTATAGTGCACCCTGCCTTAGGGCTTTAAGGCCTGCTAGAGGGGAGACTTACCTATGCCACAGGCAGTATTTTGTGTGCATGGCATCCTCAGGGGGATGCCATGTCTATTTTGCTTTTTTCTCCCCACCAACAAACACAATCTGCAATGGCAGTGTGCATGTGTTGGGTGAGGGGTCCTTTAGGGTGGCACAACACATGCTGCAGCCCCTAGGAACCTTCCCTGGTCACAGGGCCCTTGGTACCACTGGTACCTTTTACAAGGGACTTATCTGTGTGCTATGGGTGTGCCAATTGTGGAAACAATGGTACATTTTTAGTGAAAGAAAACTGGTGCTGGGGCCTGGTTAGCAGGGTCCCAGCACGCTCTCAACAAGTCAGCATCAACATCAGGCAAAAAGTGGGCGGTAACTGCAACAAGGAGCCATTTTCCTACAGACGTTATAGTTAGGAAATAGAACTTTAAAAATCATAGACATTCACTTAAAAAAAACAAAGGTTACAGGGACGTTATAGTTAGTCTCACATTTTATACTTACCATAGAAATTCATTTGTTAAAGTTATCTCAAGTAACTATAACTCGCGCACTACGGTAACTATAGCTCGCACCCTCACTATGCAATACTAATTACTCAACATAATACATCACTCATGACATCTTTGATAACATCATTGACAATATCAATGTGACATTTGCAGTAAAGAGCAAGTTACTTACCTTCAGTAACTAAATATCTGGTAAAGACATATTCTACTTGTAAATTCCTTATCTTAGAATTTTCCCTAGGCGTCAGACTGGATCCAGAGATTTTTCTTTTAGCAGTACCCCTGTGTGTCGTCAGGTGGCGTTTGTCGACTCCGCGGGTGTCGTGGTTTCCATGATGACATCGCAGTCGTATATACGTGCCACTCCGGCGCACTGACGTCAGTTTCTTTTCATAACTTTCCACACCAGTAGCACGGAGCCATGAAGAACACCGAGAATGGTGCCCTAAAACTAGGGCCCTTGAAGGGAAGTTCCTATCCTTAAAAATCAGTTCACAGAGCGGGGAGGATGGGCTTGTCGGTAAGGAATCTCCAACTAGAATATGTCTCTGCCAGATATATTGTTACCAAAGATAAGTAACTTGTTTATCTGATAGAGACTTCTAGTTGCAGATTTCTTACTTTAGAATATACACCCGAGCAATACCATCCCCGGTGGTGGGTTGCAAACTAAGATCACACCAAAAAGTCCTGCAGGACCAAATGGCCAAAGTCGTCTCTGCGGACCTGCCTATCCAGGCAGTAACATTTAGTGAACGTGTGCAGGGATGCCCACGTCGTTGCCTGGCAGATATCCAGAACTGGAGCTCCGTGTGTTAATGCTGTGGTAGCAGCAGTTGCTCTGGTGGAATGAGCATGCAAACCCTCAGGGGGTTGCTTTTTCGCCAAAGTGTAGCACATCTTGATGCAGAGGACTATCCATCGCGAAATGGTCCTCTTCAGCACTGCTCTTCCTTTCTTCGCACCCACATAACCCACAAAGTTGATCATCCACCCGAAAATCTTTGGTATGATTTGGGTAGAATGCCAGTGCTCTTTTTGGATCCAGGTGGTGGAGTCTCTTCTCCTCATGAGAGGGATTTGGAGTGTGTGTAAAACGTAGGCAGGGTGATTGACCTCCATGAAAAGGTGTCACCACTTTGGGAAGGGAGGAAGCCCTGGTATAAAGCACCATCTTGTCAGGCTGAACAGCCAGAAATGGTGGCTTCGAAGAGAGATCCTGGAGCTCACTCACTCTGCGAGCAGAGGTGATGGCAGTCAAGAAGGCAGTTTTAAGAGTCAAGAGCCGCAGGGGACAGTTGTGGAACGGCTCGAAAGGAGCACACATGAGATATGCGAGGACCAAGTTGAAATCCCACGGTGGCATTATGAACAGGATAGGAGGGAACACGTGGGTGAGTCCTTTAAGAAATCTCCAACAATGGGAGATTTGAACAGAGAAGGTTGGTCTGGCAGCCTTAAAAAGGCAGCGATGGCAGACAAATAAGCTTTGAGGGTGCCTGGGGCAGAGCCCTGCTGGGCAAGAGAGAGAATGAAGAGGAGAACCTCTGAGAGAGGTTCAGAAAGGGGATCAACAGACTGATACACCATGCCACAAACTTGTTCCAACGACAGGCATATACTGTTTTGGTGGAGGGACGCCTAGCTGCCAAGATAACATCACAGACTTCAGTCAGAAGGTCGAAAGCTGTCAACTAACGCCGCTCAATCTCCACGCAAGGAGGCGGAGACTGGACAGGTTCAGTGAAGGACCGTCCCCTACTGCTACGACAAAAGATCCTCCCTAAGGGGCAGTCTGATCAGAGGATCGATGGCCATGCTTAATAGCTCGGGATACCAGAGTCTTCGTGCCCAGTCCAGAGCCACAGAATTACTTGTGCAGAAGTGGCATTGGCGGGAAGGCGTAAAGGAGGCCTGAATCCCACTCGTGACAAAAAGCGTTGCCGAGCGAGTGCCGCCTTGGAAACTCCAACACGCAAAACAGCTGACATTGCATGTTCACTGCGGAGGCGAACAGATCTAACCAATTCTCTCTCCACTGCTGAAAGAGACCTTGCGCCACCTCCGGATGGAGACGCCATTCGTGATCGACTATACATCGACAGCTGAGTTCGTCTGCTCTGGCGTTCAGAGAGCCCACAAGATGTTGAACCATCAGTGAAATGTCCTGGTGTTCTATCCATGTCCAGAGGCAAAAAGTCCAGGACCCCACTCTGCCCTGCTTGTTGCAGTACCACATGGCTGTAGTGTTGTCAGTGAATACCTGCACCACTTACCCTTTGAGAGATGGAAGGAATGCTTTCAATGCAAGTCAGATCGCCGGGAGCTCCAAACGTTTGATGTGGAGCCTGGATTCTGCCAGAGACCAGAGGAATCTGATGTCCACCTCTCCCATGTGGCTGCCACATCCCAGGAGTGACACATGTGTAACTACTGTGAGATCTGGTTGGGGAAGGGAGAGACCCAATCTGGATTCGATAGCCATCACTGCAGATCTAGTGCAGTCCCCTCCGAGATCTGGGCCTTGTCGGAGAGATTCCTCTGATGCTGCGCCCACTGGAGCTTCAGGTCCCACTGCAGAGCCCGCATATGCCATCTGATGTGTTGGATGCAGGAGGCCATGAGGCCAGCAGCCTCAAATTCATTCTCACAAAATCCAGGATAGAGGTTGAAACATCAGGATTATAGCCGGAATGTTCTGGACTCGCTTTTCCGGAGAATAAGCCCGAAACTGCACTGTGTCCAGAACAGCTCCAATGAAAGGGAGCGTATAAGAGGGAATCAGGTGTGACTTTGGCATGTTTATAGTGAACCCAATCAAATGCAGGAGGTTCGCTGTAGTCTGGTGGTGGGAGACAACAGTCTGGAACAAGTTCATCTTCAACAGCCAGTTGTCAAGGTAGGAGAAGACTGAAACTCCTAACCTGCGCAGATGAGCTGCAACCGCTACCATCACTTTTGTGAACACCCGATGGGCACTGATAAAGCTGAAGGGGAGCATGGTGAACTGAAAGTGCTTGTGACCTACCACGAATCGCAAGTAACGTCTGTGGGCTGGCAGGACGGGAATGTGGAAATAGGTGTCCTGCAATCCCATCGCTACCATCCTGTCTCCAGGGCAGACAGGACCTGAGCTAGAATTAGCATTTTGAACTTCTCCTTCTTGAGGAATAGACTGAGGAACCGAGATCTAGGATAGGGTGATGGCCTGTGTCCTTTTTGGGCACCAGAAAGTAGCTGGAATAACAACCACAAACTAATTCTGGTACAGTGACCCTCTCTATAGTGCCCTTGGCCAAGAGAGCCATGTCTTCCTCGCAGAGAAGTGCCAAATGATCCTCAGATGATTGAAAGATGGTGGCATGGTCAGAGGGGAAGTCTTGCAGGGGAGGGAGTAGCATCTTCGGACAATTTGCAACACCCACCGGTCCATGGTCATAGATTCCCAGTGGGGCAGGTGATGGCGAATCCTGCCGCCAACTGGTCCACAATATTCCAACGGACTACGAAGGCTTGGAGGCAGTGGAGGGGGCGGGGGTGGACTGGGTGGACCGCTGGCTCCCTGATCCACAAGCAGGTGGGATCCAGTGACCGCGCAGAGGCTGCGAAGCATGAGTGGGTTGGAAATGAACGCGGCTGGGTTCATTTAGGCTCATGAAGGTGAGTACCATGAAACCAACCCTGGTGCTAACATTCATGAGATTATGGATATGATGAAGATCGAAAAAATGAATACTATGCTTACCGTTGCGGAGTTCGTGTGCTTCCTCGAGTAAGGCGAGGAGTGGTCTGTGGACAATTATATACATATATACACATATATATATATATGTGTATATATATATATATATATGGAAAATGTCACTTACCCAGTGTACATCTGTTCGTGGCATGTTGCGCTGCAGATTCACATGCTGTGCACATCCCGCCATCTAGTGTTGGGCTCGGAGTGTTACAAGTTGTTTTTCTTCGAAGAAGTCTTTTTCGAGTCACGAGATCGAGGGACTCCTCCCCTTTCGGCTCCATTGCGCATGGGCGTCGACTCCATCTTAGATTGTTTTCCCCGCAGAGGGTGAGGTAGGAGTTGTGTATATAGTAATAGTGCCCATGCAATGGAGTAAATATGTATGTACATAATGTGTTTAAAAGTGATATATTTACAAATTTACAAATGTACAAGTCTAATTTTTTCTCAACTTAAAACGGCTACAGGCTCCCGGGGAGGTGGGAGGGCGCATGTGAATCTGCAGCGTCTCATGCCACGAACAGATGTACACTGGGTAAGTGACATTTTCCGTTCAATGGCATGTGTAGCTGCAGATACACATGCTGTGCATAGACTAGTAAGCAGTTATCTCCCCAAAAGCGGTGCTTTAGCCTGTAGGAGTTGAAGTTGTTTGAAATAAAGTCCGTAATACTGCTCGTCCTACTGTGGCTTGCTGTGTTGTTAACACATCCACGCAGTAATGCTTGGTAAATGTATGAGGCGTAGACCATGTGGCTGCCTTACAGATTTCAGTCATTGGTATGTTTCCTAGAAGGTAGCACCTTTCTTTCTAGTTGAGTGTGCCTTTGGTGTAATAGGCAGTTCTCTTTTTGCTTTTATATAACAGGTTTGAATACATTTAACTATCCATCTGGCAATGCCTTGTTTGGATATTGGATTCCCTGTTTGAGGTTTTTGGAATGCAACAAACAATTGTTTTGTTTTGCGAATTTGTTTTGTTATATCTATGTAGTACATTAGTGCCCTTTTAATGTCTAATGTATGTAATGCTCTCTCAGCTACAGAATCTGGTTCTGGAAAGAATACTGGGAGTTCCACTGTTTGATTTAAGTGGAACGGTGATATGACCTTAGGTAAGAATTTAGGATTTGTTCGTAGAACTACTTTATGTTTGTGTATCTGAATAAAGGGTTCTTGTATAGTAAATGCTTGTATTTCACTTACTCTTCTGAGAGATTTGATAGCTATCAGAAATGCTAGTTTCCATGTTAAGTACTGTATCTCACATGAGTGCATGGGTTCAAAAGGTGGACCCATAAGTTGTGTTAACACAATGTTGAGGTTCCACGAAGGAACTGGTGGTGTTCTTGGTGGGATAATTCTTTTCAGATCCTACATAAATGCTTTTATGACTGGGATCCTGAATAATGAAGTTGAGTGCGTAATTTGCAGATAATCTGAAATTGCGGTGAGATGTATTTTAATGGATGAAAAGGCTAACTTTGACTTTTGTAAGTGTAGTAGGTAGCTTACGATGTTTTTAGCAGATGCGTGTAATGGTTGAATTTGATTATTATGGCAGTAATAAACAAATCTTTTCCACTTATTTGCATAGCAATGTCTTGTGGTTGGTTTTCTAGCTTGTTTTATGACCTCCATACATTCCTGTGTAAGGTCTAGATGTCCGAATTCTAAGACTTCAGGAGCCAAATTGCTAGAATCAGCGATGCTGCATTTGGATGCCTGATCTGTTGTTTGTGTTGAGTTAACAGATCTGGTCTGTTTGGTAGTTTGCTATGGGGCACTACTGAGAGGTCTAGTAGTGTTGTGTACCAAGGTTGTCATGCCCAAGTTGGCGCTATTAGTATGAGTTTGTTTTGCCTCAATTTGTTTACTAGATATGGAAGGAGTGGGAGAGGGGGAAAAGCGTATGCAAATATCCCTGACCAACTCATCCATAACGCATTGCCCTGAGAGTGAGCCTGTGGGTACCTGGATGCGAAGTTTTGGCATTTTGCGGTTTCTTTTGTTGCAAATAGGTCTATTTGCGGTGTTCCCCACCTTTGGAAGTAAGTCTTTAGTATTTGGGGATGAATTTCCCATTCGTGGATCTGTTGGTAATCCCGAGAGAGATTGTCTGCTAACTGGTTTTGAATTCCAGGTATGAACTGCGCTATTAGGCGAATGTGGTTGTGAATCGCCCAATGCCATATTTTCTGTGACAAGAGACACAACTGTGTCGAGTGTGTTCCTCCCTGTTTGTTCAGATAATACATTGTGGTCATGTTGTCTGTTTTGACAAGAATGTGTTTGTGAGTTATTATAGGTTGAAATGCTTTCAGCGCTAGAAATACTGTAAGTGATTTATGTGAAGCGGTCTCTGCTGAGTGTCCCATTGTCCTGGATGCTGTGTTGGTGAGGTGTGCTCCCCACCCTATCATGGAGGCATCTGTTGTGATTACGTATTGAGGCACTGGGTCTTGAAAAGGCCGCCCTCTGTTTAAATTTATAGTGTTCCACCATTGAAGCAAGGTGTATGTTTGGAGGTCTATCAACACTAGATCTTGAAGTTGACCCTGTGCTTGTGACCATTGTGATGCTAGGCACTGTTGTAAGGGCCGCATGTGCAATCTTGCGTTTGGGACTATGGCTTTGCATGAGGACATCATGCCTAGTAGCTTCATCACTAATTTCACCTGTAACTTTTGTTTTGGGTGCATGGCTTGTATTACGTTTTGAAATGCCTGTACCCTTTGTGGACTTGGAGTGGCAATCCCTTTTGTTGTGTTGATTGTTGCTCCTAAGTATTGTTGTATTTGACACGGCTGTAGGTGTGATTTGTTGTAGCTGAGTGAGAAACCTAGCTTGTGAAGGGTTTCTATGACATACTTTGTGTGTTGTGAACACCGTTCTTGCGTATTGGTTTTGATTAACCAATCGTCTAGGTACGGGAACACATGTATTTGCTGCTTTCTGATATTAGCTGCCACTACTGCCAGGCATTTTGTGAAAACTCTTGGCGCTGTTGTTATCCCGAATGGCAACACTTTGAACTGGTAATGTACCCCTTGGTTTACAAGTACTTTCTGTGGGAAGGATGTATAGGTATATGGAAATTCGCATCCTTGAGGTCTAGTGTTGTCATGTAGTCTTGTTGTTTGAGCAATGGGATCACGTCTTGCAGTGTCACCATGTGAAAGTGATCTGATTTGATGTATATGTTTAATGTTCTGAGATCTAGTATAGGTCTTGGAGTTTTGTCTTTTTTGGGTATGAGAAAGTACAGGGAGTAAACTCCTGTTCCTTTCTGATGAATTGGTACTAGCTCTATTGCATCTTTTTGCAACAACGCTTGGATCTCTAGTTGTAAGAAATCCATGTGTTGTTTGGACATGGTGTGTGTTTTCAGTGGGACATTTGCAGGGAATTGTAGAAATTCTATGCAATAACCATGTTGGATAATGGCTAGGACCCACGTGTCTGTTGTTATTTCTTCCCAGTTGTTGTAGAAATTGGTTAGTCTCCCCCCCACTGGTGTTATGTGTTGGGGATTTGTGACGTTGAAGTCACTGTTTATTTTGTGTAGTTTTGGGACTCTGGAACTTCCCTCTACTCTTTGGGAACTGTCCTCCTCTGTATTGTCCCCGAAAACTTCCCCGCTGATATTGACTTTGAGAAGGGGGTCTTGTTTGTGAGGGTTCTGTGCTCTGTCCCCGAAACCCCCCTCGAAAATGTGATTTCCGAAATGTGCGGAGTAGAGTGCGCCCATGGCTTTGGCCGTTAAGTTTTTCGATAGCAGTGTCCACCTCCGGCCCAAACTGCTGTCCGTTAAAGGGCATATTCAGGACCGCTTGTTGTATTTCCGGCTTGAATCCTGAGGTTCGTAGCCATGCGTGCCTCCTTATGGTCACTGCTGTATTTACAGTCCTAGCAGCTGTGTCGGCTGCATCCATTGCTGAACGTATCTGATTGTTCGAGATACTCTGGCCTTCCTCCACCACTTGTTGTGCTCTTTTTTGGAACTCTTTGGGCAGGTGTTCTATGAAATGTTGCATTTCGTCCAAATGAGCCCTATCATATCTCGCCAGCAATGCCTGTGAGTTGGCAATGCGCCATTGGTTGCCTGCCTGTGCCGCAACCCTTTTCCCTGCTGCGCCGAACTTGCGACTTTCTTTGTCTGGAGGTGGGGCATCTCCTGAGGTGTGTGAGTTCGCCCTTTTGCGAGCTGCTCCTACTACCACTGAGTATGGTGTTAATTGCTGCGTGATGTAGACAGGGTCTGTTGGTGGCGGTTTGTACTTTTTCTCCACCCTTGGAGTAATGGCCCTGCCCTTCACAGGCTCCTGAAACACTTGTTTGGAGTGTTTGAGCATTCCTGGTAACATAGGGAGACAGTGTATTAAAGAGAAACTCATCCTCTATAGGTTCTGCGTGCAGGGTGACATTATGAAACGCAGCTGCTCTGGACACCACCTGTGTGTAGGCAGTGCTGTCCTCAGGTGGTGACGGTCTCGCTGGATAACAGTCGAGACTGTAATCTGATACAGGCGCATCATAAAGATCCCATGTGTCGGGATCATCCTGACTCATCCCTGTATGAGTTGGGGACTGCATCATTGGTGGAGTGGCTACCGGTGATGGTTGTGGTGAGCGTTGTGGAGATGGTGGCGGAGTCACTTGTCTTGCCACCTTTGCCTGTGGCTGCTTGTCTTTCTCTTAAAAGGCAAGTTTTCTTTTCATTCGGATTGGAGGGAGAGTACTGATCTTCCCTGTGTCTTTTTGAATGTGGAGCCTTCTTTGAGTGTAATCTGGCTCCACTGCTTCTAGTTCCTGTCTGAATCTGTGTCCTTGCATCTGTGAGGACAGGCCCTGTTCCTCTGTGTAGGAACTCGATTTCGGTTCCGAAGCCATATGTTTCGGTATGGAAACTTTTTCGGCAGTCTTTTTTCGGATCCGAAGACACTTTTTTGATTTTCGGCGTGCTGATCTCTCGATGCCGACTCATTTCGGTGCCGCCCTCTCGGTGTCGAGATTGCTCTGACCCGGTGTTTCTGGGTCGAGTCTGCTCTGTGCCGGTATCTCGACCGGAGTCAGATGACTTCGACACATGCGTGCCCTTTTTCGGTGCCGATGGTCGGTCACCTATTTTTCGGGTTAAGCCATGGCCTGCTGGCGGTGGCGTCCCCTGGGCTTTAGCGGTTTTTCCGTGAGTTTTGTGTTGTGACGTCTTACTCACGGTTTTCGGCGTCTGTTCGGGATCGACCTCGTCCTAGTCCGAATCCGCGATGGAGAATGTTTCTTCCTCTTCCTCCAAGTGTTGTTGTCCTGTCGGCGCCGACGCCATTTGTAGTCTTCTTGCTCTTCGGTCTCTTGACGTCTTCCTCGACCGAAATGCTCGACAGGCCTCACAGGTATCCTCTTTGTGTTCTGGAGACAAACACAAATTACAGACCAGATGCTGATCTGTATAAGGATACTTGTTGTGACATTCGGGGCAGAAGCGGAATGGGGTCCGTTCCATTAGCCTTGAAGAAGCACGTGGTCGGGCCGACCAGGCCCCGCCGGGGAATTGAAAAACCCAAAGGGCCACCGGAGCTCTTCAAAATTCGGTGTCGATCTGTTGTAACTAACCTGATACCGAACGCAAACAATACCGTCGAATTTTCCGAGATTTTAACTAACTTTCCAAACCGAAACGCGGAGTGAAAAGGAACACATCCGAACCCGATGGCGGAAAGAAAACGATCTAAGATGGAGTCGACGCCCATGCGCAATGGAGCCGAAAGGGGAGGAGTCCCTCGATCTTGTGACTCGAAAAAGACTTCTTCGAAGAAAAACAACTTGTAACACTCCGAGCCCAACACTAGATGGCGGGATGTGAACAGCATGTGTATCTGCAGCTACACATGCCATTGAACATATATACACACACACACACACACACACACACACACACATACATACACACACAGGTGCAGTTCTAACACATTAACTAACCTTACTTACTGGGAATACAGGGTAACCTACTGGTTCCTCCTTGGCTTAATCAATCGGCACAGGGTTGCCAGAGTCTTCACCTAGTTATAGGCCCACTGACATGGAGAGCTTCAGACATGTGTGGGTAAGTTTTGTGCTATTCCTTTGTTGCTACAGCCCTTACGCCTAAAAGATCCATATGCCAAGAACAATAACTGTTGCATCAAAGCAATAGCGACAATGCTTGCAAGTAACAGAGGGAGGAAAAATACATTTGTTTGTCAAAATAACTGCAACCTGCTCTTCCTCCCAGTGAGAAGCTCAGCTTCATGAACTTGGTTTTACCCCACGAGCCTAACTTCCAAAAATAAACAAGAAAACAGTCCAAGGCATGGCTCCTATTCTTAACCCTTGCTAAACAAATAATCCCTAAAATTAAGGAAAGCAGCCTGTGTGAGTACCCTACACAACTCAGTAAAAACAGCTGCAAGTTTCAAAAATAATTCTAAGATCCACTACTCCCATTTCAACTAGAAAACAAGTTGAATGCCTGCGTTGTATTAGGGGAAACAGTGGAATGTGGATTCTGAATAAGGATACAGCTGTCCATCCTTTATCTGCATTCTGAAACAAACAAATTGGATTAGAGTTCCTCGCATGGTAGGAAAGACTAACGTTATTACATATTCAAAATAGTTTTTGTGTGTACTTGATGACAGCTCAATAGAAGTAGGCTAAACTTACCTGATTATGTCCATTGCTTGGTAAATGATTTCCGATTGGTCGACTCCAATAACCATCTTTGCTCCTGCTTTGGCAGCAAACATTGAAAGTATCCCAGTACCACAGCCAACATCTAAGACAACCTAAGAAGAATACAAAATAGACCAATTATTTCCTCATCACCATCACGTCGCTTTCTCTAAAAGAACGAAATGGTGGATAACCTGCATATCCCTAAAAAGTCCCACTCTTAATTTTCTATAGCACCTTCTCCAAAGTGTCTTACAGAACAATTTACATGCAAATGTATTAACTAATCGGTGCTCATTTACCTCATAAGGAATAAAGATTGAGTCAACAAAACTCTAAACTACAAAACACAAATCACTTGCAGATATTACAAATGAGCACTTATGTCTAAGCTGTGTTAGTAAGAAGCAAAACTCCACCTGGATCTAATAGCATTAGTATTTTTATTTAGTTGTGCTGTGCAGCTTTTTTAATCCATGTGCAATCTCATCATGATCGAAAAAGCAATAGGTATATGATCAAATTCACAAAATGTACTTGTGCGTGCACAAAATTTGCAAACATACAATATAAACTAAAAGTTCTCTGGAAAATATCTAAGGAGACAGAAGAACAGCCCGCAACGTATCGTAAACAAAAAAAGAGAACAAAGGTTTGGATGATGTAAAAAAATGCATTTCCCATCATTCAACCAAATTCCCCACAAATTCTTTCCAGGTACACAAGTGTTAATTTGAAGTCAGCTTTTTCTAACCTTGCCTTCTCCCCTGCTAAAGTCCACTGACAAGGGACTTCCCTAGTTTCAGGTAACTAAATTAATCGACGGGGGAAGAACAGAATTTAAGGCAGAAATACTGTGCATGCTTCCCATATGATAAGAGAATTGACAGAGAATAAAGAGGTCATGCGGCAAAAACATCACTTTATTAAAACCCAAGAAGACGGACATAACGACTTCAGTGAACTGAAAAATAAGTGGCAGAAATCAGACGAGAAGCTGCATGAAGGGAACTAAGCCAGATCCTTGCAAAGCCAGCAAGCAGAATTGCCATCATTTAACCTGAACGCTTAAACAGTCTCTTGAAGACATCTGCTGGCAGGATGATTTTGATGTCTGTCAACATCCTGAGCTAAAACGTGATACCTCTAATAAAGTTGTTCACAAGTTGTTTCAGGTGTGATCTGGTGTGTGCAAAAAGACCAAGAATTTCCCATTATTGAAAACAAGGTGAGAATAGGTTCAGATAGCAGTGCATCTTCAATGCACTCAAATCGCAACTAATGGGATTCTAGCCTTGTCCTCGTGCGTCTGCTCATAACATCCCACACAGAGGACCTCACCATCCTCCTTGCCACCCACTTAATTACAACATTGATGTCAGGTTGATCCAACGTATACACCTCTTGTCTGATTGTGCAATCATACAAACTATGTTGGACATCCCTCTGCCAATACACATTGCAACCTTGAAGATGAAATGAAACATCTATATTCATATTTTAACAAAATTGCTTGATATACTTTGCTTTTCATTTCCAGCTCATGCAACCAGAAATATATCAGTGGAGAAACACAGTCCCACATGTTAATTTTCGTGGGTCTCCTTAGTCTAGGGAAAGCAGACATGCTTGATTTTGCAATAGTTGGGAGCTTACCCATGAGGTAAATCAGTCAGAGTGCAGGTGGGTCAGAACCAATGAAGCCCCAATGCAGATGGGGCCCATTTCATTTAGTCTAAGACATTAATTACTCAGCCATGGGAAAACATACTGCATTATATTATTTTTAACATCTTGGGTGCAGACCCTCCACACACTTTGAATGGATAGCCAGAACAACACACAAACGGGATTTTCAAATGTTCTGAAACCTTTTCAAAATAAGGGTTTCCTCATTAGTCCTTCATGTGTAGGATCGTATCCCTACCAAAGGTTAACCAACATCCCCCAAAAAAGCATCAATTCCTCCAAGTCACCTGAGTGGAGGCAGCAAGCATGCAGGTGTTCCACTGAACTGTAGTGGCCCACAGGCAATAACCCAGGTGCAGTGCATCCAAGTAATTTCAGAAGCAACCCAAGTCACAATGCTCATTTGTTCTTTTCTTTTCTTTGGTTTCAGATGTTAACCTCAAGGCCGTACGAAATTATATTGCAACTGTATATTTTCAGTGTCTTTGCATCCTGAGGATTCGATCAATGGGCGACTGCCCTCCCATGGCCTGACTGACAGGCTGGGACATCACAGAGAACATGACGTTTTTCAAAGTTCTGCAAGGTTTCCCAAAACAAGGCTTTTCCTTTCAGACTTCCTCTTGTAGGTGCATTTCTCCACCAAAGGTTGTACCACATCTGTTTCCCTAGGTCTTCTTATTGTCAGGATACCAGTCACGGTGGTCCTTCCATTGGTGACAGGTGCCCATAGTTGATGCTCCGCATCGAGGCAATTTCAAAAGCAAATATATGTAAGATGTCAGTTTAAGGTACCTGTCCTTTGGTAGCATGTATTTGGCCATAAAGAAAGCTACCCCATCATCTGCCCACCCAAAAGATTTTAGCACTGTGTATAAGAGGTTAGTCGCTCTAACTGGCTGGATAGAACACTGCAATTAATTTACAGCCCCAGTATTTTATTTGGGGGGGGGGGGGAGAGAGGTTTACACCAAATATGTCTATGTAGCACATGGTTCTGTCTTTCTTTCTTCATGCAGACACAGGTAAGGTGGGCAAGTGGTTCCACATTTCTACCAATCCTTAATCTTTTATGTTTGGGATACGTACAGTGTACAGTTGTGAAAAGGGTCTTGTTTCTCCCTGTAAATAACAAAAGCCTTCCCTCAATATACAGGGAGTGCAGAATTATTAGGCAAATGAGTATTTTGACCACATCATCCTCTTTATGCATGTTGTCTTACTCCAAGCTGTATAGGCTCGAAAGCCTACTACCAATTAAGCATATTAGGTGATGTGCATCTCTGTAATGAGAAGGGGTGTGGTCTAATTACATCAACACCCTATATCAGGTGTGTATAATTATTAGGCAACTTCCTTTCCTTTGGCAAAATGGGTCAAAAGAAGGACTTGACAGGCTCAGAAAAGTAAAAAATAGTGAGATATCTTGCAGAGGGATGCAGCACTCTTAAAATTGCAAAGCTTCTGAATCGTGATCATCGAACAATCAAGCGTTTCATTCAAAATAGTCAACAGGGTCGCAAGAAGCGTGTGGAAAAACCAAGGCGCAAAATAACTGCCCATGAACTGAGAAAAGTCAAGCGTGCAGCTGCCACGATGCCACTTGGCACCAGTTTGGCCATATTTCAGAGCTGCAACATCACTGGAGTGCCCAAAAGCACAAGGTGTGCAATACTCAGAGACATGGCCAAGGTAAGAAAGGCTGAAAGACGACCACCACTGAACAAGACACACAAGCTGAAACGTCAAGACTGGGCCAAGAAATATCTCAAGACTGATTTTTCTAAGGTTTTATGGACTGATGAAATGAGAGTGAGTCTTGATGGGCCAGATGGATGGGCCCGTGGCTGGATTGGTAAAGGGCAGAGAGCTCCAGTCCGACTCAGACGCCAGCAAGGTGGAGGTGGAGTACTGGTTTGGGCTGGTATCATCAAAGATGAGCTTGGGGGGCCTTTTCGGGTTGAGGATGGAGTCAAGCTCAACTCCCAGTCCTACTGCCAGTTCCTGGAAGACACCTTCTTCAAGCAGTGGTACAGGAAGAAGTCTGCATCCTTCAAGAAAAACATGATTTTCATGCAGGACAATGCTCCATCACACGCGTCCAAGTACTCCACAGCGTGGCTGGCAAGAAAGGGTATAAAAGAAGGAAATCTAATGACATGGGCTCCTTGTTCACCTGATCTGAACCCCATTGAGAACCTGTGGTCCATCATCAAATGTGAGATTTACAAGGAGGGAAAACAGTACACCTCTCTGAACAGTGTCTGGGAGGCTGTGGTTGCTGCTGCACGCAATGTTGATGGTGAACAGATCAAAACACTGACAGAATCCATGGATGGCAGGCTTTTGAGTGTCCTTGCAAAGAAAGGTGGCTATATTGGTCACTGATTTGTTTTTGTTTTGTTTTTGAATGTCAGAAATGTATATTTGTGAATGTTGAGATGTTATATTGGTTTCACTGGTAATAATAAATAATTGAAATGGGTATATATTTTTTTTTGTTAAGTTGCCTAATAATTATGCACAGTAATAGTCACCTGCACACACAGATATCCCCCTAACATAGCTAAAACTAAAAACAAACTAAAAACTACGTCCAAAAATATTCAGCTTTGATATTAATGAGTTTTTTGGGTTCATTGAGAACATGGTTGTTGTTCAATAATAAAATGAATCCTCAAAAATACAACTTGCCTAATAATTCTGCACTCCCTGTAGTACCCTATTATTTGATCGCTAAAGTCTCCATTTTCTCCCTCACTCACATCCACTGTTCAGCTTTGCCAGCCAGACATCGAAGTGCAGGACATTTAAGAGTGTCTGAACTGAAAAGGGCTTGTACACATGGTGATTCCGTTTTACAATTGGGGACAGAAAGCCTCTACTGGCTTCTACTGCGAAATGATCGTATGGGCCAATGGCACGTGGTTTTTGTGGCCATGCACATCTGACCCATCTGATCCAAGACATTTATAAGCAATGAATTCTGAAGATGATGAGTTCTCTAACCAGGAACCAGTGTAGTAGTCGGTGTTCAGCTGAGATTGGCTTTCCATAGCAAAGACTGCAAACTGCTCACTTGGGGCCTTAGCAGTCTGGCCAGCGGGTTACTTGGAAGTGATGCATACAATAAACTACTGAAATCACGCCGGAAAGTGGCACATGCTCAGGTACCATAGCTTGGTTGTTTAAAATAAGAAAAGGTAATTGGAGTTTAAGCTAAGAGATGTTGTAAAAACCGCTTTTGGTTACTGCATATACTTTGCCCCCTCTGTCAACCTGCTTCTGATTCCTCCAATGCCTTGCTCTATGTGTCATCCATGTCGCTCCCCGGGCAACACTCTCATCCCTTAATGTCTCATGGCCTCTTGGTGGCTTCATCTCTAATGTGTCCGATGCCTCTCTGCCCTTTCCCACACTCCTCAGTCCATCTCCCTCCTTGCGCAGCTCCTCATCTGCTGTGCTACTAAGATCCATGACTCATCCAATGTGTGCCTTACTTTCCTTTCTGCACTCTTCACTATGCCTATTTCACTACTCTATCCCATGGGGTGCCCTGATGCTCCTCTTTCTTGAACCGTGCCCCTCTCTCCAATCCATTTAATATTTCCATGGGTCTCACTCATCTGTGTTGTCTTTCTTTACTATCCAATCCGTTGTTCCTTGGCCTTTAGTCCAAGCCAGTTTTGTTTAGTCACCTCTCATCCACCATGTGCAGTCCCCCTTTCCCCCATCCGTGGCATGTGTACAGTCTATCTTCTGTAGCTTCCCACTTGCTCATCCATTTTGTGCCTCCTCCTCGACTTTATCCCACGTTCCTGAAGCCCAAGACACTACATTTTCTTTGCAGACCTACAGTCTGTGTTTTATTAATTGCCACTGTGCATTGTTTCAGCCTACCGTGTTGGCTGTAATTCTTCATTTTATAGAAGGGTGGAAGCCTATTCATACCTTTAAGGAAACCGTGACAATTGTGTTGTGCTGTACCTTTCACACACTTTGTGAGCTGGTGTTGGAGATTGCTTTACTGTTTAAGGGGGGGGGGGGGTGAAACCCGACTAAAGCAACAATCACAGTTCTTTTTCAGGGTGAAACACAAGCAAACCGAAAAATAACTTATGCTTAATTCTCTGGTAGCTTGGCACAAAGCAGGCTTAACTTAGAGGCAAAATGTGAAGTATTTATGCACCACTTCAAAAATTAATAAAGTGAAAACAAAACTAGAGAAATTCCACACCAAATTAGAAAAGTAGAGTAAAATGTAATCAATAATTTGAGATCAAAAATAAAAAAAAATCCAATCAGTAGAACTGAAGATACGATTTCAAACTTTTAGGTAAAAATAGTGCCTAGAAGCACAAAGAGTCAACTGTGGTTTTGCGGTTGAGCTGGACCAAGATAATGTCTCAAGTTCGGGATGACTGCTATGGAGCGTTGACCGGATACAGAGACCAAATTAAGCCCACTGAACAAAGTACTTTAAATACAGGTTTGTGGAGCATTGCAAGATCCCACACTGAGGATGTGTCACTCAGCAGCGGTTCAGAGGAAGCTGCAGGACTGCGATGTGGAGCCCTGTGTCATCAGAGGATGGCGTTGACGAGGGGCTTGTGATGAAATGTCCCGTGTCAAAGAAGCATTGTGCAGCAGTGGTTCTGAAGAAGTTGCGAGGCTGTGAGATGATGCCTTTAACAAGGAACATGCAATGTGTAGGCCTGCGTCAAGGATGCGTAATGCAGAGGCGGTTCTGAGACGACTGCAGGCTGAGATGTGAGAGCCGGCATCGGGATGCGTTGCTTTGCGGCGGTTCTGAAGCAGAACTGTGAGGAGATGTGTCACACTGCGTCTGTTCTGCCCACAGGACCAAAGCTGGGATGGCACAGCACTTTAGCCCCCCTTCCACAGGTCCAGGACTGGGATAGCACCACTTGGGGAGTAGGAGTCAAAGCAGAGTCCAGGTGCTAGGTTCAGGTGGTTGGAGCCTTTTCTGTTCCTGAGGCTCTGATCAGAATGCCAGCCAAATAGACCTTGAAGTCACTCTGGTGGTCATGGGTTCAAGATGCAGGTCCAGTCTTTCTCACTCAGGCAGCAAGGCAGGAGAGTAGTAATCCTTCTTGCAGAGCAGTGCAGCAGTCATTCTGAGCCTTCCATACATCCAGAAGTGTACTGAAGGGTTGAGTCTGAGAGTCCACTATTTATATCTGGTGCCCATTTTGAAATAGAAGGTGGTTATGGAGGTCTCCGCCACCAGAAGCATCTGGAACTTCCTGCCTCCCTGTTCTGGACCCAGCTTGTCTGATGGCACAAAAGACAAGTGACAAACCATTTGTGAGTGTCCTCAGGCAGAGTCTTTGCGAAGTGCATGTGTGGTAGGTGACAGATCCTCCTCCTCGTCAAGTCAGAGAGGGCCCATCCGGCCAATAACTATTTCCCCTTTGTCTCACTGTCTGGGTGCAATTGAGAAAGTCCAACTGCCAGCTACACCTAGTCATGTATCCCAGGATACAGGCAGCATGCACCAAATGGTTTGACCAAGAAAATGGCAAATTTCCAAAAGTAGCATTTTCAGAATTATGATTTAAAATCCAACTTTACAATTAAAGGGGGCCTTTAATTACAGTACTTTAGACAACAACCTCAACATTCCTACCTGCTCCCAATCAAAAGTTACCACATAATAAATGTAATTGGTTAACCGGTTCTGTGCCTTGGACGAGATGATCTCGTCCAAGGCTACAGTTCCCCTGTGCCTTGGACGAGATCATCTCGTCCATGGCACAGGGGAACTTGGGGGCGCGCTAGCGCGCCCCCCGTGCACCCCCCTTCCCCCCCCCCAAAGTCGGGATGGAAGGGGAAGACCTTCCCCTTCCACCCCCGAACCCCCCCCCCCCCCCCCTGTGACGTCAGCGCGCGGATTTGTCACAGGGGCCTCCCTAGTCGCGCTGGAAGCTCTGCTTCCAGCGCGATTGAAAAAGAAATGCAAAAGCATTTCTTTTTCAATCACTTGGGAGGCCCGGAGGGGCTTCAAAGGGAAGGAAAAGTATTTCCTTCCCTTTGAAGTCCCTCCGAGGGTTTCAAAAGCCGGACTGCTTGCAATCCGGCTTTTGAAACCCCACTAGACACCAGGGATTTTTTTTTTTTATTGAAACTGACAAAAGGGAGCGACCCCTTGGGCAAGGGTCGCTCCCAGGGGGGGCATTTTTTTGAGAAGGCCTTTTCTGCCCGCAGGGGGGGGGCAGAAACCTCTAGGCACCAGGGACCATTTTTATTTTTATTTTTTATTTTTTATGTATCATTTCTTTTTTTTTTTGGTGGGGAGCGACCCCTTAGGCAAGGGTCGCTCCCCTTGGGGGAAAATTATATTTTGGCCATTTCCGGCCTATTTTGATGAGGCCAATCTGCCCCCAAGGGGGGTAGAAACCACTAGACACCAGGGAATTTTTTCTTTGTGTGAATTTCACGCAAAGGGAGCGACCCCTTAGGCAAGGGTCGCTCCCTGGGGGGGAGGGCAATTTATTTTAGGCCATTTCTGCCCCCCCTGGGGGAAGATCGGCCTATTATTAGGCCGATCTGCCCCCATGGAGGGCAGAAACCTCTAGGCGCCAGGGCAAATTTTTTTTGTGTGTTTTTTTTTTTTGTTGTTTCTTTTTTTAGAGATGGGGAGCGACCCATCAGGCAAGGGTCGCTCCCCTGGGGGGCAAATTGAATTTAGACCATTTCTGCCCCCCCTGGGGGCAGATTGGCCGATTTTAGGTCAATCTGCCCCCAAGGGGGCAGAAACCACTAGGCACCGGGGATTTGTTTTGTGGCGCCAATGTCACGCAGGGGGAGCGACCCCGTAGGCAAGGGTCGCTCCCGGGTGGGGTGGGGGTTGGGGTGGGCAAATTTATTTTAGGCCATTTCTGCCCCCCCAGGGGCAGATCGGCCTAATATTAGGCTGATCTGCCCCCCGGGGGGGGGGGGGGCAGAAACCTCTAGGCGCCAGGGCAATTTTTTTTTTTTTTTTTTTTTTTTTTTAGAGATGGGGAGCGACCCATCAGGCAAGGGTCGCTCCCCTTGGGGGGCAAATAGTATTTAGGCCATTTCTGCCCCCCTGGGGGCAGATTGGTCGATTTTAGGTCAATCTGCCCCCAAGGGGGCAGAAACCACTAGGCACCGGGGATTTGTTTTTTGGCGCCAATGTCACGCAGGGGGAGCGACCCCGTAGGCAAGGGTCGCTCCCGGGTGGGGTGGGGGTTGGGGGGGCAAATTTATTTTAGGCCATTTCTGCCCCCCCAGGGGCAGATCGGCCTAATATTAGGCTGATCTGCCCCAGGGGGGGGGGCAGAAACCTCTAGGCGCCATGGCAAATTTTTTTTTTTTTTTTTTTTAGAGATGGGGAGCGACCCATCAGGCAAGGGTCGCTCCCCTTGGGGGGCAAATAGTATTTAGGCCATTTCTGCCCCCCTGGGGGCAGATTGGTCGATTTTAGGTCAATCTGCCCCCAAGGGGGCAGAAACCACTAGGCACCGGGGATTTGTTATTTGGCGCCAATGTCACGCAGGGGGAGCGACCCCGTAGGCAAGGGTCGCTCCCGGGGGGGGGACAAATTTATTTTGGGCCATTTCTGCCCCCCCTGGGGGCAGATCGGCCTATTATTAGGCCGAACTGCCCCCAGGGGGGGGCAGAACCCTCAGGGCACCAAGGCAAATTTTTTTGTTGTGTTTTTTTTTTTGTTTGTTTGTTTTTTTCGAGATGGGGAGCGACCCATCAGGCAAGGGTCGCTCCCCTGGGGGGCAAATTGAATTTAGACCATTTCTGCCCCCCCTGGGGGCAGATTGGCCGATTTTAGGTCAATCTGCCCCCAAGGGGGCAGAAACCACTAGGCACCGGGGATTTGTTTTTTGGCGCCAATGTCACGCAGGGGGAGCGACCCCGTAGGCAAGGGTCGCTCCCGGGTGGGGTGGGGGTTGGGGTGGGCAAATTTATTTTAGGCCATTTCTGCCCCCCCAGGGGCAGATCGGCCTAATATTAGGCTGATCTGCCCCCCGGGGGGGGGGGGCAGAAACCTCTAGGCGCCAGGGCAATTTTTTTTTTTTTTTTTTTTTTTTTTTAGAGATGGGGAGCGACCCATCAGGCAAGGGTCGCTCCCCTTGGGGGGCAAATAGTATTTAGGCCATTTCTGCCCCCCTGGGGGCAGATTGGTCGATTTTAGGTCAATCTGCCCCCAAGGGGGCAGAAACCACTAGGCACCGGGGATTTGTTTTTTGGCGCCAATGTCACGCAGGGGGAGCGACCCCGTAGGCAAGGGTCGCTCCCGGGTGGGGTGGGGGTTGGGGGGGCAAATTTATTTTAGGCCATTTCTGCCCCCCCAGGGGCAGATCGGCCTAATATTAGGCTGATCTGCCCCAGGGGGGGGGGCAGAAACCTCTAGGCGCCATGGCAAATTTTTTTTTTTTTTTTTTTTAGAGATGGGGAGCGACCCATCAGGCAAGGGTCGCTCCCCTTGGGGGGCAAATAGTATTTAGGCCATTTCTGCCCCCCTGGGGGCAGATTGGTCGATTTTAGGTCAATCTGCCCCCAAGGGGGCAGAAACCACTAGGCACCGGGGATTTGTTATTTGGCGCCAATGTCACGCAGGGGGAGCGACCCCGTAGGCAAGGGTCGCTCCCGGGGGGGGGACAAATTTATTTTGGGCCATTTCTGCCCCCCCTGGGGGCAGATCGGCCTATTATTAGGCCGAACTGCCCCCAGGGGGGGGCAGAACCCTCAGGGCACCAAGGCAAATTTTTTTGTTGTGTTTTTTTTTTTGTTTGTTTGTTTTTTTCGAGATGGGGAGCGACCAATCAGGCAAGGGTCGCTCCCCTGGGGGGCAAATTGAATTTAGACCATTTCTGCCCCCCCTGGGGGCAGATTGGCCGATTTTAGGTCAATCTGCCCCCAAGGGGGCAGAAACCACTAGGCACCGGGGATTTGTTTTTTGGCGCCAATGTCACGCAGGGGGAGCGACCCCGTAGGCAAGGGTCGCTCCCGGGTGGGGTGGGGGTTGGGGGGGCAAATTTATTTTAGGCCATTTCTGCCCCCCCAGGGGCAGATCGGCCTAATATTAGGCTGATCTGTCCCCGGGGGGGGCAGAAACCTCTAGGAGCCAGGGCAAATTTTTTTTTTTTTTTTTTAGAGATGGGGAGCGACCCATCAGGCAAGGGTCGCTCCCCTTGGGGGGCAAATAGTATTTAGGCCATTTCTGCCCCCCTGGGGGCAGATTGGTCGATTTTAGGTCAATCTGCCCCCAAGGGGGCAGAAACCACTAGGCACCGGGGATTTGTTATTTGGCGCCAATGTCACGCAGGGGGAGCGACCCCGTAGGCAAGGGTCGCTCCCGGGGGGGGGGGACAAATTTATTTTAGGCCATTTCTGCCCCCCCTGGGGGCAGATCGGCCTATTATTAGGCCGAACTGCCCCCAGGGGGGGGCAGAACCCTCAGGGCACCAAGGCAAATTTTTTTGTTGTGTTTTTTTTTTTGTTTGTTTGTTTTTTTCGAGATGGGGAGCGACCCATCAGGCAAGGGTCGCTCCCCTGGGGGGCAAATTGAATTTAGACCATTTCTGCCCCCCCTGGGGGCAGATTGGCCGATTTTAGGTCAATCTGCCCCCAAGGGGGCAGAAACCACTAGGCACCGGGGATTTGTTTTTTGGCGCCAATGTCACGCAGGGGGAGCGACCCCGTAGGCAAGGGTCGCTCCCGGGTGGGGTGGGGGTTGGGGGGGCAAATTTATTTTAGGCCATTTCTGCCCCCCCAGGGGCAGATCGGCCTAATATTAGGCTGATCTGCCCCCGGGGGGGGGGGCAGAAACCTCTAGGCGCCAGGGCAAATTTTTTTTTTTTTTTTTTTTAGAGATGGGGAGCGACCCATCAGGCAAGGGTCGCTCCCCTTGGGGGGCAAATAGTATTTAGGCCATTTCTGCCCCCCTGGGGGCAGATTGGTCGATTTTAGGTCAATCTGCCCCCAAGGGGGCAGAAACCACTAGGCACCGGGGATTTGTTATTTGGCGCCAATGTCACGCAGAGGGAGCGACCCCGTAGGCAAGGGTCGCTCCCGGGGGGGGGACAAATTTATTTTAGGCCATTTCTGCCCCCCCTGGGGGCAGATCGGCCTATTATTAGGCCGAACTGCCCCCAGGGGGGGGCAGAACCCTCAGGGCACCAAGGCAAATTTTTTTGTTGTGTTTTTTTTTTTGTTTGTTTGTTTTTTTCGAGATGGGGAGCGACCCATCAGGCAAGGGTCGCTCCCCTGGGGGGCAAATTGAATTTAGACCATTTCTGCCCCCCCTGGGGGCAGATTGGCCGATTTTAGGTCAATCTGCCCCCAAGGGGGCAGAAACCACTAGGCACCGGGGATTTGTTTTGTGGCGCCAATGTCACGCAGGGGGAGCGACCCCGTAGGCAATGGACTAAGGGCAAATCTACAGGTAGGCACTTCGCAAAAAACACCTCTGTTTTCTCCCAAAATTTAGGATGTGTCCATGTTGCGCTTTGGGGTGTTTCCTGTCGCCGGCGCTAGGCCTACCCACGCAAGTGAGGTATCATTTTTATCGGCAGACTTGGGGGAACGCTGGGTGGAAGGAAATTTGTAGCTCCTCTCAGATTCCAGAACTTTCTGCCACAGAAATGTGAGAAACATGTGTTTTTTTAGCCAAATTTTGAGGTTTGCAAAGGATTCTGGGTAACAGAACCTGGTCCGAGCCCCGTAAGTCACCCCTCCTTGGATTCCCCTAGATCTCTAGTTTTCAGAAATGCACAGGTTTGGTAGGTTTCCCTAGGTGCCGGCTGAGCTAGAGGCCAAAATCTACAGGTAGGCACTTCGCAAAAAACACCTCCGTTTTTTTCCAAAATTTAGGATGTGTCCACGTTGCGCTTTGGGGTGTTTCCTGTCGCCAGCGCTAGGCCTACCCACGCAAGTGAGGTATCATTTTTATCGGGAGACTTGGGGGAACGCTGGGTGGAAGGAAATTTGTAGCTCCTCTCAGATTCCAGAACTTTCTGCCACAAAAATGTGAGGGACATGTGTTTTTTTAGCCAAATTTTGAGGTTTGCAAAGGATTCTGGGTAACAGAACCTGGTCCGAGCCCCGCAAGTCACCCCTCCTTGGATTTCCCTAGGTCTCTAGTTTTCAGAAATGCACAGGTTTGGTAGGTTTCCCTAGGTGCCGGCTGAGCTAGAGGCCAAAATCTACAGGTAGGCACTTCGCCAAAAACACCTATGTTTTTTTCCAAAATTTAGGATGTGTCCACGTTGCGCTTTGGGGTGTTTCCTGTCGCCGGCGCTAGGCCTACCCACGCAAGTGAGGTATCATTTTTATCGGGAGACTTGGGGGAACGCTGGGTGGAAGGAAATTTGTAGCTCCTCTCAGATTCCAGAACTTTCTGCCACAGAAATGTGAGGAACATGTGTTTTTTTAGCCACATTTTGAGGTTTGCAAAGGATTCTGGGTAACAGAACCTGGTCCGAGCCCCGCAAGTCACCCCTCCTTGGATTCCCCTAGGTCTCTAGTTTTCAGGAATGCACAGGTTTGGTAGGTTTCCCTAGGTGCCGGCTGAGCTAGAGGCCAAAATCTACAGGTAGGCACTTCGCAAAAAACCCCTCTGTTTTCTCCCAAAATTTTGGATGTGTCCACGTTGCGCTTTGGGGCGTTTCCTGTCGCGGGCGCTAGGCCTACCCACACAAGTGAGGTATCATTTTTATCGGGAGACTTGGGGGAACATAGATTAGCAAAACAAGTGCTATTGCCCCTTGTCTTTCTCTACATTTTTTCCTTCCAAATATAGGAGAGTGTGTAAAAAAGACATCTATTTGAGAAATTCCCTATAATTCACATGCTTGTATGGTCACCCCGGAATTCAGAGATGTGCAAATAACCACTGCTCCTCAGCACCTTATCTTGTGCCCTTTTTGGAAATGCAAAGGTTTTCTTGATAGCAATTTTTTACTCTTTATATTTCAGCAAATGAATTGCTGTATACCCGGTATAGAATGAAAACGCACTGCAGGGTGCAGCTCATTTATTGGCTCTGGGTTCCTCGGGTTCTTGATGAACCTACAAGCCCTATATATCCCCGCAACCAGAGGAGTCCAGCAGACGTAACAGTATATTGCTTTCCATAATCTGACATTGCAGGGAAAAGTTACAGAGTAAAACGTAGAGAACAATTGATGTTTTTTTCACCTCAATTTCAATATTTTTCTTTTTCAGCTGTTATTTTCTGTAGGAAACCCTTGTAGGATCTACACAAATGACCCCTTGCTGAATTCAGAATTTTGTCTACTTTTCAGAAATGGTTAGGTTTCTGGGATCCAGCATTGGTTTCATGCCCATTCCTGTCACTGACTGGAAGGAGGCTGAAAGCACAAAAAATTGCAAAAATGGGGTATGCCCCAGTAAAATGCCAATATTGTGTTGAAAAATTGTGTTTTCTGATTCAAGTCTGCCTGTTCCTGAAAGCTAGGAAGCTGCTGAGTTTAGCACTGCAAACCCTTTGTTGATGCCATTTTCAGGGGGAAATCCACAAGCCTTCTTCTGCAGCCACTTTTTCCAATTTTTTTGAAAAAAACGAAATTTTCACTGTATTTTGGCCAATTTCTTGGCCTCCTTCAAGGGAACCCACAAAGTCTGGGTACCTCTAGAATCCCTAGGATGTTGGAAAAAAAGGACGCAAATTTGGCTTGGTTAGCTTATGTGGACAAAAAGTTATGAGGGCCTAAGCGCGAACTGCCCCAAATAGGCAAAAAAAGGCCTGGCAGCGAAGGGGTTAATACAATGTTTTTCTATGAAAGAGGCAGGCCTTGCAGCAGTAAAAAAAAAAAAAGAATTTAGAAGATTTTTTGATTACCAGGACATGTAAAATGTAAAAGCACATGTCCAGCCTTGTAAATGAACTGCTGCACCTGGCCCGAAGGGCTCTTTAGGGTCTATCTTAAGGGTGACATATACAGTGAAAAGGAAGTATTAGGCCTGGCAAAATGTTTATGTTGCCAGGTTGAAAAGGCAGTTTAAAACTGAACACACAGGCTTGGGGCATATTTAAAAAGGCTACTTAAATGGGTAGCACAATTAGCGCTGCAGGCCCACTAGAGGCATGTAATTTATAGGCCAAGGGACATGTAGTAGTACTTTACAAGGTACTCACACGTTAATTAAATGTGTCAATTGAGTGTAAGGCAATTTAATTATGTGGAAAGGACAGAGCACAAGCACTTTAACAGTGGTTAGTAAAGTGTGCAGAGTCCTAAACGTCAATAAAGACGGGTTAAGAAAATAGGAGAGTGAATGTAAAAAGTTTAAAGGTGACCATGCAGAAAGGGCCAAGACCAACGGCTAGGCTTTCAAGTTGTGTTCACAGCTACCCAGAGTATAACGGAAACATTGGGGAAATGGTGCTCAACTTTCCATTTGCTGACTGAGTACAACGTTGGTAAGTAGTTAGTAGTTGGTATGTGGTTAGTAAGGAACACGAGTACTCATCCTAGCAGGAAAATATATTAAAAAACAAAAACAAGTGTGTATTGGGTGCTATTTTTCTTAGGAGGAAAGCAAGAAAGAAAAAACGTAGACCTCAGTCACAAGGAACAAACTGAATAAGCTTTCTGTCTGCAGACCGTAAGTGTTTTACTACAGTAACACATTCGGCTAGCATCTGCACAAGACTCGATTATAGCTGGACAAGATAAGAGACAATAGATTCAGTGTGAAGCCCCAGTAGCTATCAACCATGCTGCTGTAAAGTAATTACTACCACAGACTAAGACATGTTGTAGTCCAATGCTGCTCATGTTGCCTTATCCAGCCTAGCAGCAGCAATCAGGCTGCTTGGATGTGGAGCTGTGTTGCCCTTAATCAGGAGTGCAAACACAAAATTAATGTTAATGTGGTATCACTATTAACCACCACAATTAAAATGGTTTACACATTTCCAAATATGATAAAGAAACATAACAATAACAAGCATGGTTTACAAGATTTGCTACTTTGAAAACAAGAGAAACAGTTATTTGTGCGCTGAAGGAAATTTTCCTTTCCGTTTTTAGCTGATTTCTAGAGAAATTAATTATTTGGACAAAATTAATTCATTAGGTCGATTTTGGAAAACCTTGGTCATACATTCCAAGCGTCTGAAGAATAATATTCAAGCAGATTTTCTTTTACAAGTCAAGATAGCTGACTAATATACCTTAATTTGAAAGATTAAGAGTGCCTTTAAATGGTGTTTTAGGAGTTTAAGAAATCTGGCAAATAAGAAGGTCTTCTCTGGAATCTGTGTTGAACTCTTGTTTGGGCAGCACACATTAGTGGACCAACATCATCTTTGTGCAATTTATTCTGAGTAATAAAAAAGATACTCCACATGTTGTAATGTCTAACAGAGATATGAAGTAGTAGGTATTATATTTAGTGTCATAGGCCTCTGATGGAGGTACATGGAATGGCAAAAAAAATATAAACAGGAAAGAAAACAAAAACAAAAAACTAAACAACTGCAAATGACAAATATAGGACATTTGACTGTAGAGATATTTAATCTATTAGGAAGGGACTTTAAGCCTGGTCAGAAACGAAAAGTAAAAGTTAGAAGGTTACAGAAATGAAGCCTAAGGAAGGAATGCCTTACAAGTTTACTGCCTTATTTAAAAAGACTGATCGAGCATGCAATATCAATACACAAACAGGGCAGATTGCTAGTCAGGCATACGGCTAGAAAAAATTGACAATTTAATTCAGATAAAAGATAAACTATTAACAGATGAGGCCTACAAGCCCATCCCACTGAGTGTCATGGCACATGTAAAAATTACACTAACAAAAAAAGTAGACTACAAAAAGGTAGTAGCAACAAAGTCATAAAAGGCCACACAAACACGGTCATCCTTTTTAGAGGGCTTTTTTTCAAGTTTGGGCCTTTTCATTTCACTAAAAATATAAACATTTTGAACTTACTTATAGGGACTACCGTAACTGAAAGGGGAAATACCAACACACCAAGCAGACACTCTGTATCAAAGAATCTGGAACTATGGAATTGGTATAATGAAAACCAATAAATTCCCTTGGCACGCTGCAATCTTTCTTAACATACAGACTAGCAAAAACTGAGGCTCCGATTTAAAAAGCAACAGTAATGTAAAATCTGCATATTATTAGCTACTTTAAGTCTGCCTTTGGCAGGGTTACACCCAACTAAGGAAGGACACTTACCTATACTCACAGGACAGATATTACCAGCATGACTATCATGAGTGCCACATGTACAGACGAAAACAGTTTGAAAAAGATTTGTAATATTCTCTAAATCCTATGCATCAATTGGTTTCGACACCAAGAATGAACAACCCAGTACAAGTACAGCCACATATCAACCAAGCAAAGAGAGTACAGAACTCCATCAAGATTCTCCTTTTTTAGGGCTGGGAAGACATAGGCCTGATACAGGCAGAAATCCAGACCGGGGACAAAGAGGTGGGAGGTTTTACCAGCAAGAGGCACACTGGGAAAGACAAACCAGAGACCAGTATTACAGATGTTAGAACACAAGCCCATCATCATTTTGTTCAAGTACAACGCCAGTACAGCGGGTTGGAAATATTGGCCAAAGGTATAATTTGCTCCACCAATACCTCCAACAAATTCAACATCACAATGGAGCTTCACCAGTTTTTCACAAATGCCAGACTGAAGAATTATTTCAATAAAATACACCATGAAGCAAAGTGGGATGCCACGGGACTAAGGCCACCTCCAACAGTCACGCCTCAAACTCATATGGTGTCACACAGGGCTTTGGCCTTTGAGATGTAAAAGAATTACTGAATAAAAGAAAATACATCAACCATAGCACAACACAGGATGAAAAAGAAACATTAGCTTCATTCAGAAAGAATGCTTCTATTCTTGTCAAGTCTGCAGACAAAGGGGGTGAGTTAGCTATACAGGATATCAAAGGCTGTAAGAGAGAGATATTGCACCAACTTCAAGTATAGGTGAATTACGCAAGAATAAGAAACAGCACCACACAAAACATTAGCAATCTAATTAGATCAATTGCTGATACTGGACCATGCTTTCATGAATAAAAAACTCCCTTGGGTGGCCACGACTTACACATTACCCAAAATACACAAACACCTGGACAACCCTCCAGGATGGTCAATAACTTCAGGCTACAGTTCTATTTGAGAACTACTCTGTGGCACACTGACATATCAGCAAACCACTTGCTGAAAAAACCAAAGCCTATTTAAGAGATACCATGGACATCATTAGACGTACTGAGGACTATTCGTTTACACTTGGCAACCAAATATTGGTCAGTATGGACATATTATTCTCATAAACCCCTTGCCCTGCAGAACTAGAAGTAATCAGGTACACAATGGACAGCAGAGAGAGGTCTATACAAGGGCCAATGACTTCATTGTGACATTTCTTATTGCCTTGATGAAAAATGACTGTTAAAGGGGACAGGATACATTTTGGACCTAGCAGAAAAAGAAAATATATATATATCATGAGTCCACTCGCTTCTCGCAGAAGGTGACCCTTTGGAGAAGGTATATACACAATATCATAATGAGTTGGACTAGTGATATGACATGACACAAAGCATTCTTGGGTGGGTTGAACAGCATGTCTGTTGACATTCAATTTACCATTGCACGCAAAAGAGATGCTCCTCAGAGGATTGCGACCTTGAAGTTGTTGAGGGGCTTGCATATCTCAGTGATCTGGAGAGCTATGCTGGGGGAGGGGGAAATGGGGAGGCACCTTAGTCTCCTGCGTGGTCAACCAAGCTGGACAGGTCAAAGGGTAGAGACCAGACTACAGGTGATCCACTGGACCTCCAGGTTGGGGACCGAAAGCAAGGCTAAGAAGCTTGTCCAATAAAAAGCATTTATTATGAAACAGCATCAAGAGCCACCCAATCTTCTGGGTACGAGGGACTTCCAGAGTCTCTGCATGAGGCATGCATGATTCACAGTAGTTAAAGCCACAAGGTAACAACTGATAGGATGACAGAAGTTCTGAATGCCATGTGCAAGAGAAGAATTATACTCTGGTATTTATGGACTTTTTATGACATTTATGGAAAGCTGGCTCAAGTAACATCTGAGATGAGACACTACAACCTACACATTGTGGGGAGCAGTGATTGTAGGTGGACCAGATCTGACAGAATGAAAACCACCAGAGGAGAGATGGTCCTGTATTTGGGAAGGGATGACAGCCAACAACACAAAGGAATACCCATCTTTCTCGACAAGGAGGCAGAGAAATGTCTAATTGAGTGGAAACCAGTCAAAAGGAGACTCATGACAGCCAGGTTAAAAGCAGACACATAAATACCACTATTAAAAAGTGCAATGTTCCAACAAATGACGCAGAGGAAACAGTTAAGGACATAGTCTACCAACAGGTGAAAGTGGAACTTTTAGTAGTGCCGAACTAGGGCCTGAAGATTGTGAAGAGAGACTTGAATGCTACAGTGAAAAATGGCAACAAGAACAATGACAAAGCCATGGGAAAAGAAGGCTGTGGAACAATGAATGACTATGGGGAAAGACTGATGGAATTTTGTGCCACAAATGACCTAGCAATAGGAGGAACTCTCTTCCCCCAACCATGATATTCACAACCAAACATGGGACTCACCCAAGGGCGGAGACAAGAACTAGACTGAATACCTGAAGATAAGTAGCACCTGGAGATGCTCACTGCAAGATGTCAGAGAGAGAAGGGGAGTGGACGTTGGTAGTGATCACCATCTGAGGCCACTCTTGCAAAGATGCAGCTCAGAAAAACAGCACAAAACATCAGGAGGACAGCACTATAATGTGGCAAAATTACAGGACCCAAAAGGCATTTGTTTTTATGTATTGAAAACAGGTTCTAACACCTGGCAGACATGGACAATCAATCAGAGCCAGGTGGAGATGCAGCCAACAAGAAGTTGGAACAGGACTCTTCAATATATGTGGAGGGCAGTGAAATATACTTGGGAACCAAGACAAGGAAGAAAAAGAATGGATAAGACAAGATACATACATACCACGCTATTGAAGACAGGAGGGCAGCAAAAGAGAAACTCATGGACGGCCAATCTGAGAGGCTGCAGAGATGCACAAGCAACAATACACAGAAGCAAAGAGAGCAGTCAAAAGATTGACAGAAGCAGACAAGCGTGCATACATGGATAACCTTGCCAGCCAAGCGGAGGAGGCAGCCAGTAGAGAAGAACTGAGAGGGTCTTCAAGATAATGAAGATAGTCAGTGGCAAATCCTGTGTAACATACAACACCCCTATCTTGGACAAGGAAGGCAGACTACTCACAACAGTAAAAGACCAGGAAGCACATTGGGATCAGTAGTAAAAAAAAAAAGTCTTGATCAGAGCAGTACCAATAAGCAATGCAGGCATCCAAGAATCAGACAGATTTGGATGTGAATGCTGGAAGGGAAGGGATCATTATCAATTGTAACAACTGGAGTGGAATCACCCTTCTGTCAATCCAGAGTAAAATAATGGTGAAAATCATTACAAAGCACATTTCTGATGCCTCGGACAAGCAGTTAAGAAAAGAACATGTAAGATTCTGCAATGGCAGAGGGTGCGCTGCTCAGATCCTTACTCTACGGAACTTCATAGAGCAGTGCGCAGGGTAACAGCGATAACTATACATCATCTTGATTGATTGAGAAAGGCTTTGACAGTATCCACTAGGGCAGCCTCTGGCTGTTAGTCCTGTCAACTCTTGGTGTATTTTCCCAAATATCTTTTTGCTTCTGAACCTCTTGATTTTGATCCTGTGCTGAATTTCGTCTTTGCTGGCTTTAGGACTCTGTCTTTTATAAGGGAACAAGGGTTCCTAAGAAAAAAGGACTATATATTTAAATACCACATAGAATCACAATGAAGTCTATGGAAACCATGCAATAAACCAGTATATTTATTCCAAACAAAATTAAGAAAACAATGTAGTGGGAAAACAAAAACGTCTTGGAAATTATAAATCAATAATTGCTCAGGCATACCACATGTGATAGAAAGCACCGTTACTTGCTAATGTAAAAAAATATATTATAGTACAGAGTTCAAGTACTAAAAGTCGACGACGTTTGGATCCCTTATTTGATTGTTGGGATCATCATCATGTGAGATGCACATAAGTAGTCGCTGACAATATAACCAAGACAAGACTAAACCTTTGTTGGGACATCTGTCAATTAAGAAGTCCTCAATAAATCGACCGTAGCATGATCTTCAATCAAGGCCCTCAATAGGCAATTAGCAGTAATTACTTAAGGCAAAACAAGTTACCAGATGTCCCCATCGGAACCAACAGAGTTTAAACAGCAAAAGCTACGTGCAGGGGAGCAAGACGCGTGACTGCTTTTGGCTCCAGGCTTTCTTTGCCATGCTTGCATGCTGGCACATGCGTACATCTTATGCTGATTCATCGACCCCGCCACGTCGTAAGGGATCGCCGCCTTGCTGCCAACGGTACATCACCTCCCCTGCAACCGTAAGGAACCCACCCTTCACCTCCCCTGCCGAGCAGTAAGGAACCGACGCCTCACCTCCTCAGTGGCACTAAGGAACTAAGCTGCACCGGCTCCAGTGCCGCCTTACCTCCACGACACCATGCAACATCTTTGTCGCCTCATCGTTTTCCAAGGTACTGTAATCTGGGTCTATAGGACTGTGTAGCTGGCCCCTCTCCCTCGCAGTTGGCGCCAGACTGTTGGAAGCGACTCCGTTTTGATAGTCGCTGTTGGAGCAATTGTGTTTTTAAGCGATATACTACATTTAAACGTTGAAAATTTGTATCTTTAGTTTGTGTATGTTGGGTTTTTGGCGTTTTGGTCTTGTTTAACTCAGATAAATATTGGCAATTTTTCCAAACCGGAAGTGACATGCTCTGTTTCTAATTTGGCACCCTTACGTCAGTTTCTTTCCACACAAGAAAAGTGAAGCCACGAGGAACACTGACCACATGTGTGGGAAGCTAGAAACTTTAAAAATTCAATCCTCATACACTATAATCTGTAGCTAGAGTCTCTACCAGATAAGGTGTTACAGAAGGTAAGTAACTTGTTCACCTCATAGAGACTTCTAGCCTCAGTTCCCATATCTTAGAAAAAGATACCCAAGCGGATTAGAATGAAAAGTCATGGAGGACCAAATGGACAAATTAACCGTCACACAGGACCTGACTAGTCCGGGCAATAGTGCTTCGTAAATGTGTGCAAGGAAGCCACCTGCTGTCTGACAGGTATCCAGGACAGGACATCCATAAGCGAACATGGTGGCCGAAGCCTTGGCTGTGGTAGTGTGAGTGTGCAAACAATCAGGGGGTCGCTTTTTGGCTGATGCACAGCAGATTTTGATACAGAGCACTTTACATCTCCAGATCATATGCATCTTTACCGTCCTTCCTTTCTAGGCCCAGACATACCCCAAAAAGAGTCCACCCAGAACTCTTGAGTACTTTCAAGGTTGAACAACAACGCTCTTTTTGGGTCCAGTCGGTGGAGTTTCCCCTCTTCTTTAGAGGAGTGAGGCAGAGCATAAAAGGTAAGCACAGAGATGGACTAGCCTACATGGAAAGGAGTAATTTGCTTCAGGAATAAAGATGCTCAACCTCGAAGGACCAGTTTCTCTGGGAAGAGGGCAAGGTAAGGAGGATTTACAGACAGTGCCTGTAACTTTCTGACCCTCTGTGCAGATTTTAGACCCACTAGGAAGGCCATTTTGATGGTAATAAGCCTGAGTGGATAGTTAGGGAGGAGCTCAAAAGGAACACACACCAAAAAAGTGAGAAGCAGGTTGAGCTCCCACTGGGGCATAACAAAAGGCACTGGTGGGAACATATGATGGAGACCTTACAGGAACCTTTGTACAACAGGGGATTTGAAAAGGGATGGCTGATCTGGCAACCACAGAAATGGCAGAAAGATAGCCTTTCAACGTGCCCAAAGCAAAGCCCTGCTCATCTAAGGTAAGAATAAGCAAAACAACCTGGGAAAGGGGTGCAGATAGAGGGTCAACATGTTTATCTGTACACCACGCCACAAACTTGCTCCAACAGCAGACTTCAGGTAGAAGGTCAATAGCTGTCAACTGTTGCCGTCACTCTCCACCTAAGCATTTTCAGGTTGGGGTGCAGAACCCTGCCCTGCTGCCTTGACAACAAAATCCTCCAGAAAAAGCATCCCAATGCTCATGCTCAACAGCACGGGATACCAGACTCTCCATGCCCATTCTGGAGCCACAGAATGAATTGTAGCCACTTGTTCCTGACCTTCTTGTGTGTCAGAGAACACTCATATGGTTCCGTATTGCAGTCAGAAATGATGATGAGGGGCTTGGTGGTGCCAGTGGTATCGGCCCAGGAGCAGGCCCCTCTCTGGATCAGTCAATGGATCCTTAGAGCCCGGATGACACCAAAGCAAACCTAACGGCAAAAGACCAGTAAGGGCCCTTCCAGACTCATGGGGCCAGAGGGCGCTCCAGAGTGGTCAGGCCACCCTAAGTTGAGGTGCATGGCCTTGTAAAATGTTTGAGTTGGGCAGGGTCACTCCGGCTCCCGGAAACTCAGGGAAGTGCAGAGACATCCTAGACGCAGCCTCCACCACAGAGTTATGCATCAATTGCAGACGGAGCCGCAACCCGTTTCTGCAGCAAAGAAAAAACCTCTTCAACAACATCTTTTTGCCCAACTTTCCTGACAACTAGGAGTGGGGCGACTATTACTGGGTATCTCTTCGCAAACGATCTCTGGACCTTCCTCATGACCCATATCTGGAGTGTTGCAGAGTCGGCTGACATCTGGCAAACTGTGGAAACAGAAATGAAAAACCACAGCTGGGGAACCATACAGAATCTTGCCCAAGAGTTGCTTGCAAACTGTTTTTTAGCAACAGGTACTCCCTTTCCTGGCCTTAGTTTTGACGCACCAGTGGTCAGTGTTCTTCATAGCTGTGCACTTCTGGCATGGAAAGTCATGAAGAGAAACTGATGTCAGAGCGGCAGTGTGGCACCTATATTTGACCCGCAACATCATATCCGGCGCGGATGCCGACGGACATGGAGCTGATCGACGCCACCTAATGGCGCAAAGAGGTACTGCTCAAGAAAAATCTCAGGATCCAGACTGACGCCTGGGGAAATTCAAAAGGTGAGGAATCTGCAACTAGAATATGTCTCTACCAGATAAAGCGTTACAGAAGTTAAGTAACTTGTTCATTATTAACTTGTGTACGCCAAGGTGATTATCTGTGGGAGTAACTAGGCCATGCTGCATTACAGAAGCAGAAGCAGCAGCAGACGTGCACATCCCGAGATGTAAAAATATGTGCTTGTGAGCCTCCATTGTGATTCCTTCATACACAGTGATTAGATGAGTACCTATTTTTGCCACACCATGACACACAACTATTGGCGATGCATACACAGCTTAGATAACATATCCTAATTTGACCACAAAGGGTGTCCACACACACTGTCCTGAGGAATGCCCGTTTTCATGATCAAGTGTCACATACCTATAAAGGGTTGAATTGTCAATGATAACCTTCCTCTGTACCATTCAGTTGGACTGGCCTAAATTAAGGGACTCAAAAAAAAACAGCTCAATCCAAACAGATGTAAACTCCAGTTGGGCAGCACTGAACAACTATGAATGACTGCTCAAACACTGTATGTATATCAACTTACGTGCACTTATCATTTGCACTAGCACTTTTCATGTTGCGCCCGGGTCACCTTCTTCACGCATATTGCCTAGGTAGAGAAATGAACTCGTTAGAGGTAATGTACTGTAAACTCATGAAATAATGAGTATGTCTTTTGTGCGTCAATGGATCAATATTGTTCTTGATTACTATGTTAAGAAGTGCCAGTCTCCTGGAGAAGGTCTATAGCTGCACGCTTGAGGGAAGGGCACTTCCCAACACATCCTGTAAGTCCATGTACCAGCTATCACCATAGGGTTAGGCAACTCTTTCCCATCCCCACCATGACTGTCTCCATAAGGTTGGCTCCGGTCAGAGTCCAGGCCATAAACTCAGTGTAATGCCTGTCTACGACTGCACGGAAGTGGAATGATGTCTGAGTCAGATGGCTTCAGTAGAGTTTCAGGTACACCCAGATCTGGATGAGGCTTCAGTCAAGACGCCGCCTGATTGGATTCAGACACCACGATGAGTAGCAGGTCTCGGATTCAGACACCGCAATGATTTGCAGGTCTTCCTCTGGTGTTGGTGATGTCAGTGCTAGCATCAGCCCGTGAGGAACTGGTACAGATTTCAGCACCGGTCCCAATGCCGGCATGGAACCCGAAGTGGGTTTAAGGGGTCCAGACAGCACAGAGAGTAAACCTGGAGGCAGTAACACCACTTGGAGTGCCTGTGGATCCTTGGGGCCACAAGGCGTGACAAAGACTTGCAGCATCGCCTCTTCAAAGGCCTCAACCTGCTGTAAAGTCACAAATGACCCTGGAACTGAGGGTGCATCGGGACCAAGTACGGAACTGGCTCATCAGTGGAATATGAGCAACGAATCCAAGCACCAAAGGCACTTCACATGTTCATCTGTCACAAACATCTGCCTTTACAAGGCTTAAACCCTGTAATTTTAAGGGATGACATTCCTTGATCAGTAGAAATAATTTCACCAGAAATCGCTTCACCAAGTGAAGCAGGAAGCAGCTGAGCTCTGGATCCGTCCCTGGAAGCACTTCAAAGAAAGGAAGCAGAGTCAGTGTATATAGGTATACACCTATAGGTATATATATGCGGCTCTATTAGTCACTGGAGGGGGACGGCATCAAAACAGAGCAACGTGGCGCACCTACCAGCGTGCAGTAGTTTTTTGGATCCAATCTGGCCCTGAAGATATTTAAAAGGTGAGGAATCTACAGTTCAACATGTCTATATGAAACAAGTCGCATTAGCAGACCGAAGGGCAAAGCTATGTCCACATAGTCTCAATCTTCTTCCGTTCTCCCTGATTGGGAGGGTATGGGATGCTATTTGGTAAAAGGAGAGGACTGGGACACAAATCTCTATGGTGAGAGATAAGCAGTCAAACATTTTAACTCTCTAGCAAGTATAGCGAGGTGGTGTGCATAATAATTTACAGCAGCCACAGAAGCAAGCTTGTTTGAAGCAACCAGTTGCGGTCCAGAAAAGTATCACTGAGAAAGATGAAAAAGATCAGTCGGATATTAAGTAGACTGTAGCATCTCAGTGACGAGCGCAGCCTTGTTCTCCTCTATAGGGAATGGCAATTCAAGGCCTTCAGCAGCCTTGTGAAGAACTGATAGAAATAAAGCAATTCCGTCTGTTGACAGCCCTGTAACACACTCCAATCCACCTCCCGTCTGGTGACCACGCTATTAGCACTTGGGGTGCCAGATAGGAACCAGCATCAGTAGACATAGGACGCAGGCGTTTGCCTACCCCACCACTGTCATCCTCATCACCCTCATCAGACCACACTGGGAATATGAATAGGAGTCAGACCCAAATTTCTCACCAGGATAGCAACAGTACTTGTTATTTCAAAATGCTTCTCCTAAAATCTATGTGCCTTGGATCCACAAGTATTTAGAATGGCCTTTGTCTTTAGAAAATTGGCCTTATCATGTGACTAACCTGAAGTCGGCACTGAGAGTGCCATGAGTGCTGCCGAGCCCAGCGCCCAAGAGGCAGCCATGAACGATGCAGCCAAGGGGCCCACTGCTGTGGGCAGTGATGTGATAGGAACCATTAGGAGTATCCCGGTCAGAGTTCCAAAAAGTTTTTTGGGACTCACAGGGCCACCAGAGGGAGCAAAATGGGAATTTTTCCTGTGCAATTTCTCCATCGCCTGTGTGAAGGTTGTCATCTATTCTCGATCTGTGCAAGGGGTGAAGGACAGAAACAGCTCTTTGGGTTGCATGCTGGAGCAAGAGCCTGGCACGAATCCTGGTATTTCCATAAAGTCTGGCTCCAAGGCTGAGGTCAAGGAGAGTAGATGCCGATCAGAGGCCCTACGTTTAGAATGGGCTTGATGACATCGGGCCCAAGAGTCAGACAAGCGCAGTTTGGAGGACTTCCCAGTCGGAACTTTGCTGGGCACCATGTCTGATGGCAACATCTGCTTAGCACAGGTATACCAATGTTTGAAACATACCAATTTTGATGGGGTCATCCCAACAAAATACTCCACTTACTATATTTTTTGGAAGAAAAGTCTGAGAGCAACTGTCCAGATTTGTGTCCTAGGACGTGGAGAAAAAAAGAATGACGTTGTTGATACAAGAACGAGACTTGGACATCATGTCTAAAGTTTCAGGAGCCAGGATGGAGTTGCTCTTAGACCTACCAGTGCTGCATTATGAACACAAGCACAAAGGCAAAGAGGCCGTCAGGAGGCACACAGACTGCACCACAAATTCTGTGCACCCTCTGACAACATCCCTCAAAATGGGTGAAAGGGGTCCTGTGGACTTCTCCACACATTCCCTGCAGGGGTGTGTGTCACTCACTACAACCTTCTGCAATGGAATCTTTAAATCCTCCACTCCCAAACCTCTCCCTCCATTAATTGCAAGCTAGATGCTGCATGCAGTGAAAGATAGAGAAGCTGCTCGAAATAGCTGCTTTGCCTTTCACTAAAGCGCTGCCCTGTGTGTAGCTACAAGTTTGCGGCTTCCTGGGGGGAGGGGAGGGGACGGCTGCATTATGTGTAACGGGGTACACTGTCCCCATCTGCACCCAGGCACCTCATTAAAACTTCGCCACGGCTCAATGTTTCAACTGTCTCCGCAGACTTATTGAAAAAGTAAATGCTTCAGAGGAAGTGATTATATCGTTTTCATGCAGATTTACAATTTTTTAAACAAATCAATCTCAGCAGGTACTTTTGTTAATCAATATAAAGATGAGCTATAATAGCTGTGCCATAAAATCTTAATCTCACATTCTCGCTCCATGTGATCACTTCACTTTATCTCTTAAATTACAATGAAAAGAAACAATTAACTGAGTAGAGTGTCTTCTTAGATCTAAAACATTTTGTGAAGCTCAGGTAAGAGGCTCCACAAGGAATATTAAATCTTAATATTCATTCCTCTAAGGAACATCAAATTCTTCACGCTAAGGCATTTCTGAGATGCAACATCTTCCAAACAATGTATAACTCATACTTCAACTTCAACTTCAAACTAGAAAGTAATATGAAATATCTTATTTACAAATGTAAATTGCTCCCTTCAGAGTAAATGATTCCATGTAATTTATGTGTGTTCTCACTCAATGACCAAAAATGTTTACATTTTGAAATTTGATAAAAAGTATTAATAAATCAAAACTGTGTAATAATATTTAGTAGTTGAGAAATCTCATTCCTTTGTTGCACAGATGTATTATTACTATTCCTTCCGCATGTCTATGCAAAAAAATCACTATATCCACATCCTTCCTACTCTGGAATGTTACAGATTCTTGCAAACTCCAATAATGCAGCCTTGCTGGCATGGCCATTATGAAAACACAGAGCACCACGATGAACTCCAAAAATTATAAGCATGGAGCAGACCTGGTCCATGGTCCTTATTGTTACACTTTGGATCACCCTATCAATGTATGAGAGCCTAAACAAACAAAATAATGCAAACATTATACAAATGGTACGATAGTTAATGAAACTCTTAATGTCATATTTCATACATGTGTAAGCAATTCAGATGCATTTCGAGGTACTGATCCCATATGGACATATTTTACAATTGCCTAGTGTGAAAACACTCATGGATGGTTGCTGGGGGTCAACTTTTATTAATCTGGAATTTGGGTGAATGGTTGTGCTTTTTCATTTTTTCCCCTCAGGCCGTACACTAACAGGAGATATTGCAGCCATGTTTTGCCATCTGTGAAGAACCCCCATAAATCCATCCTAAGGTAGTGCAGCATTGTCAGTACACAATTTAGACACCCTAATTAAAATACTTAAGAGGGTCGAGGTATGGTATCGGGGCTGTCTAAATCTTCATAAGACTATGGCCTATACCATTTGATGAAATCTCCACAAGATATGAATTAAAGTACAAATTATTAGGGATTATTCAAAATAAAGATTATTAATTTGGTCATTAGGTCATTAGTTAAATCGTGGGCCATCAGCAATTCAAAATCAATAAATATGAATCAAAATATACAAGAAGATTAACAAAAGGTAAATCTGTAAAGCAAACAGCGGCCTGTACCTAAGCGTAGTTAAGCAAGAAGACCAACATAGAGTCTGCCATCAAAGAGTTTGCCACCAAACACAACTGGCACATATTCCGAAAATATCATATTCGATAGGACTTTAGGCAAAGGAAGCCACACACATTTAGCTGCTTCTAATGGGCTGAGAGTGGTAGACTATAAATGTTACAAGATACAGACCAATTAACATGCAAATGCATTAGATACATTCAACGTGATACATCTAGAAACATCTACTTTACTGCATATATATAAATGAGGTGTCTATAGGAAATGACGGATAGAGTGCATTTATAGAACTTAAACAATACCATGTTCAGTGAACGAAAGGCTTTTTCATTCAAGCCTTTGAAAAAGGCCTTGAAAATTCCAAATACAGGAACAACTTGAACAAGTCTTCCTCATGAGGAAGGCACATTAATACAATTGTATTTTATTTACTAAACAACACCATAAACAAAGCTCCAATTTTGCTGATTTTCTGAAATGGAAAAGCACACAGGGAAACACATCCACTCGCAGAATGATGGCTCACATAAAATGAAAGTGCACTTTTCTTCTGCAGATGTGAATGATCCCAATGCAAACTGTTTTAAGGCATTGTCATGCTAACAGAAACACATCTAAATCAAGAATTATTTTCTAATTGTTAAAAACGCATTCACAACACTTTTGCCTAGAACGCATCTCCTTTTTACATGCTGCTATCTGTTAGAAATTGGGTTACTGGTTGGCTGGGGTGTGAGCTCTGGTCAGACAGCAACCACAATCCTCGCCAGGGTAACGCACAAGCAAACAACAAATTAACCTGTGCTCACCCTCTGGTAGCTTCGCAAAGAGCATTTAAGTTTAACTTAGAGGCAATGTATAAAGTATTTGTGCTACACTTCAAACAGTAAGACAATCAAACCACCACATAAAAAGATCCGACACCAGGTTATAAAAAGAAAGCTGAATTTAATAAATAACACAAGACCAAACACAACAAAAATTCAATCAGTAGAGCTGCAGTTATGAATTATTAAAGAACAAACTACAATATAGCGCTTCAAAGCGTAAAGTGCCAAACGCGGCTATCTGGTCACGCTGGACCAGGTCAAAGTCATAAGTTCAGGGCCACCGCGATAGAGCGCAGGTCAGATTTAGTCCAAGATTAGCCCCAATTATGTTGTATCTTCTCATGTTTTGTTCTTTGATTCCTGTTCGCATTGGAGAGGGTCGCAAGGAGAACGTTGCGGGTGGCAGTCTGTGTGGTGCAAAGAGCAGGCTAGGTGTCGCGGATGGGAAGGCTGGAGCTTCGAGTTGGTGGCCCCCTGCTGGTTGTTGATGTTGCTATGTGGAGAGGTGGGCTGGCGGTGCTTCACGCTGATTTCCTGAGTGAGCGGCACAGTTCTGGTGCGAACAGACCTGTTCTTGATTGTGAAGAGCCCAAAAGCTTGATTTCAAGAGCTCGGAATCCCCACCAGGGGCCCAGGACCTAAGAGGCATCACTTGGGAGTCAGAAATATGCCAAAGACAGGTCCAGGAGCCATTGGGGAGCCTTTTATGTCCCTGAGTCTCAGATCAGGAGGCCAGCAGATTAACCCTTTGAGTCACTCTAGGGACCTGGGTTCAAGATGAAGTTTCAGGTCCAGCTCTTCTTCCCCATGAAAAAGGTCAGCAGTTTCTTCAGAGCAGCAGTCCAGAAGAGTGGTAGTCCTTGTAGAAGCACAGCAGTCCTTCCTGGCACAGTATCCACAGGTCCAGATGTGTACTTAAAAGTTGGGGTTTGAGGTCCTTCTTTTCTACACAGCTGTGCCTTTGAAGTAGGGCAAAGCTTCTAGAGGCATGTCTTTGAAGTACGCAGTGCCCTGCCTTTGGCTTTCTGGCCCTGGCTCCAGAGTAACTACAGGGCATTAACAACCCTTTGTGTGGAGGCAGGACACAGCCTATTCAGGATTAAGTGGGGCTGTGGCCAGCTCCTCCTCCCATCCTGCAAGTGATGGCGCGCATCCAGTCACACCGAAGCTTCCATTGTGTGTGGCTGTCTAGGAGGAATACACAAAGTCCAACCACCAACTACACCCAGTTATGTGACCCAGAGACAGGCCTGAGGCACCAAATGGCTAAGGCAAGAAAATGCCAACTTTCTAAAAGTGGCATTTTCAGAATTGTAATTTAAAATCCAACTTCATCATAAGTTGTATTTTAAATTAGGATTCAAAAGGCATCAAACATGAACTGGTTATCTCTTCTCATTTGGAAATTCCACTTATAAAATGTAATAACGCAACTCCAATGTTATACTATGAGAAAGTTAGGCCTTGCAGTAGTGAAAAACAAAGGTAAAATTTTTCACTACCCAGACATGTAAAAGCTAAAACTACATGTCCTATTTTTTTTTAATTCAATGCACCTTGCCGCCTGGGCTGTCCAGGGCCTAACCTAGGAGTGACTTATATCAAATCAAATCAAATCAAATCAAATCAAATCAAATCAAATCATTAACATTTATAAAGCGCGCTACTCACCCGTGCGGGTCTCAAGGCGCTAGGGGGAAAAGGGGGGGGGGGGTTATCGCTGTTCGAACAGCCAGGTCTTTAGGAGTCTCCGGAAAGCGGAGTGGTCCTGGGTGGTCCTGAGGCTGGTGGGGAGGGAGTTCCAGGTCTTGGCCGCCAGGAAGGAGAAAGATCTCCCAACTGCCGTGGAGCGGCGGATGCGAGGGACAGCAGCGAGTGCGAGGCCAGAGGAGCGGAGGAGGCGGGTGGGGACGTAGAAGCTGAGGCGTCTGTTGAGGTATTCCGGTCCCTTGTCGTAGAGGGCTTTGTGTGCGTGGGTGAGAAGTCGGAAGGTGATCCTTTTGCTGACAGGGAGCCAATGCAGGTGTCTCAGGTGTGCGGAGATGTGGCTGCTGCGGGGTATGTCGAGGATGAGGCGGGCCGAGGCGTTTTGAATGCGTTGCAGGCGATTTTGGAGTTTGGCTCTGGTCCCGGCGTAGAGGGTGTTGCCGTAGTCCAGGCGGCTCGTGACGAGGGCATGGGTCACGGTTTTTCTGGTGTCGGCGGGGATCCAGCGGAAGATCTTGCGGAGCATGCAGAGGGTGAGGAAGCAGGCGGAGGACACGGCGTTGACTTGCTTGGTCATGGTGAGAAGAGGGTCCAAGATGAAGCCGAGGTTGCGGGCGTGGTCTGTGGGGGTCGGTGCGGTGCCGAGGGCCGTGGTCCACCAGGAGTCGTCCCAGGCGGACGGGGTATTGCCGAGGATGAGGACTTCCGTTTTTTCAGAGTTCAGCTTTAGGCGGCTGAGCCTCATCCAATCTGCGACGTCCTTCATACCCTCTTGTAGGTTGGTCTTGGCGCTGGCGGGGTCCTTGGTGAGGGAGAGTATAAGTTGGGTGTCGTCGGCGTAGGAGGTGATGATGATGATGTCGTGCTTGCGTACGATGTTGGCGAGGGGGCTCATGTAGACATTGAAGAGTGTCGGACTGAGTGATGAGCCTTGGGGTACGCCGCAGATGATCTCGGTGGGTTCTGAGCGAAACGGAGGGAGGTAAACTCTTTGGGAACGGTTTGAGAGGAAGGAGGCGATCCAGTCCAGGGCCTGGCCTTGGATCCCGGTGGAGCGGAGGCGGGTGATTAGGGTGCAGTGACAGACGGTGTCAAAGGCAGCCGAGAGGTCGAGCAGAATGAGGGCGACTGTTTCACCGTTGTCCATCAGGGTTCTGATGTCGTCAGTGACTGAGATGAGGGCGGTTTCAGTGCTGTGGTTGGCTCGGAATCCGGTTTGTGAGGGGTCGAGCAGGTTGTGGTCTTCCAGGAAGGTGGTCAGCTGTTTGTTGACGGTCTTCTCTATTACTTTGGCTGGGAAAGGCAGAAGAGAGATGGGGCGGACGTTTTTTAGGTCGCTCGGGTCAGCCGTAGGTTTCTTTAGTAGAGCGTTGACTTCTGCGTGTTTCCAGCATTCGGGGAAGGTAGCAGAAGAAAAAGAAGAGTTGATGACGGTCTGGAGGTGCGGGGCGATGATGTCGTCGGCTTTGTTAAAGATGAAGTGCGGGCAGGGGTCCAAAGGGGCGCCGGAGTGGATAGAGTTCATGATGGATTTGGTTTCTTCTGTGTTGATGTGGGACCAGTTGTTGAGGGTGATGGCCATGGATGCCGGTTGGGTGGTGTATGGTTGGGTCTGGTGTCCGAAGCTGTCGTGGAGGTCGCTAATCTTGCGATGGAAGAAAGTGGCGAGGGATTCGCACAGATGCTGTGAGGGCGTGACGGCGTTGGAGTTGGCGCTGGGGTTGGAGAACTCCTTGACGATGCTGAAGAGTTCTCTGCTGTTGTGTCTGTTTTTGTCCAGTCTGTTGGTGAAAAAGTTCCTTTTGACAGCGCGGATCAGGTGGTGGTGTTCGCGGGTAGCGTTCTTGAGGGCGGTCATGTTGTCAGCGGTGCGGTCCTTGCGCCAGGCTTTCTCAAGGGCGCGACAAGTTTTCTTTGATTCTTTGAGGGTGTCAGAGAACCAGAGAGGATTTTTGGTGTTGGTCTGTCGATGCGTGTGTTTGAGGGGAGCAAGGATGTCTGCGCAGTTGGAGATCCAGTTTGTGAGGTTGAGGGCTGCGTCGTTGGGGTCGGTGGTGAGGGTGGGTTGGTTGGCGGCGAGTGCGGAGAAGAGTTGCTCTTCGGGGATCTTGTTCCACTGTCGACGAGGGATGGGTTGGGTGCGGAGGTGGTGGGTCTCGCGTCGGAATGTGAAGTGGACGCAGCTGTGGTCGGTCCAGTGTAGGGCGGAGACGTGGCTGAAGAAGACGTGTTTGCTGGCGGAGAAGATGGGGTCATGCGTGTGTCCGGCGATGTGGGTGGCGGTGTTCACCAGTTGTTTGAGGCCGAGGTTGGCGAGGTTGTCGAGCAGGGTGGTGGTGTTGGGGTCGTTGTTTTGTTACAGATGGAAGTTGAGGTCACCTAGGAGGATGTAGTCCGGCGAGGCGAGGGCGTGTGGGGAGATGAAGTCGGCGATGGCGTCGCTGAAAGGGGCGCGTGGCCCGGGAGGACGGTAGACGAAGAATCCTCTGAGGGTGGTCCTCGGATCGGTGCGAATCTGAAAATGCAGGTGTTCAGCGGCGAGAGGGGTGTCTTCGGTGGAGGTGGTGACGCTGATGGAGTCTTTGAAGACGATGGCGATACCTCCTCCTACCTGGTTGGTGCGGTCTTTTCTGGAGATCTTGTAGCCTTCGGGGATGGCAGTGGCGATGTCAGGGGCCGAGGAGGTGTTCATCCAGGTCTCCGTGATGAAGGCGACGTCCGGTGCTATGGAGTCCAGGAGGTCCCAGAGTTCAATGGCGTGTTTGTGGACGGAGCGAGCGTTGACTAGGATGCACTTGAGGTGGTTGATGGCGCGTGGGCTTGTGGTCGTGGTTGTTGCGTGGTGGAAGGTGCGTTTGCAGGAGTTGCAGGCGAAGGGTCCATGGGTGCGTTTGGGGTGAGCTTGGAAGCAGGTGTTGGAGCGTCCTGGGTTGAGGGCGTGGAGGGTGGTGGGGTCGTAGCGGGTCAGCGGGCTTGGGAGAGCTGGGGACCAGGGGTCGTGTCGCTTGGCGCGGGCCAGGCGCGGACGGGCGCAGACGGGCTTGCCTCTGGCGCGCCGCCATATGAGGTAGGAGGGGGGGAGGGGTCAGGTGGGGGCGAATGGGAGCTGTGGGCGTGCAGGAGGTCGCGGCGGGAAAGCGCGAGGGAGGGGGGGGACAGGTAGAGTGAGAAGAGCTGGGGGAGGGGGGTTTAAGGGTGGAGGGGGGTGAGTGTTAGGAGGTTTAGGAGATAAGGGAGAAAGATAGGAGTAGGGTTGAGGAGATAGGGGAGGGGGGTTGTAGAGGTGGGTGAGGGTGAGAGGTAGAGTGAGAGGATAGGAAGATAGGTAATAGAGGGGGTGAGGGGGGGAGAGATAGAGAAATAGATAGAGAAAATAGATAGGGAAATCGATAGATAGGGAAATAGATAGAGAGATAGGAAGATAGGAGGAGGTGGAGAGTGAGGGAGTTAGATAGTGGGATAGAGAGATAGAGAGATAGGTAGATAGGAGAAGTGAGGGAGGTAGATAGTGAACGGGTTAGATAGGAGAGATAGAGAGGGGGATGCGAGTGGGGAGGGGGATGAGGCAGGAGCAGGAGGGCAGGCGCGGGGAGAAGAGGACGGAGGAGGCAGAAGAGCCGAAGACAAGAAGAACAGAAGAACAGAAGACCGGAAGGAGAGAAGAAAGGAAGATCAGAAGACCGGAAGGAGAGAAGAAAGGAAGACCGGAAGAACACAGAAGAAGATACAGAAGAAGATACAGAAAAACGAAGAACAGAGGGCAGAAGACCACAGAAGAAGATGAGGAAGAAGAGAAGATTTTTTGTATTATTTGTATTTTATGTATTAAAAAGGTAGGTTTGGGCCTAGGAAAATGTTTATTTTGCCAGGCTGAAAGGGCAGGTTAAATGTCCACACACAGGATCTGCAATGTAAGACCTGACACATGTTTAGAGCTATATCTAAGTGGGTGACACAATAAGTGCTGGAGGCCCCCCAGTAGCATTTAATTTACGGGCCCTGGGCACATGTACTGCACTTTGCTAGGGATTATAGGTAAATTAAATATGCCAATTGGGTATACACCAATGTTACCATGTTTTGAGAAAGGAGCACAAACACTTTAGCCCTGTTCAGCAGTGGAAAAGTGTGAAGAGTTCCAAGGGAAGCAAAAACGAGGCCAGCAGGCAAAACGTTAGGGGGAAATGACACGAAGAACACCAGGTCTACCACTATCTATTTTTCATTGGGGACATTTCTTCAACATTAGTTGGTTTCATAATTCACACTAGGCCACCGCAATACTTCACGACCCTGTTGCTTCATCTTAATCATGAAGCATCGGCCATTCGAACAGCCTTTCATTATTTCCTCCAAATGCCAGTGTGACCTGATCCGCTCCCCGTAGAATATGTTAGTGGAAGTACTCACGGCTGATAGTTCAGCACCATAGTACGACACACTTTTTGTCACAAAAGATCGGGTATGCCATGCATGCAAGTAGTAGGAATTGTCAGCAACATACATACAGATTACGCTTCTTAAATCCCACAGTCACAGCAACTTAAAACCACTATTTTTCCTCAAGTCTGTAATTGCTATAGGTTCACTAAAAGTAGAGACATCACTCAGTGTTCTGGGCTAGCATCCAGTCAAAAGACCAGTGCGTTGTCACTCAAAAATACAATTTGCCTAACACATTTTTTCATTTTCATGTTGCTACTTGCATCCGTTTTGAGTTTATTATGAAGACATTATTTTCATATCAGTCAGTTACTGGTATGTTAAAATAAAAAAAGAGGGTGAACTAATATTTTTAAAGTGACCTTGCTGGTGCTTGCCCTGTGAATTTTCTTGTACTGTGTTCCTGAGAAATTGAGAGAGTTGACCATTTTAATGTTCTTTGGTGCATTTTGCTGCATTTCTCTTGTGTTGGTGTGGAAACAAGTTACATCAATGGCAGTGCACGCTTTGTTTGCATGCTGTGCTGCATGTCTGCATTACTGTTTAATTGGTGTCCGAATATGCAATAGGTTGAGGGTGTGCATGCTGTACTGATATAGGTTATTTATGGGCTATGGGTTCCATTTCGAGTGTTACAGATTTTGGGTATGTCAGTGTTGCAATGCTTAGTGCAAAAATGTGCTCTCTGTGTTCAAAGTATTGTGTATGTGTCCGGTATTTTAGAATACCTTTGCTCAGTAAGCAGGCGATTGCTGGTTAGATTGGTGACTTAATGTCATTCATGTTGGTGACATGCATGGATATATTATTTCCGATTATGTTGGGTGCTTATAATATACCCAAAAGGTGATGGGAGGATGCCTGTGATAAGTCTAACCAATGGCAGTCGCTTGAGGAATTCCGACCCACCATTCCGCCTCAGAATGGACCCAGCCATATACAAATAAGTTTTGACCCTGCTTCAATAAGAACAATAAAGTTCTAGTGGTACAGTGAAACTGGTATTTAGTTGCTTGTGTTTGATTCAGGCAGACCGGGCAAGGCAGTTTGGGCTGGACTGTTCCTATTGGAGGAGGGTCAAGGACTGGTTTGCATATGGCTTCGTCTAATCTGAGGTCACATGGTGGGCAGAAAAGTGATGGGTTGGAATGTTACCCTGAGAGACTGCCATTGGTCAGACATATTGCAAACATTCCTCCCATCACTTTTTGTGTGCTTGATGTAGGGCTCTAAGTGACAAAGTCGTGGGCCCTGTGCTAACTGTGCCACTGGAACCAAAACATGCCCTACAGATAAGCCCCAATTACAAAGAAACCAGTGCTGCATTGCTTGTGTTCTAGTAGACAGAGGACCTGGCCTGGCAGTTCGAGCTGGACAGTTCCCACTGGAGTAGGACCAAGTCTAATTTGCATATGGCAAGGCCCAAACTGAGGATGCATGGTGGGCAAAAGAATGATGGTTCCAATCAGAGGTCGAAGTGGGTGGAATCAGTGGGGCACAATGCACCCATACATTTTTGATTTATGAAAAACTGTCCTCTACTTTTTTGTAAAAAGACAACCATCCCTGGATGGTTAATTTCGCCAGTTTAAATCCTTTAGCTGAAGTGTCTTTCAGGGAGTCTCCTGTACTGTGAAACTGAAGCCAGGCAGGCAGCTAAATAAGCCTTCCTACCAAGGTGCCTGCTTGTTTGAAAGGAATGCAAATGTGCACAACAAGTTAATCTGTAGATGTAAAGGATGCTTGAAAGCCCGGTACTTGCTTTAACTCTTTGGATCATTCAAAGCTTTGTGTTGACAAAGATTTATTATTTTTGAGTGGTAGTGCAGAGTTAACAACTGAGCTGTGAAGTGTGGGCTTTTAATTTTAATTATATTTATATAGTGCTTATAAAGTGCTTACTACCCCTGGAGGTGATGAAGGCACAGTAATGTAAAATAAACTGCATTAAGAACAACCTCTGTACTACAAAAATCTATATTTAGGAAGCACCATTTTATCTTAAACCTTTTTACACATTTTTGTAGCAGTCTATCTTATACTGTGTGTAATGCAATTTATTTTTAAGCCATTTCTGCCCCCGGTTGGGGTGGCGAGGGGGGGATTCGGGGGGCAGGAACCACTTGACACCAGGGATCATTTTTTTGTTTTTTTTGTTTTATGTATGTGGGAGCGACCTCTTAGGCAAGGGTCGCTCCCTTGGGGGCAAATTTACTTTTAGGCCATTTCTGCCCCCATGGGGGGGAGAAACCACTAGACACCAGGGATTTTCTTTTATACTTGTGCATTAGGGGAGCGGCCCCTTGGGCAAGGGCCGCTCCCCAGGGGGTGAATTTATTTTTGGACCATTTCCGATCAGCCTATTATACTTAGGACGATCTGCCCCCCGGGGGGGGGGGCAGAAACCACTAGATACCAGGGATCACTTTTTTTGTTTTATGTATGTGGGGAGTGACCCCTTAGGCAAGGGTCACTCCCTTGGGGGCAAATTTACTTTTAGGACATTTCTGCCCCCCTTTGGGGCAGATTGGCCTATTTTTATTAGGCCAACCTGCCCCCCTTGGGGGCAGAAACCACTAGACACCAGAGAGTTTTGTTTTTTATTTATGTTTATACATAAGGGGAGCAGCCACTTGGGCAAGGGCCGCTCCCAAGTGGGTCAAAATATTTTTAGGCCTTTTCTGCCCCTCCTGGGGGCAGATCAGCCTATTATAATTAGGCTCATCTGCCCCCAGGTGGGCAGAAACCCCTAGACACCAGGGATATATATTTTTTATGTTTACTGCCCTGGGGGGCAAATTGTCTTTAGGCCATTTCGCCTATTTTTGTTAGGCCAATCTGCCCGAGACACCAGGGATTTTTATTTTTGTGCGTCAATTTCACGCAAGGGGAGCGACCCCTTAGGCAAGGATTGTTCCCCTGGGGGGAAAATTTGTTTTAGGCCATTTCTGCCCCCTGGGGGGCAGATCGGCCTATTTTTAGAAGGCCCATTTGGCCCCAAGGGGGGCAGAAAGCCCACCAGAGAAGATTTTTTTTCCCCAAAATAAGAGGGTGGGGGTATGGCCATACCCCCACCCCAAATAAATGGGGCCAAAGTTGTTCTGCCCACCGGTGGGCAGATGGGGCAGTTATCCCGGATCCACTCCCCGGGGGGCAGAAAGCATACTAGATACCAGGGAATTAAAAAAATATATAAAATAGTGGGGTGGTGGCTACCAATTAGTATGGGCCTGGTTATGCCCCCACCCCAATTGAAGGGGTAACAGTTTTTCAGCTCTCCCCCTGCACACTACAACATCTTAAGCCACAGCAAGAGGACATTTGATTATTTTGGATTTTGGTTTTACATTATGGGCATGAGAGCTAACTCTCAAAATTGTCCCATTTGGAATGGTGAGGGCTGCACTTTTTGGACTTTGGGACGCTGCCATGCAGAACAATCCACAAGACCTACAATCTGAAAACTAAACATCTGGGTGATTCCAGGGTGGTGTGCTTCACATGCACCCCGGACCATTTACTTACCCACAATGCCCTACAAACCTCCAACTTTGCTGGAAATCACACATTTTTCCCACATTTTTGTGATGGAACCTTCCAGAATCTGCAGGAATCCAGAAAATTCCTACCACCCAGCATTGTATCAACTATACCAATAAAAATTCTGCTGCACTTGTCAGCCTAAAAATGTTTTTTTTCAAACTGCCCTTTTGGACCCCCTTTTTTTTCACCCCAAATTTCAAATAGTTTTTGGGTCTTCTCTGTCACAGGAACTTGGCCCGCCTACACAAGTGAGGTATCATTTTTACCGGGAGACTAAGGGGAACGTTGGGTGGTAGGAAATTTGTCCCGGAGGAGTGATCCCACAGAGAAATGTGGGAAAAATATGATTTTAGCTAAATTTGAGGTTTGCTGAGGATTCTGGGTAAGAAAACATTGGGGAATCCACGCAAGTCACACCTCCCTGGACTCCCTCTGGTGTCTAATTTTCAGAAATGTCTGGGTTTGGTAGGTTTCCCTAGATGGCTGCTGAGCCCAGGACCAAAAACACTGGTGCCCCCCCCTCTCTCCCCCCCCCCCCCAAAACAAAAATAGGTAGTTTTGAATTTGATAATTTTTATGTGTCCAGATAGTGTTTTGGGGCATCTCCTTTCGCGGGCACTAGGCCTACCCACACAAGTGAGGTATCATTTTTATCGGGAGACTTAGGGAAGCACTGGGTGGAAGGAAATTTGTGGCTCCTCTCAGATTCCAGAACTTTCTGTCACCAAAATATGGGGAAAAAGTGTTTTGTTATCCAAATTTTGAGGTTTGCAAAGGATTATGGGTAACAGAACCTGGTGAGAGCCCCACACGTCACCTCAACTTGGATTCCCCTAGGTGTCTAGTTTTCAAAAATGCGCAGGTTCAGTAGGTTTCCCTAGGTGCCGGCTGAGCTAGAGGCCAAAATTTACAGCTAGGCACTTTGAAATCTGACATGTTTTTTGCAATGTAAAAATGTGATGTGTCAGGTTATGTTTCCTGTCGCGAGCATTAGGTCTACCCACGCAGATGAGGTACCATTTTTATCAGGAGACTTGGGGGAACACAGAATAGCAAAACAAGTGTTATTTCCCCTTGTCTTTTGCTACATTTTTTTCCTTCCAAATGTAAGACATGGTGTAAAAAAGAAGTCTATTTGAGAAATGCCCTGTAATACACATGCTAGTGTGGGCACCCCGGAATTCAGAGATGTGCAAATAACCACTGCTTCTCAACACCTTGTCTTGTGGCCCATTTTGGAAATACAAAGGTTTTCTTGATACCTATTTTCACTCCTTATATTTCAGCAAATTAATTGCTGTATACCCGGTATAGAATGAAAACCCATTGCAAGGTGCAGCTCATTTATTGGCTCTGGGTACCTAGGGTTCTTGATGAACCTACAAGCGAATATACATCCCCGCAACCTGAAGAGTCCAGCAGACGTAGCAGTATATTGCCTTCAAATATCTGACACTGCAACAAAAGGTTACAGAGTAAAACGTTGAGACAAATGGCTGTTTTTTTCACCTCAATTTCAATATTATTCTATTTCAGCTGTTCTTTTCTGTAGGAAAACCTTGTAGGAGCTACACAAATTACCCCATGCTGAATTCAGAATGTTGTTTACTTTTCAGAAATGTTTAGCTTTCTGGGATCCAGCATTGGTTTCACACCCATTTCTGTCACTAACTAGAAGGAGGCTGAAAGCACAAAAATAGTAAAAAGTCTGCCTGTTCCTGAAAGCTGGGAAGCTGGCGATTTTAGCACCGCAAACCCTTTGTTGATGCCATTTTCAGGGGGAAAAAACACAAGCCTTCTTCTGCAGCCCTTTTTTCCCCATTTTGTTTTTAAAAAAATGAAATTTTCACTGTATTTTGGCTAATTTCTTGGTCTCCTTCAGGGGAACCCACAAAGTCTGGGTACCTCTAGAATCCTTAGGATGTTGGAAAAAAGTAGGCAAATTTGGTGTGGGTAGCTTATGTGGAGAAAAAGTTATGAGGGCCTAAGCGCGAACTGCCCCAAATACCCCAAAAAAGGCCTGGCACCGGAGGGCAAAAGGCCTGGCAGCGAAGGGGTTAACTAAGGATGGTTTCATAATGCACTATGGTGCATCTCCCACTGAGTCACAACTTTATTTATTTATTTTTCATTTAGGCTGTATGATATTTTATACATAAGTACCTGACAGTGAAAGACAAAAAAAAAACCTACAGAATATTTTGTTTTTTTAGCCACACCTTTGACCCCGCCCCACGCTCACTAACCCCGCCGCCACTGCATGCAGTATCACTGTTCCCACATTTTTTTCATGCAGTTCGACCGCTGGTTCCAATAGTATATGAAGGAGATTGCCAGTGGTTAGACTTACTGCAAGTGTCCTGCCAACACCTTTTGTGTGTTTGATGAACAAATACGGCAGGCTGAAGCTATTTATGTTCCTAGTAAAAAAAGGGCAGCTATACGGACCGGAAGTTGCAAAGGTGTATTGGTTGTGTAAACTGGCAGCACAAGAGACGATAAGCACAAAGCACCACTTCATACCAGCCTCGCCTAGGGCAGGAATGTTGCTATCGCCGCAGCCACTAGGTGGCGCCACACCAACAGAAACTGGTGCAGATTGTGGGAGGGTGGAACAGTGTCGCACCAGCCCAGGCAATGCGTGTCACACCTCACAAAAACACTCCAGGCACTGACCCTTATTAAAAGAAATAAGCACGGTCTGAGGCATGCATGCTGCTTCTATTAAAGGCTTTTTTTTGTGTTAGCATTCACATGAAGGAAGGGTTGTTGTGAATAAAAATCTTGCTGATAAGAATGTGATTCCATGGGGGGAAAACCCCGTTCTCGGACACGAGTGGTTTAACGTGGCCGTGTCACGATAATTAATGAACAGCACATGGGATGGGGCGGTGGCAGCGATCAGTATCCGGCACCCTCCAGGCGCGGCGCGACTCTCCTGGTGTAACACCGTCGGAGCATATTAAAATCAAAGTCAGGGAGGGAGGACTCGTGAGGACAGTTAGCACCATGATGTGCGAGAGGGAGCGCTATGATGTGATGAGTGAGGGAGTGAGGGGGCCCGGCCGCCAAAAGCTACCGAGTTACCCTACCCAAAAATACCTTGCCTTGAAGATGGGGTGCTTTATCGCCCCGACACTACCAAGTTCTCCCTAGCCCCTCGCCCCCAGAAGTTTGGCTGCCAACCCACAATACCTTGTCCTTGAAGACGTGTTGGTTTTGGTAAATGAAGTCCCGGTAGCTTTCGGTTCGTACAGTGTCCTGAGGGAAGAAACACACCAAAAAATATCATGAAACACACATACTGAAACAGAAATATATCACACATCTTTAAAAAAGAAATTAAAACTGAAGGGAAGCCATGTTTAGCAGTGCATTACCAAACATCACATTTTGACCAACCTTATTGGTAGGACCCTGACTTTCAACTGTGTTAACTAACCTATTTCTGTCTATTTTATTTTAAATGACGCGTTGAACTATTTAGACTTAAAAAATGTACAGTTTAATGCTGCATATAAACGAAAAGAAAATTATGACTGAAAGTATGAATACAGTTCCTTTAAAATCAATAACGTATTTTGCTCCGCAATTAATTAAAAACAAACTTTTTTGTTGATCGGGCCTTCCTTAAACTGTCAGGTTAAACAGATAGGCGTCCCAGCTAAATGAGAGGATCCCACGAGACATTTTTCCACGAAGTCATTAAACATGCCTGTTTTTGTCACAGCCAACTCCCTATTAATGTCGCAGAGAGCCATATTTTTTTATTTGTCAACCCATCTCTTGGAGGAATCGCTGCAGTTCGTTTCCAGAACTTTTTTGATTGTTTGAATACTGGGGTGGAAAAGAGACAAATCGTGCACTGCCCGAAATCGGGCACTACATCTGCGCCCCCAGACTGACCGAGCCAATGCTAGGTTGTGCTCTTCTTTTAAGGAAAAAGCCCAAACTCAAGAAAAAAAAAGGTATACAGGAGCGCAAAAAAGTAGCACACAGGAGTGTGGTAACATCTGCACAACTACAAAATGTGTTGGCGTAGCAGAGTGAACTACAGGCCAATAGGCCATAAAGAACAAGCATGTGTAATTGTGCAGCACAAATGCTGCCCGGCACACTAAAGCAGGTCCTACTGGCTTTGACGGTGCTAAGAAAACACAACAAAGGGTGCCTTTCTGTGCAGAATGTGCATGAGAGATAAACAATTGAAAGTGGCCACGTGTGATAACTGAGTGTACTTTTCATATAGAAAATAGTGCCTGGTACAATCCAACAGAACATTTCCTAGAATGAGAAATGAAACACCAAACAGCCAACAGCAAGCAGACATGAAAATTGGATCTATTACCCCAATTGTATAAGAGATGGATATAACGAGTTGCGGTGGGCCCCGCTGCTATGCGCTAACAATAGCTACTGACAAAACAGCAATTCACCGTTACTGTAGCGTTTGGACCAGCAAGTGAAAGGGACAGATCAATGCATCAATTTGTGCTTCACAACAAAAATTCACAGTGTGTAAGCAAAGACGACTGGGGTCCAACTGGAGACCACAAAGTCTTTGAAGACTCTGCTCCAAAAGCGACACAGAGGCCTTTTCCTGGACCCGAATACTACAAATCCGGTATCTTGTGGTCGGCACAAGAGTGATGGAAAGCTATGAAACCGTGATGCAGCCAAACACTGTGCACTTCTTACCTTCAGCAGGTCTTGGGCTAAAAAATGGACTATATGGTTCCGGGGAGAGGCATCTAACACCCCTCAGTCCTACTCCCGGACTCAGACTTCTCTCTCTACATCACATTCCCAAACCCATACCCTGACACTGCTGTGCCATCTCATAGTTTGTCGTCTTTTTTTGTGTTTCTGCCACACATGCTATCAGGGCCGGCTCCAGTGCGGTGCGGCCGGTGCCACCGCACCGGGTGCTGACTTCAGATGGGGCGCCCTGGTTGCAAATATGTAATGATTTTTAAAACACCTGCTGCTAGCCTTCCTTGCATCCAGCTATTTTCAGACAATAAAATGTCAAGATAACTCTGTGATTAATGATTAATGTTCTTTCTGGAGATAGATGGAGTTCTGTCTAGTAGAAGGTTTGACTCATCATAAGGTAGCCAGAGCGTTACTATGCCTGCTGCAAAGAACGGGTACCACGCAGGTCCCAAAGTGCATATGATGTTAGTAGGTCAGAGTGTTACTGCTTTTGTCAGAGAGGTCCTTTTGTTACTTGCAGTTTATAGGTTAAAATCCTAACATAGAACAGTGAGCTATAACGGTCATTAAAGAGCTGCATGCAGACAGCTACATATAGATTGGAGCGCTATGATTTTTTTCCCCAGTGTTTCATTATCTTAATGTTGTAAAATGGGTTCATTTGGGTAGAAATCAATTCATATCTCTAAAGGGTACCCCCAGCCATGGTGTTACATTTTAAATTCTGAGTTTGTGCTTCTCCAGAACAAGCAGTCCTAAACTATACGGCCCATCAGTATGGATGACGAGACTCCTACACCTTGTAGTCTCCGTCTAATGTAGCACTTCCTAAACAATGATTTACACACATAGGATTGTCTCTGACACCCTACCCTATACTGGTATGAGTGATGCTATAAAACTCATTAAATGCATCTGAGCAAGAGTGTTTATGGAGACTTGAGTGGCTCTGTTAAAGGGTGGTAGTGAGGGAATCCATGGAGGAGTGGTCCTTGGGGGGCGCCAACAATCATTGTCGCACTAGGCGCCACTAGCGCTAAAGCCGGCCCTGCATGCTGTTCCCCAGCACCCTACAGTATTATAGCTAGGTCTGTGTACAAAATATCATCTGCATACACAAAACGAGGTGGATAGCCACACCCGGAGAAGAAAATGGGATGCCAAGCCCATGCAGCTGCACTTCTGACCTTGAAAGGTTTTAAATAAAATATTCCAGGTAAAAAAATCCACTAAACCTGTTTTGCAGTAAAAAATGTAGGAAGATTTTTTTATTTTATTTTTCCAAAAAAACTTTACCCACAAAAAAGTTTTTTCGTTATATATTTGTTCACAGGTAACGTTTTGTAAAGCAGACAAACTTGAAGAGCTTTGTCAACTGAGCAAAACTGTGCAGGTGAAATTCAGCTTCACACATCCTTTATGAAAATGTATTGACGGGGAGTCGAATTATTTTCTGTGCTAAAAGAATAGGATATCAAGAAGGCGGAACAGGAGGTAGTCTTGCAACATCTGCAGCTTCAGGGATTCCAGATTTGACACTGGCTGCCCATCATTCAAAACAAAAAATGGCTCCATACCTAATGTGCAAAACATAGCCAATAATATCAGATGGCTTTGTGCTGCTATTTTCTTTTGTTAAGGGCTGGCCTATGAAGTCGCGGAGAGCAAGATAATGAAATCACCTGAATTATTTTTAAATTTGAAACGTAGTCATTGTGAACTGCCGACGGTGCTTTCCTGAGCGTGCAGCTCAGGGACAAAAAAGTCGTACTAGCCTGAAATGTGGGCTAATTGAGGAGGGAGTAGAAACAGGGATAGGTTGCAGCACGAGGGATGAGGTGGGGGTCAGATTTATGGACGCATTTCTTCCGTCAACAGGGCATCGGTAAAGACAAACGCACCCAGTGCTCTTGAGCAGCTGGCATTCCCTGACACCTTTTTTTGTTTTGTCCCTTGAAGCTTTGCTCATCTTTTTAACTTTTGCTGACAGAGTGGTCCCGAATACCACTCCCACCCAAATCACCCCCTGAGTGAGCCCTGAGGGAGGACTAAGTCCACCCTAGCCTCATCAGCAGTGCTCATGAATGTTGTGCACTGTTTAGCCAATGGGATTGCTTGCTGTACTATTTACTGTAGTTACATCTGCACTGCTGTACACTACCTCACCTCACATTACCGTTCTCTTTGTGAAGCCACTGGCTACTTGTATTGTGTAGGATTGTGTTTTGCATACTTTTCATTTGATCGGTTTGTGTTTACACTGTAAATACATTAAATGTATGAGTTATTATTACAGTATGCACGCACAACCCTCGGATGGACGGTCATACTTTATTAGTGTGAGTTGTGCTGTATTGTACCTAGACTCACCCACATAGCCCGTTTGCTTCAGCTTTGAACTGTCCACTCAAATGCACCAAGAGGCTCAAAGATGCGTGAGTGACCCCACATTTATAATCTGAGTATTTTGAGAATTGATGGCCAGGTATCCTAAACGTTTACAGATTCACAGAGCTCGGTGGCTCGTGTAATTAACCATTACAGGTAATCTAGCCGTGCAGCAGGTAATCCACTGAATTGGTTTATAAGAAACCCAATCTTGCTAAAGCTCTAGATTTAGTTTGATGGAGACCAGAGGAAACAGGACCACACATCTGACACCCATTTGATTTAGATTGAGGCACCTTAAATCTCTAAAATGGGCCATGCTCTGATAGCCACACACAGGCCTTTGTTGTCTTTGGGGTGTGATGCAAACGCAGCCAGGGTTAGTGAACTGGTGCAGCACCCTACAACAACATCTCTCCGAGGATGAGGAGGCAGCCTGTGGTATGAAGTGAACCACATTCATCTACACCAGTCCTTAGGAGGTCTGCCATCTCTTGCAGGTACTCCCACAAAAATATAAATTACTCGGGTGTGGTGAGGAGCAAGCGTTCCAAAACCGCTTAATATTAGTAAATAGTTTTTTATGTAGCATTTCACATTTTACCCAACTTAATGATTCACCATTTACTACCCCTGAAAGTATGGAAGACCGAATTTGTCTGGCCAGATTTCTAACTCCTGGCCTGCAGGCCACAGCAGAAGTCAGTGGCGGGGGTTATAAGTCACTGAGGCCCTTATGCACTAACGCATTTCCCAACAGAAACAGGATGGGGAAACAGCTTGATACATCAGGCTCAAAGTTATCCAGCTGGCATAGCTAGCGTTGCTCGTTACCAGTTCCACATATGAAGCTGAAGGACTCGTAGGAGATTTTAATCTTTAATCAGTAAAATGTGGATGTTTTTGGATGCCTTTGGTCGCGTGACAGCATCATAAACATAATAAAGAACAATGCCACCTCTTTTTAAGAGTAAGAAGGTCTCCACTTCTTGGAAGAACCTAAAAAACACTACATTAGGGTATCTGGACTACACAGAAAATACCCACCGGAAACGACTACAGATCGCAAATAATGAACGAGGCGCGCTGCTCAATGAAAAACTCCGAACAATAACGAAGGATGGCGATCACTGGCGCCCAGTGAACTACCAAATAACCTTCACCTTTTCAGCCTGAGTTCAGAGGGAGGAGGGGAGTCAGGCGACTCTTCCTCGTCCGGTGAAAGGGAAGTGTGATTTGTGGTCCCACGGCCAGTCACCCGCGTCGAAGGTGTCAGTGCAATGAAGAATGCCGCAGTGCACGCTACCCACGAGCTAACGCTGCACTAAATCACTTACAGACCATGAGAGAAAGGAGGCTGGGGCGTCGGGAAGGGGGTGTGCAAGGAGGAATGAAAAATACCACCCTTTAGCAGCAGCAGGGCTTTAAATGGGCCGGAACTGTCCGGTACTGAGTACCGCACTTTTTTATTTTGAGAGGGAGAGTACCTGCACTTCTTAAGGAAAACATAGCACTTTTAATTGGAGAGTACCGGCACTTCTCAGAAACAAGCAGGTACGCTGGTACAGAGTACCTGCACTTTTATTTTTCCATTTCAAGCACTGCGTAGCAGTTCTACACGGCTCTCCGCTTTTGAAGAACAGGCAATGAACAAGTTTTAAAAAAGAAGAAGCCGGACTAACCAAGTTAGGCTGTCTGTAAGTGACATGGCGCGTGATATCATGGCCACAACACCGGAAGTGGCATCCAGGCCCGGTTCTAGCAGGTGGGCCAGGCCCACCCAAACATGACCTTTGGCCCTCCCAGTAACAGCAAAAGAGGTCACACAGAAAGCAACTGTTAAGTGCTTTCTCCATATCAAATGTGTTTTTTTCACTTTTGTTTAATTGTCTGTCAGGGGTTAGCCAGAAATCTCTACATTTTATAGTGCATTGTTTTAATAATAGTTGTTTTACTTGTGTACTGGTAGGGAGAAAAATATCGCCTTTAGATGATTTTCCATATTTTTCTACTGTCTGAAACAAAACACTGGGCATGTGTAGGAGGCTGGCCTGGCTTGTAGTGGGTACCAAGGGGTACTTACACTCTGTACCAGGTCCAGTTATCCCTTATTAGTGTAGAAGAGGTGTTTCTAGCAGCTTAGGCTGGTAGAAGGTAGCTATAGCAGAGCAGCTTAGGCTTAACTAGGAGACATGCAAAGCTCCTAATATACCACTGGTGTCATATGCACAATATCATAAGAAAACACAATACACAGATATACTAAAAATAAAGGTACTTTATTTTTATGACAATATGCCAAAAGTATCTCAGTGAGTACCCTCAGTATGAGGATAGCAAATATACACAAGATATATGTACACAATACCAAAAATATGCAGTAATAGCAAAAGGAAGTAATGCAAGCAGTGTATAGTTACAATAGATTGCAATAGGAGCACATAGGTATAGGGGCAACACAAACCATATACTCCAAAAGTGGAATGCGAATAACGTATGGACCCCAAACCTATGTGAGCTCGTAGAGGGTCGCTGGGACTGTAAGAAAACAGTGAGGGTTAGAAAAATAGCCCACCCCAAGACCCTGAAAAGTAGGTGTAAAGTGCACCTATATTCCCCAGAGAGCACAGAAGTCATGATAGGGGAATTCTGCAAGGAAGACCAACACCAGCAATGCAACCAAAGTGGATTTCCGGACGAGAGTACCTGTGGAACAAGGGGACCAAGTCCAAGAGTCGCGACAAAGGCGAGATTGGGCAGATGCCCAGGAAATGCCAGCTGAGGGTGCAAAGAAGCTGCCACCGGATGGTAGAAGCTGTGGATTCTGCAAGAACGAAGAGGACTAGAAACTTCCCCTTTGGAGGATGGATGTCCCACGTCGTGAAGAAGCTTGCAGAGGTGTTCCCACGCAGAAAGACCACAAACAAGCCTTGCTAGCTGCAAGGGTCGCGGTTAGGGTTTTTGGATGCTGCTGTGGCTCAGGAGGGACCAGGATGTCGCCAATTGCGTGAGGAGACAGAGGGGGCGCCCAGCAAGATAGAGAGCCCTCACAGAAGCAGGCAGCACCCGCAGAAGTGCCGGAACAGGCACTACGAAGAGGAGTGAACCGGAGCCCACCCGAAGTCACAAAGGGAGATCCCACGACGCCGGAGGACAACTCAGGAGGTTGTGCACTGCAGGTTAGAGTGTCGGGGACCCAGGCTTGGCTGTGCACAAAGGAAATCCTGGAAGAGTGCACAGGAGCCGGAGCAGCTGCAAATCACGCGGTACCCAGCAATGCAGTCTAGCGTGGGGAGGCAAGGACTTACCTCCACCAAACTTGGACTGAAGAGTCACTGGACTGTGGGAGTCACTTGGACAGAGTTGCCGAGTTCCAGGGACCACGCTCGTCGTGCTGAGAGGGGACCCAGAGGACCGGTGATGCAGTTCTTTTGGTGCCTGCGGTTGCAGGGGGATGATTCCGTCTTCCCACAGGAGATTTCTTCGGAGCTTCTAGTGCAGAGAGGAGGCAGACTACCCCCACAGCATGCACCACCAGGAAAACAGTCGAGAAGGCGGCAGGATCAGCGATACAAGGTTGCAGTAGTCATCTTTGCTACTTTGTTGCGGTTTTGCAGGCGTCCTGAGCAGTCAGCGGTCGATCCTTTGGCAGAAGGTGAAGAGAGAGATGCAGAGGAACTCTGATGAGACCTTGCATTCGTTATCTAAAAAATTCCCCAAAGCAGAGACCCTAAATAGCCAGAAAAGGAGGTTTGGCTACCTAGGAAGGAGGATAGGCTAGCAACACAGATAAGAGCATATCAGGAGGAGTCTCTGACATCACCTGCTGGTACTGGCCACTCAGAGCAGTCCAGTGTGCCAGCAGCACCTCTGTTTCCAAGATGGCAGAGGTCTGGAGCACACTGGAGGAGCTCTGGGCACCTCCCCTGGGAGGTGCAGGTCAGGGGAGTGGTCACTCCCCTTTCCTTTGTCCAGTTTCGCGCCAGAGCAGGGCTGGGGGATCCCTGAACCGGTGTAGACTGGCTTATGCAGAGATGGGCACCTTCTGTGCCCATCAAAGCATTTCCAGAGGCTGGGGGAGGCTACTCCTCCCCAGCCCTGACACCTTTTTCCAAAGGGAGAGGGTGTAACACCCTCTCTCTGACGAAGTCCTTTGTTCTGCCTTCAAGGCCAAGCCTGGCTGGACCCCAGGAGGGCAGAAACCTGTCTGAGGGGTTGGCAGCAGCAGCAGTGAAACCCCGGGAACGGCAGTTTGGCAGTACCCGGGTCTGTGCTAGAGACTCAGGGGATCATGGAATTGTCTTCCCAATGCCAGAATGGCATTGGGGTGACAATTCCATGATCTTAGACATGTTACATGGCCATGTTGAGAGTTACCATTGTGACGCTGTACATAGGTAGTGACCTATCTATAGTGCACGCGTGAAATGGTGCCCCCGCACTCACAAAGTCCGGGGAATTTGCCCTGAACGATGTGGAGGCACCTTGGCTAGTGCCAGGGTGCCCACACACTAAGTAACTTAGCACCCAACCTTTACCAGGTAAAGGTTAGACATATAGGTGACTTATAAGTTACTTAAGTGCAGTGGTAAATGGCTGTGAAATAACAAGGACGTTATTTCACTCAGGCTGCAGTGGCAGGCCTGTGTAAGAATTGTCAGAGCTCCCTATGGGTGTCAAAAGAATTGCTGCAGCCCATAGGGATCTCCTGGAACCCCAATACCCTGGGTACCTGAGTACCATATACTAGGGAATTATAAGGGTGTTCCAGTATGCCAATGTGAATTGGTGAAATTGGTCACTAGCCTGTTAGTGACAATTTGTAAAGAGAGAGCATAACCACTGAGGTTCTGGTTAGCAGAGCCTCAGTGAGACAGTTAGGCATCACACAGGGAACACATACATATAGACCACAAACTTATGAGCACTGGGGTCCTGGCTAGCAGGGTCCCAGTGACACATAACAAACATACTGAAAACATAGGGTTTTCATTATGAGCACTGGGCCCTGGCTAGCAGGATCCCAGTGAGACAGTGAAAACATGACATATACTCACAAACAGGCCAAAAGTGGGGGTAACAAGGTTAGAAAGAGGCTACTTTCTCACAGCATACCATGGCGATCTTACCTCATGTCCGAGGCAAGCTGCAGTGGGGAGTTGTGTTGGGAAGGAGAGGAGACAGGGGTTTACCTTCCAATGATGCAGCAGGTGGAGTGGCACCAGGGCCCAGGGTGTGGCTACCTCCAGAATTGTCGAAAATTAGGCACACATTATCCCACCCAAAAGCACCCCTGGCCCATCCAGATATAAATTCCTGGAACCGGGCCTGGTGGCATCACAACCCAAGGCCTTACTGTAAGTGACATCATCATAAGAAGTAATGTGTGACTTAAATCAAAAGAATGTGTCAGTCACAACTAAATCTACAGCAACAATCCTGCCCTTATGTTTATTGCTTAATACATTTTAGAGGGTCAGCGTGCAAGTCAACAACGTTTCAATCCTACAACCATAACAAGGTCATCATCAGGACATTACAAATGATGCCTGAAAAGTATGGCACAATGGTAAAAAGGAACAGCTGAAAGAAAATTAAGAAGGAAAGAAAAAACAAAACAAAAAAAGTTGGGGGGGGGGGAAGAGTTAGCTGCCACCAGGACTAGTATGTATTTAAAGTAGTATGTACTCCCAAGAAATGACAATGGTTAACTGCCTAATGCCAAACAAGTGTGGGGCCCAATCAAGTAATTGGGATTATGCTAATCATGCGAATTGACTCAGAATGGGGTCCTCTGGGGGACCTTCAAGGTGGGGCCAGTCCATTACTTTGGGCTTATAGACTGAAAACCTTCTATTTTCAGGAAGATAAAACTATGCACATTTTTTGCTGACCACTCCATGTTACTAACAACGCCAACACTGGTTTCCAAACACCTTTCACTTTTTCTCCTCCTAACAGCACTAAAGGTATGGACCCCCCACCGCACGAAATCCATACATATGAGAGACTCTTACTTAAAGACATTTCTTACCTAGAACATCAAAGTATATTCACTCCCACAATATTTCAGTATCAGAAAAGCATGCACTACTAAGCCTATTAAAAAAAAATCCCTGATTATCAAACCAGCAGATAAGGGGATGGAATTGTTCTGAAAAACATTGACCAATACAATGCTGAAATCATCAGACAACTTTCAGCCCATGAACACTACTTGAAACTCAACACTGACACCACCAAGGAATTCTAGGGTCTGAATTCTGAGATCACTGGGAGAGGCAAAGCAGATGGCTTTATAAGCCAAACTCAATACTTATTTCTGAATACTTAGACTCACAGCACGCCAGTTATTTATATCCTACATAAGATGCACAAAAAACAGGCCCCCACACACCCTAGACAGGCCCATAATATCTGAGTGTGGCAGGTATATTGACTTTTTATTAAGGAATTCGTCCCTAGCAATACATGCTATTTCAAGGACAGTATGGATCTCGTTAACGAGAGAGAGAGAGAGAGAGAGAGAGAGAGAGAGAGAATGACATGACTGCAGGGGGAGCCTCAAGGTCCCCGAAGTCCTATCCGGCTTCCCACATCTTGTGAGAGCCGGCATTGCTCCCCAAAGCAGGGGGCTACTTTTAATAGCAGCTCCCTGGTTGCCGGACCAATGTTTTCATCTGTCTGCCCTGCACGCATATGTGCATGCATGGCAGACAGATGAAAACTCCCCTTTCTGCAAGGGAGAGTAGTTTGACATCTCTCACTTACAGAAAGCGGACTTTGTTTACTTTTTCTTGGTGTGAGCTGTCAAAGCTCCCACCAAGCAAAAGCAAACAGCTATGTACTGGGGGTGAGAACCATGGGACATAGCAGGAGCCAGCCCTGGGGGTAGCCTTCTGCAGGGTCATCTGCCGCTCCTCAAAGGGGCAGAGGGGAGGCACGCACTCTATTTAAATATAGCCCTACGAAATTGGTGGTCCCCGGCGCCCCGCACTCTATTTATATATAGCCCGGGGAGGTGGTGCTCCCTGGGGCTGCGGGGGGCAGGCGCACCCCGCTTTATATTAAGAAATGTACCCAGGGAGGTGGCAGTCTCCGGGGCTGTCCCCTCGCATTAAAAATTAGCAATGCCCCCAGGACTTGGCCCACCTGTGGGCCTCAGAATTTAGAAGCGCAGGAGACAAATCGTGGCTAAATTCTTTTTTAAAAAAATGCTTTTTTACTTTGGTGGATGGGGGGGGGGTGGTCCGGACCCAGAGCTAAGGGGTCAGGGTGTCTCAACCCTGGCCCCTTTTCTTATTTTTAATTTTTTTTGTGGGACTTGGCTGATGCCTTGCACCAACATGGCTGCCTACACTTCCTTGTAGTAGTGTTGGCTTCCAATAAGATCTCAGCACAATATCGGGAGTGTTTGCAAAGCCTTCGCCTCCCTATATATACAAATTAGGTATGACTTCAAAGCTGTCATGCACTTAAATCGCTTTCGATGAACACTTGTCTGCCAGCAACAATCCAAGGATCAACTAAATGGCAGAAGAGGGAAAGGACGAGGACGGGGCCAAAGAAAAACAAACGCACAAGAAGGGGCCAAAGGGGGAACCGCAAGAAATACCAGAGCAAAAACTGCAATGTTGTTCAAGAATTAAATGTTGTTAATCTTTCTGACAGAAATATTTCAATACAAGAAGAGTCCTTATTGAAAAAAAGGCCTTAACTTTTGTCCAGCTAGAAATATTGACCTAGTACAGACACGGATTGACCTATATAAATTCACACGGAAAATCAAACTTGCTAAGTTCTATAAGGAGGAAAATCGAATTGATACGAGTAGCCCTGCAGTACCAATATATGATCTCACGGTACAAGATAAAGATACTCTAATGACTCTGATCAATCTGGATTGCACTCAGAAGGAAGCGCCTATTTATGAACCAGAAGTAATTACACCATTAGGGGCAGGTTTAACTAGAAAAAGAGCGAAATTCAGATTCTGTCCAGTATTGCCAGCAGGCAATAAAATTTATCTATTTGCCTAAATTGTCGTACATGATTTATACAAAACTAAATGGAATCGATGTAAAAACAATCTCACATCGACCGAAATGCAAACTCTTCGTGATCTGCAGATGGATGAAACAGTGGTAATTAAGCCTGCAGATAAAGGTGGAAATATTGTAATTCAGAACAGATGCAATTAAGTACAGGAAGCAATGCACCAGTTAATGGATACCATTTATTATCAAATCATTAAAAGTACTCCGACAAAACAGCTGGCAACCCAACCACAATTATATCTACAGAATTGGAGAGATCAGGGCCTCATTGACCAAGATGAAGTAAAATATTTAACAGTCCAACATCCTGTTACTCCTACAATTTACTTCCTCCCAAAAATTCACAAAGACCCTAAAAATCCACCAGGGAGACCCATTTTGTCAGCTAATGATTCGCTATTGGAACATATAGCCCACTATATTGATTTCTTTCTAGCACCATTGGCACGTAATTTGAACTCATTTTTGAAAGACACAGGAGATTTATTGAGACATCTAGATGGGATTCCGTGGCAGGAATCGTATAAATTGATCACGATGGATGTAATCTCCTTGTACACCAACACTGAACATCACATAGGAATTCGAGCATGTCGATATTTTTTAAGTCAAAGAAACATTCAATTTTCTCAGATGATTAATCTTTGCCTTACTAATAATTTTTTTCAGTTTGATCAGCAGTTGTTTTTGCAAATAAAAGGGACAGTCATGGGCTTTTCTTTTCCTCCAAATTTTTTAAATTTAACTATGGGATGGTATGAACAAAGATTAGCGTGGGCGGAAGAAAATGATAAATATCAGCAGAAGGTGATCAGTTGGCTCAGATTTATTGATGATCTATTTAGAGTGACATTTCTGGATACAGAAATTTACACAAAAGAAGGTGAAATACACACTACGTTACATAGAAAGGCCACTGCCACCAATTCAGTATTACATGCCAACAGCTTCCATCCACCCAATACGAAGTGGAACATACCGTATGGAGAATTTTTACGGATAAAAAGAATATGTTCGGAATCTGGGGAATATGACAAACATTTGAAAGCCTCAGAGGAAAGATTTATCACTAGACAATATCCTAGGAAATGCATTCAAAAAGCAAAACAGAGAGCTGGTGAGATTCCAAGAAGTGATTTGATTCATAAAACATCGAGTCAGCTCAAAAACAAATCAGAGGAGCAAATACAATTCATTACGAAATATTCTAATAATACTGTACAACTACGTAAGATCTTAGCTAAACATTGGCCCCTTCTCCGACTGGATTCAACAGCAAGTGAGATTATGGGTGACCATCCTAAAATGACGTTCAGAAGGGCGCCAAATTTGCGGGACAAATTGACACAACGTCATTTTAGTTCTCGGAAAAAGCTCAATTGGCTTAAAAAACCTGGGTTTTGGAAATGTGGCACTTGCAAAGCGTGCAGAATTGCTAAAAACACTAAAGAATATATCACAGGCAATGGGGATATCAGAAGCATTAAACAACATATAACTTGTAAAAGTCGCTTTACAATATATGTTTTGGAATGCCTTTGTGGTTTGAAATATGTGGGGAGCACCATTTGTGAAACAAAAAAACGGATATTAGAACATATCAGAGCAATTACCAGCATGGATAGAAGCTATGCCACAGCAAAACATATGGAACTAGCACATGATAGTCAATGGGAAAACATGACCTTTTATGTGATCGATCATGTCCCTGCCAATGAACGAGGAGGAGACAGAGAGAGGAAATTGCGACAACTCGAGTCTAGATACATTTTGGAGATGCAAACTTTGACCCCGTTGGGGATGAGTCAGGATGAGGAATTATTTGTTAATTTATAATTATTTTGATTTTGCCATTGCCAAATACTAAAATGGTGATATGTGTAACATTTGAATCCGTTGTAGCCTATAACTTGTTTGTTTTGATAGCTGAAAGTTTTTAAACAGGGTTTTCTCAGGCTCATAATGATGATAGGCAGTATAATATGAATATCATATTAATCAGATGCATTCATTTGTGCCAGTTTGCTATTTTTATATAAATTATTTTGGTCTAATGTGGACTACAACTCCCACAATGCTACAGCATGAGCATAGTGTCTGCATTGTAATAATTGAGCCTTTTTTAGGAATGAAGTGCGAGCTTTAACAGCTTAGAATGTAACTGTTAAATATTATCAATGATGACACATAGGTTAAGTGGGTTTTGCTTAATAATTAGTTCAAATGGCATAAATTCGGAAGTATGAGCCTTTTACCGGAAGTGCCCGTGATCAAGGTCGGAAAGACTGAAACGCATCGGGCGGGTAGCGTTTGTGTTGAATTCGATGTGAAATGAGCCAATAAAAGATTATCGGCAAGAAGAGATTTTGGAGTGGGGTCATTCCTGTTGGAGTTTAAGGAAGGCTTTTGGATTGTTTACGGGTTGTTCCACCGTAAACCTGCACCGCCGCAAGAATGAAGAGCGCTTACACACGCCAATGAGGAAAAATCGTAGCGGCTTCTGTAATATATGGAAAATGTCACTTATCCAGTGTACATCTGTTCGTGGCATGAGACGCTGCAGATTCACATGCTGTGCATTATCCTGCCATCTAGTGTTGGGCTCGGAGTGTTACAAGTTTTTTTTTTCCGAAGAAGTCTTTTCGAGTCACAGGACCGAGTGACTCCTCCCTTTCGGCTCCATTGCGCATGGGTGTCGACTCCATCTTAGATTGTTTTCCCCGCAGAGGGTGAGGTAGGAGTTGTGAGTACACTAGAGGTGCCCATGCAATGGAGTAGTAATGTATGTATCTAATGTCTATTAAAATATTATTTATTTACATATTTACAATTGTTATGCAACTAAAAACGGCTACCGGGGAGGTGGGAGGGCGCATGTGAATCTGCAGCGTCTCATGCCACGAACAGATGTACACTGGGTAAGTGACATTTTCCGTTCGATGGCATGTGTAGCTGCAGATACACATGCTGTGCATAGACTACTAAGCAGTTATCTCCCCAAAAAGCGGTGGTTTAGCCTGTAGGAGTTGAAGTTGTCTGAAATAATGTTCTTAATACAGCCTGTCCTACTGTGGCCTGTTGTGTTGTTAACACGTCTACACAGTAATGCTTAGTAAATGTATGAGGCGTAGACCAAGTGGCTGCCTTACAAATTTCTGTCATTGGTATATTCCCAAGAAAAGCCATTGTGGCGCCTTTCTTTCTAGTGGAATGTGGTTTTGGTGTAATAGGTAAAGCTCTTTTTGCTTTAATGTAGCAAGGTTGAATACATTTAACAATCCATCTGGCAATGCCTTGTTTGGATATAGGGTTACCTGCATGAGCTTTTTGGAAAGCTACAAACAATTGTTTTGCTTTATTACATTTTTTGTTCTGTCAATGTAATACATTAGTACTCTTTTTATGTCTAATGTAGGCAAGGCCCTTTCAGCTACTGAGTCTGGTTGTGGAAAGAAGACTGGGAGTTCCACAGTTTGGTTTAGATGGAATGGTGATATGACCTTTGGTAAGAATTTTGGATTTGTACGTAGAACCACTTTATGTTTATGTATTTGTATAAAGGGTTCTTGAATAGTAAATGCTTGTATTTCACTCACTCTTCTAAGTGATGAGATAGCTATTAGAAAGGCTACTTTCCAAATCAGATATTGAATTTGACAAGAATGCATGGTTTCAAATGGTGGGCCCATGAGTCGTGTTAATACAATATTAAGGTTCCACGAAGGTACTGGTGGTGTCCTTGGGGGTATGATTCTTTTTAGTCCCTCCATAAATGCTTTAATGACTGGGATTCTAAAAAGTAATGTTGTATGTGTAATCTGCAGATAGGCAGATATTGTAGTGAGATGGATCTTAATGGAAGAAAGTTAGATTAGACTTTTGTAAGTGTAATAAATAGCTTACAATGTCCTTTGTGGAGGCATGTGGTGGTTGAATTTGATTAGTGTGGCAGTAGCAAACAAATCTCTTCCATTTGTTTGTATAACAATGTCTTGTTGTAGGTTTTCTGGCTTGTTTAATGACCTCCATACACTCTTGTGTAAGATTTAAATGTCCAAATTCTAAGACTTCAGGAACCAGATTGCTAGATTGAGCGATGCTGGATTCGGGTGTCTGATCTGTTGTTTGTGTTGTGTTAACAGATCTGGTCTGTTTGGTAGTTTGATGTGGGGTACTACTGATAAGTCCAACAGTGTTGTGTACCACGGTTGGTGCTATGAGTATTAGTTTGAGTTTGTTTTGACTTAGTTTGTTGACCAGATAAGGAATGAGTGGGAGAGGGGGAAAAGCGTAAGCAAATATCCCTGATCAACTGATCCATAGTGCATTGCCCTTGGACTGAAGGTGTGGGTACCTGGACGCGAAGTTTTGGCATTTTGCGTTTTCTTTTGTTGCGAATAGGTTTATGTTTGGTGTTCCCCAGCGGTGGAAGTGACCTGTAGGATCTGGGGATGTATTTCCCATTCGTGAGTTTGCTGGTGATCTCGACTGAGATTATCGGCTAACTGATTCTGAATGCCTGGTATGTATTGTGCTAGTAGGCGAATCTGGTTGTGAATTGCCCAATGCCAAATCTTTTGTGCTAAGAGACACAGTAGTGACAAGTGTGTCCCCCCTTGTTTGTTGAGGTAGTACATTGTTGACATGTTGTCTGTCTTGACAAGAATGTGGTTGTGGACTATTAGTGGTTGAAAAGCTTTTAATGCTAGAAAAACCGCTAGCATTTCCAAATGATTTATGTGAAGTTGTTTTTGTTGATTGTCCCATTGACCCTGTATGCTGTGATTCTTGAGGTGTGCTCGCCACCCCACCATGGAAGCATCTGTTGTGATAACAGCTTTCGGCACTGGGTCTTGGAATGGCCGCCCTTTGTTTAAATTTATAGGGTTCCACCATTGAAGCGAGGAGTGTGTTTGGCGGTCTATCAACACTAGATCTTGAAGTTGACCCTGTGCTTGTGTCCATTGTTTTGCTAGAAACTGTTGTAAGGGCCGCATGTGTAATCTTGCATTTGGGACAATGGCTATGCATGAGGACATCATGCCTAGAAGTTTCATTACAAACCTTACTGTGTAGTGTTGGTTTGGTTGTATGCTTGATCTTACATTTTGGAACGATTGGACTCTTTGTGGACTTGGAGTGGCAATTGCCCTTTGTGTGTTGAGTGTTGCTCCCAAGTATTGTTGTATTTGGGATGGTTGCAGATGTGATTTCTGGTAATTTATAGAGAACCCTAGTTTGTGTAGAGTTTCTATGATGTATTGCGGATGAAGAAGACACTGTTGTTGAGTGTTGGTTTTTATTAGCCAGTCGTCTAAATATGGGAATACGTGCATGTGCTGTCTCCTTATGTGAGCGGCTACTATTACTAGGCATTTTGTGAATACCCTTGGGGCTGTTGTTATTCCGAACGTTAACACTTTGAATTGATAGAGTATGCCGTGCGTTACAAACCTTAAGTATTTTCTGTGAGAACGATGGATGGGTGTAAGGAAATGGCTCCCTGTTGCAATTACCCCCACATTTTGACCGATACTGATGCTGACTTGACTGAGAAGTGTGCTGGGACTCTGCTAACCAGGCCCCAGCACCAGTGTTCTTTCACCTAAAATGTACCATTGTCTCCACAATTGGCACAACCCTGGCACCCAGGTAAGTCCCTTGTAACTGGTACCCCTGGTACCAAGGGCCCTGATGCCAGGGAAGGTCTCTAAGGGCTGCAGCATATCTTATGCCACCCTAGGGACCCCTTACTCAGCACAGACACACTGCTTGCCAGCTTGTGTGTGCTGGTGGGGAGAAAATGACTAAGTCGACATGGCACTCCCCTCAGGGTGCCATGCCAACCTCACACTGCCTGTGGCATAGGTAAGTCACCACTCTAGCAGGTCTTACAGCCCTAAGGCAGGGTGCACTATACCCCAGGTGAGGGCATAGGTGCATGAGCACTATGCCCCTACAGTGTCTAAGCAAAACCTTTGACATTGTAAGTGCAGGGTAGCCATAAGAGTATATAGTCTGGGAGACTGTCAAAAACGAACTCCACAGCTCCATAATGGCTACACTGAATACTGGGAAGTTTGGTATCAAACTTCTCAGAATAATAAGCCCACACTGATGCCAGTGTTGGATTTATTAAAAGATGCACACAGATGGCATCTTAGAGATGCCCCCTGAATTTTACCCAATTGTTCAGTGCAGGACTGACTGGTCTGTGCCAGCCTGCTGCTGAGAGACGAGTTTCTGACCCCATGTGGTGAGGGCCTTTGTGCTCTCTGAGGACAGAAACAAAAGCCTGCTCTGGGTGGAGGTGCTTAACACCTCCCCCCTGCAGGAACTGTAACACCTAGCAGTGAGCCTCAAAGGCTCAGGCTTCGTGTTACAATGCCCCAGGGCACTCCAGCTAGTGGAGATGCCCGCCCCCTGGACACAGCCCCCACTTTTGGCGGCAAGTCCAGGAGAGATAATGAGAAAAACAAGGAGGAGTCACCCACCAGTCAGTAAGGTGTCCTGAGCCTAGGTGACTCCTGCCTTTAGAAATTCTCCATCTTGATTTTGGAGGATTCCCCCAATAGGAATAGGGATGTGCCCCCCTCCCCTCAGGGAGGAGGCACAAAGAGGGTGTAGCCACCCTCAAGGACAGTAGCCATTGGCTACTGCCCTCCCAGACCTAAACACCCCCCTAAATCGAGTATTTAGGGGCTCCCAGAACCTAGCGAGATAGATTCCTGCAACCTGAAGACGAGGAAGGACTGCTGACCTGAAAGCCCTGCAGAGAAGACGGAGACACCAACTGCTTTGGCCCCAGTCCTACCGGCCTGTCTCCCCACTTCAAGAAAAACTGCAACAGCAACGCGTTCCACAGGGTCCAGCGACCTCTGAAGCCTCAGAGGACAACCCTGCATCTAAAAGGACCAAGAACTCCAGAGGACAGCGGCTCTGCTCCAAAGAAGAAACAACTTTGAAACAAAGAAACAACTTTAAAAGGACTCCACGTTTCCCGCCGGAAGCGTGAGACTTTGCACTCTGCACCGGACGCCCCCGGCTCGACCTGCGGAGAAACAACACTACAGGGAGGACTCCCCGGTGACTGCGACCCTGTGAGTAGTCAGAGTTGACCCCCCTGAGCCCCCCCCAGCGACGCCTGCAGAGGGAATCCAGAGGCTCCCCCTGACCGCGACTGCCTGCTTCTAAGAACCCGACTCCTGGTAAAGACACTGCTCCCGCAGCCCCCAGGACCTGAAAGATCCGACCTCCAGTGCAGAAACGACCCCCAGGTGGCCCTCTCCCTTGCCCAGGTGGTGGCTACCCCGAGGAGCCCCCCCCCCCCCCCCCTTGCCTGCCTGCTTCGCTGAAGAGACCCCTGGGTCTCCCATTGAACTACATTGCAAACCCGACGCCTGTTTGCACACTGCACCCGGCCGCCCCCGTGCCACTGAGGGTGTACTTTTTGTGCTGACTTGTGTCCCCCCCGGTGCCCTACAAAACCCCCCTAGTCTGCCCTCCGAAGACGCGGGTACTTACCTGCTGGCAGACTGGAACCGGGGCACCCCCTTCTCCATTGAAGCCTATGCGTTTTTGGGCACCACTTTGACCTCTGCACCTGACCGGCTCTGAGCTGCTGGTGTGGTAACTTTGGGGTTGCTCTGAACCCCCAACTGTGGGCTACCTTGGACCCAACTTTGAACCCTGTAGGCGGTTTACTTACCTGCAAATCTAACAAACACTTACCTCCCCCAGGAACTGTTGAAAATTGCACTGTCTAGTTTTAAAATAGCTTATTGCCATTTGTGTGAAAACTATATATGCTATTTTGCTAATTCAAAGTTCCTAAAGTTTCTAAGTGAAGTACCTTTCATTTAAAGTATTGTTTGTAAATCTTGAACCTGTGGTTCTTAAAATAAACTAAGAAAAGATATTTTTCTATATAAAAACCTATTGGCCTGGAATTGTCTATGAGTGTGTGTTCCTCATTTATTGCCTGTGTGTGTACAACAAATGCTTAACACTACCCTCTGATAAGCCTACTGCTCGGCCACACTACCACAAAATAGAGCATTAGAATTATCTCTTTTTGCCATTATCTTACCTCTAAGGGGAACCCTTGGACTCTGTGCATGCTATTTCTTACTTTGAAATAGTACATACAGAGCCAACTTCCTACAATGGGTATGTGGAAATATGCATCCTTGAGATACAACGTTGTCATTTATTCCTCCTTTTTTAATAAGGGAACTACGTCTTGAAGTGTTACCATGTTGAAGTGGTCTGATTTGATGAAGAGATTCAGGGGGTTATTACAACTTTGGAGGAGGTGTTAATCCGTCCCAAAAGTGACGGTAAAGTGACGGATATACCACCAGCCGTATTACGAGTTCCATAGGATATAATGGACTCGTAATACGGCTGGTGGTATATCCGTCACTTTACTGTCACTTTTGGGACGGATTAACACCTCCTCCAAAGTTGTAATAACCCCCTCAGTGTTCTGAGATCTAAGATATGTCCTAACATTTTGACCTTTTTTGGAATCAGGAAATATAGTGAGTAGACTCCTGTTCCTTTTTGATGATTGGGTACGAGCTCTATCGCTTGTTTTTGTAGTAGTGCTTGGACCTCTATTTGTAATAGGTCTAAGTGTTGTTGGGACAGTCTGTGCGTTTTGGGTGGCACATCTGGCGGGAATCTTGTGAATTCTATGCAATAACCATATTGGATAATTGATAGGACCCATTCATCTGTGGTAATGTGTGTCCAGGTTTGGTAGTGTGTGGTTAGCCTCCCCCCCACTGGTGACAAGTGTTAGGGTGTTGTGACTTTGAAGTCACTGCTTGGTCTGGCTTGGTTTGGCTGGTTGGAATTTTCCCCTTCCTTTTGGGAATTGACCTCTGTAGGAACCACAAAACCCTCCCCTTTGATATTGTGATTGATAGGTGGGTCTGGTTTGAGAGGTTGAAGGTTCAGATATTTGTTGCCGAAACTCCTCTCTGAATTGTGGTTTCCTAAAGGTGCCTCTGACTTGTGGGGAATAGAGCGCGCCCATGGCTTTGGCCGTGTCTGTGTCTTTTTTCATTTTTTCAATGGCTGTATCGACTTCCGGACCAAACAACTGTTGTTGATTAAACAGCATATTTAACACCGCTTGTTGAATCTCTGGCTTGAATCTAGAACTTCGCAGCCATACATGCCTGCGAATGGTTACAGCCGTGTTGACAGTCCTTGCTGCCGTGTCTGCTGAGTCTAGTGCGGACCTTATCTGGTTGTTAGATATAGCCTGTTCTTCTTCCACTACTTGCTGGGCACGTTTTGGGTGTTCCTTGGGCAAGTGCTGTATGATGTTTTGCATCTCTTCCCAGTGTGCCCTGTCGTAGCGTGCAAGTAGGGCTTGTGAATTCGCAATTCGCCATTGATTGGCTGCTTGTGATGCCACTCGCTTGCCTGCAGCATCGAATTTCCGACTTTCTTTGTCAGGTGGTGAAGCATCTCCTGACGACTGAGAGTTTGCTCTTTTTCTTGCCGCCCCTACAACCACCGAGTCCGGTGTGAGCTGCTGTGTTATGAACACTGGATCTGTTGGGGGTGGTTTGTATTTTTTTTCAACTCTAGGCGTGATGGATCTTCCCTTTACAGGCTCCTGGAAGACCTGTTGCGCGTGCTTGAGCATGCACGGGAGCATTGGCAAACTTTGGTAGGATGCGTGGGTGGATGCCAGAGTGTTAAAAAGGAAGTCATCTTCCACTGACTCTGTGTGCATTGCTACGTTGTGGAACGAAGCTGCCCTGGATAGTACCTGAGTATACGCAGTACTGTCTTCTGGTGGTGACGGCTTTGTTGGATAAAAATCCGGACTGTTATCCGATACTGGTGGATCATGTAAATCCCATGCATCTGCATCATCTTGGGTCATCCCAGTATGTGTGGGTGACTGCATTATAGGTGTTCCCACTGGTGGCAATTGTGGTGAGTGCAGTGGGGATGGTTGTGGTGAGACCATTGGTGGTGGTGATTTGTCTCTAACCACTTTGGCCTTTGGCTGCATTTCTGTTTCCTGAAATGCAAGTTTCCTTTTCGATTTGAGTGGAGGTAAAGTCTGAATCTTGCCAGTCTCTTTTTGGATATGCAACCTCCGTTGTGTATGGCCAGGTTCTTCCTTACCTAGCTCTTGCTCAAATCAATGTCTTTCCTTGAGTTGCATGGAAAGTCCCTGCTCTTCTGTATAAGAGCTTCTTTTCTGCTCAGAGGCCGCTTTTTTTGGTACCGAAGTTTCTGCTGTTATAGTCTTTTTCGGTTCTGAGGAGATTTTTCGGGGTTTGGTCGATTCAATCACTCAGTGTCGAAATCGTTCGGTGCCGGATTCTCGGCCGGAGTCGGAAGTCTTCGGCAACTCCTTGGCCTTTTTCGGTGCCGATGTTTGGTCACCTTCCTTTCGGTGGGTTGAGCCATGGCCTGCTGCCGGTGGCGTCCACATGGCCTTAAGTGTTTGCTGTGACCCTGACTTTGGGACGGGGCAGGTTTACTCATGGATCGTTGCACCGTCGAGGGTCGTTCACTTTCGGATTCATCCGAGTCCATCTCTTGGATGGCTATACTTTCCTCCTCTTCGACGTCGAGCTGTTCTTTTGGTTTCTACAACATTTGCAGTCTTCTTGCGCGTCGATCTCTCAAGGTCTTTTTCAATCGGAACGCTCAGCAAGTCTCGCAAGTATCCTCTCTGTGTTCGGGTGACAGATTACAGACCCGGTGCTGGTCTGTATAAGGATACTTTGCGTGACACTTAGGACAGAAGTGGAAGGGGGTCCGGTCCATTAGTCTGGGACAACGGGTGTGGTCGGGCCGACCAGGCCTCGCTGAAGAGTGGAAGCTCCGAACGGCCGCCGAAGCAGTCTTGATGTCGGTGCCGATACAATAACACTGATCTGGTACCGAGCGATAACAATACAGTTGAATTTTCGATACTTTAGCTAACTTTCCCGACCAGGCCTCGCTGAAGAGTGGAACCTCCGAAGGGCCGCCAAAGCAGTCTTGATGTCGGTGCCGATACACTAACACTAACCCGGTACCGAGCGATAACAATACCGTTGAATTTTCGATACTTTAGCTAACTTTCCCAATTCGAAATGCAGAGCGAAGAGGAACATGTCCGAACCCGATGGCGGAAAGAAAATAATCTAAGATGGAGTCGACGCCCATGTGCAATGGAGCCGAAAGGGAGGAGTCACTCTGTCCCGTGACTCGAAAAGACTTCTTCGAAGAAAAACAACTTGTAACACTCCGAGCCCAACACTAGATGGCACGATAATGCACAGCATGTGTATCTGCAGCTACACATGCCACTGAACATATATATATATATATATATATATATATATATATAATGTCACTTACCCAGTGTACATCTGTTCGTGGCATTAGTTGCTGCAGATTCACATGCTGTGCACATCCCGCCATCTGGTGTTGGGCTCGGAGTGTTACAAGTTGTTTTTCTTCGAAGAAGTCTTTTCGAGTCACGAGATCGAGGGACTCCTCCCATTTCGGCTCCATTGCGCATGGGCGTCGACTCCATCTTAGATTGTTTTCCCCGCAGAGGGTGAGGTAGGAGTTGTATATGCTAGTAATAGTGCCCATGCAATGGAGTGAATACGTATGTACATAATGTAGTTTAAAGTAATATATATTTACAAATATACAGATGTTCAAGATCAACTTCTAAACGGCTACAGGCTCCCGGGGAGGTGGGTGGGCGCATGTGAATCTGCAGCGACTAATGCCACGAACAGATGTACACTGGGTAAGTGACATTTTCTGTTCGATGGCATGTGTAGCTGCAGATACACATGCTGTGCATAGACTAGTAAGCAGTTATCTCCCCAAAAGCGGTGGTTCAGCCTGTAGGAGTTGAAGTTGTTTGAAACAATGTTCGTAGTACTGCTTGTCCTACTGTGGCTTGCTGTGTCGTTAGCACATCTACACAGTAGTGTTTGGTAAATGTATGAGGCGTAGACCATGTAGCTGCCTTACATATTTCTGTCATTGGAATATTTCCTAGAAAGGCCATGGTAGCACCTTTCTTTCTAGTTGAGTGTGCCTTTGGTGTAATAGGTAGTTCTCTTTTTGCTTAAGATAACAGGTTTGAATGCACTTAACTATCCATCTAGCAATGCCTTGCTTAGAAATTGGATTTCCTGTATGAGGTTTTTGGAAAGCAATAAATAATTGTTTTGTTTTGCGAATTAGTTTTGTTCTGTCAATGTAGTACATTAACGCTCTTTTGATGTCTAATGTATGTAGTGCTCTTTCAGCTACAGAGTCTGGCTGTCGGAAGAACACTGGTAATTCTACTGTTTGATTTAAGTGGAACGGTGATATGACTTTTGGTAAAAATTTAGGATTTGTTCGTAGAACTACTTTATGCTTGTGTATCTGAATAAATGGTTCTTGTATGGTAAATGCTTGAATCTCACTTACTCTTCTTAAAGATGTGATGGCAATTAAAAATGCAACTTTCCATGTTAAGTATTGCATTTCACAAGAGTGCATGGGCTCAAAAGGTGGACCCATGAGTCGTGTTAAGACAATGTTGAGGTTCCATGAAGGAACTGGTGGTGTTCTTGGTGGTATAATTCTCTTTAGACCTTCCATAAATGCTTTTATGACTGGTATCCTAAATAGAGAAGTTGAGTGCGTAATTTGCAGGTAAGCTGAAATTGCTGTAAGATGTATTTTAATGGAAGAAAAAGCTAGCTTTGATTTTTGCAAATGTAGTAAGTATCCTACGATGTCTTTGGCAGATGCGTGTAAGGGTTGAATTTGATTATTATGTCAGTAATAAACAAATCTTTTCCACTTATTTGCATAGCAATGTCTAGTGGTAGGTTTCCTAGCTTGTTTTATGACCTCCATACATTCTTGTATAAGGTCTAAGTGTCCGAACTCTAGGACTTCAGGAGCCAGATTGCAGGATTCAGCGATGCTGGATTTGGGTGTCTGATCTGTTGTTTGTGTTGCGTTAACAGATCTGGCATGTTTGGTAGTTTGACATGAGGCACTACTGAGAGGTCTAGTAGTGTTGTGTACCAAGGTTGCCTTGCCCATGTTGGTGCTATTAGTATGAGTTTGAGTTTGTTTTTACTCAGCTTGTTTACTAGATATGGAAGGAGTGGGAGAGGGGGAAAAGCGTAAGCAAATATCCCTGACCAACTCATCCATAACGCATTGCCCTGAGACTGATCTTGTGGGTACCTGGATGCGAAGTTTTGGCATTTTGCGTTTTCCTTTGTTGCAAATAGATCTATTTGTGGTGTTCCCCAAGTCTGGAAGTAAGTATTCAGTATTTGGGGGTGAATCTCCCATTCGTGGATCTGTTGGTGATCCCGAGAGAGATTGTCTGCTAACTGATTCTGAATTCCTGGAATAAATTGTGCTATTAGGCGAATGTGGTTGTGAATCGCCCAATGCCATATTCTCTGTGCCAGGAGACACAACTGTGTTGAGTGTGTGCCTCCCTGTTTGTTTAGGTAATACATCGTTGTCATGTTGTCTGTTTTGACAAGAATGTGTTTGTAGCTTATTATGGGTTGAAATGCTTTTAGCGCTAGAAATACTGCCAATAGTTCTAAGTGATTTATGTGAAACTGTTTTTGGTGAGTGTGCCATTGTCCTTGGATGCTGTATTGATTGAGGTGTGCTCCCCACCCTATCATGGAGGCATCTGTCGTTATTACATATTGTGGCACTGGGTCTTGGAAAGGCCGCCCTTGGTTTAAATTTATACTGTTCCACCATTGAAGCGAGGTGTATGTTTGGCGGTCTACCAACACCAGATCTTGAATTTGACCCTGTGCCTGTGACCACTGTGATGCTAGGCACTGTTGTAAGGGCCGCATGTGCAACCTTGCGTTTGGGACAATGGCTATGCATGAGGACATCATGCCTAAGAGTTTCATCACCATTTTGACTTGTATTTATTGATTTGGATACATGGCCTGTATTACATTGTGAAATGCCTGAACTCTTTGTGGACTTGGAGTGGCAATCCCTTTTGCTGTGTTAATTGTCGCCCCTAAGTATTGCTGTGTTTGACACGGCAGAAGGTGTGACTTTGTGTAGTTGATTGTGAAACCTAGTTTGTGGAGGGTTTCTATGACATACTCTGTGTGTTGTGAACACCTTTCTAGCGTGTTGGTTTTGATTAACCAATCGTCTAGGTACGGGAACACATGTATTTGCTGCCTTCTGATATGTGCAGCTACGACTGCTAGGCACTTTGTAAAAACTCTTGGCGCAGTTGTTATCCCGAATGGCAACACTTTGAATTGGTAATGTACCCCTTGGAATACAAACCTTAGGTACTTTCTGTGTGAAGGATGTATTGGTATATAGAAGTATGCATCCTTTAGGTCCAGTGTTGTCATGTAGTCTTGTTGTTTGAGCAATGGGATTACGTCTTGTAATGTCACCATGTGAAAGTGATCTGATTTGATGTAGGTATTTAATGTTCGGAGATCTAATATAGGTCTCAGACTCTTGTCTTTTTTGGGTATCAGAAAGTACAGAGAGTAAACTCCTGTTCCTTTCTGGTGTTTTGGTACTAATTCTATTGCTTCTTTTAGTAGTAATGCATGAACTTCTAGTCCTAGAAGACCTATATTTTGTTTTGACATATTGTGTGTTTTCGGTGGGACGTTTGGAGGGAATTTGAGAAATTCTATGCAATAACCATGCTGGATAATTGCCAGTACCCAAGTGTCTGTTGTTATCACCTCCCAATGTTTGTAAAATTGGCTTAGTCTCCCCCCCACAGGTGTTATGTGTTGGGGATGTGTGACTTGGAAGTCACTGCTTGTTTTGAGGGGTTTTGGGGCTTTGGAACTTCCCTCTATTTTTTGGGAATTGTCCCCCTCTATATTGCCCCCGAAAACTTCCCCGCTGATATTGGCTTTGATAAGTGGGCCTTGCTTGTGAGGTTGTGGCCTCTGTAGGTTGACCTCGAAATCCTCCCCTAAATTGTGTTTTGCGAAATGTGCCTCTGCTTTGTGGGGAGTAGAGTGCGCCCATGGCTTTTGCGGTATCAGTATCTTTTTTGAGTTTTTCAATAGCAGTGTCGACTTCCGGCCCAAACAACTGCTGTTCATTAAAGGGCATATTCAGCACGGCTTGTTGTATTTCCGGCTTGAATCCTGACGTACGCAACCATGCGTGTCTCCTTATTGTTATTGCAGTGTTTACTGTCCTTGCAGCCGTATCTGCTGCGTCCATTGATGACCGAATCTGGTTATTGGAGATACTTTGTCCTTCTTCTACCACTTGTTGTGCCCTTTTTTGGAACTCTTTGGGTAAGTGTTCTATGAAATGCTGCATTTCGTCCCAATGAGCTCTGTCGTATCTTGCCAAAAGTGCTTGTGAATTGGCAATACGCCATTGGTTTGCTGCTTGTGCTGCAACTCTTTTATCCGCTGCATCGAATTTGCGACTCTCCTTGTCTGGAGGTGGCTCTCTTGCGAGCTGCCTCAACAACCACAGAATCTGGTGTTAATTGCTGCATAATATAAACAGGGTCTGTTGGTGGTGGTTTGTACTTCTTTTCCACCCTTGGAGTTATGGCTCTGCCTTTAACAGGATCCTGAAATATTTGTTTGGAATGTTTTAGCATTCCCGGGAGCATAGGTAAGCTTTGGTATTGGCTATGAGTGGAGGAGAGTGTATTAAACAAAAAGTTATCCTCAATTGGTTCTGAATGCAAGGTGACGTTATGAAACGCAGCTGCCCTTGAGACCACCTGCGTGTAGGATGTACTGTCTTCAGGTGGCGACGGTCTCGTAGGGTAACAGTCTGGGCTGTTATCTGATACAGGAGCATCATAAAGGTCCCATGCATCAGGATCATCTTGACTCATTGCAGTATGAGTCGGGGATTGCATCAGTGGTGGAGTGGCTACCGGTGATGTGTGCATTGATGGTGGTGGAGATGGTGGTGGAGTTGTTTGTCTTGCCACCTTTGACTGTGGCTGCTTGTCCTTTTCTTGAAAGGCAAGTCTTCTTTTCATCTTAATTGGGGGAAGAGTGCTTATCTTCCCTGTGTCTTTTTGAATGTGGAGCCTTCTCTGAGTGTAGTCCGGCTCAACAGATTCAAGTTCCTCTCCGAACTTATGTCCTTGCATCTGGGAGGACAATCCCTGTTCCTCTGTGTAGGAACCTGTTTTCGGTTCCGAGGCTGGATGTTTCAGAATCTAAATCTTTTCGGTCGCCTTTTTGGGCTCCGATGCAACCTTCTTTATTTTCGGCGTCGTGGTGTCTCGGTGCCACTGTCTCGGTGCCGAATCTGTTCGGAGCTGCTGTCTCGGGCCCGAGATTGCTGTGTGGCGGTATCTCGACCGGAGTCGGATGACTTCGCCACATGCATGCCCTTTTTCGGTGCCGATGATCGGTCACCTATTTTTCGGGTTAAGCCATGGCCTGTTGGCGGTGGCGTCCCCTGGGCTTTTGTTGTCTTCTCGTGAGTTTTATGTTTTGACGTCTTACTCACGGTTTTCGGCGTTTCTTCGGGATCGAGCTCGTCCGAGTCCGATTCATGGATGGAGAAGGTTTCTTCTTCCTCCTCGAAACGCCCTTGTCCTGTCGGCGCCGACGCCATCTGCAGCCTTCTTGCTCTTCGGTCTCTTAATGTCTTCCTCGACCGAAACGCTCGACAGGCTTCATAGGTATCCTCCTTGTGCTCTGGAGACAGACACAAGTTACAGACCAGATGCTGATCTGTATATGGATACTTGTTATGACATTTTGGGCAGAAGCGGAATGGGGTCCGTTCCATCAGCCTTGAAGAGACACGTGGCCGGGCTGACCAGGCCCCGACAGGGGGATCGAAAAAACCCCGAAAGGCCACCGGAGCTCTTCAAAAGTCGGTGTCGATCTGTTATAACTAACCCGATACCGAACGCAAACAATACCGACGATTTTTCCGAGATTCTAACTAACTTTCCGACCCGAAACACGGACCGAAAAGGAACACGTCCGAACCCGATGGCGGAAAAAAAACAATCTAAGATGGAGTCGACGCCCATGCGCAATGGAGCCGAAGTGGAAGGAGTCCCTCGATCTCGTGACTCGAAAAGACTTCTTCGAAGAAAAACAACTTGTAACACTCCGAGCCCAACACCAGATGGCGGGATGTGCACAGCATGTGTATCTGCAGCTACACATGCCATCGAACATATATATATATAGGTGCACAGCCAAGCCTAAGAATAAAAATGCATCACCACGGGGATCAAACTCCTCATACTTTCCAGCATCAAGTCGAGGAACCCAGGACGGCTGAGGCAGGAGGTTTTCCCACATGGGGTGGTTCCTGAATCGTGCGTCCATGTGGAGAAGTGTGGCTCAATGGTTAGAGCGGCAGACCCTGAAGCAGAGATCTGGCTCAAGACCAGGGTTCAAGTCCCGCTTCGGCAGGTCTTGGGCTCAATTCCCCTTGACCAGATAATTCTCGCCTCAGTGCCTAATCTAATTCATGGGTCCCACTCTGCAACTCTGGGCAATAGCTTGCTTAATCTCCACAACGGCCCCAACAGCGCTTGGATGCCTGGCTTCACCCTGGGGGTGCTCAGGAGTGGGCGCCTCACAGGGAAAAGCCAGGAGGGGTTCCATAGCGGTATGAGTACAGCGCCTTGAGACCCTAACGGGTGAGTAGTGCGCTATACAAGTGCTAATTTACATTTTACATGTTCAGGCAAGCTCCTTCTACCTCAGTGCCAAGCTTCCACACCTTACATACCTTAAACAAACACAAGAGGAAGATTCTGGCAACCTCCCCCTCCCTTCGAGTAAGTTATGAAATTCAAGCGCTGGCTGTACTCGGTGTGTCGAAAACAAGCAAAGGAACGGGCCCTTCCCGATGCGCATTCCTGAGACTACCTTTCTCTGCTGAAAACATTCTTCCCCTGGTACACTCTTATCACTTCCACATCCCCCATAATATGTTCCCTGCTCTTGTGAGAAGAGCGAAAACATGTTCAGTGTAGAAAATAAGCTTTGTAGAAAAATAACTGTGCCACCGATTTGATGGCATCTGAAGCTAAGCACAAAATGGAGTCAGGGGTCAAGATGGAGTCGGTGGTCAAATACAAATAGCATTACAATTACCGAATATGCAAATGACAGATTTTTATTTTATGTAGCTAGGTTAGCGGGTTACTGCTTTTAACACAAAGTTCCTTTTGTTATCTGCAGTTCATCAATTTTAATCAGTCTAATATAGCTAAGTAAACTATAAAGGACATGTGACTTCTACACCCTGTAACCCTTGCTGTCTTACTTAACACATCCTGTACACTGATCTACACATTTATATGATTTATTATCAATGCATAAGGTCTATGTGTGATTTAAAGCGCTCTGACAACCTACACTGGGATGAGTAGCTTTACAAAAGAAATTAAAAAAAATAGTGATAGTTAAATTGCTATTAGTGTAAATGCAGGGACATACCAACTCAGCTGACATTCTTACAGTGCATGCATATTTCTTATAAACAGGGAATGAACAAAGTCAAACGCATGCCTTTCTTAAGTAGTTGTGAAGTAATACCAATCAGTTTGCCTTTGTTTCCCCTCCATTATATTGCAACTAGAAGTGAGGCTCCAAATAGCTCCTAGCCAGGCTACTCCAACAAAAGAAGGCCTGTTAGCCCCAAACCTTAAGTCTTTGTTTTGGGACATGCTCAAATTTAAACAACAAAGTCCCTTCTCCATCTGCACGCTGTGGCTCAAAAAGAAAAGGAGACAATGTGCAGGCGCTGCTGAATGTTTCCTGGTGTCAGAAAAGTTACACCAGGGCGAATTCAGCATAATTCAGTGAGTGAGGCTAATGTCTAAGTAGGGTGGGCAGTGTCTACCACTGTGTACCCTCGACTTGTGCCCTGAAAACAGGCAACTTCTCCCTATGTGTTGCGGGCAAATAAATAATTTCTTACCTGTAGGTGTAGTTCTGCAACTTGAAGAATTTTCTGGATTCATAAACTGTGCATTATTCCGCCATCTAGTGGTTGGTTCTAGAACTTTTTAGTCATCGTTAATCCTTTCTTTGTTTCTTTTTTTGTTGTTTGGGCGTCAACAGATCTAACCCATTTGGTGCTTCCTGTGGAATAGTGTACCATCCTCCAGAAGCTCCCACTTTGGGTCGCCATCTTTATATTCTTTTTTTCCCCTCTCTCCATCTTCTTGGTGAAGGTGGGTGGGTCGCTTGTTAATCCAGAAAGTTTTCAAGCTGCAAAACTACACCTACAGTTAAGAAAGTTTTCAACTATTGCAGCGTGAATCTCTTCTGGATTCATATTCTCTGCATTGATTTGGTAGCGGTTGGTTAGATTTGCAGCGGTTGGGTTGAAGATGGGACTTAAACTTGTAAAAAGATGTTTTAGAACCTTTTGGCCCATCTGAGCTTCTTTATTCATTTTAATGTCTACGCAGTAGTGTTTTGTGAACGTGTGCATGGATGACCACGTTGTTGCTAGAAAGGCAACGGTCGCTCCTTTCTTCCTTGTTGAGTGTGCTCTTGGGGCTAAGCTCAATTTCTCCCCTGCACCGGTGTGGAATATTTGTATAATTTCCGAAATCCATCTAGCAACTGTGCCCTTAGTTACTGGCTTTCCCGTATGTTGTCTGCAAAGGAGACAAAAATATGTTTTGTCATCTTGATTGACTTTGTTCTCTCCACACAGTACATTATTGCACGTCTTGTGTCCAATATGTGTAGAGCTCCCTCCGCTTGATTTTTTGGGTTTTAGAAAAAAAAACGTATTCAAATAATTTGGTTTAAGTGGAAGTGCAAAACTATCATTGTTAAAAACTGCAGAGCTGTTCTCATGACAATTCTGTCCTTGTGAATTTGTAGTTATGGTTCCTGAATTGTGAGTGCTTGTATTTCCCTTTAGTGAGCTTTGTGCAAGGGCTCAAAGGGTGCCTTCATTAACCGAGTTAACACCTCATTAAGGTTCCATGAAGGTGCAGTTACCTTCCTGAGTGGAGCGATTCTCTTTGCTCTTTCTCGGAATCGTTTTATTACTGAAGCTGTGAAGAAGCTTCTTGCAATGTGGCCCCTTGAGTAAGCCACTATTGCCACTAAATCCACTTTCAATTAAAAATAGGTTACAGTTTATATGGTGTGTTACATATTTTAGCACTGTTGACTCCTTCATTATCTTTCTTACTACTTCCCTTTTGAGGCACCATAAAGAGAATCACTTCCAGTTTGAGAAGTAGCACTTTTTTGCTGTTTTGCCTCTCTAAAAACAATCAATGTCTTTTTGGGCCAAATTGTAAGTTTTCAGGAGCCAAGCTACCAAGCCTAAAGTCTCTGGTTGAAGTACCCTTCCTTTTTCTGTAGACAGCAGATCTTAGTGTATTGGTAGTTTTTGAATGTTCCCCTGTGCCATCTTTATCAGATCTGAAAACCATGTTTGTCTTGCCCACTGGGTGGAAATTAGGATTAAAGTAACTTTACATCACCTCGTGCAACAGTGGTATCAGGGGAAAAACATAAGCAAATGTCTCTGACCAGTTTGTCGACAAAGCATTCCCCAGGGATTGGTGGTAAGGCTGCCTAGATGCTCATTTCTGGCGTTTTGCATTCTCTATCCCCACAAAACAATCTATTGTTGGTATGCCCCACTTCCAAAAGAACCTTTCCAGTACTCTTTGACTTATCTCCCATTCGTGTGAGCAGGGAGCCTATATGACAAGCTTCTCAGCCTCTGTATTCTGAAAGTACACTGAGGGTAAACTACTGTTAAGTCGATCCTCCACTGTATGACCCATTTCCACAGTTCTTGGCCTAAACTTGATTATGCAAGAGATTGAGTTCCACCCTGTTTGTTGATGTAAAACATGGTTTTTGTGTTGTCTGTTTGGATCAATATTGATTTTCTTAATGACTCCTTCCGAAAGGCTTTTAAGACCAAGAACACTGTTTTTCGTTCTAGAATGTTGATATGTGGTATCGCATCCTGTTCCTTCCAAACTCCTCTGACCTAGAGGGCGTTCATGAGAGCTTCCCAGCCCATATGTGAGGTATCCGTCGTGATTGTTACTGTTGGGGTTGGTTGTTGAAGTGTCATGCCTTGAGTTATATTTGTTCTGTTGCACCACACTATTTCCTCCTGTACTTTTTGCATGACAACCACTAGATCTTTCCAACTCCCTGTTGCTTGTGACCATTGGTTCTGTAACGTTTCCTGAACTGGTCTCTTGTAAAATCTTGCATATGGGAATAGGTGGATGCATCTTCCCTAATAGTTTCCCCACCGTCCTCACTGTCAGAGCTTGCCCTTTCTAGCAAAACTGTGTCTCCATCACCAATGACTGCGCTCTTTTTTCATTGGAAAACACTTCCCTCGATTGAGTTGATTCTTGCTCCCAGAAATATTTTCTTTTGCTATGGTTATGCAGATATTTTCTGTATGTTGATTGAGAACTGAAGTGAAAATAGTGTCTTATTACCTGTTGTATGTCTTCTTTTCACTTGTTGTAAGAGTTTGCTCTTACTAACCAGTCATCCAGGTATGGGTAAACATGTTTGCCCTGTCTTCTGAGGTGTGCTGCTACCACTACCAAACACTTGGTAAACACCCTTGGGCTGATTTTACTGTGAACTGGTAGTGAATTTTATTTACCACAAATATGATAGGCGTCCTTTAAGTCTATAGTTTCCACATAATCTCCTACTTGTAGTTGTGGAATGACCTTTTGCAATATTGTCATCTTGAATTTTTGTGTCTTTATGAACTTGTTTATAAACCTGAGGTCTAGAATTGGTTGTAGAGACTGTCAATGCTTGGGAATTAGGAAATATGTTGAGTAATTTCTCTTGTTGATTTGTTTTAGAAATCTATGTACTGCCTTTTCTCCCCAGAAATTCTTCCACCTCCTAGAGGACACAGTCTGTTTTTCTTGGGAATGGACCGTCTTCTTTGGTCCCCTTACTGGTGGGAATTTTTGATAATCTATGCAATATCCAAAGTGAATTAAGTTCGGAATCCATTTGCCTCCTGAAGGGATTCTTTTGTTCTGCCTCCTATTGATGTTGTGTGTAGGAGTTTCTGTTCGTTGTTGATGCCTCTCACTGATGGTGTTTGTGGTCTCACTTTTGAAGAGTCACCTGTGAGCAGGAGTAGAAACTCACCTGTGAGGCTGACCCCTTCCTTTGCCCCTTCTACGAAAAGACTGATGGCTTTGCTGTTGGTATTGCCAACTCTGTTGGGCTGAGACTGTTTGGCTGCGGCCTTAAAAATCCATGGGTTGAAAATCCTCTCCCTGTGGGCCTGCTGGATGGTGCGGTTATCTGTGCACTCCTCCATGAAACTGCAATGCTCCCATTGAATTGGCCGCCTCATTGTCATTTTTCAATTGGTTGACTTTCTCATCAGCCGTACTGCCAAACAACTGCTCTCCACTGAAAAGAGCATTGAGGATGCTAGCCTGTATCTTTGGCTTAAAATCATGGGATTCTCAGCCAGGAATGCTGTCTGACTGTTATGCCCATCATCATTTGTCGGCAGGATGTATCCAATGCATCCAATGCTGACTTTAGGCATGTGTTGGTGATGTTCTTGCCACTGTCTAGTAAGTGTGCTGCCCTTTTCCTGTATTAATCAGGGGAGGTGTTCCCTCAATTCCCCAATTTTCTCAGAGTGCTGGTTACGATGGCAACTTAAAAGGTCATCGGGGTTTGCAATGTGCCACTGGTTGGCTGCACTATGCTCAAACTTCCTCCCCATGAGGGCCAGTCTTTTGCTTTCCTTTTCTGGAGGTGGCACGTTGAAGGAACGTTGGCCCTCTTCCTCACTGTTGACCCAATTATTGAGTCCGCAGGAACTGTGTCCTTTATATAAGCTGGATCCTTAGATGAGTATTAGTTCTTCTTCTCTGTCCTCGGAGTCACTGCTCGACAAGTAGCAGGTTCATTAAAGGCCTCTCTTCCCTGGTCTAGGAAACTAGGGAGCATGGGAAGAAATAGATTTCTGGTTTGGTCAGTAGCAATGTTTCCAGTGGAAAGCAAGATTGAGGTTTCTCTTCCTCGAGTTGCACCCCATACTTGTCTGCAGCATGTTTGATAACCTAATTATACATGCCAATGTAGTCTAGAGGTGAAGGCCTTGACGGTCAACTATCCACACCTTCCCCAGGGAAGTCTGTGTCCAAGTCTTTCCACTGCTCTATATACTCAGTCTCCGAGCCATGGTATGTCTCTGCCATTTGTTCTTCCTCCTTCTCATAGAAGAGGTCTTCTTCCCCCTGTTGGGGCTCAATAGTTAAGGAAGGTGTGATTTCTTTGACCTCTTTCTCCCTCTGATCATTCGGCGTTGAAGTTTTTTGAGGTATGTGAAACCCCTTCTGACCTCATCAAAGTCTTTCTTTTTCTAAATGAGGGTGACCATCTCAGCTTCGAGGTGGCTCTTCTTTGGTTCGATCTCTGCTGCTCCTTCTTTGGCATCAAGGCTTGGTGTCTTCCTCTTCGGTGTTAAAAAGTCCTTCGAAGACGTATCAGTTGTTGAGCTTTATTGTTCTGCTCGCAACCTGACTGATTTCGACGACAAAGCGTCTTTTCCTCGACCGTCTTTCAACAACTTGGATTTTTCATGTGGTCTTCTGGAGTCTCTTTTGAGGGATTCGATGGACTCCTTTTCTTGGGGCGTGCCTGCAGTCTGTGAAAGCTTCGATGCCAAGGCCCCCTTCAATGTCCTTGAGTCCGATTTTCGTGACTCCGGCAATTTCGTCGGGGTCAGTGACTCTCTTACCTCTGGTCTCTTCATCTTTTTGGTTGCCTGACCTTCGACTTCAAACATCTTGAGTTCTACATCTGATGTTTCTCCCTCTGCTTCTTTGGCTAGATTCTCCTCTTTTTCGCTTCAGAGACCCAGGCCCCTTAGGGATGATGTCGTCTGTGGGCCCTGCATGCTGTGATGGGCTCACCTGTGCCTCTCTCTCACCCTCAGTGTCTTTGATGTGAAGACTGAGCAAACGTTGTAGTCCTCGCTTCAGCGGTGGATAGGAAGGCAGAGATTGCAGACCGGATGCGAGCCCTTTTGTGAGAACTTGTGATGGCAGTTCTTGCAAAACTGGAATAGTGTCTTTTCCATCAAGCCCTTCAGGGAGCCCCCTGAACAGGCATTCTCGAAAATTTTCTTTAACAAAATTCACCTTTTTGCTCCCAAATTCTCCTCCGGTACGTCTCAGTCTGTGATGTTAAATGACTTCTGTGAAATTTTCTGCAAACTTCTTGAATTTCTTCCCAAACGTCTTTCTTGTACTGGAGATCCTTCAGCAAACTTCCAGACCAAATGGCAGAAAAAAGGTGGGAGATTCTGGAGAAGGGGATACAGCATCACAGGAAGCACCAAATGGCAGACCCGTCAATGCCCAACAACAACAAAAAACAAAAAGTGCTTAAGAAGATGAAAAAGTTGGAGAATACAGGACCCAACCACTACATGACAGAATAACACAAAGCATGAATCCAGAAAAGATTCACGCTGCAAAAGTGTTGTTTGTGTGGTGGTTACATTGGGTTGTCAGTCTGACAGCAAAAGTAGAATTATTTTTTACAAATGATTATTATTCTCTTTTCTTAATTCTAAAAGCAGTAATGAATGCTCTACTTACCTTCAGTAACACTATTTCTACTGGAGACTCTATCTAACCACAGATTCCTCACCTTAGAATATTCCCCTGGCATCAGATTGGATCCAGAAAAATATTTGAAGCAGTACTCTTGTGCGCTGAGAGGTGGCACCTGCAGCTCTGCTACAACCTTGTCTGCGCCGGATGTGATGTGCACGGGCCTATATAGGTGCCACCAATGCATGCTGACATCAGCTGCTTTCGTGACGCTCCTGCACTCGCAGACACAGAGCCAAAATCAAATTGGTCATGACCAGTGTGCAGATTCCTAATGGTGGGATTAGGTGAAACTTTTAGAAGAAAAAAGTCCAGTTCACAGAAAGGGAAAGGTGGGTTGGTTGGTGAGGAATCTGAGTTAGAGTCTCTATCCGAAGAACAAGTTACTTACCTTCAGTAATGCCTTTTCTGGTAACCTAACCTCAGATTCCTCACCTTAGAACAGATACCAGGGCAATACCCCCTCAAGGTGGTGGATCTGTCAACTGGCTCAAACCAAAAGGTCCTCTAGAACCGAACAGGCAAAATTCCTGTTGCGCCGGTCTGACCTTCCAAACCCTAGTGTTTTGTAAAGGTATGGAGAGACGCCCAAGCAGTTGCCTGGCAAATATCAAGGGAGGTACTCCATGTGCCAATGCAGTAGGGGCAGCCTTGGCTCTGGTCGAAAGAGCCTGCAATTCTCCAGAGGCTGTTTCTTTGCTAGTGCGTAACACATCTTAATGCAGAGTGCGATTCAGCAGAAGATGGCTCTTTTCTGCATCACTTTACCAGTCTTTGCACCAATGAACCAGACAAAGGATCAATCTCTCAGTGTTGGTGAGTGCGATCAATATAGAAGAAAAAAAACCTCTTAGGATCCAGACGATGGAGCTGTTACTCCTCTTTAGTGTGAGGTGGAGCAAAGGACGTCAGAAAGGTGATGGATTGACCATCGTTAAGAGTCACTACTTTTGGCAAAAAGGAAACACAGCTTGTTTGGATAGAAGGTGGCACATGGAGGATTAACAGGGAAGCCTGAAGCGCACTCACCCTACGTGCTGACATTTTAGCCACCAAGAAGCCGGTCTTAGGGGAAAGCAACATTAGGGGACAGCTATGCATGGGTTCAAATGGACAACACAAGAGGAAGGTCAAACTAAAGTCATATCCCTCTGGGATATTACAAAAGTGTTTAAGTGTAAGGGGGCACCAAATGTTGAAGATCAAGCATCATAACAGGTGACTTAAACAAAGAAGGCTGGTCTGGCAACCGTTTAAAGGTTGAAGTAGTCAACAGACCACGCAATACAATGCTTGTCTTCAAATAACACGAACAACAAAACTTCCAACAGCTTGGCATGAAGTGGGTTGACTTGTCTGGTTGCGTGCCAGGCCACATACTTGTTCCAACAGCAGGCATATACAGATTTGATAGAGGGATGTCTGGCTGCCAGAATGTCAACCACAACCTCGGGAGAGAGGTAAAAATCACTCAAATGCCACTGCTAAGCCTCCAAGCATGACGGTGGAGTTAGCGCAGGCTCAGGTGCAGAATCCTGCCTTGCTTAAGAGGCAGCTTGATGGGAGGACAGATCCTCATAATCAGGAGGTCGGGATACCAAACTCTCCTCTCCCAGTCTGGAATCACCAGGATAACCTGCACAGATGTTGTATACTAAGTGCTGATTGATGTGATTCATGTGTTGAAAGCTAAAAAAAAAAAAAAAAAATCAGAGTTCACATACTTAAGCTATTATTTGAATGTATGTAATGTATATGTAATATAAATTTAATACACGTATGATGAAAGATGTCGGCATGTCCGATACTGAATTGCTTTTGTCATAAAAGACGGTGAATTAAGATACAGTTTTCATGGTATATTAATGACCCCTACTCTCAATTGTCTTAATAAGATCATGCCACTATTTGTGTCAGTAGTATGGAATGTGCAACAGCACACTAGAGCTATTTTGGGGTTAAACCACTGGTATCACTGAATTCTGTTTCCGAATGCTTTTTCTTCAAAAAGTGTCCATTAGAACCAGATAGAATCTAGAAGAGGTGAACATATTTGCGATTTTTTGGGTCTTCTAATCTGGGCTGTGGGGCCTTATCATGCAGTGTACTCACAAATACCGTCTTCAGTCCAGTCGAGCTTGTTTACTTAACCATAAGCTCAACCCTGGGTAGCTGTGCCTGCCAGAAATGAGGCTTAGCCAAGGAACTATGTGTCAAGCATTTAACAGCACCAAACAACAAAATAATAAATTCACATCACATGAACGAAAGAAGACACCAATTTACAAAAGTAAATTATATTTGTATGAATTTTTAGAGTCCTTGATGAATAACACTCACCAGAAGGTTCCGGAGATACAGATTTGAGAAGATATCATCACTTTTAAATGTAATCACAAACAAGCATTGGTCAACAATAACTATGAAAATGTTTTAAAAAATTTAAACAGTTAATTTGGCTACTACGGGCTGGGTGAACAACCAATTCTGACAGGACAGAGGTCTAGCAAGACAGAGAGGACGCTCTGGACAGTTATCTGTGTTTTTTAAGGTAATATCCAAACTTTACAGGACAACTCCCATAGACATCAATGGAGTGGTCCTCATGCTGAGGGATGCAGGCAGAAGATGCTCAAAGGACGCTCTAATTGTGGTGAAGTCAACAGGGGTGTCTTTGTGGTTACTCCTCAGTTCACAGGTAAAGTTGGCCACAGGGATCGATCAGCATCCCTTGAAGTCCTCTACGTTGTAGTCACAGGCCAGCCAATGCTAAGCTACTGGTCAGTCTGCATTGCAGTTGGGGTGAAATCCTTAGGTGGGGGACCAGTATCCCTTGGGTGAGATGAATCCAGACTTTTATAGCACTCCTGGGACAGGCAGGCTTGGGTGCAACTTTTGGCTATCTCAGAGTTTTTCTCTTGGGTGCCCATCAACTGGAGGCGGCAAAACTTCTGCAGTGGCTATCAACTTACTGATTTGGGCTTCTTCAGCTCTTGTGTCCCTGGAGCTGGTTCCAGGAGATGAGCCAACTGATCTTTGGAGTCACTGCTGTAGGTTGAGGATGGGAATTAACCTTTCCTGAAGTTGGGAGCCGCAGGCACAGTCCAATCTTTGCTAGCCCATAGTGCAGCAGGTGCAGTCCCTCTGTGGTACAGCCTCTCTTTGTGTGGGTCTAAAAGCAACTTGGCAGCCCTTCTTCGGTCATCTCTCAGATCCCAGCGTGATAGGAGGGTCAGGGTGCCAGGGGTGATATATATATATATATTTGTATATATATATATATATATATATATATATATATATATATATATATATATATATATCACAGGAAAGTGCCCTGAGGGGACCACGCAGTCACTAGACAATGGACTTTTGGGTCTCCTCCTATCTAGTGACAATGTTCTTATGATGTGTGGCCTCTGACTATTCCAGAGTGCCACATTCATGCCCTTTTCAAGACGACACAACCCTTCCTTGGTCATTAGGAGCTTGGTAGCCCAACCTAGAGTTGTGGCTACCAGAGGGCTACATGCCCATGGTCAAACCAGTTTGGGGTCAAGTTTTCCCTCCTTGGCCCCGTCTCCACTTTGCAGGAACAAAAGGCATCCTGCTCAGGGAATTTGGCGCTACTTACCTCACAAAGGCAGCTTCCCCGCTGAAGCTCCCCTTTTTTGCGAACACCATGAGTGGCCATCCTGGGAGAGGAGGCGACACTTCCTTCAGCAGCAACTACCTTTGTTCTTGGATCGGGGAGTCATTCACATGTCTTCCCAGGCGGTCAGAAACCTACCTGTGTGCCAGGGTCTTTGTGAGGTCACTGGGCTAACTAAAGTGCAGAGTGGCAACTTTCTAAAAGTTGCTAAACTTTAATTATGGCATCAATTTTGACCCGAGTATCAGGTCAGATTTAATGCCATGATTAATTTACATGACCCAGTTAGGCAGTCCCATTAGGAGTTAGCCATGTTAGGGTATTAACCAGTAACACTGTGTTAGTCAATGGGGCTAATAACTTTATCCACAGAAAAGCAACAATTTGGAAGTGCTGCTGTTAAGTAGGACATGTGTTTTTAATATGTCTGACAAAATACAGTTCCCTGCCATAGGGCTCTATAGGTCTTCTTTGGGGGAGGATTTACATATATTGATAAGGGATAGAGTGGCTTTGCAAACACTGTCCTTCCAGTCTGATAAAGAGACTGGGAGCCATTTTGTCCTTTGTCACACACAGGGGGGGGGGCATAAACAGTGCTGCAGCCCTGAGTGGACACTCTGTCTCGCATGCCTTGGGTACTCTGGGTACCGTATACTAGGGACTTATAAGTCAGTCCTTGCCAACTGGGTGTATCCAAAGCGACATGCATTTTGTATAGTGTCAAAACACTGGCACAGAGGTCTGGTTAGAAGGCCTTAGTGCACTCGAGTCGTAAAACCAGCAGCATCAGTCCAAAGATGTGGGGGTGAACATGCAAAAAGAGGCATTTGCTTATAATATTAACTTTAACTTGTAGATATGTCAGATCCAAGGATTATTTTGAAGAAGAGATTGAAGCTCTACTGAGATATCCCTCTGTACAGAAACCTGGAGCGAAGCCCATTAATGTAGAACAATCAGACTTTGAGACATTCATAGGACTCGAAAAGAAGCCTATCAGAAAAGCTTTACATGGGATGGTACTACTGGAGCTTCTAGGGTAAATACTATTTCTCAAGGTATCCAGGTATGAAATATTCCAGTGATTTTTACAGATAATCCTAAACACCAATTTTAGTTTGGGTAAGATATATCCTTATTTGCAAAAAAGACTTTTATACAAACTGAAAATACAAAGGTATTCAATCAGTTTCAAGGAAAAAGTAAAAGAAGCTTTATTCATTTTTTTCAGAAAGTTCTTCATACTTAAATTCCAACAGTGATTCTGAACCACAGCCAAGCTCCTTTAACCCACAAGGTGGGCTTTTTTTAGGAAGAGGCACAAGGAGAGGAAGAAGGCACACACAAGGCATAGGAGAAATAAATACTCGATAATGAATTTACTGATGGGAGACAGAGTTAACATCCATACATAACATCTCTTTGAGAAAACTGGATGACGACGAGAGGAAAGTATTAGAAAAAGGACTATCATTTGTCCCAACACAATGTACGTCTTTTGCTCAAGTGAGACTGGAGATGATGCAATTCTTCCAGATGATCCAGCTAAAATATTTTTTCCTAAATCTGATTCTACACAATCCATAAGTACTAATAGCCTGAAAAATCCATCAAGATTTTGCCCTCCTGCAAGCAACATGCCAGCGGAGATCGCAAACTTGGAGAGGAGGATACTTAAAGTGGTGAAGAAATTTGCAGAGAAAACAAAGTATATGAAGTTCAATTTCACTAAATCAGAATCTGTAGCACTCCGTAAATTACAACAATAAGAGGAAATTATAATAAAACCAGCGAGTAAAGTTGGGGCTATCATGATTTTAGAATATCAGGATTACAAACAAGAAATCATGAAGCAGTTAATCAACAATGTAATTAACAAAAAATAATTGAATACAACCCAATCAAAGAAATACAAGCAGAGATTAAAAACGTAATCAATAAGGCCCTCACTGGTCATGGCCTTAGATTCTTGATGAATAAACACCCTCGGACATCAGTTATGTATATTTTACCCAAGGTACATAGGAATAAAGAAAATCCACCTGGAAGACCAATCATTTCAGTAGTCACTAGCTAAGTATTGTTGATGTATTTCTAAAACTGTTCAGTAAAATCATGTATTAATGATACCACTGATATTATTAATCAGTTGCAAATGTTGTGAATTTGATGACCAGTATGAAATATTGGCCATAACGGATGTGGAGAGTCTTTACACTAACATCCCACAAGAAGTTGCTTTGGAAACTATTGAGTGGTTTCTGGAAACAAGACCACACCCATATCCATTTTCTACCAGTTTTTATTGTCTGAATAAGAATTTGTTTAAATTCAACCAGTCATATTACATTCAAGCAAAGGAGACTGCGATGAGAGGCCCCTTCACACCGGAACTCGCAATACTGTCTATTGTAGAATTTGAAGAGAAATGGATTTAAAGGAATCAGTCCTCTCGAAAACAGATCTCCTTATGGAGAAGATATATAGATGTCCTCCTTTTCAGAAGGGAAAGTCCAAAAAACTGATGGATTTCCATAAATGGATCAATGCGCGAATGCAGGAAATCAAATTATCAATCACGAAGAACAGATCAGTTTTCTCCATCTGATGATACTCCATCAAGAAGTGAGGTTTATTCAGCAATGATCCAGAAAGATACGGACAGGAACTGTTTCTATGAATGCCTTCTAATTAGGAATATGATGGATACCTTACCTTCAATGAAACCTAGGAGTTGACAAATGGGGGTTACCACCTCCACCATCATGCAAAAGATGTACAAAAGCACCTATGCTGAAATAATGATGGTACAACAATTTTAAATTATATTGGATCTGTGCATATGTCATACAACAGAGACTACTTGTCCTACAAGTCTTGAAACTGAGGGCTTTTTAAGCTTCGAGATATACAGAAGAACAGCAAGTTTACATCTTTAAATGTGTAATAAATAAATCTGATGGGATATTACCAAGCTGATGACGACAGCTGCCGAGTCAGGAAATTTCACATGAATCTTTTAGCCTGGAGACTACGTAGAGCTTCCGCACCCAATAAGCTGGTGAACAAGGACCACGCCTAAAAGGGAAGCAGCCACATTCTTGAGGAAGATGCTGTGAATTGAGTGCACATGTGGAGTACACACACTGCCAAACGCAGCATGCTTAATGAAGACGTTAGAAACCTCTACGCACTGTGTTTTCGGACTGAGCAGCCTCCACATTGGTGGACACCATGGAATGACTGTACAAGTCGAGGGCACATGACACTGAAAGCAGTGTGCTTGATGGAAGAGTGAGAAATTTCTGTGCGCTAAGTCTGAATGGATTATCCTAACAGGAGTAATTAAAATCCTCTTACGAGGAAGACGAGTAATTCTCCCTCTGACCTTTCAAGGTATTATGGTATTCTCAATGGTAAATGGTGACACGGTTATAAGCTTCCATTTTCAGTGTGTTTCGAAGCAATCTCTATTAAGCTCAATGTTTCTTCTCATAAAACCAGGTATGTATGAACAGAACACACTCTGACAAGGGTACATGTTGAAGGGTGAAATCAATGTGTTTGTAACTAAAACAGATATTGTAATTAGAGTTTTTTCAATACAGAATTACACGGTACTGAAGTATACAAGCTTTTGTCAGAAGTGCATGGTCCAGAGGAAGAGCTCGTTAAATTCTGTCTCAAAAGGAGATTGAAACGAGTAGGCAAGGGTGCAACTTTTAAAACGGGATTGAGTAACTTATCTTTGAACTGATAGACACTTACAAACACATCGGCAAGGGGAAAAAGTTAAAAGGACTTTGTGCTGATTGATCTCATCCAGGATAGGTTGTTTGAAAACTATTATTAATTTTTGTGTATGAGATTATTTGGCACTATTGTGATCATCTATTATTGATTAGGTTCTTTTGTTTTTTATTCAAGTCCTTATTGATTAGACATGGCTTACTATTGAGATGTCTCGAACTAAGTGCTAATTGATGTGATTCATCTGTTGGAAACATACAAAAACAAGCATTTGCAATGCAATGGGTCTCGCGAATGCTCAAGCTAGATCAATTAGCATTGTAAACTCCTAACCGGACTTTTCTTGCCACATAAATTGAAATTGAAAAGTAAAACAGTTTCACATAACTAACTGGACTTTTCTTGCCATATAAACTGAAATGTAAAAGTTTCACGTAAGTGAGCTGACGGACGCCATCAACGCAAAGCAAACACACAAAGGGAAATAAAAGTTTGTTCCTAGTGAAACCTATAGGCAAAAGTGCAATTATCCATGTAACCGGCAAAAGCGCAATTAACTACGTAACAGGATCGATGTCAGCGAGATCGCACTGCAAAAAAAAAAAGAGAAAAAGTAGTCCAGAAACCGGACTGAGAACAAGCGAGCCTCGTATGTTTTCAGTACTTGGTTGCTGCGCTCGAGGAGGGCTAAACACCGAAAAAGGCATGACGTATGCATGCCTTTCACTAATGAAAGCAAGCAGATTTTAAAAGGCAAGCCCACGAACCAATGAAAGAGACTGACGTGACATGGGCGTGGTTTGAAGCCCAATGAGAGATTACAACACGGGACGGAGCGCTTTGCGCTCGCCCCTAAAAACTGAGTTCAAGGACTTAAGTAATATTTTGAATGTATGCAATATATATGTAAAATAAATGTAATACAGGGATGAAGAAAAATGTCTGATTTTGAATTGCTTTTGTCATAAAATGAAGGTACTGTTTTCATGTTACCAGAATAAGTTCAGCCCCGTCTTTCCTGATGTTCTTGAGAACTCTGGGCAAGAGTGGTATCAGCGAAAAGGCATACAGGAGTCCCAAGTTCCACTCTATGCGGAACACGTCTCCGAGTGAGCTGTACCAGCGTCTCGTCAAAGGCAAGCCCGTCTGCGCCTGTCCGTGTCCGCCAGGGTCCCTCTCCGTTCTGTGACTCCCAGAAAGATCTTTTCTGCAAGCCAGCTTCTAGCACTCCACCCAGAATGTGCCGACGCATGCCGCTCATCAAGGCATATATATGGCCACAACAGTAACTGTAAACACTGTTACTTTTCTTGCAATTTCTGATACCCACCACACTCACAAACATATCATCAAAGGTCCCTCTCATAGCAAATAAGAGTAGGAATGCCTCTGTATTGATGTCTCTACCAGAAGCAGCTTCCACTTTTACAGTATAAATTGTTGCTCCCTGACATGCAACCAACAGTACGTTAATGATTATCTGGTAAATCATGCCCCTGATGCTATTTTGGTGAAAGAAACATGGTTGCATGAAGCTTCTCAGCCAGACGTTACTGTTCTATTACCTCAGAACTACTGTATCATTAGAAAGGACCACTAGGATAAGATAGAAGGCGGTATAGCCATTATCTATAGGAATGTCTTTCAGTGTAAAATCAAGGAGCTTCCCTCCTCGGCTGGTGAAGCTCTCCTATTCTCACTCAGCCTTACGCCCAAATTCATGGTTTCCGGTGTTCTAATTTATCGGTCTCCTGGCTACACCAGGAATTGGGGCTCCACAATAGCTGACTTAATTCCGCCATACACTCCGATATATGCCAATTTCTCACACCCTCCCGCAGTGCCATTTCCCATACCCTGCCCCTCCTCACCTACTCCTGCGGTAACCAGGCCCAAATTCATGGTCAGAAACTGAGCCAAACTCACCATTTCTGCTCTTAATATGCGTCTATTGAATAACCTCCCTCTACTACCACAGCAGCTTGATCAAGATCTCACCACAGTCGATAACTGGCTCCAAAGTTTGCTTAACTCAATCCTGCCACTTAAACTTAAATCTGTGTCCAGGCAAAACTCCTCTGCCCCCTGGTTTCATGAGACCTTACAGGAGGAAAAGAAACTCTGCAAGACTCGAAAAAGCCTGGAGGAAGCGATATAAGGATTTAAAATTACCATATAAAACAACCGTGCACATCTATTAGTCACACTCAGGAACCGCTAGAGACACCTTTTACTTAGAAATAATATCAAAAGCCCAAAATTGCCCCAAAACTTCCTTCAAAGTGGTCCAAGAACTATAAGTTCCCAGCAACTCTTCCCTCATCCCCTCCCTCTCACAGGTCCAATGTGAAGAGCTGGCGGATTACTTTGTAGAGAAAGTGACAAGCATTCACCATACCTTAGCTACAGTACGAACTGGTATTATCCAATCTAAAAATACAAGCCTACACTCCAATTCCATTCCCTCTCCCACTAAGGAAGCAAACCCCCAAGATATGAACCATTCACCAGTCAAACTACAATCTTTGCTCCCCTTGGAGTTCTCCCGTCTACTGAATATACTGCTATCAAATCTGGTTCCCCACTTGACACCCTCCCCCTAACCAAGCTTAGTACCCCAAGACCTCACCTAATGACTTTATTAGTGGATTTGTTTGTTAACTCTTCTTTGTGTGAGGGGCACTAACCCAACGTCACGCTATGCTGCTTCTTTTGCTTAAAAAAAAAAAAAAAAAAAAACACACACTTGGACACATCTAATTGGGTCAACAACGGACCCATTTCTTTCCTGCCTATACTCTCCAAGATATTGGAGAAGCATATTAACATCCAGCACTTCGTATATGTGGAAGCCCAGAATGCCCTTCGCCCTTCCCAGTCAAGTTTTAGAGCTGAACACAGCACAGAATCTGCCCTTCTAAGAGCCACGGAAAATCTGCGGCCACTCGTGGACAGGGGTGGTATCTTACGTGACCTCAGCGAGGCTTTTGATATGGTATCTTATGACATACTTGCCCAAAGACTGACTCACCTTGGTCTTCATGGTACCGCTCTTTCCTGGTTAATCTCTTTGCTGTCGGACCGCACTTTCTAGGTCTTCTCCTCTAACACAATTTCTCTCATTCACTCACCACAGGAGCGCCACAGGGAACTGCCTTTAGCCCAATGCTTTTTAATATTTACGTCCGTCCTTTGGCGGACCTAGTGGAAAGTTGTGGCCTGACTTTACTCTCATACGCGGATGACGCTCAGACCATCTTTTCTCTGTTGTTTGAGCATGAAGCTCGGGTGGAAGATCTCAATTCCTGCCTCAGCTGTTTCACCGTGGATAAGCGCATCCACTTTAAAGCACTTTGTTTTAAGTTCGAAATCGAGTCAAACTTAGGACCTCAGTTCTTACAAAAATGAGTCGTCCCCTACCACTATCTATGCACTTTGCACTCCAGCAACAGCTCACGTTTCACAGGTCCCAGAATTAAACGTGCCTGGATGGGAGGCCGTTCCTTTTCTTTCCTTGTCCCAAGCTGTGGAATGCTCTTCATGAGCCCTTAGAGGCTGCACTTCCCTGTCTACTTTCTGCAAAGAGATTAAAAACTGGTTATTTTAGATCTCACTTCTAGGCTGATGAATTTCTAGGATACTATACCTGTCCTCCAGGGCTGGGAAATCCTATGGGTAGCTGTCCAATATATATATTATTATATATATTATAATAATTATTAATAATAATATTATGTGTTTCATCTTCTTTTGTCTCTTCTTCCTTCTAGGTTCCTGGAAGTTGGAACATGCCCCTCGAAAAAGTAGAACGGATACAGGCAAGTGTTCACTTCAGTAAGAGTTGCATGTATAGGGATTGTGGATGGTGGGGGAATCAATGCCTGGGTTTCATTTCTCATGATCCTGTCCCTTTCACCAGGTGACCCAGACACCCCTACGTGCACACAATTGTGTTCAGGGACCTTCTTTTACCACCTTGTACACCTACATCATTGCACTGGGTTCATTTGGCTATTGGTTATTAAAAGGGAGAGAGGAAAAAAAACAACCACAGAGAAAACAACACAAAATATACGTCCCTTTAAATTGTTTAGGTACTTCGCAAATCAGAGCTCGTTTGTCAAGCCTCCCCCTTCATGAAATCACAGCTCTTAAGCAAAACTACTAGTGCCCAGCTTGACCTACCTCCCATGTCTGCTAAGGAATTGAGCCCACAACTGAGAGGGCCACGCTCCTCGGGGAGTGTGGCGGGGCGTTTCACTGTGCCAGTGGCTGCCTGGCTTCTCTCCAGCTCCTTCCTCTCTCGTGACTGGTGCTCCTGGACTACGTCTCCCAGGTGCACTTCAGCCCCTCTGGTTAGTCAGTGGTTTATTTCCCCTTGATGAATGGTCCAGCTGGGACTCCATCTCCCAGGCATGCTTTGGCTCGTCAACGGCTTCTAGACCATTGGGCTGGCAGTTTCCCGCTTTTCTCCTCCCATCTTCGGCACTCCAGGCGCCTACTCCTGCTTCCGCCAACACACACACTTGTGCTGCCTCTGTCTCCGATTTAAAGGGACCACGACCCATATACTGGTTGTCAACTTCCTCCGAGTCCCAATCATACCCAGTGCTAGTCTTGTCCCAGTTGGGGCAAATGCCTGATGTACCTCTGTTGTCTGACCTTGCGGTGGGGGCTGTGAATAAAGAGTACGAGGGTGAGAACAGCAGCTGGGAACTCCAGTGATATGCCATGGGGTTTAATCCAAGACAGGATCAGACTCCCGGTCATCCTGACACACTGACATTACGTGTTCTTGCCAGAGGCAAGGTTCTCCACATTTGCGAAAGAGACCTTGCACACTGTTGGATGTAACTGCCATTCGTGTTTTACTAGGTAGCGACAGCTAAGTTTGTCAGTCCTGGCATTTAAGGATCCCGCCAGGTGCTGTGCCACTGGGAAATTCTCCCGCCACACTAGCTAAGTCAAGAGTTGCAAGGCTTCCTCTCACAGGATCCACCAATCCATCCTGCTCTACTTGCGGCAGTACCATATGGTAGTGTGTGTTGTCTGTGAATAACCTGAACCAGCCTTCACCGAATAGAGAGCAATAAGACTTTTAACGCCAAGCAGATGACTCGTAACTTCAACAGGCTGATGTGGAGCTGGGCCTCTGCCGGAGACCATAGGCCTCTGATCTCCATTTCCCCCAGATGGCCATCACAGCCTCGAAGCGATGGATTGGTCACCAATGTCAGGTCTAGGTGGGATAGTGATAGGAGTTTGCTGCAGATCAAACCATAGTCCTTTAGCCATTACTGCAAGTTCTGTGCACGTTCCTCCGAAGTCTGGACACGTGCAGAGAGGTCCCCTTGATGCTGTTGCCGCAAGGACTTCAGGTCACACAGCTGAACTCGCATATACCCTATGGAGTGCTTGAATAGTAGGGTGCAGGATGACTTCAGACCTAGCAGCTTCAGAGTCAACATCACTGAGATTGAGGACCGAGGCAAAATCATAGATCGAATGTCCTGGGATAGGCACGAAACTGCACGGTGTCCAGAATGGCTTGGATGAAAGGGAGTGTCTGTGAAGGAGTCCCCAACATTGAACCCCAACAACATGAGGAGATTCGCTGATGTCTGGAGGTGAGTGACGACCACATCGGGCAAGCCCATCTTCAGTAGCCAGTTGTCAAGGTGGAGGAAGACTGGTACTCCAGACGTCCTTAGATGAGCCAAGACTATCACCATCGTTTTCGTTAACACTTGAGGGGCACTGGTAAGGCCAAACGAAAGAACTGTGAACTGGAAATGCTCTTGACCCGCCGTGAACAGCAGGTAACACTTGTGGGCCTGCAGGAAGGGGTTATGAAAATAAGTGTCCTACAAGTCCAATGCCAGTTTCCAGTATCAAGGGTAGACAAGACCTAAGCCAAGGTGAGCATCTTGAACTCCAGGATAGAAAATATATAAAAAAGGACAAAGCCATCCCTCTACTTTCAGCACCAGAAAGTAGGGGGAATAACAACCACAATCTACTTCTGGCATCAGCACCTTGGCTATGGTTCCTTTGGCTAAAAGAAGCTGCACTTCCTGGCATAAAAAGGACCAGTGGTCCTATCTCAGCCATATTGGCAATGGTGGCGGGGTTCCAAGAAATGGGAGGACAAACTCCAACCAAACGTTCTGTAACATCCACTCGTCCGAGGAGATGGTCTGCTCCATGGCAAAAAGTGACAGATTCTGCCATCCATCAGAGGCTATGTGTCGTAAAGGACACATCATAGAGGCTTGGGTGGTGCAGGAGCAACAGTGGACTGGGCCATGCGCTGCCCCTGCTGCCTGTTCAATCTATGGAGTCCTCAACAGCGAAAGGAATGAGAAGACCATTTGATCGGGGGAGTCTGCTGACAAAATTGGAACCCCTTGCCAAAGCTGTGCAAGGGACGAAAATGCACAGGAGCAGTGAATTCTTGAAGAGCTCCAGAGCCAAGCCCACTTTGTCCTCAAACAGGCGAGACCCATTACAGGGCATATCCATAAGGGCAGATTGGACAGCCCCTGAAAAGCCACTGGAGTACATCCAAGCAGGTCTGCGGATGTTGACACTGCGGACAGAAAGCATCATGGCTCTTTTGTATGTCCTGGAAAAGAACAGACTGAGCTTCCTCAGACACCATAGAAAGAACTTGGCCCACCGAGCCCTACAAAGCATGGGAGAATCTGCTCAACAAACAGGCAAGTGCAAGACTAGCAGAGGAAAAAAACCTACGCCCAAAAGTGTTCATGCGTTTGGATTTCCCATCCAGCACGGTGGAGGTGAACATATTGGGATGAATTTGCTGGAGAAAGCTTGCCCCACCAGAATCTCCGGGGAAAAATACTATAATGTTGGGTAAGAAAGTCCAGATTCCCTGGGCAGGAGTGTGGCATCTGACAATTTGGCAGATAACCGGGGAATCCGTGCTGGGTTTACCCCAGATACCCACAAGGGTATCAGTCCAAGCTTTTTTACACATCAGAAGACGTTCTGAAGAGGGTTGCCTTGGTTGCAATACCTCAGTCAATAAATTTGTTTTGGCCTCGTGCGGAGGAAGTTGGAGGTCAAAAATGTCAGCAACTCTAAAGACCAGCATCGCAAACGAGGCAGTTTCTGCAGTGGCCAGGCATAGGGGAGAAAAGAAGACCAGGTCAGGAGAGGTGGCTAAACCACTCGCCTACTGAAGGTAATCATACCAGATGTTGACATGCTATGCAAGAGTGTTGGAAAGTTTTGTATGGAAGCAAAGATGTGACATTTTATGAAATATCTACTTGTAGAAGGGATGGAAATTTTCATCCAACTTCTTACCCTGTATAAAAATTATAATGAATGAACCGTTCCCTGCTCTGAAAAAGCAGACCATTGTCAGTATCGGAAGGATTAGTGAGAGAAACAAGCAGTGTCGAGCTCGATCTTGGTTGAGGTCAATGGGGATTACATACCCATAGTTGGGGCAGCAGGCGCAGGTGAAGTCAGCATTGGCACCAGGGGCCATGGCACCAGGAATGGCAACAGTGCCGCCATTGGCAGGGATCAGGGAACGAATGGCACAGAGCGAAGTCCCACTGGCATGATCCCAGTTGGAAGACCTTCAAAGCCTAATAGGCCCAAAGGAGCTCCCACCGGTCTGTGGTGGGTGTCTCAGGATCAAGATCAAGAACAGCCTCGTCCCCATAACTTCAACCGACAAGGGACCTTGGCTTGTGATGTGAGACGACAAAGATTCACCTCCGGATCCTGGATGGACTTTGTGTGCATCCAAGCACACTCTCAGAAGGATGCAGATTCCTGAGATCACCCCCAAGCACCACAGACAGACCAAGTGGAGCTCAGTGACAGACACTTGCCCGTGACCTTGTCAACAAGGCTTAAACCCTGGCAACCTGGTCGGGGGACATTCCTTTACTGTAGGCACAGAAAGAAAGGAATTATGTCAGCATGTGTAGGTTGCTCCTATATAGCCCTGTGCATGTCACATCCGGTGCGGACAATGTTGAAGCGGATCCTCAGGTACAACCTACCAGCGTGCAGGGGTAATGCTTTAAAGCTTTATCCAGCTCCAGTCTGGCATCTGGGGAATAGTCTAAGGTGAGAAATCTAATATGCAGTTAAATATCTCTATCAGAAGTCTTTGTTTCACTCATAAATTGTATCATTACAATATTAAACATTTGTCTATACTAACAAGCTGAACAAATAGAGATTGAGAATCTTGCTAAATTTCAGTGCCCCAGCGGACAGTCACTCAATTGGCTCAGCTCGAGACCAATCATGAGCTGATTATCCATGATCTTCCAGCCCAAGGACTACAATCCGAGGTTTGTTAAGGCTAACTAACATTGCTCTAATTAAAAGATGTAGTGCGCTTAGGTATGTTTAGGGTCTTATTTCTTCTTCAGTGAAGTCCTTTGGCTACCCTGTATTCATTTGCAAAGTTCTGTATGGAAGCAAAGATGTGACATCTTATGAAATATCTACTCGTAGAAAGGATGGGAATTGTTCATACAACTACTTGCCCTGTATAAAAATCCACTTGTCCCATTTGATACTATGCAGTTAAGTGACAAAAAGTTACTTACCTTCGGTAATGCTCTTTCTGGTGGATCCTCTATCTAACCACACACTCCTCAAGTTTTTGAATGCCACCAAGGGCCAGACTTGATCCAGAAACTTTTCTGCAGTAGTAGAGAGTGCCAGCAGATGCTGTCCTCAGACTTCACTCTGGCTTCGCCCCAGCATTGGAAATGATGACGATATATAGAAGTCACCTTTGCGCACTGTTCTCAGTTTTCAAAGGTAACTTCTACCCTCTCAGGTAAAATGGAACCGTATACCTAATCAGAAGTCCAGTCCACAGAAAGTGGATGAAGGTGCGTCAGTGAGGAACCTGGGGTTAGATACAAAACCCACTAGAAGGAGTAACTTGTTGGATGATTGATATGCTATTTGATGGCACTAGGTTCTTTAGAGAAAAAACAGACTCAATCTTGGAGCATTTCAAAGTGAGCAGGGCTGTCTAATTGGGCTTAGTGTCTTCAGCCGACCAATTTCACTAGCAGTAAGTTTTTAGGGTACTCTCGGGACCCTGCCTAGCTCCAGAGACCACATTCCGAACCTCTGCAACAGCCCGCACAGCCTTATTTATAGCTCTAGGGGATGAGGTTGTGACAGAGGCCATCATCATGGACAGTAGTCCTCCTCCTGTCGTCGTCACTTGCCAAGCCATTCAACCTCCCCTTACGAATCAACATCACTGCCCGGTATGGGACAGAATTTGTTTATGTCTACCTAGTTTGGCTGCAATTAATTCCAACCATTAGGTTCTAGAGCAGTGATACTCAAAGTACGGCCCGGGGGCCGCATGCAGCCCCCTGGTCAGGTGTATTGGGCTGCTGCTTTCTTATTTCAGCACTAACACTGAGAAGGAAGTTAACTAAGAAGACAAGCCTCTATTTAAAGGTACATTTAAGTTTAAAAAAAGGAAGCAACTAAGTCATCCCGCACCAGCTAACTTCAAAAATAAATGTGTTTCTAAAGGCATCCTGCAGCAAAAACGTAATAAGGTATTTAAAATTCCAAAGAGTATTTCATTAACATGCAGAACTGTGTCACCTTAGTACATCACTTATATTATATCAGTGCATCCTATGTACAGCCACCCTGCTGGCATCAATGCAGCCCTCGGTCACATCACAGACAATACCTTTTGACCACTGGAATAATGTTTGTGAGTACCCATGTTCTAGAGGGTCTCCAGAATGGTTACATCCTCCTTTTTCTACACACCCATCCTTATGTTGCCTAGCTCCAGAGACCACATTCCAGACCTCTGCAACAGCCCGCACAACCTTATTTATAGCTCTAGGGGATGATGTTGTGGAAGAGGCCGTGCCCATCATCAAGGGCAGTGGTCCTCGTTCTGTTGCTGTCACTTGCCAAGCCATTCATCATCCCCTTACAATTCAACATCACTGCCCGGTATGGGACAGAATTTGTTTATGTCTACCTAGTTTGGCTGCAATTAATTCAAACCATTAGGTTCTAGAGGGTCTTCAGAATTGTTACATCCTCCTTTTTCCTACACATTCATCCTTATGTTCCCCTTGTTTTTGCTAAGACTTCAGATGATTTACATATGTTGCTTGCTAGGTGGTCACTAGAGTGCATCTGACACAGAGAAGAGCACGGGGTGTTACTTAAGGATACTCCTTTCTGCTTCAGAACCTGGTGATTGGCTGCTGTTTTGAGCTTGTTGGGTGCAGATTTTCACTCGCCTGTCTGGAAATTTCATCTGAGTTTCCTCTGTTTCGTGGGGAGGTTCAACATCCTGCTCACTGGATTCAACCCTAGGAGATGACTGACTGCTGAGGGTGGGCTCGATAGAGTCAGCTGCGCATCACACACACAACAGGGGTCTCACGGGTATTCTCCCTGGGGTTCTCAATAGGCAAAACTAAATCCCATCATCAGCCAGTACAGCAGATTTACTTTCTGGACATTGTTTCTGCATTCTGTCCCAGATAGCTGTGAGACTTCTTGAGCTTTTGGCCTTGTGCATCCATTTACTGAGATAACGCAAGCTCTGCAGTGAAAGCGTTGCCTTCAACTGGCGCATCACAGGGCGTGTCTCTACAGCATCCATATTTCATATGAGACAGCACTAGTTCCTCAACTGTGAATTAATAATGCTAACCTGATATTAAGCAGACTGTATTACCGTCCCCATGCACATCTCACAGTGGTGACAGATGTATCATCTTTGGTTTGGAGGGATCACTTGGATGATGTGGCGATCAGACGCCACTGTTCCCGGGTTAGAGGCACTGTATAAACCTATGGACTTGCCTGCCACCCAGCTGGCTCTCATGGGCTTTCTGCATTCCATGAAGGACATACCTATTCAGGTTCTGGTGAACAAAAGGAGCACCATGCAGTACTGCAACAAGCAGGGTAAAGTGGGTGTGTATGTTCTGTGCTAAGAGGTGCTGGACTAAGGCACTGGCTGGAGCTTCAAGGGATTCTCTGGACAGTCTCTCACCTGACGAGCTCCCTCAAATGTAGGGTAGATGAGATCAGAACTAGGAGGTGGTTCAAGACATTTGTTCAGTGGGGCATGCCATAGTTTGATCTGTTCACTGAACCGAGAACACTTCATGTTGCAGTTTTTGTGTCCTGGATTTTCTGCCTCTGGGCTCATTCCAACACACGTTCTACCTTTGGTTATACTCCGGACTTCTTTATGTGTTTCTCCTTCCCAGAGTTGTGAAGAAGGTCCCTGAAATTCACCGTTCATTGCCCCCCCCCCCCTTCTAACATCAGAAACCGCATATATTTTAGCACATGCTGCAGGGGGACAGACAAAAGGCCAACATGTGGAATCGTCCAAAAAGCTGCAGCATTGTCTCCTTTAAGGTGTGCACCTACTGCTGAGTTGACAATTGCCAGAGAAATTGACGGAGCATCAGCTCCAACTGTAGAATAGGGTCATAACAGGACAAAGGCAGCAGTGTAGGGTTTGTGGACTTCAGACTTCACAACCTCGCCCTGGGAAGGGAGAAACTTGGTAGGGAAGGGCTCTGCTTAGGTGAAACTGCTATTTAATTTCTGTCTTACGTTTACCAGAGGATGGTGAAGTGGGGTAAATGCAACATAGATGTCATCTGCCGGAGCACAAGACCTATTGTAATTTCTCAGGATCCAGTCTGGCTCCTGGGGGAATTCAAAATGCAAGGAATCTGCAGTTAGAAGTATACATCAGAAGAATTACACCAGTGTTCTCATAACAGAGCTTTGATAAGATCAGTTCTTATGCTAGGGTTTGTGTTAAGTCTAGGTTGGATTCTAGCTAGGCTCTGATTATGTCACTTTTCTGATTAAAAGGACTGCTAAATATATCAAGGTTACATTTCTATCAAATATTTGAAAATTCAAAGTCTCTGTTTAGAAGTGGTGTCTGTTAAGGGCAGCTGTTTGATAACAGTAGGGCTCTGAATATGGCACTGCTTCTGTTATGTCAGGATTACGATTATTTCACACTTCAGGATATGTAATTGTTCTAACTGCACCATTGCTTTCTTTCTTAATAACGCATACTAGGGTATCTGAGGTTCTGTCAGTATTCCAAGCTGAGCTTGTAGCTCACTGTATTTCAGCACAGCGAGCACTCTAATAGTATGCAAGTGAATGCAGAGCTTGTTTCAGAAGCAGGAAATCTTCTTTCCCACAACCATACTGCACACTTTAAATTGGCAGCCAAACTGTTTGTGTTGCAGCGGTATGTGTTTATTTCTCCAATAATAACATGAAGATGTATTTTTCCTGACCCAAAACAATATGTCCTGGGCATTGGGTGATAGGTTCTTTGTACACTAATGATGGACACAATGCTTCACTGATAACAGGATACAGGGCAATGCACCCTTTGTTTAATTAGGATAATGAACAGATTTTGCTCTATGAGGTCACCAAATTCCCCAATGCAGGGTGGCATCCTATAGGACTCCTGACTCACACAAGGGCAGATAATGACAACAGATGAAACAGCATTTGTTTTAAGTGTAGAGCAATCGGTATGTATTTAGGATCAATTCTGTTTATTAAGTTTTGAAACAGTATACAAATTCACCACCTACAACCCAGAAGCCAGCTGGTATTTAAGTCATCCACACGAGAAAACATTCAAACAGGAAACCTCTTCCCTACCCTTACCCAACTCCTACTACTCACTGTTGCTCCTACTGTGGTGATGCCTGCAGTCATAACTGTTGTGGTGCGTATTGTTGCTTATGCTATTGCTGTGAAGGCAGCAGCTATGGTTGATGCTCTAGTCCCAGCACTGATAACAGTTATTAGTGCTCTGGTCCCTGTGGTAGTGACACTGTTGGTAAGTGTTTTGGTCCCTGACAGTGCTTGTAGTGGTTGTTGTTACACTGAATGTTGTAGCAGGTATTGTGGCTGCTGTGGTGGCAGCATGTACTGCATTTATGGACCCTAATCTACTGTCTGCTTTTGTCAATGCTGTGGTTCCTGCAATTTCTGCTACTGTCCCTGCAATGATTTCAATTAAGATCACTGCTGTGACGCCCCTCGTCCCAGCTGTTATTGCTGCTGTTATAGAGGATCCCACTTAGTTTTCATGGGAATCAGTAGTTTAGTTTACCCTTCTGGCTTGCAGGCCTGTGTCCCCGTCACCTAGTGACTTTTAGCCTACTTATCCTACTCTGTCTTAGCCTATTTATTTTATTATTTCTTTTAAGATGGCTGCCTTTCTTTAGAGTTGGAGCAATGTTTTGATTTGCGTTATCAGTGCCACTCTGAAGGCTTCACTATAAGCGTCAAGACCAAGTGATGGACCTAGGTATTCACATCATGTCCCAATCCCACTAACGTGTGACAGAAACATAATGTACTGTTGGTGGGAATTGTTTACATAATTGCTGCCACAATGGGCCTCCTTATCTATTATTTGGGAATATACCTGCATCAGGGGTCTTACAAGACTATAGTACATCTCACACAGACAAGGTTATCAGAGGGATTCCTACCAGATGCTACTAACACCATCTATGCTGCATGTCGCTTTGAAGCAGACTCAGCCTTCGTGTCACCACAGAGTCTGATCTAGAGACATCATTCCAAGGTAACATGGGTTGGGTTGGGGAGGGGGGGGGACGACTTCTCATGGACCTGGTCCTGGTATATTAGGTTTATTACACCTAGCTCTCATTAGGTTAAAGATTAGGTTCTCCATGCTAGGGACTTTGGGTATTTTACATTTCATGTTTATTGCAAGATGGTGGAGGTCTTTTATTCACAACTATCACCTTCATCATTATGATTCTTGCATTGTTAATTATCCTAATCTTTGCAGCTCATGCTTTTTATCCGAGATTGCAGTCTTTTCAATAAACCTATTGAAAACTTTTCTGCATCTCCTCCATTGCCCGTGTGTGACTGAGACTTATTACTAATGTGAGAAAAGAGTAATCTATGTTCTACCACGACTACCCTGAGATGTCGCAATCTACAGTCCAGGCGTAAAGACTGCCAGAAATCACCTTTAACTGTCTGGGTTTTTGGAGAGGTACTGCTTGTGAGCCGGAGGCTTGGGCCAACAGTTGCGACTTTTTGTAGGAGTGACTCAGTCACCTACAAAAAAAAGTGCTGTCATCCCTAAGCCAGCAGTCTCGTCTAGGAGCTAGAGTCCTACTACGACACTGTTGATTCTGCCATGATAGCCACTGTGGTAGCTGGTATGCTTACAGCAGGGGATTCTGCCCTGCATCCTACTAAGCAAAAAGGCATTGTTGCTGTTGTTGTCCCTGTCATGGTTATAGCTGTGGTTGCCACTTTGGACTCTGCTGGGATTAATACTGCTGTGGAAGGTTTGGCCACTGCAGTGGTTTAAGGAAATGGCTCCCTGTTGCAGTTACCCCCCACTTTTTGCATGATACTGACTTGACTGAGAAGTGTGCTGGGACCCTGCTAACCAGGCCCCAGCACCAGTGTTCTTTCACCTAAAATGTATCATTGTTTCCACAATTGGCACACCCCTGGCACACAGATAAGTCCCTTGTAAAAGGTACCAGTGGTACCAAGGGCCCTGTGACCAGGGAAGGTCCCTAAGGGCTGCAGCATATGTTGTGCCACCCTAAGGGACCCCTCAACTAATACATGCACACTGCCATTACAGATTGTGTGTGCTGGTGGGAAGAAAAAGGCAAAGTCGACATGGCATCCCCCTCAGGATGCCATGCACACAAAATGCTGCCTGTGGCATAGGTAAGTCACCCCTCTAGCAGGCCTTACATCCCTAAGGCAGGGTGCACTATACCACAGGTGAGGGCATAGCTGCATGAGCAATATGCCCCTACAGTGTCTAAGTCTATTCTTAGACATTGTAAGTACAGTTGTGGCCATATTAAATATATGGTCTGGGAGTTTATCAAAAATGAACTCCACAGCTCCATAATGGCTACACTGAATACTTGGAAGTTTGGTACCAAACTTCTCAGAATAATAAACCCACACTGATGCCAGTGTTGGATTTATTAAAAAAAAAATGCACACAGAGGGCATCTTAGAGATGCCCCCTGTATTTTACCTACTTGTTCCGTGCAGGACTGACTGGTCTGTGCCAGCCTGCTGCTGAGAGACGAGTTTCTGACCCCATGTGGTGAGGGCCTTTGTGCTCTCTGAGGACAGAAACAAAAGCCTGCTCTGGGTGGAGGTGCTTCACACCTCCCCCCTGTAGGAACTGTAACACCTAGCACTGAGCCTCAAAGTTTCAGGCTTCGTGTTACAATACCCCAGGGCACTCCAGCTAGTGGAGATGCCCGCCCCCCCCTGGACACAGCCCCCACTTTTGGCGGCAAGTCCAGGGGAGATAATGAGAAAAACAAGGAGGAGTCACCCACCAGTCAGGACAGCCCCTAAGGTGTCCTGAGCTGAGGTGACCCCTGCCTTTAGAAAGCCTCCATCTTGATTTTGGTGGATTCCCCCAATAGGAATAGGGATGTGCCCCCTCCCCTAAGGGAGGAGGCACAAAGAGGGTATAGCCCCCCTCAAGGACAGTAGCCATTGGCTACTGCCCTCCCAGACCTAAACACACCCCTAAATTCAGTATTTAGGGGCTCCCCAGAACCTAGGAAACTAGATTCCTGCAACCTGAAGACGAAGGAGGACTGCTGACCTGAAGCCCTGCAGAGAAGACGGAGACACCAACTGCTTTGGCCCCGGCCCTACCGGCCTGTCTCCCCACTTCAAGAAAAACTGCAACAGCGACCTCTGAAGCCTCAGAGGACTACCCTGCATCTAAAAGGACCAAGAACTCCCGAGGACAGCGGCCCTGTTCCATAAAGACTGAAACTTGCAACAAAGAAACAAATTTTAAAAGACCACACGTTTCCCGCCGGAAGCGTGAGACTTTCCACTCTGCACCCGACGCCCCCGGCCCGACCTGCGGAAAACCAACACTACAGGGAGGACTCCCTGGCGACTGCGAGCCCGTGAGTAGCCAGAGTTGACCCTCCTGAGCCCCCACAGTGACGCCTGCAGAAGGAATCCAGAGGCTCCCCCTTGGCCGCGACTGCCTGCTTCAAAGAACCCGACGACTGGTAAACCCACTACACCCGCAGCCCCCAGGACCTGAAGGATCCGACCTCCAGTGCAGGAGCAACCCCCAGGTGGCCCTCTTCCTAAGCCCAGGTGGTGGCTACCCCGATGAGCTCGCCCCCACCCCCCCACCTCCCCCCCGTTGCCTGCATCGCTGAAGAGACCCCCGGGTCTCCCACTGAAACCTATTGCGAACCAGACGCCTGTTTGCACACTGCACCCGGCCGCCCCTATGCCGCTGAGGGTGTACTTTCTGTGCTGACTTGTGTCCCCCCCCGGTGCCCTACAAAACCGCCCTGGTCTGCCCCCCAAAGTCACGGGTACCTACCTGCTGGCAGACTAGAACCAGGGCACCCCTATCTCCATTGGAGCCTATGCGTTTTGGGCACCACTTTGACCTCTGCACCTGACCGGCCCTGAGCTGCTGGTGTGGTAACTTTGCGGTTACCCTGAACCCCCAATGGTGGGCTACTTTGGACCCAACTTTGAACCCTGTAAGTGCTTTACTTACCTGCAAAAATAACCAATACTTACCTCCCCCCGGAACTGTTGAATTTTGCAGTGTCCAATTTTAAAATAGCTTATTGCCATTTTTGCCAAAACTGTACATGCTATTGTGATGATTCAAAGTTCCTAAAATACCTTAGTGAAATACCTTTCATTTAAAGCAAACCTATGGTTCTTAAAATAAACTAAGAAAATATATTTTTCTATACAAAAACCTATTGGCCTGGAATTGTCTTTGAGTGCGTGTTCCTCATTTATTGCCTGTATGCACAACAAATACTTAACACTGCCCTCTGATAAGCCTACTGCTCGACCACACTACCACAAAATAGAGCATTAGAATTATCTCTTTTTGCCACTATCTTACCTCTAAGGGGAACCCTTGGACTCTGTACATGCTATTTCTTACTTTGAAATAGTACATACAGAGCCAACTTACTACAAGTGGTCTCTGCTGTGAATACAGCGGTTTGCTGCTCTGGTGCCTGCCATTGGGGCTGCAGCTGCCCTACAGCAGTGACAGCTGTTGTCATTACTGTGGTCACAGCTGTGGGATGTTGAAGTTATTCCTGTCACTGTGCAGTTGTATTAGAACATACCATCATTGCTGTGCTTGCAGGTATGGTGCCTACTGTTGCTATAATTGTGGCTGCTACTGCATCTGTTACGACATCTATTGTCTAGATCCTATGTTGCTGTTGTGGTAGAAATGTGTTCGCTGTTGCTGCCATAGTGACAGCTGGAGGTAATGAACCTTTTTGTGGTTATAACTAATGTTGCAGCTACATCCCTGCCATGATGTCAAGGTTCTCGCCTCTGCTGTGCTGGTGGCTGTTGTGGTCCGTGCAGGGGTGAAAGCGGTTGTTACTGCAGATGTCCCTGTTCTGGTGGCAGCTGCAGTCTATGGCTACAGGTGTTTGCTTCTTTTATCCCTGTCATGGTGACAGATGTGGTTGAAGATGGCACTGCTACGGTCCTTGATGTGCTTGCAAAATATTTAACTGAGAAAATTAGCGGGAGCTCCCTCTGCATTAGAGGCTAACACAGAACAGTGGGCTGTGATTTGTTGCAGAGGTACAGATACAGAAACCAATCTATGACGTGGAATGGACATGTAAATGGTTTTATCTCACTAACGCACTCCCAGCATACATGCAATCGGTGAAAGTTTGCACCGATGCCAAGGAGAGCACATTTTTGTATAACTGGTAACATTGTCCTTTCTGAGCTTGGCGCACAGTGTTAATGTGGTGCATAGAGGGTGAAATCTCGACAATGCCCCCTTTTTTTAAATTCAGGCCCATGACTGCAAATTCCAGTTAACGATTTAGACACAAAACCACATTCTTGAAAGGTGGGTGCTCGATGTTTGATCCATACTCGCCAATGCCACCGACTAAGGTAGCATGCCACCCCTTTCGTGGCTGCCCTGTGGCTACCGATTTAGCACTGTCTTCCTGCGGCTTTTAGAGGCTGGGAAAGTCGCAGTAAATAGCCACCCACGTGAAGGACAGTGGCATAAAATGAAAGCAATTTCTTTGGACACTGAAGAAGATTGTCTGGGACTGAAAGCAGCTCTTACAGCAAACAAGTAGTTGCTACAATATGTGTATCAGTCAATGTGTCTGACCAGTGAGAACTCTGTGACTGATACAGGCCGATACGCTTACTGCTGTGTATAAGTCCCGAGGGCATCCTGCAGCAGGCAAGGAAATCTTTACTATGACATAAGCGGGCGCATTGTTCTCTCTGCACAACAGCCGAGGGAGCCGTTCTGTTTCTACTTGGAAAACACCATGAAGATCATGCAAATCCGATATATTTATCCTCAGATCACACTGCTAGAATTCCGTAAATAAAAAGCGTTTCAACTGTAAAGGCATGACGTGCTGTAGATTTCCTAAATCACTTTCTTTATCCCTTGTGTCCAGCATTCGGCAATCTTGCAACATTCCACGGACAAATACTTGGTTTCTGTGCCACAGAAAACACGTCTCCGAGCCCTCTCTTGCTGCTGCACTTTGCACTCCACTCCACCTACATCGAAGAAATTCATAATCACCATGCGCCCCTGGAACATTCCGAGTGGTCATTGAAAGGCTTTTCGGCCTGCGAAACAATTTATAAAATCCTAGTTCTCCTATAGTGTAACCTCTACAGTACCCGAATGTTTAACCCCCCTCTCCAATAATGAAAGAAGGGGTGAGGAAGGTTTTACCGTTTCTGAAAGTGTCTGTTTACCAAAAGACCAGGGTGCATTTGATCGATCCTTTTATTTATCGTTTTGAAAACGGTGCGGCGGAGAAACTTTTTGGTGTATTTTAGCGTGTGGTGTATTGCAGCATATTCAATTCGAAACGTACCAGTAATGCTGCCTCTTGGAAACGTAGACACTATCAAAATCGCCTACATTTTAATTTCAAACCACCCTAGGGTCCTCCTGCCCGTTCACGGCTGTGCAGGTCGGGGCCAGGCTTGTACCCGTCGGGATCAAGACCATACCTACGATCTCACGCGCCTCACGCAACCTGGCGTAAATTTCTGTGACGTCGCTACCGGGCAAAAGGTCGTATGATTTCACTTCCTGTAACGTCACCGATTTGCTAATTTCTATTTTTCAGATATGAAAAATCCTACCCGTTTTTGGCCGCCGAATATTGGCAAATGCGCTGAAACCGAATGAAAATTATTTATTACATTACAGTCAACAATGCCTTGCATTTTTTTTTTTAAAAGTGCGGAGGTAAATCCGAGAGTTCTTGTTTGCAGTTTTAAACCCCACTGTCCAAAAATGGAATGAGGATTGTGTGTAACGCGAGGTAAAAGGAGCACGTGCCACGCTATTCCTGGAGTACGGCGGACTATATAGTGTTTGCCTGATCTAGCGCCGAGCGGAGGAGAAAACAAAGCGATGCTCGGTAAAAAAAAAAAAAAAAGAATAAAAAGGGTTCATTCACCCTCAATCAAGAAAACAGTCAGCTGGAGAGCACTCGACCCTGTCCCTCACCAATCACTCCGCCGTAGCAGTGAGCCCAACGCAATCAATTAAAAGCCCGCGCTTTCTGTCAGGCAGCCACACTTGGCTGCACATCTGAGCCGAGACGTTTCTGCTTCCTGTTCATCAATTCTTCGCCCTGCTGCACTGATATTTGAGGGATAAGTACATTTATCTCGGAGGGTTTTTCAGGACTCTGTCTGCACGTGCCCTGTTACTGTATTCATTACCTACAAGGAGAAGCGCACAGCAGCCGCATGGTCGGCACAAGTGCCGAGCTCCTTGGGAACGTCTTTAGGCTTTCCTGTGTATTGATAGTGACCTCGCAGCCCACAGCGAGCAAAAATGGGAGTAAAATGCACACAACTTACCCGCAAAGTGCTTTCCCTTGGTGAACTGCTGCCCAGAAACCATCCAGAAGCAACATCTGGAAACAATACATATAATGAAACAACACCATATATCGGTGTGCAAAAATTGTTTTGCACAAGTGTTCCCCTCAGTGTGTGCAAGATATTTTGTTTGCTCTTTTGTTGTTTGCACAACTGCAGCTGCATTTCTGTGATATGTACGCCTTATCAGTTTGCGGTGTACATTTTGGCCCCTGCCCTCTGATGACAAGCGCACATGTGCAATGCACTTTTTTCAACAGGCAACATACGTTTTTTAAACTCTTCCTAACTGAGAATGTAGCAAAAAACATGATGTACCAATTTAAAGCACTGTTTTTCAAACAGGTAAAATTACAAAGTGACATTGTTCCAATGTGTTCAGGCACATTTTACAGAACGACAACATACCAGATAAGTGCCTTGCATATTAATTTGCTATTTATTAGATACCTTTCTAAAGCTCACTGCTTGCCCAAAATTGCGTATTGGTCCTGGGGAATAATGGCAGGAAAATCAAGGAAGAACTAAGAGGCAGAAAATAGGATTTTGAACTTTTTTTCGGAACAAGAGATGATTGTGAGTGGAAAGCAGGAGGGGTACAGAGTATTCCAGTATTTGGAATAACCCCCTTCCCCAACATCAGTGCAGGCGCCCAGTGGGGACCATCCCCCAATATGAAGACCTCTGCTAACCTACAATTAATTAGGGGATGTCAGTCCATCAGATAAGAATTAAAATAAGCAAGTGATGCAAAATAATCTCTATCTAAAACAGCTTTTTTTGTAGATTGGACTGGGAATCAGGGATATTTTAAGGATTTTTGGGGTCCTGGCTCAAGTGTATTTTGGTAGCCCCTATTTGAAACAGCTTTAAATTTATGATGCAATTTCAGCTCTTTCATGCCTTCTCTGCCCAGGTTACAGACAGTGCACAAACACGTTCGTCCAAACTCTAAATGTGTTTACATCTAATACTCCGGGATAGTAACATTTTTCAAATTTATACAACAGCATCAGCTCACTAATATTACTGCAAATAATCTCTGTGACATCCTCCCATGTCTCATATGTGAGGTCCGGTTTTAATCTAAAGTACATTTTTCAATGGCTGTTGCACGAAACAAACGCATTTCTCTGCAAAATGTCTGTGACAGATCCTGGCACCACCCAAATTACAAATAAATTACAGGAAATGGTGTTTAAAACAATCTGTTTAAGAATTATTCAAGGTCATCAGGGCAAGACTCTGCAGAACAGAGCTGGCTCTATCAGGGGGCCTCCTTAAAGACTCCGGCCATGGGCCAGAGCCCACGTTGCCCATGCCTTAAAATGTCTCTGCTGGGAATTGTTATGACTGGACTGGGGCATGCATGCCTAGCTGATTGGACTGTGCCACATCATGGCTGGTTGAAAGGACAGGATATTCCAGGGTTAGACATGCTATGGCTGGTGAGGCTGGGGCACGCCTTGGGAGATGGAATCAATGTACTGTATTGCTACAGTGCATATCATGTGTGAATAAACTTGAGTAGATCATTCTTGGTGGACCAGGGCCTGCTGGAAGGGTAAAGTCCATCACGGCTTGCATAACTGACACTTCATGGCTGATACCAATGGCACACTTCATGGTGAATGGAATTAGTATTCATAGCTAATGGGACTAGGATAGGCTATGGTGACTGGTGTGGGTGCTCCAAGGCACGTTTGATGGGTTTGTTTGCTTCATGGCATGGCTGACCGGAGCACAGTGTGATGAATTATTATAGGGAGCTCCATGGCTGAGCAGATCATGTATACGGGTACTGCATGGCTGTCAGGACTTGGAAGGCACAGAGGCACTCTATTGTATGGCTGGTAGCAGCATGGTGCTCCATGGCACTGCCAAGAGGAGCATGGCGTCCCATAGCATGGCAAATAAGTACCAGGGAGCTCTACTGAATAGCGAATGGATACCAGTGAACTCCCTTGCGGGTTGAGTGGGGATAAAAAAAGGGTCACACCATATGTGACAGCACTGTGACAAGTTGTGCTTGGTGGGACATAGTCCACAGCATGGCAGCCAAACACAGATAGGTAGGTGAGTGGAGCTTGCATGGGAACTAAAAAGTATACATCTGTGGGTAATGGTGTGGACGTCAGAGTACAAGTACAGAAGAGTGTGTGGTATCGATACAGCATACACGGTACAGGTATCAAGGGTCAAGATTGAGGAGGACTGCACAGTACAAAAAACAGTGTTCAGGATTTCTGAAGCAGACTGTCAGATTGCAGACTTCATGGGTTGAGGACTAATGATGGATAGTGTAGAGTGAATGTATTGAGTCATATACAGCACTGGTGCTGACTTCAGAGCTAAGGTGTGGAGTAATGACCCACATTTCAGTAAGGAGTGGAGGCTACGGAGATCTGATGCACACTTCAATGTGAAGATACAGGTGTACATAGAGTACTGGTGCACATTACCAAGGGAAGGTATGGAGGTGTGTAGAACACTGATGAACACTTCAAAGCGAAGGTATGGGTGGAGGTGTGTAGAGTACCAGAGCACATTTCTTAGTAAAGGTATAGTGGGGTGTGGAGTACTGACATACATATATATCACAGCAAAGAGATGGAGGGCTTCAAAGTACTGCTACAAACTTCAGAATTAAGGCATCGAGGTGTGGGATGTACTGACATATACTTCAGAATGGAGGTGTACGAAATACCGATGCACACTACAAAGTGAAGGCGTGAAGGGATGAGGAGTACTGATGTGCAAAGCTATGAGGCTTCAATGCACGTTAGGGAGGGAAGTCACTTTTGTTCAAGGTCTCCCTGATCACCCTTCCATATGCATCTTTTTAAATCAACCACTAATACACAGGCTTCTTCTAGAGGGGAACAAAGGTGATCCAGAAAGATCAGAGAATTCACATTCGATACAATGACTGTATCGGACCTCATTTACATAGTTGTTGGTTATCCTTAAATTCTGGCTCTCTCGGCCTTAGGATTGAAACAATTAATTCAATACTTACTAGGTCCAATTTCTGAAATGTCTACAATATGTTTACAGCTTTAACGTTTCCCCTCTATTTCTTGTTTTCCCTATGTTATCATGAAATAAACACGGCTACAAATCCCAAAATGTGAAGAAAACTACCTGCCATGGGCGAGCTACTACCGCATGAACTTAGAAACCTGAAAGCTTTGTTACATAAATGCTATTATGGAACTGTGAGGCGGCCTTGGTCTGCAAATGTTAGCCCTGCATGCAATAAAAATACAATAAAAAAGAACTGTTCATGTACGGACCAGTAGGTCATATGTTCTGTCCAATCTCAAAACCCCAAGTTCACCTTCAGGAAAGTGTAGGTCATTTACTACCATGATATGATACGGTCCTTTTCCAGTGCATGTGGAAATGCTTGTTTATTGTGAATGACACGTATGTGCATGTCACAGCAAACTACTTTTCAGCAAACTCCTTTTCTTAACACTGTATTTGAATTCAAGAGTAATGACCCTCAAAATAGGAATTCACCCTCAAAGAAAAGTTGTTTGCCTTTTAAAACTGCAAAACGGGCCTGATGTCCTACCACGCAGGGATCATTGGTACAATGAGACCTTGTAAGGGCACTGATTAATGTATGTGGTGCTTACGAAACCGGTGTTCTTAATGTGGGTATTCTCCCGCTGGAATATGGCGCCTGACCACCACTGGCCTGTGGCCCAGTGCCATAGTCTGTTAGAACATGTCCTTCAAGTCTGACCCAGATGCAACCTCAGCTCTCATTCTTCACTTATCCCTTAATTGCAGCGTGAAGCTGCCAAGGCCTAAAGTTGGTGCAAAAAGGCAGTCTCAAACACTGGTCAATCAGTATTTGGTGGGGTGCCCACTTCAAGCTCACCAAACCCATTCCTTCGCAGTCCAGCCCTCAGTGTTTTTTTTCCAGCTACCACTGATGTTCAAGGTCACTGCAGTGTGTGGGATCTGAGGCCATAATTCACATACTGCGGAGTAGGGTGGGGAGAATTAAACGTGGAGGGAAAGCAGACGTCACATGCAGCCCCCCAGCCGCCTACTGCGACTCCTGCTGCAGCGCACGTCCCTACTGCAGTGCAATCCACGTAAAGCCCACGCCCCCGAGAGCCTCCACCACTTTGTGTTCGCATCATGTGCGCGCATCTGCAGTTTATGACTCCGACGCCTTCCTCGGTACAACGCGGCTGGGATGTCTTCCGCCTCCCTTGCCCGGCACAGAGGCGGTTAAAAATGCAGGCGCACTGCAGCAATGCGCTAGAGTGATAAGGGGGGGCTGGCGTTTACTCCCCCTCCGCGTTACCGGCAGTAAAGCCCGGCCCGCGCCTGACCTTCAGCATCTCCTCGTGGATCCCGTGGTGGCTGTAGGAGCAGAAGTAGGCGCCGTCCTCGTCGTCACGCAGGGCCGCCACCGCAGAGGACGAGCTGCTCCCGACATCAGCCTTCATCACAAAGTCCTGCGCAAAGTGTCTGCAATCAATTTGAAACATACCCTTGAGACAAACTTAGTGAACTATGAAAAGAGAATAAAGGAGGCAAACAAAGGGGGGGTTGGGGGGTGCAGACAGAGGCTTGACTGCAGCAAAAGCAAACTCCAGCAAAGCAGGCCGAGGCGCCCTCTGCCGGCGCAAGGCACGACACAACGCATGCCAGGCCATGCACTTCATTCTTACAATGCCGTGCGTTGCAAGCATAACAAAACGACACCGTAGGCTCGTGGCCCACTTTTATAGTGCTCGATAGGGTTAATACATTTTTCAAAGCGCTCCAATATGAATATTCTCAAACAAGGGAATGTAAGCACTTGTCCAACATCAGAATTCGTTTGAGGGGTGGAGGGTATAAATCCCGCTCAGGTTTTGCGTTTTTACACCCAGCCGTTTAGCCAGTAACACTTGTCACTCTTAAAGGCCTTATCACTGTCCTAACACGTCCACAGTAAGGAATGCATGAGCAGCGGGGTGCCCAAGAGGCAGGGAGAAGAAAGAGCAGGGTCAAAGAATCGGTAGGGTTGGGGGAGCGTAGGAGAAAGTCTGACCGGAGCTAATGTGGGTGATCAGTGCAGGGTCCGGGAGAGAGCAGGTCAAGGCCTGAGCAGCACATGGCAAGGAGTTGAGCTACACAGGGGTCAAAGTGGGAATATTGTGGACATCTCTAAAGTCTCTGCCCCAGTATAATGTTGTCATTATTGCAATATTGTCTGCATCCATGACATGATAAAGTGGACGCTTGGTATCATGATATCCCTAGCACAATAGTGGGAATCACTGTCATGTTGTAGTAATCATTGCCATGTAGTGGGCAGCTTCTAATGTATACTGCCCACACCTCATATAATGAGGCTCGGGCATTTGTTGGCATCCTTGGCAAGAAGGTGCCCACGCCTAATATAACCCTGGCATAATAGACGTAATTCTTTACATATTGCGTTCAGCCATGATATGATGATGCCCAAAACTGGTATAATGCTGGCACTGGTATAATGAAGGTAATTATTGGCACGATTTGTGTATCCATTGTATGAGATAGTGATACATGACTATGCTATGCAGAGTCTGACCATGTGTGGTATACGTGAATACTTCATGAAAATGGCAAATCGATGTTTAGACACAAAACGTGTGTTTACTAAAATGAAATGCTAGTATTTCAGGACAAACATGCGGCCTTATTTAAGGTTTGACAGGGCCCTCTGTCAAAATACTTGAATGTCCGGTCCGCTGTACCTAGTGTTTTTGCTATAATGCACTTGTTATATTGTACACAGGACATCCACCACATTTTTAATGTAAGGTTTTATCTTGGGAAGGAAACTCTTTTGTGTTGGGAAATGTAAACTTCTAAAATGTAAATGGTTTACACAATAGCAAAATGAATGTATTTTAATGCACTGAAAAGCGTATTTTGATGATTAAATGAATGTGCTTCAGAATAAATATTTTAAGATATTAGGGTGTTAAACACTACTGCGAAGATTGGCCTCTAATGTTTGTGTAACCTGTACCCTGCTGTGGTAAAGAATGATAGGGCCCACTAAGAGCCCCCATCTCAAAAGGGAGGCACTAAGCGGGCCTTATCTTGCTTTATCATACTGCCGGAACATCTAGGTCTCCATAACTTGGCCTATAACGTCAGCCTGATCTGATAGAAGATGTATTTGAGGAAGAGGAGAGCCTCACCATTGGAGGTGGGACTCCCTGCTCATACTATAGTTGTTGACCCACTTGACCAGGTCCCACTTCAGTGCCTCTACTCTAGGTTAAAAACCCTGGAGTGGCTTTTGCTAATGATCTCTCCTTTGTTAGCCAGATCCATAAGGTCGGGTCATTCTGCTATCTTCTACTCCTGCACAAAATCTTGCTGTAAAGCCCTGAGCAGTGGACTGCATAAGTGTTTGAAGCACGCATTCTACTGCTCCTCAGTCACGCCACTGCTCTGCATTTAGGGCTCCAAGAGACCAGATTCAAAAGCAGCAACGAGGTGGTGGCTGGATTGTGGCCTCGGCAAATCTCTCATGTGTCAGAAACGGTGTGCTTACTGCACTCACTCTCAGTTAAGCAGAGGATGTATTTGAAAGCGCTCTTCTCATTGAATCAGGCCTACTATAAACTGAATACAGCTTCATGTCTGAATCTGTGGTAGCAAACGTCCCACTTAGGATACTGTGATCTAGTCACTTGTTCTGCTCTGAATTGTATACATTAGATGCACAAGACGCTAAGGCATGAGTGACAATGTGCTTTAAAAATACCTTATATCATATCATATCATATCATATATCAAGATGTGGATGAAGATCTTTGCAAGTCCCTCGGCCTGGAATCAGCTTCACTAGTCCTTGCAGTCATCCTCCAATCACAGACTCTCTGGGAAAGCATTGACTATTCTCTTGTTTTCCTTATTCGTTTGCCTCATTCTCACTGACTCGTGTTAGTCCCCTGCCTGGCTGTGTATTTAGTTTTCGAGCACCATGACACACTTATGGCTCCAGTGGGCTTTAAAAATAAATATATTTCTCTGCTGGCAGAAATTATAAAACTAAAAAATAACACATAATGTTCGTTATAATAAATAATTACATTAGGTCTTGAGTAACCTTAAGTTTCCTGTAGTTATGTGCTCCATTCAACCATATAAAACTCCATTTTATGTGTCAGTCCGACACAACACCACCCTTTCTAGGTATTCTTGACCAGTTCCGTAAATTACTGGTCAGAGTTAAAATCCCTTATGATACTAGGAGTGTAATATACTATTTGTGACTACATCCCTTTTGTTCATAACATTTACAACAGCTATTCCTGCAAGGCTGACTCAGCATTTCCTTTTAGCCAGTAAGGTAAATGAGATACAGTTTTGATTGACGGCTATTAATTGTTGCTATAGGACGAACTGAATGAGAGTGCTGCACCTGCACAGATCAGAACTGCCACCATCCCATTAAATGCGGCTTGTGTCATGGAACTGTAATACTGATATGTAGAGTTGATGTTGTTTTGGTCTACTTTGGGTTCTGAAAGCACCAACTCATATTTATTGTTTCAGTTCCTCCTATGCCTGATGTATGCTTTGTGAGTAGCTGCAACATTTGTTTGTTAATCACAGACGGTGTGGCAGCAAGTTTAATTTTTCATTGAAATACATTTAATGAATGTCTTACGAGTTCTCACTGTTGCCACTGTTAGGTCTGGCTTAATGAATTCAGTTTACAACATTCATTCATACCAAAAGGAAATTAAACGAGAAAAAGTAGTAGCAAAGCCAACAGATCTTGCTTACTTTATCAGAAAAAAATGTTCTCGGTTGATTAGCTTGCATGTGTGTCCTGTTATGTGGGTGGGTGACTGTGAGAGTACAGGAATGATCCAATGTGTGGGTCTATAATTGGGAGCATGGTTGAATGAATTAGTGATGCAGTGTATGTGGTTGAGAGATAGGTTGCATGGCTGAATGGGCAATATGAACGACTGTGTGAGTGAGTGGATGGCTGAATGAGAGATCAATAAGCAACTGCATGGTAGGATTAATGGAAATGAGCAAACATTAGCAGTGGTGGTTTTCAGAAACACTACTGGAACCTGTGTAAGGAATGTATCAACTGTTAGCTAGTGCTGCAAGGAACGAGCACTGGAACCCCTAAAAACAAACCGTAAAATAGGGATGACTATCTAAAAGAAAAAATCAAAAAAGAAAAATGCACATTAAAAAGAATACTGATTTGGAGTTCTGTCTTCAACATGATTCCAAGGTTCAGCTGCACAATACCAATTCCTAAGTGCTGTTGTAAGGTGCGTGGAGGCGTTGGCCATGGACCCTTCTCAGCGTACGTGAACATAAAGAAAGGAGTAAGGGAAGGCTCTTTGTAAGAGAACTGCTTCCTTCACTCAAAGAAAAGTTATTGCATGGACAACAGCAATAGAAGCTTTCAAACCTCACCAGTGATTTGCACTGCCTGAAATAGTTCTAAAAGCATCTATTGTATGAAAATGTGTCTTTGGGAGTAGGTAGAGTTACACATATACAGACGTGACCCCCCTCTGCACAGAGATTAGTTTACACAATATTTGATATCACTTTAAATGATCCGGTATTGTTATTACGTTGGGTGAAATTATCCTTCAAAAAGCACATGGAGTAGAATCCAGACATTTCTTCAGTCCACGCGAAGGGCAGGTTTTGTTTCGCATCATAATTCAAAATTTACTTGGCAGGTGGACCAAAATGAAGAGGGGAATTTGGTGCCCGAGTATGAAAAAAATATTGGGTTCAGGCTGCAGGCATCTCCCCGGGGAGCAAAATGGTCCAGGGAGGACAGACTGCCTCCAGCTATTCTGTCTACAGACCCGCGAACACGCACAGGGCAACCGTATGTCACACAATATTGTCTCTCTTCACACAGTCTCCCGGCGCAGAGCAGAGATCACATGGTGCACACACAAAGCTGGAGACCCTTGCAGCCATAAGGGGTTTCACAAGCTCCCCAGGATGTCATCGGCAGGCCCAGAAGCACTCTGGCAAGCCTTGTCCCTCTCCTTACCATTCCCCTCCATGTTTGGCCAGGTGGTGAGGGCTTCAGTTATACCTCCACTGAAGACCCCACCCCTTCAAAGCTTTGCCCCTCTCACATGGAAACACTATTCTCAAAGTTAGCAGGTCTGTGACATTCTGTCCTGAGATCACGTTACTGATTATTTTGAAGCATCTTTGGTCTGTTCTTGCTGGCTGCTTTGCCACCAGTCAGAAGGGCTGGAACAATCCCAAGCATGCCGTACCAGTCTTTCAGTACCTACCACCTCTACTGAGAATGTGTGCAAGTCGCATGTGTAGGTACTAACATGTCCTTATTGTTAATCCCTCTCCATGTAGACACTGTAGCAACAACCCCAAAATATAGGTTTCTAAAGATTTTGTAAAAAGAATTTAAAAAGTCAATCCTAGAAGTTTTTGAGTACTTCTTTGTCTGCCTGGCCTCCGCTTTTCAGGAAAAGCAACAAAATACAGCTACTTCAATGAGGCACCGAGATATGCAAACCTCAAAGAATAAGCATATGGTCAATTCACCATCAGTCTGTGGCCAGCCATACCACCCGCTGTTGCTGCAATTTTCTTCTTCTGGGGTTTCTATAAGTAGATCTCGCTGAGTGACCGGGATCCACGTACTTCCAACAAAAAAAAGAACATTTTGGAAACCACTAGCTTTAATGTTTAGGTTACCTAGACTTTCTTTCGCTTATTGGAAGAGAACTAGCATTTCCTAGCAAAGGTCCATTCCTTTTAAAGCAGCAGTATAGGCAGGGCCACTGGAAACGTGATCATATGGGGACAGCATTTTTCACAAATGTGTTGATTACCTCACTTCCCACGTTTCTCACACTGGTGCGCAAACTGCAGATGTCAACACAAAATCGTTCTCTCAAAGGATCAAAAATGCATATATTTATGGAGCCAGGGTTAAGCATTTCGGCAAGAAATGTACATTGCCAAAGAACCATGACAAATGGTCATGCAGTTTGGGTGGTAGCTGTTTTTTGTATCTTAGTGGAATAATAGTTGTTGATTGAAAGACAAAATACAAGGAAGACGCAGAGTTAGACTAAGTAACTCAGTATGATTACAGAGGCACAGTCAAGAGTAGCTCGAAAGAGCAGCATTGTATATCACCACAGAGTGGTTTGGAAACAACAAGATTCAGAATAACAGAGTGAAGCCTGTGAGAAGGCACTCGAGGAGGGTAACTAGGGGGTAGGACATTTATAACTTTAAAACCAGAATCTGTAATTTATAAAGTTGCTCTGCCCTGTTTTGCTGATAAGCAGCTGATTAGAAGCTGGAAGCTATATATAGTAGAGCATTTATGAACGTCATGAAAGGGTTCTTACAGACAAGTGGACCAATATGGTTTTCTTAGTACTCATTCTCACTATTGAACAACTAGTGAGTTGCTTCAGTAACCTATCTTGCTCAGAAGGAACAAACAGAGTAATGTTTTGGTAAGACGAAAGGGGATGTAAGTAAGAACTGAATTGGGATCTCACTGAGGCGTAATGAACAGAGTGGGAGGATACTCGTTGGTAGATACCTTAATAAACCTCAACACTATAGGGGACTGTTGGACTTTTTTCCTTATGATGGGTCATCCCCAATCTTTTTGCCTCCTGCCTCCTATTTTTTTCTGACCTGTTTTTGTTGGCTTTAGAACTCTGAACACTTTACCACTGCTAACCAGTGCTAAAGTGCACATACTCTCTGTTTAAATTGTATTTTTGATTGGTTTATCCATGATTGACATATTTTATTTACTGGTAAGTCCCTAGTAAAGTGCACTAGAGGTTCCCAGGGCCTGTAAATCAAATGCTACTAGTGGGCCTGCAGCACTGGTTGTGCCACCCATATTAGTAGCCCTGTAAACATGGCTCAGACCTGCCACTGCAGTGTCTGTGTGTGCAGTTTTAAGCTGCCAATTCGACTTGGCAAGTGTACCCACTTGCCTGGCCTAAACCTTCCCTTTTCCTACATGTAAGGCACCCCTAAGATAGGCCCTAGGTAGCACCTTGGGCAGGGTGCAGTGTATGTTTTAGGTAGGACATATACTAATGTGTTTTATATGTCCTAACAGCGAAATACTGCCAAATTCGATTTTCACTGTTGCAAGGCCTACCCCTCTCATAGGGTAACATGGGGGCTGCCTTTAAAAATGATTAAATCGTAGATTCCCTTTGGGAGCGGATAGACATGTGGAGTTTGGGGTCTCTGAACTCATAATTTAAAAATATATCTTTTAGTAAATTTGGTTTTGAGATTGTGTGTTTGAAAATGCCACTTTTAGAAAGTGGGCATTTTCTTGCTTAAACCATTCTGTGACTCTGCCGGTTTGTGGATTCCCTGTCTGGGTCAGTTTGACAGTTGGGCTACCTCTCTCTAGACAGTGACACAAAGGGAGCTGGGGTGTAGCCCACATATCCTGATGAGCAATCTGTGCTAGGAGGGAGAGGAGGAGTGATCACTTACACCTGAAAGGGCTGTGCCTGCCCTCACACAATGCAGTCTCCAACCCTCTGGTGTGTGTCTAAAGCCTGGCTTGGGCAAGGCAGAATTTCACAAACAAGAGAGACTTTCCTTTGAAGTAAGACTTTAGATCACTTATGGACATCAAGAGGAACCTCTGCCTGGAGGAGAGATGAAGAGCTGAGGAGAAGTGCTGCCTTGCCTGTGACTGTGCTTTGTGGAGCTATCCTGCAGTTGCTGCTTCTGCCTGATGAAAGGGGACAAAGACTGGACTCTGTTGTGCATTCCTGCTTGGGAAGAAATCTCCAAGGGCTTGTCCTGAGCTTGCCTCCTGTTGTTGAAGTCTCAGGGCCATGAAAGACTTCCCCTTCCAGCACCTGGACTCTCTGCTGAGACTCCTGCCCTGCTAAGTGGTGCCCTATTCAGGTCCTGGGGCCTTGACAGGTGAAGCTGGCAGACCAAGACTGAAAATCCACGCACAGACCGCTGTGCAGGGAAAATATTGACGCACCTTACGAGACGTGGCTGAAAAACAATGCGCCACCGGCTTCCCTGCAGAAATCGATGTTCCACCGGCATCGCGGCTGAAAAAAATCAACGCACGTAGCTGGAAGAACGACACGCAACACCCACTGACGGAGGCTGATAACGTCGCAACCCACTTTGCGCGGTTTTGCCGATACCTGGCAGTTCTGGCTAGACTGTTCCCATGAGGAACAGGGTCAAGACTGATTTGCATATGACTGGGTCCAGACTGGGGTGGAATGGTGAGAAAAAGAGCACTGGATTAAACCCAGATCTGTGACTGGGGGTAAGTGTTTGCATTGTTCAGCACTCCGTCCATCATCCTTTTGTGTTGCTAATGTTGAGGCCCCACCATGAAGTGGAGATACTTCCTCTGCGATTGCAGAGTGGGGATGTGAAAATGCGCATCCTGCAGATCAATCAAGACCATTCAGCCTTCCATCTCCAGCGCAAGAAGCACCTGTGCTAGGTTCAGCATTTTGAACTTTTACTGCTTGAGGAACCAATTCAAAATCCTGATGTCTAGGATCGGAACTAAACGACCATCCTTTTTGGAAATCAGGAAGCACTGGGAATAGCATGCCTGACCCAGTTCCTGCTCTGGAACCAACTTTACTGCGCCCTTTTAGAGTAGGGATAGGACCACCTACTGAAGGAGCAGAAGATGGTCTTCGGAACAAAAACCTTGTTGGGGAGGAAGGGGTGGGGGAAATTCTCAGAAGGGTAGGGTGTACCAAATTTCTACAATATTTAAAACCCACTAATCCAATGGTATGGATCTCCCTTGTGGTGGAAACTGGGACATCTGTCCTACCACCGGCAATGCATGCTCTAAGACAGGGCTACCAGGGCTGCTTTCCTGTGACGTTGGCCGGGGAGGAAGACGAGGAGGAGGATGGCTGACGGGCAGCTCCTCGCTGTCTACCTCTGCCCCACCCCTTATAACTTCTTCTGCTTTTGCTGCTGGTATTGCTGCCGCCCTCAAAAGGATAAGTTCCTGCCAAACACAGGGAACCTCCGAACTGCCTATAATCTCTGGGATGCGTTCGAAGGCCCAAAGATCTTACTGTTGCCTTGGTATTCTTGAATCTCTCCAAGGCAGAATCGGATTGGGACCAAACAGTCTTGATCCATCAAAAAGAAAATCCATCAAGGTGTTCTGCACATCCAGCGAGAATCTTTACCCTCTCAGCCATGCGTGTCTCCTTGTAGCAACTGAAGTCCCCATCATTGTCGCAAACTGAGTCAGCCGTATCTAGGCCCAACTGAATTACCTGGCGAGCAGCGGCCGAGCCGTCGTTAAGCAGCTCAGAAAAGTGACCCTGAACATCCTCCAGTAATTTTGGAATCAGTGTTTTGGCTGAGTCCATCAAAGCATGAATGTACCAATCCAACAAAAATGTCGCATTGGTTGACTTCAGAGCCATGCTACCAGAAGAAAACAACTTTTTTGCAGACTGTTCCATCTTTATTTCTCCCTATCATCTGGCGATGTCGGAAAAGACCCAGGAGTTAACTTGGACGAACAGAAAGCTTGTACCTCCAAACTCTCAGGTGAAGGATGCATGGTTAAAAACAAAGGATCTCCTGGAGCAGGCTTGTACTTCCTCACAATTGGTCTGGACACTGCAGGGAATGACAGGTTTCTGCCAAATTTCTAGAATTGGCTCAGTCAATGCTTCGTAAAAAGGTAATAAAGGCTCTGATGTGGACGAAGTAAAATGCAGCACTTCTGTTCCAAATTAGACTAGCTCAGTTGAAGGAAGAGGCAGTTCGAGCATATCAGCCATATCACTGAATGGTAAGATGTGGCCTCCAGGGGACCAGTGCTCTTTGGAGACAACAATTCCCATTCTGGGGAAGTGTCCAACCCACTTGCCACTTCTAAACCTTCGAAATCTGGATCCAGTGACACTATTTCTCCCTCTTCCATTTCTCCTTTTCCAAAAGCATACTGTTCCTCTTCAAGAAACCTCTGGGCTTCCATGTGAGATCTATGTCTCGACTTCAACAACAGTGTTGGTGAAGCCAATATCGGCGACAATGACGTAGGTAACGGCGCCAGTGACTTCTGCACTTGTGTGGAAGACATTAATAGAATTGGAGTTGAATGATGTGAAGCTGATGTCGGAGAGGGGGCAACTGGCATAGTCATTCCTGTTGAACTTCAGCTTGCAAAGGACAAGCCTTTCTTGGTGCCGGAATTGGCCAGGAAACCTTGGCCATCGGCATAAGGAGCATGAATGGCACCTGCTGATACTGCGCCGGAAAACTTCCTAGGGAATATGAAAATGGAGCCATGGGGTCTGCAGATGCACCAGATTGAATCATCAACCCGCTGATTATGCTGTACACAGCATTCAAAAAGTTTGAAGGATCAGATACTGGGCCATGAAAAGCTGGATACCCCTGCTCCTGTCGAGGAGGATGAGGAGGTACATGATGAACTGTACCTATCTCCGACTCAAGACGTCCAGGCGAAGTCGGTGGTGGTCTCGGTCTCCAAGACGATGTCGGAGAGTCCACCGGAGATGGAGCCAGAGTCACCTCATCTTGATCTGCACTCTACCTCGGACGAGGCAACACTGACTTTAGAGATTCATCTCTTGAAGAATGACATCGGGAACTATGAAGCCGCTTCTTCTTATGTTTACTCTTGGCTGACTTAGGGGAGTGGGGAGACAGTGACTTCGAATGAGGACAAGACTTTCAACGGCCTCTCTTCTCCTGTCTCGCCTTGACTATGTTGAGTTTCGCCTCCCTTTCCTTTAGCGCTTTGTGATTCATCTTCTGACATGATGGACAGGCGTCGACGTCGTGGTCTGAACTCAAACACCAAACACTGAGGATCAGTAATTAACACCTGACACTCACATTCCCTGCAAGGCTTGAACCCAGATTTCATGAGTGGTGACATTTCCTCCTGCAACAACGTTGCAATTCCAAAAAAAGTCAAAAGACTGCGGACCCAATGGAGAGCCGATGAAAAAACTGTTACGCGTCAAAGGAGCACAAAAAAGGGAATGGACGTCAGCACACCAGCGAGGGCTTCTTATGGCTCTAGTGACGTCAAGCAAGGTCGCGTGCTGAACCATGGCATTGTGATGTCCTTGTCAATGTGGGAGAGCTGTCAAGAAAAGTTGGAATGCTGATGCACTGGGGATATTCAACAGCTGAGGAATTTGCAAGTAGATGTATCCATCACAAACCACAGTTATTTTGGTGGTCTGCATCATTGTAAGACAGACCCAGCATGTGCAACAGGGGAATCAATCAAGACCTCTAGTCCTGTGCTGCCTTCTTGAACGAAGCCAGCAGAGGTGGATCCAGTTTGCCTGGTTACAAAGTGGAAGGAAATTAGTTGTGGAACTTATTTCAGCATTTTTGTATGTGGTCCGCAATTCTGGTAAAATCTAGGGGATGAACAGCTGATTCTGGGCCAGCTAGCCAGAGATTTGGTTGGTGGACAAGTACCCACTATTCTATGTTTCTAGTAGGCCCTCTGAAAAAAATCACCTGCCTCTATACATCTGCTGTGTATGTATACCCAATACCCCTGCTTTTGATAGCGTAATGAGTTCCTTGCCTAGTGTAGGTATTATCTGGGACTGTGTATTTACTAGTGTTGGTCTTTTAAAACACTCTTAAGACTTATGGAGAGGAGACACACACACAGTCTCTTAAATGGTAGGGGGCAAATCCTTTGCTCCCTGATTGTATGTTGCTGCACTCACAAGCTGTGACCATATGAAGTGTGTTTACCTCTAAGTGTGTGCGTGTAAACATGTGGTATTTGTATAGCGCAAGCCTAGCCAAAAGATAACTGAGCACTGTACAGGGACAAAGGCAAAGATACAGTCAACAAGTGGTTGGAGGAGTACCTGGATTCTGAAAGCAGATGTGGACTGCTGATGTGTTGTGATGCTGTGTTCTTTATAGAGGTGTATCTTCAGCTTCTTCAAAAAGCTGAGCAGGGTTTCGATGGCCCTGATGGGGGCAGGGATCTCATTCCAGATCTTGGGTGCATAGACAGAGAAGCCCTGACACTTTGCTTATTTTTTGTGCCCCATCTGATGGTGGCCTGGCTGCAGATGCTACGGGTGAGCTGGTGAGTTAGTCCACCAGATACCGGGGGTGTGCCAGATTTGATGGCTTTATTGATGATGCAGTGGGTTTTGAGGATTGTGTGAGTCGGCAATGAAAGCCAGTGGAGTTCCATCAGTTTAGTGGTGATGTGTTAAAATGTCTTCCGGCTCTGGATGCAGTAATACTAAGCACAACCACAACTTTCTACACCTACCAGCCTATAAGGTTTCAGAAATTCGATTTGCTGCTTAGGTGGAAATGGAGGTTCCACCAATGTGCTGCTTCTTTTAGGGACAGATTGTGACCTAGGACAACCGTATAACATGGAGTGCTCTGCTTGGACTTGCTTTGAAGTATGAAGGCTGGGTATGGATCATAAGAACATTTTTATGAGACATAAACTCACAAGTGGAATGCTATAAGGTTCTTTTAAATTTGAGTGTGCAGGGAAACACCGGATCGATTTCCAATACTATGACTAGGGCGGATGGTAAACTCTGCTTCCCCAGCGGAGAGCACCGGAGTTCTGTAAAAACTCCGCCAATGGAATTTTTTTCTGCAGCAGGGCTCACCAACATTAAGTTGGCCAGGGAGACAATCGAGCGCTAGACCTCCCCCAGCCTAGATTTCTCAACGCAGGTGGTTGCGGCAGGTTGCTACCGCTCGTGTTGAGAAAGCTGCCTCTCAAGTAGAAAATCTACTCAAACAGCAGAAAAAAGTAGAGCCCTCTGGCAAACCATGTGGTGCCGTTTGCACCAATTGTACAACGCGGGACAAGCTCCCGGCACTAAAATTCAGTGTGAGCAGTGCAACATACCGAATTCCACCGCTCGTGGAGCTCCACAGAATCACGTGGAGAGTTTAGGTAACTTTGCGGAATTCCACGGGGTGAAACTCTTCAAGTTCCACCCACACCTAACTCTGACCAGAGGAAGTGATTACAGTTAAATTACCTACCAAGAGTTATGTTCCACATGGCAATCTTGTTTTTATGGTGTTCGTTTCCAAAAGGTATTCTCAGCATACTGGTCACCCTTGAAATTACTTGGTCTAGTCATTTTCGCCTTAATTAGCGGCATTAACAAATCAGAAGACAGGACTTAGATACATACATAAAAGATCATGGTCCTATAAAATACATATCACTCTAATAAGGGCACTTCTTGTAGGCCTGAAACATGTCGACCTCATAACAGAGTCGAATCATTCCATGCACTTTTTTGACTCTACAAACTGGAGACAGGAATAAAGCAATTTGGTCTAGCTGTAGGCAGTTTTAACCAGCATCTCTTTCCCCTGTGTACCCTTCTATAGGACACCTAAACCACAGTAAACATATACATAGGGACCCTAAGAAATGCCCCATAAAAGGGGAGCAGCCCACATAGGTGTACAACGTAATCAATGTGAGGAGGACCCCTATGATGAAGCATATAAGGGTGACGGTTTCACCATATAAGACACATTACCACATATTTCGGGCCCTATAGTACTTTGTGGTGTTCAGGTATAGTTTTGTGATAATTCACTGAAGGGTAAAGCAAATTATTTTCTGGTGCTCCCTCTGTCAGATTCTTATAAGATCCCAATTGGGGATGCCTTAGAACTACTAGTGAAACGTAATTTCCAGCAACAATGACTAGGTACCGTTCTTAGTGTGATATTAGGTTAACTATGCGTGTATTGCTCTTGTTCAATTAGTACTCATTGATCATGAGGCATCTCAAGTGCAGGGCTGTGTGAGGGGAGGAGGACAGAATTTTTTTTACTGGAAGGAAGAGATGGTAGGGGCCAAGAAGAGGTGTTGGAAGAGGGTGGGGTGAGGGGTAGGGAGGTGGATGCCCGATAAGTGGAAGAAGACATGTGGGAAGACTCTTCTTTGTGCTTGAAAAGGTACTTCACCAGTTAATTGGGGAGGATGTTGGGAAGGGATGTTTAGCTTTTAAGTAGGAAGGAAGGGATTGGGAGGTGTAAAAGGCATAATGTTTCAAGGTTGTAGAGAGGGAAGGCTGAGGGAGGAGACAAATAGGGGTGAACGTGGGTGGAAGGGAAAGAAGAAAAGGTGAGTGGCAAACCATCTGTGCTTTCTACATTTGATCACAAGGGTACGTACGGATGAATATTAGGATGGAAAAAAGGGGTTACAATGTGCCTGATGAGCCGAAAGGACACAATAGATTTATGCAAGAGTTGAATATTGTTGTGCTACAGGGGGACTGAAAAGAAGGGTTCATAACGCAGTGGATGATAAAGATAGACAGTGGCTGGTTCGGATGCTGGTAAGGCAAGGGCGAGACGGAGAAGCAATAGGGTTATGACGGCAAGATCGTGGGACGGGCACTAGTGCGATAATGAACATTGTGGGCTAAATGAGCTAAAGAAGGAAGCGGAGAGAAGAAGAGGGGATGGGTGAGGTAATGAAGGAGGAGATTGAAAGATGAAAGAGAAGATGTTTATGGGAGGCTAAGAGTAATGTTACAATGAAAAGACATATCACTAGAGGTATTCATGTTCGAGGAGACCTGTCCAGAGAGAGTTACCAAGTACTAGAATTTTGCTCCAGCAACATCTCCATGGCCTTATAAACATAGACCTGGACTCAGATTAGCATGAGAATAGGTTTATTACCTATGTAAGGGCAAAAGGAGGGTTTGTGGTTCTAAAAATTCTGGACCCATGTAATTTACTTTGCCACAGCAGTACGATTTTAGTATCAAAAGACCGATAATGACTAGTACACTAAGCATGAGCATTTTCGCTCAATTCCAGCAGCGTTTTCACCTCGAAATCGCCATTTTCGTCCTGCACTCGTGGCTCCCATTTTATACACGGCAGCCATTTTTAAAAGTTGCCCTCACATAGGCTTATAATACAGTCAGATTTGATTCCAAGGACACGTACACCTTGATTGACTTTTCTCTGACCTGGGCAAGCTGGAACCATTGCCTCAGGCCAAACCTGTTTGGTCAGTCCCTCTCCCAGTGGCCGAATCAGATAGCATCAAGGCACACCAGGCCATAAAACCCTTATTATCACTCACACACCCTGCCTAACTTGCTCACACCTGCACCTGCTCTTTTCTTCTTCTTACTTTACGAGGGGGAGGTGCCTGTTTTTATTAGGGGTCCACACTTATCTGATGTAAAATACTAGGCCTTGCCGGGTAATTTATTATGGGTTGGATGACATGAAATATGAGGTTTCATCATGACACTGTTTTTTCCTTTGTAGTGAAAACATGTGAATGACCAACCAAAATGTCAAGAATGTTTGCCTGAAGCTTAAAAAACTGTATATAAGGAAACCTGACTTTGCATTGAAACACAGTCTCCTGAGAACATACAAATCGTGCTGTTGTACTTCTAGGACACTTGTCAATTGGTTGCAGCCAATAAATTCGATCTTTGACTTCACCTAGAAGACTCTGAGTTTCTGTAGTCTGAATCAGGAAAGTACCCGAAGTCTTTGGGTGTACCCTGGCACCGCTGGGTTACCGGATCAGTACCGGTTCTGAAAAACCCAGTACCTCAGTATGGAGAAGGCAGCAGGCATTAGAGGAGGGGGCACAATAGGGATGGGATTTGGTAAAAAGAATAGGTGGGTAAAGGGATGGAAGACACTAAGATGGAGGTTAAAGGGATTGCTTCGAGCTGTGAGAAGGTCGATAGACTCAAATGTTCATGTCTCCCATGATGCACAGCGTGTGATCACTTGGGAAGTTATCAGACAAAGTCTTAAAAGGCATATATTAAAATGTTGTTGTTCGGTGGTGGTCTATAATTAGGTTGCCAAACATTTCTCTCTACATTTGTGCTTGGTTTCCACTTGTCATGTTCTAGAAGAAACCATTCACAATAATAGGGTGATCAGTATTAACAAAGATCTTCAGATCAACATAATTATTTAATATCCCTAACAACAGACACTCCAGATATCAGCACAGCCACCCAGTCCTAAATTAAAATGCGAGTGTCATGGGCAGGCGGTACACCAGGAATAAAGAACATGCACTGCACTTCCTCAAAGGTATGACAGACAAAAAAAAAAAAAAAAAGATTTTAGGAACATTACGGTTTAAACAATAATTGTTTCAACTACCTCATTCTGTGAATATCCTCCATTGCCAGGGCCAGGTTGGCCTCAGCAGTTAGTGCTCTTTCCTCTGCAAGTTTCAAGCGTGCCAGAAGAGCTGCATCTCCATGAGACCCATCAGGTGGCAAAGCAGCAACATCATCACTAAGATCATCCAAATCTAGGAAAACATGGGAAAAACTCAATCCTAGAACCGGCACGGCTGTGACAACTCACAGCAAAGAAAAAACCATTACCATGTGGATTTTTTCAAAAGGAAAGAATTCGCTAAGGCAATTTTAAATGTATTGTATTGCCAGTTTCTGTAACATATAAGCAGATGAGAGCTGCAGAGCACTAACAGAAGAGGTTTACTTTGGGTTAAAGAGACATCAAAAAGAGGACTGGCAATGCTAGGTACCACTCCATGTAATTTACCACAGTCGCAATTAAAGGAAAGTTAAAATCAAAGTATCTATACTGTTCTTCAACTATACTACATGTGAAACCTTAATGAGGGTATTTCACAAGGTAAATCTTCAGCCATTAAGAAAGCTACTGATAAAATGCACAATGTTGCACATGAACTATTTTAACAAATTTGTCTAGCCATATGTTCCTATTCCCTTTTTTCAAAGCCATTATCACTCCCCTTAACGCAGGTTCTCCCTAAACACTTACCCTTACCTACAACCCCAACTATATAACTCATTACCCCAAACCCTATCATTTAACATCACACCCTGCACCTCAATATCCTGGACCTACCTTTTTAATGCTATTCCCTCGCTCCTAACTTTAAATCCAACACTTTAATACTTACCCATAAATACCATTAACTCATTACTCCCAACCTCTACCCTGTCTTCTCTTTTAAACTGCATGTCTTTCTCCCTATTTGTTTTTCAAACCATATTGTTACAAAAACATGCAATTAAACCAAACAATTTACAATAGTGACTGCCTGCCATGTGACCCAAGGCACAAAAAGACAATCTGTCAGGCAATCACAACCATGCAGGCTACCTAAATTAAGATGAAAACTTAAGGACTTTATCAATTTCATCAGCTCTCATCATATGAAATGCACATTAAGCATATATTCTAAACTAAGAGAAGCAGGTAACCCCTTATGAACAGTAAGCATTCCTGGAAAACATTAATTATGTGGAACTACCATATAAATATGCACTCAGAACCATCAAAAGAACAAAACTGCTTCAATAATGCTACTGCAGCTTACCAAACTGGAGCAAGGGGTCATCATGCGTCACCGGCTTTAAATACTCTTCTTTATCCCAAGGAGCTGGTCCACATATAGAATTCACATACTCTGCAGTTGATTTCTTAAAAACACAAATTTGCAAAAATAGGATCAAAAGCAAAAAACTCTCACATTAAAATAAAACAACTGATAAGGTGGTAGTTTAATTTCTTGTCTTTTTGATAGTGTCAGTATTATTGGTAAGTTTGTAGCCATTATTTTAAATTGCAAACAACGTAAGGGCAAATGTTTGAAAAACTAAAAGACCAAAGGGGCAATCACATTTTGTAACTAGTCTTGTAGCATGTGGCAGTTAACTAGGTAAACCAGTTGATGGCGAAATATGCCGTTGAGTTTAAAACTCCCCATACCAGCACCAGAACTAAATATTAAAAGAATGATTTCCAATGTTATAAAGATATACACAGGTGAACAGTAAGCAACATTGTTTCTCAATTTAAAATACCTAAACTACAAACCAATTATACAATTAAAGAAAATAACCAAACTGAAAAAATTGGGGGCCCCTCAATAGCTTCAGTAGGATAAAGCAAGTGTCGCCTCACAGCTAGGTGATCCTCTTTTGGTATCCAGGCACACAGAAAAAAGGACATACAAGTACCAATGAGATCATGATCCTGCAAGACCCACAAGCCCTAATCGGGTAGAAAAAGCTCCAGCAAAATTTTAAATAAACAATAAAACTAAAACCAGCCATGGAGGACACTCAAACAACTAGCCCCTGCATATGTCTGCACTCCAGGATTTTAATAAAATCACAACATTTTGTTAGTAAAGCCCACAAATATTTAATTTAATAGCAAGACCGGTGGCTCCGAATTTGATAGTTTAAGGCAGGTCAACAACAGCTGAAGAGTCATGGGCCACTGGTTTCCAACACACTGCTTAAATGATGTAGCCACTAGACTAGTCTGAGCATACGGTACATCCTCTACGCATGCGCCGGCCCGAACGCCTTTGTCTCCACAAATTCCTTGCTGTATGCCAAACTATGTAGCGCATACACCTGCCCACTGTATTGGTTTTTGAAAAACTCTAGCCAGAGTAGGTGATGAATGTAGAAAGGAGTAAATGAAAGCAAATTAGGCATTTGTTTAAGACATCACACCACACTGAGCTTGGGTTGTATAGTAAAAGAAGGATAGTCTACGCCAGATGAAAAATACTTTATGAAAGGATTGTTGGAGTAGTTTGTAGGTTTAGCAAACTACAGAAAGCAAGAGTCATTCTAAAAACTCAACACAGAGTAGCATTCACAATTTTAAAGATGAAAGTATGTGCACCTATGGCCTTTCCGGTGACTAGATGACAAAGGTCACTGCGAGATATTCACTGCCACAAATATCACACCCAGGTGCTATGTGGGTCTGAGACTAAGAGCTGATCACCAGCTATGACTTATTAGGAGCTATTATTCTCAGGTGTGCCTACAACCAACAGTTTTCTAAGGAATCTACATGTCTCAACCATATGGCCTATGACTCCACAGCAATCTAGGAAATCAGGAGAGCACCCTAATATCAAATGATGGTACCCATCGGGAGGATTTCTAAGAATGAATGGTGTAAATGACAGAAGAGACCAATCTCCATATACTCTAGCATTGATGGAAACCACAGACAGAAGGGTAAAAGAAAGAAACCAGCATAAGTGATCAATCAATCAGTGTTTATAAAGCGCAGCTACTCACCCGTTAGGGTCTCAAGGTGCTGATGGGGGGTGGGGGGAGCTAACGTGTACCGGAGAGGTGGATTAAAAAACCCATGTCTTCAGTTCCTTTGTGAAGCTGGGGAGGGAGGTGGTTTGTCTGATGTGGATGGGTAGGGCATTCCAGGCGATGGCTGCGAGGTAGGAGAAGGAGCTTCGTCCTGTTCTGGTTTTCCTGATGAGGGATGCTTCAGCGAGAGAGAGCTGGCCTGAGCGTAGGGCCCTGTGGGGGTACGTGGAAGTTGAGTCGCTGGTTCAGGTGGGCTGGTCCGGTGTTGTGGAGGGCTTTGTGTGCGTGGGTGAGGATCTTGAAAGTGATTCTTTTCTCTGTGGGGAGCCAGTGCAGTGTACATAGGTGTTGCGAGATGTGGCAGTGTCGGGGTAGGTCGAGGATCAGTCTGGCGGCGGCATTCTAGATGTTTTGCAATTTGCAGGTGAGTTTTTTGTTGATTCCGGCATAGAGTGCGTTGCCGTAGTCCAGTCTGCTGGTGATGAGGGCATGTGTGAGGGTCTTTCTTTGTGACAGCTGTAAACAAAACATAGCAGCTACAGGAAAGGGTAAGCTTAACTGCCTCAAGGTGTCTCTGGAAGCCGCCAGTAGATTTTGTATCCAAGGATGAAAGTCTGGATCTAAAATTTCAGATGAGGCAAAAAAAGAAAAAAAAAAAAATTGAAAAAGACCCTGTTAGAAATGGGGTTTTTGGTTGGCAGTCAGGTTACCCCCTGTCCAAGCAAAAGCCCTCACTCTAGTCAGGGTAAGTCACACACTATCCAAGATTATCCTGTGCCCACCCTCTGGTAGCTTGGCACGAGCAGTCAGGCTTAACTTAGAAGGCAATGTGTAAAGTATTTGTGCAATAAATCATACAATACCACCATATAGCACCACAAAAATACACCACACAGTGTTTAGAAAAATATATAATATTTATCAGGATAATTGTAGGTCAAAAAGAATAAAGTTGCAATGGAAAATTGTAGAAATATCACAGGGAAGTGATATAAAGTGTCTTAAGTCTTTAGAATGCAATACAGTGTCTTTCAAGCACAAAGTACCTGGTTTCTGGTGGAAAATCTCCTCAGAGGGCCACGGGTGGAGAGATGCGTGGAAAAAGGGTGGGTGCGTCGATTTCTCCTCAGCACACAAAGACTTGCGTCGTTCTTTTTCCATGCGGGGAAGTCGGGCGTCGTTTTCCGGCGCGCAGACAGTCTCTTTTCGTGGATCGCGGGGATTACCAGATGTCCCGGGTCTGTGCGTGGAGTCTCCTGCTTGTTTTCCGGCTGCGCGTCGTTCTGCGGGGCTGCGCGTCGAAGTTTCGATCTCACGGTAGGCGTCGCGTCGATTTCTCCTTGGAAGTCGGGCGGCGTTGTCCTTGCGAGGCCGTGCGTCGGAAATTTGGTCTCACGGCAGGCGTCGCGTCGATTTCTCCTTGGAAGTCGGGCGGCGTTGTCCTTGCGAGGCCGTGCGTCAAAGTTTCGCGCTCACGGTAGGCGTCGCGTCGATTTCTCCTGGAAAGTCGAGCGGCTTTGTCCTTGCGAGGTTGTGCGTCGAAGTCTCGATCGTCCCGAGGGCGTCGCGTCGATCAGCGTCGGTGTGCGGCGTTTTTCTCGCCGCGAAACAAGCTGTGCGTCGAAATTTTCGGCTCACGGAGCGTCCAAGTGAAAGGAAGAAGTCTTTTTGGTCCTGAGACTTCAAGGAACAGGAGGCAAGCTCTATCCAAGCCCTTGGAGAGCACTTTCACAGCCAGACAAGAGTTCAGCAAGGCAGCAGGGCAACAGCAAGACAGCAGCCCTTTGTAGAAAGCAGACAGGTGAGTCCTTTGAGCAGCCAGGCAGTTCTTCTTGGCAGGATGTAGTTTCTGGTTCCGGTTTCTTCTCCAGCAAGTGTCTGATGAGGTAGGGCAGAGGCCCTGTTTTATACCCAAATGTGCCTTTGAAGTGGGGGAGACTTCAAAGAGTGGCTAAGAAGTGCACCAGGTCCCCTTCCAGTTCAATCCTGTCTGCCAGGGTCCCAGTAGGGGGTGTGGCAGTCCTTTGTGTGAGGGCAGGCCCTCCACCCTCCCAGCCCAGGAAGACCCATTCAAAATGCAGATGTATGCAAGTGAGGCTGAGTACCCTGTGTTTGGGGTGTGTCTGAGTGAATGCACAAGGAGCTGTCAACTAAACCTAGCCAGACGTGGATTGTAAGGCACAGAAGGATTTAAGTGCAAAGAAATGCTCACTTTCTAAAAGTGGCATTTCTAGAATAGTAATATTAAATCCGACTTCACCAGTCAGTAGGATTTTGTATTACCATTCTGGCCATACTAAATATGACCTCCCTGCTCCTTTTAGATCAGCAGCTGCCACTTCAACAGTGTAGGAGGGCAGCCCCAATGTTAGCCTATGAAGGGAGCAGGTCTCCCAGCAGTGCAAAAACGAATTTAGGAGTTTTACACTACCAGGACATATAACTACACAGGTACATGTCCTGTCTTTTACCTACACAGCACCCTGCTCTAGGGGATACCCAGGGCACACATTAAGGGTGACTTATATGCAGAAAAAGGGGAGTTCTAGGCTTGGCAAGTACTTTTAAATGCCAAGTCGAGGTGGCAGTGAAACTGCACACACAGGCCTAGCAATGGTAGGCCTGAGACAAGGAAAAGGGGCTACTTAAGTGGGTGGCACAATCCGTGCTGCAGGTCCACTAGTAGCATTTAATCTATATGCCCTAGGCACCTGGAGTGCACATGACTGGGGACTTATAAGTAGATTAAATAGTTCAATCAGGTATGATCCAAAGTTACCATGTTTACAGAGAGAGAGCATATACACTTTATCACTGGTTAGCAGTGGTAAAGTGCGCAGAGTCTAAAAACCAGCAAAAACAGTATCCAAAAAGAGGAGGGAGGCAGGCAAAAAGTTAGGGGTGACTACCCTAAGGCTGTCAGGTCTAACATGTGTCCCCCCCAGCTGAAAGTGGGGAGAGCTACCCGACCTCCTGGGAGCTCTCATCGCTAAGGCGGAAGTACCTGGAGAGACCATCAGCATTGGCGTGGTCAACCCCTGGGCGATGTTCCACCGTAAAGTCCATCCCCTGTAGGGAAATGGACCACCTCAGAAGTTTTGGATTCTCACCCCTCATCTGCATGAGCCATCTGAGGGGCCTGTGGTCTGTCTGAACTAGGAAGTGAGTCCCAAACAGGTAGGGCCTCAGCTTCTTCAGTGCCCAGACCACAGCAAAAGCTTCTCTTTCAATAGCACTCCACCTCTGTTCCCGTGGTAATAGCCTTCTGCTAATAAAGACTACCGGTTGATCTTGGCCCTCCTCATTTAGCTGTGCTAGGACTGCCCCTATGCCATGCTCTGAAGCGTCTGTCTGCACGATAAATTCCTGGGAGTAGTCAGGGGCCTTGAGCACGGGGGCCGTGCACATGGCTTCCTTCAGGGCGTCAAAGGCTTTCTGACAAGCCTCTGTCCAATTCACCAACCTAGGTTGCTTCTTGGACGTGAGTTCTGTCAAGGGGGACACAATGGTACCATAGCCCTTGACAAACCTGCGGTAGTATCCGGTGAGGCCTAAAAAGGCTCTCACCTCAGTCTGGGTTCGAGGTGGTTGCCAGGCCTTGATAGTTTCGATCTTGGCCTGGAGTGGCTGCACCTTGCCACCACCTACTAGGTGTCCCAAGTACACCACGGAACCCTGCCCAATCTGGCACTTACTAGCCTTGATGGTCAGGCCTGCCTGTTGCAGGGCCTGAAGCACCTCCTTGAGGTGGAGCAGGTGTTCCTCCCAGCTGGAACTGTAGACAGCTATGTCATCCAGGTAGGCTGCACAGAAGGCATCCTTGCCAGCCAGGACCCCGTTAACCAACCGTTGGAAGGTAGCGGGGGCATTTTTCAATCCAAACGGCATCACCCGGAACTGGTAATGGCCGTCAGGGGTGGAAAAGGCGGACCTTTCCTTAGCCCCCTCAGTCAGGGCGATCTGCCAGTACCCTGAAGTAAGATCAAACGTACTCAGGAACTTGGCAGCGCCTAGCCTGTCCACGATCTCATCAGCTCGGGGGATGGGGTGAGCATCAGTCCGTGTGACTGAGTTGAGACCCCGGTAGTCCACGCAGAACCGGAGTTCTGGCTTCGCGCCTGGGGCAGTAGCCTTGGGGACCAACACCACTGGGCTGGCCCAGGGACTACTGGACTTCTCAATAACCCCTAGCGTCAACATCTTGGAGACCTCCTCCTTGATGCTGGCCTTCACCTTATCTGACAACCTGTAAATTTTGTTCTTCACAGGGAGACTGTCACCGGTGTCAATATCATGAACACAGAGGTGGGTCAGTCCAGGAGTAAGGGAGAAGAGGGGGGAGAACTGCTCCAACAGCTCATAGCAGTCTCCTTTCTGGTTTAGAGTCAGGGAGTCAGACAGAATGACCCCGCTTACGGACCCATCACCTTCTTGGGCAGAGAGGAGGTCAGGGAGAGGTTCACTCTCCTCTTCCATTCCTTCATCTGTGACCAGAAGCATGTTGATCTCAGACCTCTCAAAATGAGCTTTTAGTCGGTTCACGTGGAGCACCCTTAGGGGGTTCCTAGGGGTTTGGAGGTCCACTAGGTAAGTGGCCTCCCCTTTCCGCTCCTTTATTTCAAATGGGCCAGACCAGCGGTCCTGGAGAGCTCTGGGCTCTACTGGCTCCATTACCCACACTTTGTCTCCAGGTTGAAACTCTACCAGAGTGGCCTTCTGGTCATACCATTGTTTCATCACCTCTTGACTGGCCTCCAGGTTACTTTGGGCCTCTTTCCAGAAGCGGGTCATCTGATTGCGGAGGGCCAACATGTAGCTGACCACGTCCTGAGGGGGTGTCTTTGGAGCGTTCTCCAATCCCTCCTTGACAATGCTTAAGGGTCCCCTGACGGGGTACCCATAGAGAAGCTCAAAGGGACTGAACCCTACCCCCCTCTGGGGGACCTCTCTGTAAGCAAAGAGAAGGCATGGTAAGAGGACGTCCCATTTACGCCTCATGGCCTCAGGGAGGCCACCAATCATGCCTTTCAGGGTCTTGTTGAATCTCTCCACAAGCCCATTAGACTGGGGGTGATAGGGTGTGGTGAACTTGTAGGTTACACCACACGCATCCCACAGATGCTTCATGTACGCGGACATGAAGTTAGTGCCTCTGTCAGACACTATCTCCTTGGGGAATCCCACACGGGTAAATATCCCCATCAGGGTTCTGGCTACCACCGATGCAGTTACGGTCCTCAGAGGGATTGCCTCTGGGTACCGGGTGGCATGGTCCACCAAAACCAGGATAAACCTGTTGCCTAAGGCAGTTTTGGGGTCCAAGGGGCCAACAATGTCGACGCCCACCCTTTCAAAGGGGGTGCCAACGACAGGAAGTGGAATCAGGGGGGTTTTAACCCTCTTTCCTGCTTTACCACTAGCCTGGCAGGTAGGACAAGCCCTGCAGAATTTGTCGGAGTGTGTCCTCATTTTGGGCCAGTGAAAGTGGGTGACAAGCCTGTTGAAGGTCTTGTCTTGTCCCAAATGTCCTGCCAGGGGAATGTCGTGAGCCAGACCCAGTAGGAAGGCTCGGTAACATTGGGGGACCACCAGCACACGTGCTGCCCCAAAGACCGGAACCCTAGGCTCACTGTAGAGGAGATCATTCTCCCAATATAGGTGGTGATTGCCAGAGGCGTCACCTGCTGCCTGGTTTAAGGCTTGTTTCCTCAACCCTTCTAGAGTGGGACACTCTTTCTGCGCCTTGCAGAATTCCTCCCTGGTGGGTCCACCCTCAACTTGCCAGCCAGCAAGCTCAGGTAAGTCACCTAGGGTGGCAATGTCTTCCCCAGTTGGCTCGGGAGTCTCCTCCTCAGGAGCCCCGTCAGCCACTGTGGGAACTTCTGGGGCCGGTTTCCCGCGCCCCTTGTCCCTTCTCTTGGCAGCTCCCTGGGCCATCGTTCCAGGCTCCAGATGCCCTTGACTTCCCTCTCGGTCAGCCATGGACCGGGTGGTCATGCAGACCCACTCAGGTAACCCTAACATCTCCAGGTGAGATCTGAGCTCTACTTCTTTCCAAGCAGTATGCTCTAGATCATTGCCTAACAGACAATCTACCGGCATGGCAGGACTCACAGCTACTTTCAGAGTACCAGAGACCCCCCCCCACTCAAAGGGAACCCGAGCCACCGGTAGGTGACTCTCGCGATTGTCAGCGACTATGACCTGGTGGAATGTATTAGGGATTATCTGCTCTGTGGACACCAGCTGACTCTTGATAGTAGTCATACTGGCTCCTGTGTCACGCAGAGCCTCCACCTTCTGCCCATCAATGAGGACCCACTGCCGGTACTTGGAAGTATTTTTAGGCATGTGGACCTTGGACATCATTTCTCCTTCTCCCAGGGACACTAGGGAAATCTCTACCTGCTCCCCAAAGCTAGTTGGGTCCATCTCCCCCCCGAGTGCTACACTAGTCAACCCAGGTGCCTGTCCGGTAGTGGACGGTGCCCTCTTGGGGCACTGTGGATCGCCTTTGTAGTGACCATATTGGTAACACTCCATGCATTTGGGGCTAGATTTTCCTGACCTGTCAAATGTCCCTGGCTTCTTCCCAAATTTGGAAAAGGAAGGGTTGCCACCCCCTCCCTGGGAATTCTTTTGGGGGCCTTTAGAGAGTTCCTTATCTGTAAGTTTATCTCCCCCCTCTTTCTTCTGTTGGGAACCCTGGCCACCTTTGTGGGAGTCCCCCCCAGGTACCTTTTTGGACACTCTGGTGCTAACCCAGAGGTCCGCCTCCTCAGCAAGCTTCCTGGGATCAGTCAGCTTACTATCCACTAGGTGCTGGCGCAAATCGGTATAAGTAACATTAAGCATATGCTCTCTCAGGATCAAGTCATATAAACCTTTATAATCTGCTACTTTGTTGCCCCGCACCCATCCATTCAGTGCCTTACTAGAGAAATCAAAGAAATCTACCCATGTTTGTGTGGTTTGTTTGGTGCTGTCCCTGAACCTCTGACGGTATCCCTCAGGGGTCAGCCCAAACTTGGCAAGTAAAGTGGCTTTCTGGAGTGGGTATGTGTTTTGATCCGGTGGATCCAATGTGAGAAGTGTGTCCCTCCCCAATGGCGGCACATAACCCCACATAGCTACCCCCCATTGCCCTTCAGGAACCTCATGAGCCCTTAGTGCAACTTCATAAGCAGCTAACCATTTATCTATGTCATCTCCCACCACAAAACTGGGCACCACATTTTTGGGTATACGAACCTTCTTTTCTCCAGCAGGTCCTGTCTGTATGCTGCCACCATTATTGCTGGATTCAGACTGTCTTGCCTTGATCTCCAGCTCCTTGAGACTCAGTTCATGAGCCAACAATAGTTTCTTTTCAGCCAACGCTCTTTCAGCTTCCACTTGTTTGGCTGCCCTTTCAGCTTCTGCTTGTTTGGCTGCCCTTTCAGCTTCTGCTTGAATCTGTTTGGCTGTTCTTTCAGCTTCAATCTGTTTGGCTGCTCTTTCAGCCTCAGCTTGTTTGGCTTCTCTTTCTGCCCTCCTCTCCTCCTGTTGTGCCTCAATTTTCAGTTTTGCCATTTGCAATTGGAACTCCCTTTCCTCTCTCCTTTCCTCTGCGGTCAGGCTTTGCATGGAGACACTGCTCCCTGGTCTGGAAGGGTGCACAATTGCAGTGGTAACACCATCCATAGATAGTGAAAATCCTTCTGAGGGGCCATTTTCTGGCTCCTCTTCCTCATCATCCTCTAAATGGGCTTCTGCCCAGGCCCTCAGCGCCACTTGAAAGTCCTCCTTTCTGGAGGCCCCTTGTGTGGGTACCCTTAATGCCCTGCAGAATCCTCTTAGTTGTTTGACCGTGTATGTATCCAACTGGACTAGGTCAAAGTCCCCTGTCTGAGACCCAGTCAGAGACATGTTGAGTGAGGATTTAGTTTTTGAAAATTGTCTGGAAAAAACGGATTTTCAAAAAGAGATAAAAACCAAGTTGACCTTCAACTGTGGGTAGGTAGTGAAATACTTAGCTACTGTATGTCACTGCACAAATACAAGTCCTATCCTCACCGCTGATCACCAATGTTAGAAATGGGGTTTTTGGTTGGCAGTCAGGTTACCCCCTGTCCAAGCAAAAGCCCTCACTCTAGTCAGGGTAAGTCACACACTATCCAAGATTATCCTGTGCCCACCCTCTGGTAGCTTGGCACGAGCAGTCAGGCTTAACTTAGAAGGCAATGTGTAAAGTATTTGTGCAATAAATCATACAATACCACCATATAGCACCACAAAAATACACCACACAGTGTTTAGAAAAATATATAATATTTATCAGGATAATTGTAGGTCAAAAAGAATAAAGTTGCAATGGAAAATTGTAGAAATATCACAGGGAAGTGATATAAAGTGTCTTAAGTCTTTAGAATGCAATACAGTGTCTTTCAAGCACAAAGTACCTGGTTTCTGGTGGAAAATCTCCTCAGAGGGCCACGGGTGGAGAGATGCGTGGAAAAAGGGTGGGTGCGTCGATTTCTCCTCAGCACACAAAGACTTGCGTCGTTCTTTTTCCACGCGGGGAAGTCGGGCGTCGTTTTCCGGCGCGCAGACAGTCTCTTTTCGTGGATCGCGGGGATTACCAGATGTCCCGGGTCTGTGCGTGGAGTCTCCTGCTTGTTTTCCGGCTGCGCGTCGTTCTGCGGGGCTGCGCGTCGAAGTTTCGATCTCACGGTAGGCGTCGCGTCGATTTCTCCTTGGAAGTCGGGCGGCGTTGTCCTTGCGAGGCCGTGCGTCGGAAATTTGGTCTCACGGCAGGCGTCGCGTCGATTTCTCCTTGGAAGTCGGGCGGCGTTGTCCTTGCGAGGCCGTGCGTCAAAGTTTCGCGCTCACGGTAGGCGTCGCGTCGATTTCTCCTGGAAAGTCGAGCGGCTTTGTCCTTGCGAGGTTGTGCGTCGAAGTCTCGATCGTCCCGAGGGCGTCGCGTCGATCAGCGTCGGTGTGCGGCGTTTTTCTCGCCGCGAAACAAGCTGTGCGTCGAAATTTTCGGCTCACGGAGCGTCCAAGTGAAAGGAAGAAGTCTTTTTGGTCCTGAGACTTCAAGGAACAGGAGGCAAGCTCTATCCAAGCCCTTGGAGAGCACTTTCACAGCCAGACAAGAGTTCAGCAAGGCAGCAGGGCAACAGCAAGACAGCAGCCCTTTGTAGAAAGCAGACAGGTGAGTCCTTTGAGCAGCCAGGCAGTTCTTCTTGGCAGGATGTAGTTTCTGGTTCCGGTTTCTTCTCCAGCAAGTGTCTGATGAGGTAGGGCAGAGGCCCTGTTTTATACCCAAATGTGCCTTTGAAGTGGGGGAGACTTCAAAGAGTGGCTAAGAAGTGCACCAGGTCCCCTTCCAGTTCAATCCTGTCTGCCAGGGTCCCAGTAGGGGGTGTGGCAGTCCTTTGTGTGAGGGCAGGCCCTCCACCCTCCCAGCCCAGGAAGACCCATTCAAAATGCAGATGTATGCAAGTGAGGCTGAGTACCCTGTGTTTGGGGTGTGTCTGAGTGAATGCACAAGGAGCTGTCAACTAAACCTAGCCAGACGTGGATTGTAAGGCACAGAAGGATTTAAGTGCAAAGAAATGCTCACTTTCTAAAAGTGGCATTTCTAGAATAGTAATATTAAATCCGACTTCACCAGTCAGTAGGATTTTGTATTACCATTCTGGCCATACTAAATATGACCTCCCTGCTCCTTTTAGATCAGCAGCTGCCACTTCAACAGTGTAGGAGGGCAGCCCCAATGTTAGCCTATGAAGGGAGCAGGTCTCCCAGCAGTGCAAAAACGAATTTAGGAGTTTTACACTACCAGGACATATAACTACACAGGTACATGTCCTGTCTTTTACCTACACAGCACCCTGCTCTAGGGGATACCCAGGGCACACATTAAGGGTGACTTATATGCAGAAAAAGGGGAGTTCTAGGCTTGGCAAGTACTTTTAAATGCCAAGTCGAGGTGGCAGTGAAACTGCACACACAGGCCTAGCAATGGTAGGCCTGAGACAAGGAAAAGGGGCTACTTAAGTGGGTGGCACAATCCGTGCTGCAGGTCCACTAGTAGCATTTAATCTATATGCCCTAGGCACCTGGAGTGCACATGACTGGGGACTTATAAGTAGATTAAATAGTTCAATCAGGTATGATCCAAAGTTACCATGTTTACAGAGAGAGAGCATATACACTTTATCACTGGTTAGCAGTGGTAAAGTGCGCAGAGTCTAAAAACCAGCAAAAACAGTATCCAAAAAGAGGAGGGAGGCAGGCAAAAAGTTAGGGGTGACTACCCTAAGGCTGTCAGGTCTAACAGACCCCATCTGTCTTAAATAGTCCACAACTGTGCAAAGACTGAACTGATGCCCTATCTGCATTAAAGCTTGATAAATCGAGACAAAAGTACCAGAAACATTTGCCAAGTTTAGCATCTTTCCCCATGATTATTTACATAATAGACTTCTCAGAAGAATGCATCAAAGGGTTAAATGATGTCTTTGTTAATAGACATACACTTCAATATTTATATATACTAGTTACAGCTGGTAATGTTATTCACTAAGACATCATTTTACCACTTAAAACACCCATCCTTGTACCCACAGACACTAAACAGCACATCTAGCTTCCGCTTCATCCTCCACTATTGATCTACTGTTAGAAATGGGGTCTCTAGTTTGCACTGGTTTGCACCCTGTCCAAGTACAGACCCTCACTCTAGTCAGGGTAAGGGAGCCATATAACTAAGGTAACCCCTGCTCACCTCCTTGGTAGCTTGGCACGAGCAGTCAGGCTTATCTCAGAGGCAATGTGTAAAGTATTTGTTCACATACACAGTAACACAGTGAAGACACCATAAAAATACTACCAACCAGTTTCTAAAAACAGCCAGTTTTTATCCGAGTTAAACAGCACCAAAATGACTCAAACCCAACATACACTAGTAAAGATACAAATTTTCAAAGATTAAATATTAGTAAAGCGCTTAGAAACACAATAGCTCCAACTGGGGCTAACACGGTGCCTTGACAGTCATTCCCAACAGTCCGACACCACTCGTGAGGGAGTGCGGGCCAGTCACGGAGTTGCACTGACCCCCGATACAGTACTTTGGAAAAGGATGAGGAAACAAAGACACTGCATGGAGTCAGGGAGGTGAGGCGTCGCTGAAGCGGGTATGGAGTTGGTTCCTTATTGCTACCGGGTAGGTGAGGCGTCAGTTCCTTACTGCTAGGCAGGGGACGTGAGGCGTTGGTTCCTTACGGTTGCAGGGGAGGGGAGGTGATGCAGCGTCAGTGGTGAAGCTTCTGGTCCTTACGATCTGGCAGGGTAGATGAATCCAGCAGGTCAAGATGCAAGGCGTCAACTTTGCGGTGTCAAGATCACACCACGTGCTACAGGTAGTGCAGCGGAGTCAGGTGTCATAGACATTGGGAACACAGCACTCAGGACTCTGGGTGTGGCGGCACTTCGGAAGTGCTGCAGCGGTGTAGGGCATGTGTTGTAGGTCACAGTTGTTGCATTCAGCGGGGACCACGGCTCCGGTGCAGGTGGCACAGCGTCAGAGAACGGCACCAGTTCCGAAGTAGCTCTTGAGTCGATGTGCTTAGTTTCTTCTTAGTTGCATCAGAGCTCACTTTCAAGGGCACGGGAACTGGATTTGGCACCACTTGGCAAGTCAGGACTCACAGCAAGAGAGCCAAGGTGCTGGTAGATGAAGTCTTTGATGGCCGGAGACTTCTTAACAGGATGCAAGCTCAGTTCAAGCCCTTGGAGACCCCTGGAAAGCAGGATGTAGAAAGCAAAGTCCAGTCCTTTCACTCCCAGGACAGAAGCAGCAGGCCAGAACAACAAATCAACAGGCAGAGTGGCAGTCCCTTCTACAGCATCTAGCTCTTCTTCCTGGCAGAATGTCTTCAGTTCAGTAGTGTTTTAACTATGTGGGGTCAGAGGTCCAATACTTATGCCCGTTTTTGCCTTTGAAGTAGGCAAACCTCAATGAGAAGTCTTTGTAGTGCACAAGTCCCTGCCTTCCCTTGTCCTGGCCTCAGACACACTATATAGGGTTGGAGACTGCTTTGTGTGAGGAGAGGCACAAGCCTATTCAGGTGCAAGTGTTGGTTCCTCCCACCACTTTGGCTCAGGAAGACTCATCAGCCTGGTGATGGGCCATCAGGAAATGCAGGGCACATCTCAGCTCCCTTTGTGTGATTGTCTAGAATGAATACACAAACAGCCAACTGTCATCCTGATCCAGATGTGTATTCCACAGACAGGCAGGGGCACAGAATGGTTACACAAGAAAATGCCTACTTTCTAAAAGTGGCATTTTCAAACATACAATTCAAAAACCAACCACACCAAAAGATGTATTTTTTCAAATTATGACTTCAGTGACCCCAAACTCCATATCTCTATCGGATCCCAATGGGAAATTGCACTTAAAAGATATTTCAAGGCAATCCCCATGTTAATCTATGGGAGAGATAGGCCTTGCAATAGGGAAAACCAAAATTAGCAGTATTTCACTATCAGGACATGTAAAACACACCAGTACATGTCCTACTTTTAAATACACTGCACCCCGGGGCTGCCTTTGGCCTCCCTTAAGGGTGCTTTACATTTAGTAAAAGGGAAGGTTTGGGCCTAGGAAGTGGGTGCACTTGTCAGGTCGAAATGGCAGTTTAAAACTGCCCCCACAGACACTGCAGTGGCAGGTCTGAGACAAATTTATAGGGCTACTAATGTGAGTGGCACAATCAGTGGTGCAGGCCCACTAGTAGCATTTGATTTACAGGCCCTGGGCACACATGGTGCACTATACTAGGGACTTACTAGTAAATCAAACATGCTAACCATGAATAAATCAATCACAATACAATTTAGACAGAGCACTTGCACTGGTCAGCAGTTGTAAAGTGCCCGGCGTCCTACAGCCAGCAAAAACTAAATTCAGCAAAGGATCAAAAACAGGAGGTCAGAAGCAAGAAGACAGGAGAAACCACACCAAGAGCTGACAGGTCTAACATCTACCATTTACATAATTGGGGAATGACATTCATACTTGGCCTCTCAAATGTACTTTTATGTATATGTTTGCATCCAAGTCACAACATATATTATACAAATGTGGTTTTCTTTCCGACTGCTCCATGGACCGTAATCTTTCCTGATGTGTTAACTAATGGTACTATGCAACAGGGATGTTGAGTTCCTATTGTCCAACGTCCCGAAGATATTTGTTCCAATACTTTAAGAATGCTCCCTGATTATACGTAAATAGATGCAGAAGGATAAAAGTAAGGATGTTTGTTATTTGCTTTCAAAACAAAATGAATCCAAGGCAAATTACAACTTTTAAAAAGTTTTTGCTTAGCTATTTTGCAACCTGAATTACCTCAAATACTTTCTTTTAGTAAAACGTTTTTGATGCATGGCAATATTTTTTTAAAAAGTGTAGTAATGAAGAATCAGTGTAAACCTAAATAGGGGTATCACTATGGGCAACATGAAAACAAATTAGGGCCCAATTCTTAAAAAGCATCACAATTACGCCTACAGGTATAGGTCTATATAATGTTTTATTTTTTAATTTGAGGAATTTACAAGAGTTTACAGTAATAGGCATTGAGAGACAGCAGTACATAAGCATGATATTATAGCAGCACTGGAAAAAGGTTCTGTTAATGTCCACTAACAAACACCCCAAAATTTGTTCTGTTGAGATTTATTGTTGGTGAACTTTATGAAACATCAAGTTGCAACATCAGTGAATGTGGTACTCCTATAGCAGAGGTGTAAGCATTTTGTACCGGGCCATTAAGAACCACACTAACAGTGATCAGTAAGAGAGACAAAACGCTGACCTCTTTTGAGTGTAGTCCCATCCTACATAAAACGGGGGTGCTTCAGGAAGACTAATCAGCAGTTCTTTACAGCAAAAGGGCCTAATTTACTTACTAAGGGGAAGCGTGCCTCCTCTTCTCCAGTGCAGTGTCTGTGTCCCCCTCCCTTTCGTCTCACGAATGTCGGCAATATACTTCCGCTGTCTGGGCTAGTACCTCACCTCCCATCTTGTGCAAATAAATAGGTCCAGGGTTTCTAAAATGGAAACAACAGACCCCCTTCCCTCTGGTTTGCCCAGACACACATGATGCATGTATCATGTGAACTACACATATACCTACTGATCTGGCTTTTAGTAGAGGAACTTTACATGAGTGGGCCAGCAGGCCACCACTCTTGTGCAACAAAAAAAAAAAAGGCCAAATCCTCAACTTCGTCTGGCACAGCCATAATGCTCACTGTGTAATCTCTCCGGAAATAAGGCTTCAGCCAGTTCACATGGAATACCCCGCTGGGTACCTTTGTGGCACCTGTGCCCACCAAGTAGTTCACATCAGACACTTTCTGTACTACCATGCATTTATCCTCCGACCTTCGTGGTACCCTATCAGCATCCCTTTTTGGTCACACCTTTACTTCATCAGCTCATGGCTAACCAGACAGTTTTGCTTAGCCCATACCACATATTGCACCATGAATTTCCTGAGGCCAATCACAAAGTCATCACATCCTTCTGAGGTGACTCTGAAGTTCCCTTCTTATTCAAGGTGAGCATGACCTGTACTGCTCAAACGGAAGTTCAAAGTAACCGAAACCCACTCTCTTCTCTGAAATCTCCCAGTAAGTGAATAAGGGACATGGCAGGAGAAGGTCCTACTTACGTTCTTTGGTAGCGTTCCCATCAAAGTGCTATGTGACACCAGCTTGCTCCCACATCTCTGATACCACGTGCAAGGAGATGACATGGGTTCCCTGGTCAGAAATCCCTGTCTTAGGAAATCAGACCTTGAAAAAAGATCCATAGGAGAGCCCTAGCTACAACTTTTGCAGTTGTGACCTCAGGGTTTCTGCTTCAGGGTATGTGGTGGCACAATCAATCACAACCAAAATGCAATTGTTGCCTGTAAGTAGATCAAATGGCTCAACAATGTCTATTCCCACCAGCTATTGTCATGAGGCCTATTCATGGACTCACTATAGTTATGCCTCATTTGTTAGCACTCTAAACACAAGTGCCTGGTGTTGTTTTCTAAATGTCCACCAATTATTCCCAGGCTCCTACAGACACTGCACAGCAGCTTTTCACTGTATCAATTAACGTTATAAATTAGGTCCTGTAGTGTTTATTTTTACAGAGGAGGATTGTAGCAGAGCTAACTCGTCTGGGGAACAGATGCCCTCCGGGCATGCAGCCTGTGTAAACTGGGCTTACACTTTTTGATGAGGACCACTTAAATACGCAAACAAAGGTATGGGGTTCTCCGCTCCCAGTATCCCAAATAATAGTAATAGTCTTCCTGCGCATACAATTACAGGGTAGGCTCAGGCCACTAGATTTGCATTATAGTGGTGCTACTTGTGTTATACAGTTTTCTAACTGCTATTATGATTTTTAGAATTATTGCCAGTATTGTAATCACGTTTACTTTGCTTCATAATAGACTGTTAGTTGCAATATAGTGCATACTTTCATTGTGTCTTTTTTACTGTTGGTATGAATACGTAAGATAATGTATGAAAAGGCTGACCTGTTTTCCGCTGTCCCCTGAGAGGGGGATAGAGTGTCGTACCTTTTGGGTTGCCACAATACTTGTCACTCTGTAAGGTTAGGAGGGCAAGTAAGGCACTGTGAGCTAGTTAGGTATTTTGGTATGACAGTACTGATTTGGAAGAAGTGGCGCAGCCCCTGTATTCTGACGTTCTGTTGTCCCAAGCCACAGTTCTGCAAAAGCAGACTCCCTGCAACACTCTATTGGAACTCCTTTCTACAACAGGGAATGGCATTTATGGCACCTCAGAACAGACTCCAGGTGATGTCCCCTCATCACTGGAAAGATGGCTGTCTTGCAGGCACTAGCCCTACTTGAGCAGTAATCTTTTGAGTACTCTGTGGAGCACCCTCTCCTTGATCAAAGAGGACTTGAATTGGAGCAAGTGGGTCAAAAGCTCCCACCTTTATACACATATCCCAGACAGGAGATGTATATTCTCAGTCTGCACTTTCAGAACCGGTTTGGGTCCATTCCCCTTTCATGTGTCCTTCTAAGGCTGATTTCCAGACTCATTCTTTGTCTAGAGTGAGGTTCCTCAGAGCAGGGTCACCGCCAGATTGGAGCACCAATAGTTAGACAGGCCTTTTATTCTATCAGGCATGTCTCTGGTGGGCTGGAACCCTGCAGTCTGGTTTGTAGGGCACAGGCACAGGCACAGGCATCTCAGTCACTTTCCCCAGCTGCTCTACGTTAATGTTAGAAGGCAAAGGGAGGTTTCCAGAGAAATATAAAGAGAGGGAGGGGGAAGGTAGAGAGTAAGAGATTACATAAGGAGAATAGAGAAAGGAGAGAATGTAAAAGAGGGAATGGATGGACGGAAAGAGAAAGATTGAAGAAGCAGAGACAGCAGAGCAGGTTTGAAAATATTTGTCAGGGCTGGTTTGGTTCCCCGGTCCAGCCCTGAGAGCACCCACAACACGCGCACAAAATGGTGTGAGAATGTTGTACCTGGTCAACAACTAACAGTGAAATTAAATGCTTTGAAATGCGGACCTCCTCTAAAGAGCCCGTCAAACTCTGAAGAACATAGACTACATATACACCCTGCAAGAAATGGCTGTACTTCGAAAAGGCTTTTCAGCAGCCCTCAGCAGCAAATGGACCTTATTGAATTACTAAGGCGAAGACTGCCTCAGCTTTTCCACAGCAGCGTCTAGGCCTCCTAACTCCAGGAATGTCAGCAATCCACTTGTGTGGTATCTGGCAATGTTATCTTACAAATGAGGGATGTAAGAATGTTTCAGCCCTGTGATGACAGGTTAGGTGATTCCATGAGTTTAGTTGCAGCTGGACCTGGATGTCACCTGACCTATGGATGGGATGCTCTCCATTAAAGAACCGACTCTAACCTTCACCTGAGTTTTCACTTTATTACACTGGCAACGAGCGGAAAGTAGAGCATCACAACACCTACAACTATCTATTCAGGATTTGTTTTCTTTCTACTTTTGCTCAAGGATCACAATTTTCAAATTGTCAATTCCTTGAACATTTTGTGATTATAAACTGTTTCAATACAACTTATCCTGAGACATCTCCATACTAATATTGGAGGATTTGTGCTCTAGCACAGGATTACAATTTTGGATTCTTCATTTCCGTTGGGCATTCTGCGAATTAACTGCTTTTGGATTCACCACAAATTATCGTTATGTGTCAGGAGACGTTTGTGCTGTTTATGGTGGATTTGAGTGTTTCTATACAGTTACAACAAGGAACTAAACGACTGGGAAAGCACAACGACAGCAGGTGCAAATGCAGAGTGTGCATGTTACCTACATCCATCAGTACTTGTCCCTTTGAAATTCTTGGAACTTTTTAAATAATGCAGACACGGGCTATCCTGCGATGAGTCTTCCTGAATGTGAGGCGCTCTGAATTCCATGCTACGTCTCTGTAGTTGGCGAAGTTAGCGGTCCAATTTCTGCAGAAAATGCTGTCAGTTTTTCCCAACGTTACCAGAACAAAACCTTCTTCTAGAAACAATGTACAGCACGCCGTGGCAGCCATTTTTCTGCAGGCACCTTATGTGTCTGCTGCAGTATTGTGCCTGTTCTTTCCAACAATAACGCATTGCATAGCAACGACACATCACAGCGGCGAAAGACATGCCTGTGCTTCTGCCTGATGAGTCATGCCTGTTTTCCCATCGGCAATAAAAATGCCTTGTAATCCTAAAGACATCGCAACAGTGGCACACTACATCGCAACAACACATCGCACTGGCGATAGGCATGCCTCGCAGTGTTGTTTCGCTGTGCACTAGTTGATTTCTGCATGTTACAATGGCAACAGGCACACCTTCTACTACACACTGGTGAAGGAGTGGACAGTACTCTTACAACTGACGATCTTGGTTTGTACTGAACAAAGTTTTCCATTTTTTTCTCATGTTTTTTTTTACTTTCTCAGTCGGGTAAGCGCTCTTAACATTCGCATCATGCAGAACGTTGTTCCTCCACCATTCTTCCTTACTGCTGTTTGTCAACCACCTGTTGTATGGTCTAAGTGGAAGAAAACATTTCTGCACTATGCAAGAGTTTGTGGATCGAATCTCTCTAGTGAGAGGAAAACCTCCCTGTTGTTACACTGTTCGGGGTGCGAGGGGCAAGAAGTATTTGAGAATCTTCCAGATTTGGGAGATGAAGATGATGAACTAAGATGATGAACTTGATGTGTATGAAAAAATTAAATCTACATTACCTTCCAAGGGTTAGCACTATCCTCGAAAGGTATGAGAGAATAGAAGGCTAATGAGTGTCGAAGAATATGTAACAAGTTTAAGGAAGTTAGCTTCCAACTGCAAGTTTGGGGGCACATTAGAATGCATCAGGGATCCATTTCTGCTGAGGTTCCGTAGTGACAAATTTAGACACAAATTGTGGGTGAAGAATGATCGGGCGTTGCATGAGGTTATTTGCATTGCAAAACATATAGAACATACTTTAGCCTGTGTAGAAAAGTTAAATAAGGGTAAGAAAGTTGCTTTGAGCAAGGTGGATGTTAAGGAGGATGAGACTAAAGGCATGGAGGAAAGTAAAAACAAAATCTCAAAACCTCAACAGGCCAAATTCAAAGGTGTGTGTTATCAGTGTGGCAATGCAGGGCATTTTGCCTCATTTAAGAAATGTCCTGTGTGAAATGGATGTTGTAACATTGATTCTGGGGCGTAGCTTACTCTCATATTTAATGAATTGTTTGATAAAGAGCTCAGTAATAAGATCAAGCTGAAGGATCCAGATGTGGTTCCTGGAGCTTATGGAGGGCAAACAACTGATCTCAGAGGATATTTGTAATCGGACACTGGCTTCACGACCAAGATGGTCCATGGGAAGGCATATGTCCCAGTGAAGGGGATAGTGTTTTGAGTAGGCCTCAGACAGATTCAGATATCATACTGGATCCCAACTCCCCTAGTCCTTTTATGATTAGAGAAGATTATATAAAGGAGTTGCATTTGTTCAGTCCAGTCCAGGCCCTTGTAGATCACTTGTAGGGGAAGGCAAATTCCTTCCAGCAGAGTCAGGGAGCAGCAAGCAGCAGGGCGACAAGCAGGAGAGCATTCCTGTCAGAAAAGCATCCAGATAAGTCCTTTGGGCAGCACAGTATTCCTTCTGACAGAGTCCAGTTGTAGGTCCAGAAGTGTCTGATTTGAGGTGGTCACAGAGTTAGTATATATACCCAAATGCACCTTTGAAGTGAGGGAAACATCAAAGAGTGGTTCTGAAGTGCACCAGTTCCCCTTTCAACCCAATCCTGTCTGCCAGGAGATCTGTGGGGGGTTATCAGTCCTTTGTGTGGGGTCAGGCCACTAGCATTGAAGTGTGAGAGCCCCTCCACTCTTCCTGCCCAGAGACACCCATCTGTATGCAGATGAATGCTGCTGCAGCTGAGTGTCCTGTGTTTATAGCAGTCTGAGTGGAATGCACAAGAAGAGCTGTCAACCACCACTGACGTGGATTGGACACAAGCTGTCCGTCACAGAGACCAGTAAATGCAGATAAATGCCTGCTTTCTAAAAGTGGCATTTCTAAGATATAAATGTTAAATCCTACTTCACCAGTAAGCAGGATTTCTCACTACCATTCCAACCATACCAAAAATGACAATGCTACTCTTTTGAGATAAGAAATTACAGCTTAAAAGTATATAAGGGAATTTCCAATGCTGGCCTATGATAGCAGCAGACTTCACAATAAGGGAAAATGACTTTGGGTGTTTTTCACTACCAGGATATGTAAAACCTATAAGTGCATGTCCTGCCTTTTACTTACATAGCACCCTGCCCTATGGGCAACGTAGGCCCTACCTTAGGGGTGACGTATCTGTAACAAAAGGGGAGTTTAGGGCTTGACAAGTAGTTTTAAATGCCAAGTAAAAGTGGCAGTGAAACTGCACACACAGGCCTTGCAATGGCAGGCCTGAGACATGGTTAAGGGGCTACTTATGTGGGGGGCACAATCACTGCTGCTGATACACTAGTGACATTTAATTTACAGGCCCTGGGCACATTTAGTGCACTTTACTAGGGACTTATAAGTAAATTAAATATGCCTATTGGGTATGAGCCAATGTTACCATGTTTTAGGGAGAGAGCACATGCAGTTTTAGCACTGGTTAGCAGTGGTAAAGTGCCCAGAGTACCAAAGCCAACAAAAACAAGGTCAGAAAAAGAGGAGGAGGAAGGCAAAAAGGTTGGAGTGACCCTTCAGAGAGGGCCATTTTCCAACAAAGGAGTTGCATTTGTGCGCGGTGCAGGGACTCAAGGTTTGGCAGGGGGAAGATGTAACTATATGTTCTGATGAGTATTCTGAAACCTTCAGTGAGAAGATGGATTGTTTGAAGGGCTATGTGCACCAAATAAAGTTCAAGCAAGGACAATGCTGGTGGCTGCAAGGGTGCACTCAATTCCTATCTCCATAAGGGAAGTGGTTGAAAGTTACATCAAAAGGTTGTGTGAATAAGGCATAATTGAGCTGGTTGAGAGCTTTGAATGGGTTGCACCCAATGTAGTAGCTTGAACACTTTTGGGTAATAGCCTAAGCATAGATCTGAGACCTCTTAACAGGTGTGTAATAAGTGATCATTTTCCTCTCCCCAACATCACAGAGATGGTCTCTTTGTTACATGATGCAAAGTACTTCACAGCCTTAGATTTAACTGCGGCATATCGCCATATAAAGCTGCATCCAGACTCGAAAGACTACTTCACTTTTATAACTCCTTATGGAACCTACTGCTTCATGCACATGCCATTTGGTTTAGTATCAGCTGCTGCGGTTTTTCAGCAGGTGATGTACCACCTATTTGGGAGTGTGCTAGGTGTCAGATGCTTCCAAGAAAATATCCTAAGTTACAATGGTGCTACAGAAGTGCACGATGAAAGAGTCAAGAAGGTGTTGAGTATAGTAAGGGAGAATGGGTTAACACTCAAACAGAGCAAGTGTGCATTTGGGAGGATGGAGAATGAGTTTCTAGGTCATGGGGTTAATTCTGAGAGAGTTTACCCAAAGAAGGACCAAGTTAATAACATGGGTACGGAGAAAAAGTATGAACTGTTATTGTTCTTAGGTATGACAGAATTTCATATAAAGTTTTGACCGAATTTGACTTCCAAACCGTTGATTATGAGAAAACTGCTTAAAAAAAAGGGGCAGAAATTCTTTGGGATGAAGATTGTGAAAAGGAGTTCACTGACATCAAAAAGTAATTTGGGGATGCAGATAACTTGAGCTGTTTTGATCTCTCCAAGGAATGCTTTCTAATGACAGGAGTGAGTACAAAGAGCATTGGTGGCTTTCTAATGCAAATGGAGTCTGAGGGAGAAAAATTAGACCCACTGCGTACATTTCCAGAGCTTTACGTGGAGCAGAAATGAAATACTCCACAATTGCGAGGGAAGCTTTGGGTGTCTATTGGTCAGTTCAGAAATTTAAAAACTTTGTGTGGTGAAGGCAATTTACAATTCGTCGAAATTCTCACCAAAAAGGGGTTTGAAATGACTGTCAATGATCCTCAATATGTTTCAGCTGAAATGGAGGATTGTTTGCGCATGAAAGGTATTAAGCACAGAGGGTGTTCACTGTATCATCTCGAGAGAAATGGTACTGTTGAGAAGTTAATTAGAGCAATTAAGGAATGTATTCAGTTGGAAGTATGTGCAGGAAGGAATTGGAAGGAAGGGTTGAAGAGGATTTTGTATGCACATAGGTTCTCTCCACACACATTGGTTACTTTTGAATTGTTTCGGGGAAGGAAGGCCAAAACCACATTGTCCCCTGGCTGGTTTCACTGGGTAAAGTGTGAAAGTGTTTCATGGGAATCAAGGAAGGGTGGTAGTGAGAGGGAAAAGAGGTGCGTGGAAAACCGGAAGATTAATTAAAATATCTGGAAAGGTGTGAAGAAATTTGATGTCTCAGTTGGTGATCTGGTAATGACAAAGAACCTGTGTTGTCAAAAAGTGGTTTCAAATTCATGGGTTCTCAGAAAATCATCAAACTTTCACAATGCTGTTAAGGTGGGATATGGAAAACTCTGGAACCTTAATAGAATAGTAGTGTACAAAGGAAATGATCCCGTGTGAATTATACTTTTCTATGTTTAGTGGTCTGTACCGTTAAAGGTCATCATGTACTATTGCCTATATATACTTCTAATGTTTTGTGTATTGTTTTTGTTACTTATGTTTCAATTCCATTTTTAGGTCTAGGATTTAGCTTTTCTTTCTTCTGTTGCTATTGTTTCTAAAGGAGGAAGGTGTGTGGTATCTGGCAATGTTATTTTACAAATGAGAAAATGTAGAATGTAAGACTGTTCCAGCCCTGGTATGACACGTGATCCCATAAGTTCAGCTGCAGGTGGACCTGGATGTTACCTGACCTATGAATGGGGTGTTCTCCATTAATGAACCTGTGTGTTGTTCATTATATTTTAGCATAAACACTGTGATCAATGGACACTGTATTCAGGTCAACATAGACCTTAGTAGAGTGATGTCCCAAGTCACACAGAATACAGATTTTCACACTCTCCCCAACTACTGTACCAAGATGGTACCATCTGCAGAAAGCTAAGTCATGTGCAAAATAAAAGAAGCAAGGGTACTTCAGGAGCAACTGTACATGAGCCTTGTTTGGCGATGGAGGATGACAGGAGTAGTTCATTTCCTAGCATGCTGTTTAAATAGGATAACTTTTTTGTTATCAGTCGTTTATCAGGCATGACAATGTGTTTAATGGAAAATACTTACTGTGATCCTAACAAAGTTTATTAACTTGATGTATCCATAAAAATCAAGCCCTGAAATAGAAAAAGTGCAATGTAAGAATAAACAGATTCTAAAATTCAGATACTGTTTGCATATACTACATTTTTAGGTCTGGTGTTAGCCAAGACCTTTTCATTTTACAAACAAAATGTACATACACTATATTCATATTGAGGCTTTCTATTCGCTCTTTTTATCCCTGGTTTGCTTTTCTGTCATTCACATTTTGCTTCTGCTCACCACAGTATACAGCTTGGGGCAATGGGTCAGACTTCTGCCACTGGTTCCTTTCTCTGTGAAAGGCAACATTATGCCCCTGCACAATGTCATCATGACTTGAAGGCCATTATATTTTCTTTAGTTTTACTACTTATTTTGGTTTACCTGGCTGCATCCCAGGTATGTACTGCTCCCAATCACCTTCTTATGAATGGACTGCTAATCTATTCAGTGATTGCCACCCTTCCCTTACATAGGCCCAGGCAGCCATTTTTTTATGAATCAAATTTTAATCCACTTCAAGAGGGCCACCCTTGCATGCAAACGTGCACATAAGGTTGACTGTTTTTAGATGAGCTTCCATCCCATTGAAAGAAGGCCGGCCATGCATGCAAAGATGGCTATTCTGGAATATTTTCTTGAAATTATATTTCAGAAACATTCAAAAGATGCCCACCTGTGATGCAGCCATGTTCATACTGTTTTTGTAACAACATTAAGAAACACATTACAAAAACATTAAAAAAAACAAGCACTGGCAAAGCCAGTGCACTGGCAGCCAATGCCAGGCCTGTTGGCTTTGCCAATGCTTGTTTATATGAGATGACACAGTAAGCTGAAATTGGAACCGATTAACGAAACATACAGTTCATGTCCCAGACTAAAGAAAGTGACATAATAAAATAATGGACTTTATCTAATATAAAACATACAAAGTGCTGTTCAAAAACTGAATGAAAGCTGAATGAAGGTATTGCATATGACACGAGGATCTCTTGCAGCGTAGTTAGTGTCCATGTATGCTTGTCTGTAAGTTGTGCATGTCGGTATATGTCTGCCCCGTGCTACGTGTACAAAATACCTGCAAATATACCCCTGCAAACAAATCACTCAAATACATTGAAAAAAGCTAAAACCACCCTTCTTTGTCTGATATTTGTAGGCACAAGTTTGCAATAGAAAAACAATGGAAACTCCAGAATACAAAGAAAAAAATAATAAGGCAAGCCCCAAATTATATGCAGCGGAAACAGGACTGGATTTCACTGCTCATGCCCGACATGAAACAACCTGACCTCTCTCTGATATCAGCCTTTGGTCATCTACATGTCTGATACTTACCCCTTCCAATATATCACTCTTGGCCCCCTTGATGCACACAGTTGTGTGCCTGTGGATTGTCAGATACTGACCGCTCCCCTCAAGTGAATATCAGTGCAGAACATTTAGTGCTCTTCATAGGCGCAGAACCCAATGTTCTTATGAAGTGCATGGCCCATTGCTTCCATGGGGTGTTCAGAGATAAGGAATGGCGCTCACTAATATCACACCCAAGTGTCAAATGACATCAAAACTATTTAACGGTGCCCCTGGGGATCAATGCTCAGTACTGACCAGAGGTGAAGAGTAGAGGGGTAGGAAATCGATTGTGACAGGAGAAGAAGGAGAAGGAGCAGGAGGGAGGACGTGTGCATGTGTTGTTTTTGTGAAAGCTTGTAAGTGCCTTTCTCGTAGAGAGTGTATCAGGAGGCTTGAGTTGAAGAAGTTTAACTAGTTGTGGGACATCTTTTGAATCAGTTAGAACAAAGCTCTGTGTAGAGAGAGCTACTCCCTAGAGACTGTCTAGAGTTCAGCTCGTCTGTCCATTTTTGGGTAAATTTTGGTTAGTGCTCCTTTATAAAATGTTATTATCTGCTTTTCTCATTCTAAGGAGGTCCTGTATGTTGGCCTTTCGTTCAATGCTGAGCAGGTCCCAGCCCAAGAAAAGTACATAATGAGGACATACATCCTAGAAGCTTCACGTGAGCTAACGATGTCCACCTCAAGAATCGGGTCAGACCTGACTTTATCTTTCAATCTGTAACAGGAAAGGACTTTACGTTCTGGACCTATTTTACAAGCAGCATCCAAGCAAGGTGTGCTCGATACAGGAGGTTCCCCACTGGGGTTTGTTTTCCAACACAGGTGAGGGGAAAAGTATGGCCGTTTAACAGAACATCACAACACCTTTTGCACTGTTTTCCCATCCAAAAGAAAAAGAAGCAACAGTCAGGAACAGCGGTTTTCGATCTTCTTTCATCATATCTTTCTCCTGTCTAATGTCAAACTTGTCAACATTTTCATGGCTGGGTTTGACCGTGCAGTTGTCAAACAGACCTGTTGCTAAAAACATACATAAAGCGGGCTTTGGTACTACCCCTTTCAATCACCAGCTACCTTCGATAAGATTGTTTCAGTCATTCTCTGGATACTTCGTCAATCACATCTCTCCCAGCCCAGTGGTCTTTTGGATTTTGCAACTACAGTATTTTGTCTGCTCTTGCCGACATCCCTCAAGTATCCTGCTCTAATGTGGTAACGCTGCATGCTTTAGCAAATCAAACCCAATACGTGGTATTTTTTTCCAGCCCGAGTGTATTCAGTCCAAGAATTGTAGGCATGTGGATATTTTCAACCGCCTGCGCATTCTCACAATCAGATTATAAAACACATACATCAGAGACATATTAACAGATAATTAAATTGGAACTTACCATGTTTCTGGGCCACTTGGCCTATGTTAAACTGGTGTTCTGATTTGCAGTGAGAAAAGGTTTCTTCCGCAGAAATGAACAGCCTAGAAAAAATACATTTAAAAGGTAGCTTAAGATGATTAATGCAATTTATCAGATTAATCCCCCCGCCTTAGTCCAGATAAGACCCAGAATTTCTTCTGTTTTTTTTTTTTACCTTACACAACAGAACCAAAGGAAATGGACTTTATAACAGAAGAGCGGGTAAGAAAATACAGACCACATCCCAGTTTTTAAATGACATCTAATATGTTCTCCACTCTCAATATGAAAACAGCTGATAATCTATTCAAATGTCTTCTACTTTGGAATGTCTGATGGAGTCACATGGTAGCATGGCTGTCAAGTGTGGAATGACCCGGTCAGCTAGGACTGGATTGCTTCTTGAAATGTCTCAAAGATCTTGGCTTCACTAATAGGGATGGTTTTGACAGGCAAAAAACCAGCTTAAGTAGGGGTGTCCTATCTTTACTTGGTTATAATATTGCCTAAGGTATTAGTATAACATTTGTATGCTGAATACAACCCATACCAGCAGAATGTTTCTTTAGCAATCAGGATAACATAATGGAAATATTGTAATGGTGAAACCTAGTGGAATGCATTTTCAGATCAGACTGTCATTTTCTAACATTGAATTCAGACATCTATGTGGATGGAAAATTCTTCAACATGACAGATGTGTCCGTGGTTGGTTCCATTTGTCTCATGATATTTTGGTCACTGGTCACCATGTTCCCCATAATCCATATTTTAATATCACAATCTTTACGCATGACACTTCTTGAGAGGCTGTCAGATAAAACAAACCTTAAAGGACAGTCAAACAAAACGAAGCACAAGCAGTCGCTTAACGCAATTATAACCACATAAACAAACAAAATTGGTGGGCAGTAGATATATGTTCATATATATTAGTAAGTTACAGTGCCTTTTCCTAGCAACTGTTATAAAAGGGTACATCACCGTGCATATTCAACAGTTAAAGCGTCACTGGTACAACATTTCTTGGATGGGCACCCGGGGCCACAAAACTTTTTAACCTGATGTTGCACTCCTTTATTTGGCTGCTCATTGCTTTTGCTATACGAGCTACGGTAATGTTAAATTATATGTACACAATAAACAGCTGTATATTAGAGCGAAAACTCTTAATACAATGCTTACTGGATTCCACAGTAATCTGCCCGTAAATCCAATCAAATTATATGGTTTTTGCGCATACTGACACTCATCAAACGGGGTGGAGTGTGCAGTATAATGGGAATAGTGCACGGAGGAAAGCGTTAATTAGCTAAGGCAGTGTTGATGATTGAAAATGCATGCAGAACACCCTTATACCATGTTAAGATAGCCGATGACCTTGTGATGCTTACTTTTGCCACTCCTAATAGACAACATGTTATGTGTTACCAAGGTGTTGTGTTTACTGTACCAGGTCAAAGCATGTGGATTGGGGGAGGGGGGGGGGGGGGAGACATACCATGTCTTAAAAGAAATCAAGGCACACAATTCAACAAAAAGCATTTTTAAGAAATCCTATAATAGCTGTAAAAATGTAACATTTTTTCTTTGCATCGGCTACCCAATGGACAGTAGCTGAATGGAGTAGTCCATCTCTACACGCTAAGTAATCACAAATCCATGACATTGATAGAAATTATCTCCACCAATAAAACATAATTTGAGAGTGCAGAAGCCCAATTTGCTTGGAAGGATTTTCAGTATATTTCCTGTTGCTATCCAATGTAGCCACCTGCAATTATTGGTTTAGAAAATTTGACAAAAAGGCATCCTCTCTCGTATACCTCTAATATGAACAAATAATGATTTTGGGATATTTTATGCAGAATCAGAGGCTACCCAAGCAATGTTAAGTTATACAACAATAAGTGATCAAATGGTAGTTCTTCATTTAAGCTACTTCAGCTACTCCACATGACTTTTTGTAATGTCAGCCTTGATAAGAGCAATAAACATATTGCCAGGAGTTGAGCGGCAATTAATCAAAATCACCCAGAAGTTAGAATGATGGAAGATAACAATTATCTCAAGGAAGCAATCAGAGGTATATCCTACAATAGCACTTGCTGTGTTAAGGTTGCTCACTAGAACAATCAGCAAACATTCACTTGAGTGGATTCTCTTTTGACTTCCTTGCTAGTTTAGGATGCCACTTGTAGCACATATAACCTTCTAGACTGGTCATTGTCGACAATGATCCTCATGGCAAGATTATATGTCAATATTACTAGTTGTCCACAATACGGATTTCATCAAGCATTACCACCTGCGAAATCCCATGAAAGGATTTTAATTAACTTTGTATTTTCCAGGTCACTGCTCTAGCTTTAATATCAGTGCTTTATTATGAACGTGTCACTACAGGTGCATACCTGCCAAGTTTCCCAGGTCCATGACGGATGCCCTGATCCAGTGCAGGTTTTTGTTCTTTGAATTTTGGGACTTGTAGCCCTGTGTTTTTAATTAACTAAACAAGACTACAAGTCCCAGAATTCAAAGAAAAAGCCTGGACTGGAGCAGCACATCACGCATGGACCTGGAAAACATGGCAGGGCTGCACATGTATGCCTTACCATACAGTGATGTGTTAAATACCCGAATCTCAATTAGTTTTTACCTCAATACAAAGTGTACATTAACTTTAACATGTCTGTAAAGTTGTGTAGTAAGAAGCATACATTTCAGAAAGCAGCGAACACAGTATTTATGTATCTATAGGTCTCATTCAAGGTCTTCTTCCATTCCTTCTCCAAAGAAGACTCTGCCTCCTGCTCATTACAACACTGAACATAATTAGCTTGCTCTAGTACTGTTTTGTGTTTGTTAACAGTTTGTTTTGAAAAGTCCAAAATGTTGTTTGGTTAGGAGATGATGGGATACTAGACTGGTTGGGTAGGTAGGAATGGGATACTTCTAGATAACGGACAGTGTGGATAAATCTATGGTTTAGAGCACGCGGGCTCCAGAAATAGTGTGGAAATGGGGAAGTGCTGATAATCTAAGCACAGACTCTTGGAAGACTAAATGTGTGAGAGGGAGGGAGAGGCCTCATGATCCTGCAACCCTGGCAGCTTCAGAAGACTTTACAGGCTACCTACCTGAAGCAAAATCTGAATGCGGGGGGGGGGGGGGGTGTTTGGTTGCAAGTGCAAAATGCCTTCCCTCCCCCCTCCGCAAGATCAGTTCGAAAAATACTTGAGGGCAGCCCTGCCCTGCTTTATGTTTCCTTTGCACAACCGTCCAAAGGATGAGCTGCAGGAACAAGACCAGCAGACTCTTTTTCCTGCCTACCCGTGTATGCATGTACAATATAAACACTGAGAATAGCAAGTCTCATTTGAAAGGCTCCTGCTCACACTATGTATATCCGGGCAAATATTTGAAAGAATTGGTGGGACTCGCTAATAAGGATGGGAAATGGTCCTTAACTTTACATGGTACCTTTGATATAGAAATACTAGGGAATTTACTAAAGAAACTGAAGGACCGAAAAATAAGACATTTCAGAGCATGCTCTTCCTACAACTGCATTAGGAGGCCCATAAACGAAAGCACAATTCCCAAGTCTGTGGTATGAAAAATATCCAGGAGAAGTTGGAGTATCAAATCAGTCATCTTAGACTCAGAGTTATGGTTTGTACTCCAGCTCCATCTCTTCCCCCAAATCACTGAACTAAAAGAAAAGGAATACGAAAGTGAGAACCCCAGCTACGAGGACCGGCTAGATATTTACCCCATGCCGGCCGAGGCAAGGGGTGCAGACACAGATGCACCTTGAAACGGAGCAGCATCTGTGGGGGGGACCGGCATGTGGAGCACCAGGTGGTAACACATAAGTGAGCACTGAGATGAGACTGACCAGCTGACAGTAAAGTGCTCGATAGAGAAGTGTGGCTGACTGGACAAGATGTAGAGTCCACCTCTGTGGATTGGCTTTGAACAAGAGTCCTATCCGCCCCTGTGCAGCGCCAAGACCCCCAAGAGTGCAGACCCACACTTACTAGAGAAAGCATAAAATATACGGCAGACAGGTGGCACCATTCTAGTGACGCGGATGATGAAGGACCCTCCCGGTGGGTTCCAGACACCTTTCTTCCCTTAAGGAACTACCCCACAACCAGAGGTACAAGTATGGTCCTCATTTGTTGTTGGAACCTCCCCAGCTCCAATCTAACGAGCATGAAGAAGAAATTTCCCAGTATTTGAGAGAACCCTACCCAGTTTCAAGAGGAGCTACAGAGTGTGTTTGAGGTATATTGACCAAACTGGGTGTATGTGAATCAGTTACTGCAACTGTTGATTCACACATGAAGTAAGACATAGTCTGGTGGTAACGTCAGCCTGTCTAAGGATTTATCCTGGTAATAATGGAGTACTGAACAGTGCAAAAGATGTGGTGTCGAATGGGATTGCAGATGTGTGTCCGGTGAAAGCCGATTGGACTTAGATCTCGAGCGGTAAGCAAAATAAGTGGGAAGCAACTGCAGATTACTTACATAGAATAAAATATGTGTTTGAAAGGTACTTGAGCAAAGCCTGCTCAAGGGGAATGATGCAGGGAGTTTTAGCTGTGGCTTTTGTACAGGGATTACTATAGAATTTAAGAAGATAGTTAATGACTATTTACATTGGATGGCAGACAAAGAAATTGGTCCAGTTAGTAACTGTTGCCAATCACTGCATGGCTTCACAAGAAAGAAAGAAAAAATGTTGAATCAAAGCTGATGTTTCTGAAATTTCAGAAGATGCAGATAACAGTAAAGGGAGTGTGGAGGGGAAGCCCTCAAAAGAGGAAGCACAGAGGAGAAGAGAAAGTAGGACAGACTGGAGGGAGAGAAAGGTGAGGGGACAGAAGGTGCTGAAGGAAGGCCCCAGGCGAGGGAAGTCTTTGCTTCACCTGTGGTCAACTGGGGCACTGACAAAAGGACTGCCCTAACATTGCATCCAGTGAGGCAGGTCACCCTGATCAGTATGAGTTTCACAAGATCACTATCACGAATTGTCGGACAACCTAAGAGGTTCTGACCCAGTCATGAATACACTAATTCCTATAGATCAGAAATGCCCATATGTAGATTGCTTTCTTTAAGGTAAACATATGGTCTGCTATAAAGGCTTTTGAACTTCTTGCGTTGGGCATGTCCATAGACACAGTGTTTATTTATAACTAACAAGTTCCTCTTCTTATATTTCCCGTCTTTTTCTCTGGAACAGGTTGATAAACATTTTTTTTTTTACTTATCCTAAACTTATTGGGTTGCAACATTTTGTGCAAGCTCAACTGCATCAACTTTTACATCCATGATGGTGTATACCTAAACATACCCACCAATGTGAGAACAAAGATCTTGCTCTTCTAAGTAGAAACACAAAATCGTCAGTTCAGTAAGACTAAAACTGCCATGTCTCCTGAATTAACCAAGTTGCTTTCCCAGGTACCCTTCATGTTGTGGTCCACAGGGGTCAATGATGTGGGGTTCATACCTGCAATGCAAACATTAAATCAGATCGACCCTCAGAAAAAGTTATCCTGAATCCCCAATAATCATTGAAAACTGAGGCAGGATAAGGAATTTGTCTAGTAACAGCAGATATGATTTAACAAGGTGTCTTACTACCTATCGTTAGTACTGATCTTGCTGATACGCAAAGTCAAAATGTGTAAATTCATCCAAGGTCATAAGGCAATTAATAATTTGGTTATCCAAAGTTTCCCTATAGTCCCCAATCCTGCCACCATCTTTCCTGCATCCTGCAAATGCCCAATGGGATACAATGGTAGGCCTTTGCTCTGCCTTCCTTTACATCCCATTACACAGAGTAAGTTCCTCTTCACATTCACATTCAGAGGATTTTTGTGGCAAAAGCATTCTGAGGATTTTTGTGACAAAAGCTCCTTCAAGGATTTAGAGTGTTCCCCTCAAACTTTTCTCAATCCTAAGAGAAAGATGGTGAGACATTGGTTGGTTCCACTTTGGTTTAGTACGTTGCATTGTTGGCATCTGTTACACTAGATCACTGCAAGGTGGTCTCCATCTACCTCCTCACTGAACTGGATAACAAGGGTCATAACATTGCAAGGAAATATTACAGGTGTACCTTCCCCTAGTACAGTACCTTGACGGTGAAATTGCTGCTGGCAAACATAACTAATCATCCAGCTGAGGGAAGCCATCTGTAAGTTGCCTCATCCCGTTTCCCAGGTACATACTTTTCTGGGTAGGCAGTGGATCCAAAGGTTGCTGGAACGGCAAAGCCCTTGAAAGACTATGTTAGAAAAGATAGCCCTGCACCATTGCAGTGGTCTAGAGAAGCCGAACATGCATTTGTTGAATTCCAGGAGGCACCGACTTCCGCACCTGTCTTACGACTGCCTGATTATGCTAAACCTTCAACTTTGTACTGTCATGAACATAATGATTTTGCTTTCGGTGTATTTGTTCAAACCATGGAGATCAGAAAAAGCCTGTGGCGTACAAGTCCTCAACCCTAGAGACAGTGGTGGCAGGGCTCCCACCATGGTCACACTCTGTAGCTGCAGATGAAAATCTTGAGCTCCCATTTAATTATTAAATTACCACACACTGTTGTTGTTCTCATCCTCACCACAAAGATTCAAAACATGTCTACAGACAGATTGTCTCGCTATGAGATTTTATTTTTGCCAGCTTCTCACATTATCCTTGCCTACTTCCCCACCCGCAATCCTGCTTCATCAATGCCTACCCCGAGGAGGGACAGTCTCATCACTGTCTTCTTGTCGCTGTCCAAGTTACCAAGCCCATGTTTGTTTCACAGATGTACCCATTGCCAACTGCGAGCTAAAGAATTTTATTAATAGGTCCTTTCTCAGAAGTAATGATGGTGTTCAGGTCGAAGGCAACACTGTATGTCCTGTATATCATATCATGGAGCGTTGTTGCTTGTGAACAAGTAGATGAGCAGGTCGCCCTCACCAGTGCATCCGTTCCAGCCAAAGTAAAGACCGTGCTTGCATTTGGAATAACATGTGACTTTGGATACAATGGGGGATTTGGCCCTCTGCTGGAACCACTATCAAGAATAGCCAGCATGTTCAAAATCTTCCCAGTGTATTACATTTACCAAAGAAGAGGGCAGAAGTTAAGTATGCTGCACATCAGGACCCTCCTAATGAGGCTTTCAGTTGAAAGGCTTTGCCTGGCTCAGCCACTAAAGGTGCAGCTTTGTCTAAAAATGCTGATGTTGCCATTAATGTAATAATAACAGATTTATATCCTTTGCACTCACTGATAGAATGGTCTCTGTTGCAAGAGCAGGCCTCTGAAACCGAGAAGCAATAATGGATCAAGCAGAGATGTGATAGAGACAGAAACGGGCATGAAGTCACCCCAAATGTTCTACTCCCCAAACCTTTCACAGTTATATAATGGAGCAGCCCATGTAGGCAGGCACAGCAACCCATTGGTATGCACAATTATTTTCCTCTATGGCCCCATAAAGCTGGAAAAGGAATCAAGACAACCTCCGCTCCTCGCCCTCCCTGTCCCCCAACCCCTGTGGTCACCGCAAGATTAATTATATCTAAATTCCGAGGTGCACATCCTATTCCTGCATTTTTGTGATTGTCTGTACGTTTTCATGTTGGGTGGAAGCGTACCCATGCACCAGAGCAGATGCCATTGCAGAAGCAAAGAGCTTATTAGAAATTCCATTAACTGGTTTAAATACCGAATCAAGTTTCAATTGATCAAGGAACACATGTCAGATTAACAGTAGTGCAGGAGGCTTGCAAAAGTTTAGGGATAGATAAGCATTTTAAATATGTGCACCACCCAGAATCAGTAGCAAGGCAGACTAAAAAAAAAAAAAAAATAGCAAAAGGCATGCCCTTAACACTAAAGTTTCTCAGAGCAGTACGCACTGAGAAAACTGAACTGAACTGCTACAAGATTATCATTCGGTGACCAATGATTTTGCTCTCAAACTCGCTAGTCTTGGATGAAAAGTTGGAGTTACAAATGCCCACCTCCTTGCCTGCACCTCTGCAGCAACACAATGATGCCCCCATCACGCCTCATCGTTACTGCCTCCGTCCAAAGTAAGTAGCCCTCACTAGGATACTAGATCCCTCAGTGGGTCTAGCCTGCAGTCTCTGCCACTACCCTAGGCTTCTGGTTGATTATGGGATACATTGATGCTATGGAATGGGGAGGCCTAGCTGTCCGAACAACTACAATGTGCTGTTGCTTCAGAAATACAGCCAAACTATTAACCTCTCTTCTTGCTGGATCTCACATGCCTGTGATGAGGGAGGAACCAAGCCTTTGGTCAGAGAGAAATATTTTCTTGTTTTACCAAAAGCAGAGACTGCCTGAATGTGCCAGCATTTCTACTCAGTCTTATTCAGGACTCGAAACAGACACCAACCCCCCCCCCCCCCCCAAGGACATTACCAAGCCAATGTCGCCCACCTCACAAGGCCTATGAGGCGATGTAATCGGCGTCGTAGGCCTATGAGGCAAAGTTATCAGCGCCGAACCGGCACCCTCAGCCGGATAAAAAGGCATGCACGGCGCCGACTTATAAGGGACCAGGGAGCCAAATGTGAATGCCAAAGGACCCGTAGGAACAGCCGGTGCACCAGCAGGGGCCATAGCATTGAACATGTTAAACATGGCATTAAAAAATGCAGCCGGATCCGTTCTCGGAGCAGGGAAGGCAGGGTACCGCTGATCTTCCTGCAGCACTTGCACCGGCTGGGCATCAGAATCCTGCACCCCAGGCGAAAAGCGTTGACTCTCTTGGGGTGCAACCACTTCGAAAACCAATGGCACCGTAGAAGCCTGAGGGCTTTGAGGCTGTGGAGTCACTGTAGGACTAACCTCCCACGTCACACAGCGCCGTCTAGCTGGAGACCTGAATCGTGAACGACCTCTAGCTGAACGACGCCGAGAGTCGGCGCCGCTTCCTATGCTTCTTCAAAGAAGTATGTGAAGACGATCTGCAATGACTTCTGTGCCCTTTCTTCGCCTTAGCCTGAAAGAGTTTGGCTTCTCTCTCCTTCAGCGCCTTCAGATTCATGCTTTGGCAGGACACACACTCCTCCACGTCATGCTCCGAACTTAGGCACCAAAGGCAGTCATCGTGAGGGTCCGACATGCGATCCCCGCACTCCCAACAAGGTTTAAACCACAACTTCCTAGGACATTATAACCAGAGACAAAAAGGACACCTTCGAAACAGTAACTAGAGCTTGGAGAAAACCATTAGTGTCGAAGGCACAGAAAAAAGGGAACTAACGCAGGACTAAGGCTGCCACTTCAGCTTTGGCTAGGGGCGTGCCAGTTGTAGATATTTGTAAAGCGGCAACTTGGCTTCCCTTCATACTTTTGCGAAGCACTACTGCTTGGATTCGGAGGTCAGCAGGGATGGCCATTTTGCTTATTCTGTGTTGCAGGATTTCTTGGTGTGACTAGTCAGGCACCCACCTCCAAGTGCAGTACTGCTTTGGGACTCTATTCATAAGGTGAGGAATCCACAGGTAGTTGTATCCATCAGAAGAACAAATTACTTACCTTCGGTAATACTTTTTCTGGTGGATACACTGGCTACCTGTGGATTCCTCACAGTCCCACCCGCCTCCCCATTGCCTGTCTGGTCATACCAAGACTTTTGTATTACAGGTGTATATATATGTTTTGATTAATTTTTATATAAATAATTGTTATAATTATGTTACATCAATATGGTTATATGTATGTATTTATTTGAGCTATTGTGAGGTTGTTTTTCACCTGTTCGCCTCAAAGACAAGTAAAAAATGGGTGAAACTGACGTCAGCACGCCGGCAAGAACCTCTTATTGTGATGGTGACGTCAGACGGAGTCGCGTGCAGAGCCGTGCAATTGTGACGTTCTCGTCGATGTGGAGAGCTGGGAAGAAGATTTTCTGTCGAATGCTGGTGCATTGGGAGAATTCATAAGGTGAGGAATCCACCAGAAAAAGCGTTACCTAAGGTAAGTAACTTGTTCTTCTAGTTCAAACGGTTCATACGTTACTAACACAGTGGAACGCCCTTTGCAAATGATGACTGGTCACCTTTTTTGTTGTTTATTGTTATAGTTGGGCGTTAAACTGGTGGTTAAAGAAGTGCACCTAATGGACAGTGTTAACATGTTTAAAAATGACAAAATAATGAAGTACCAGACTACCACAAAATGTGCCACATAATTTGCCTTTTCTTGCAGCATGATTTATACAACCCTGCCTCATAATTTGGCCCTCCACTGCCACATAATTCCAGTGGCCCTGACCACTGCTAGCAAGTTCTTAAGTGCTTGTGCTCTCTCCTTTAAACACGGCAAAATTGTCTTACACCCTATTGGCACATTCAGTGTACTTCTATTTCCCTAGTAAAGTGGTACTACATGTACCCAGGGCCTGTAAATGAAATGCTACTATTAGGCCTGCATTACTGAACATGCCAACCACTTAAGTAGCCTTTTAAACATGTCTTAGGCCTGCAATTGCAGCCTGTGCATGCAGTTTTAAACTGCCATTTCGGTCTGGTAAAATAAACCTTTTGCCAGACCTAAACTTTCATTTTAAATACATGTAAGTCACCCCTATGGTATTATCTAAATAGGTCAGAGAGCAGGATGCAGTGTATTTTAAACAATTGGACACATACTTTTAACTTTTACATGTCCTGGTAGTGAATAACTCTTAAATATATTTTTCACTATTGCAAGGCCCACCTCTCCCACAGGTTAACAATGGGTTATCTTATTACATTTAATATGTGATAACCTTTAATTGGGAGCAGACAGGAATGATGAATCTTATAATTTAAACCTCTCTTTAATGGTTAACTTGGATTTCAAGTCACAATTCTGAAAATGCCACTTTTAGAAAGTTGGCATTTTCTTGTCCAAACCATTTGGTACCAGCAGCCTGTATCCTGGGTCACATGACTAGGTGTAGCTGGCAGTTGGGCTTTGTGTATTGCTCTCAGAGACAGTGAGACAAAGAAGAATAGGTGTTGGCAGGATGGGCCATCTCTGACATAATTGGGAGGGGGGGAGGCTGTCACCTCCCACACATGCACATCATAATGGCTCTGCCCGAGTACACTCACAAAGGGTTTGATGATCCTAGACAAGCTGGGGGGGCAGGGAGCAACAAAATTCCAAACATGTTTGGGGTGGAAACCTCTAGAATCTTCTCCTACTTCGGAGTGGGAACCAGGAATAAATAAGGGACCCTCAGACCCACCTCTGGACCTGTGGACTTGTAGAAGTCTCAGAAGGACTTATGTGCTGCTTTGCAAGAAGCACTGATACTCTATTGCCCACTGCCCGAGTAACACTGTGGGATGCATCCCCCATGAAGGCATTCCTCAATGATGATGCAGGACTTTGCATCGCAACCTAGCATCTATTCAGTATCGCCGATGCGAGACACTGGTCTTTGTTTCGCAGCCCACGGCTCCTCAGAACTGCGGATGCATAAAGCATCCTTGACGAGGGATCCTGCAACATTCCATAAACCAGGATCACAGTCACCCTGAGCCAGTGACTTTGTTCCGGTTCAGCATGACCAGAAAACCATGATTGCCATTTTGTGCTTCTACACACTGTTTTTACTTAAAACTGCATATCTCCTGTTCTACTGA